>NC_092378.1:149332150-150008400 GCF_030028105.1 Mobula birostris
CCTGCTCTGCACTTTCTCTGCAACTGTAACTCTATATTCTGCATTTTCGTGTTTGTACGACCTCAATGTACTTATGTATGGCACGATGTGTCTGGGTGGCAGACAAAACAAAAACTTTTCACTGTATCTTGATACAAGTGACAATAATAAATCAATACCATTTGACAATTAAACATACAAGTTTCACGACATACGTCAGTAATAGTATATCTGACTCTGATTCACAAAAGCACACAGCATTACTGGTGTGCACACGCAGACACAGAGGCACGCCTATGTAGAATCAGATTCAGATTCAAAGTTCAAAGTGAATTTATTACCAAGGTACATACACCACCCTAAAAATAACTTTCTTGTGGACATTCACAGTAAGTACAAAGAAACACAGTAGAATCAATGAAAAATCGAGCACAAGGACAAACAGCCCATGTACAAAAGACAACAAACTTTGCAAATGCAAAAAGAGAAAAAATAACAATAATAATTAAAAAGGAATGAATATTGAGAACGTGAGATGAAGAGTCCTTGAACTTGAGTCCCTAAGTGGTGGGAATAGTTTGGTGTTGAGGTGAGTGAAGTTGAGTGAAGTTATCTGCTCTCGTTCAAGACCCTGATGGTTGAGGGGTAATACCTTTTCCTGAATTTATTCAGATTTGTTTATAACATGTACATGGAAACTCACAGTGAAATGCCTCATCTGCGTTAACAACCAACACACCCAAGGAAGCCTGCAAGGTGGCCACACATTCCAATGCCAAGATAGCATGCTCCCAGAGCTCGGCAGAACAGCACAGAACACAACAGAAAACAAAGCCAATTCCTCCCTCAGCACACATACACAGCCCCCTAACCCCCAATCTTCTTTGGCACCATGCCTCCAACAGAATTATGCATTAGTAGACACTGGGGCTTTGATTTCCCCACTGGACTCACAGGGATTCATAGACTCAGGGAGTCGACTTCTGGACCTCTGATTAACCTTTTGTGCAGTGTCAAAGGTTATTGGAGAAGGTAGGAGATTGGGTTTAAGATGGATAATAAATCAGCCATGATGGAATGGTGGAGCAGACTCAATGGGCTGAATGACCTAATTCTGCTCCTATGTCTTATGGCCTTAAGGTCTTTGGGCTTCAATCTTTGATATCAACCCAGTGTGGAGGTTGTGGTAAGGCCAACGTTAAAGACAACATCCAGGCAAGGATAACTGTGGTGGCGTGTAATTAAACACAAACAAAGAAGACCTTTGAAGTGAGACTGCTGGAGCCAACTTTATTTGTTGCAGACAAAGTTGATGAGGATGACTGTGACATTGTGTAATCAAGCTTCCCTTTACAAAGTAGAGGTGCCAGAGACAGATGAGATAAGAATAATGGAAAGATGTGAAATACACCCAACCACTAACTTTAAAGTGTTATCGGTTGTTCGCTTGAAGTTCAATTGACTTTTAACGCTTCTATTGAGAATGGCGATTGACATTGCAAGTAAGGAATTCAAATATAATTCTGTCACCCACACTGCTTAGCCAATTCTGTATAAAACTAGTAAATTCTGTCCTGACCTTAGAACAGTGTGGTCATGATGTTCTCCTTGTGCACAAGTAAAATAAAAAACATGTTTGAGTCATAAGAGTGCGTGTGTTCTGGGCCCAGTTATTTTAGTTATTTTATTTTATTATTGGCAAAAACACCAGAATGCTCCGAAAATGACAAATGAGGACCCTGGACGAGGACTCAGGTCTCCAGGCCTTAAACGCAAGACTTGTCATCTGTAGCTAACTCAAGTGCTCTCTGAATTGGTCTAACCAACTGTTCAGTTGTACTGTTACCACCATGTTTAATTCAAGCACTGAACTTGGACAAAAAACTTCACACAGTCCTGCTCACAGTCATCCAAGAGCTTTACTGGGACTTTGCCCAGACTGGGGTGTTAGTTATATAGGGAGAGGGTGGGCCTACTTGGGCTGTTTTCTCTGGGGCGCCGCAGTCTGAGGGGAGACCTGATTGAAGTTTATAAAATTATGACAGGCGAGGATAGGGAAAACAGTCAGAATCCTTTCCCTTGGAAAGAAATTTCACATACTAGTGAAATGAGCACCCTGCTACCACCCAGTACACATTATTTATGACAGTGCCAGTAACAGTAATACTGACATAAATTTAACTGTATGTTGTATATGTACTTTATCTCCTACATCTAGAGAATTTTTAAAATTATGTGTTAATATTGTTTTATGTTCTGTGTGTGACTATATGTACTGTGTTTTGCACGTCGGTCCCAGAGGAATGTTGTTTCGTTCAGCTGTATACATGTGTACGATTGAATACCAATGATCTTCAACTTGAATTTTAAGATAAGAAGGGGAAAGATTAAAGGAGGTATGGAGGGCAAATTTGTTACACACAGATTAAAGATGAACTTTATTCATGTCCATTGAAGCATACTGTGAAATGTGCTGTCTGCATCTACAACCAACACAGTCCGAGGACGTGCTTGGGGCAGCCCGCAAGCATCATCATGCTTTCAGCACCAACACAGCTTGCCCAACTTACTACCCTCTACTAATTGTGGATCTTTAGAATGTGGATGGAAACTGGCGTACCCGGAGGAAACCCGCGCAGTCACGGGGAGAATGTACAGGCTCCTTTCAGACAGTGGTGGGAATTGAACCCTGATTGTTGGCACTGAATAGCATTCTGCTAACCACTACACTACTGCGTCACCCCAAATTTAAATTGTGGTGGCCAGGAGATTTAAATTGAGTTTTTAGAACAATCTGTAATGGTTGTGCACTTTGCTAGAAGGAATAAAAGCAGAGATTATTTTCCAAAAAGGGAGCAAATTCAGAAATTGGATTTCCTGGATACTAAAGAGGCTGGTGCCCATGACGGAGTTTACAACTCCCTGCTGCTTATTTCATTCCTTTGCAGCAGCAATGCCTCACCTCCATACCAAATGGTGATGTAGCCATTTAGAATGCTCTCCAAGGTACATCTGTGAGTATCTTCGGTGACATGCCAAATCTGCTCAAATGCCTGATAAAATATAGCCTTCTTTAGTTTGGGTGAAAGGTGAAATATCTAAGGGAAACCCGAGGGGGAACTTCTTCACTCAGAGGGTGGTGTGAGTGTGGAACGAGCTGCCAGTGGAGGTGGTGGGTGAGGGTTCAATTTCAACACTGAAATTTGGATAAGTACAAGGATGAGATGGGAATGGAGGACTATAGTCCAGGTGCAGGGAGGTGGGTCTAGGTGGAAGACTTGACCAGTATGGACTAGATGGGCTGAAGGGCCTGTTTCTGTGTGATAATGCTCTATGATCTGTGAGAGAAAGCAGCAGCTGTGATCTAGTTGAGTAATGAGGCATCTTGGAGATATTAAATTCCCTTGTCCTTTTCCTTTGCCAATCCCTCTTATGAAGCTTTTCTCTGGGGCTAGCCACAGATCCCAGATCTTAGCTTCCTCCTGCTCCCCAGCCAAGGCTGATGAAAATAATTGCTCCACATCTCCAACCTTCCATAAATCACTTGAAAGCTGAGAGATGGAATTCACTCAAACTTTGATGTTGGGAGAGATCTGAATAGCAGGATCAAGATGAAATGCTGGAGGGGACATACTACTGAATGGAGCTGAAGAATATTAAGTGGGAACAAGAATTCAGGTAAGCCTGATTTCTGTCTCCATTCCCAGTGAAGGGATTTCCTCCTCTTTCTGCAGCTTTGTGGTGAAATAGGTTATAAATTAAGTAGCATAGTGATTATGTCACTGGGCTACTAATCCAGAGACCTAAACTACTGAGTAAGAATGTGAATTAATTTAATTTGGAGATACAGCACAACAAGCCCTTCTGGACCAATGAGACTATGCATCCCAATAATACCCATGTGACCAATTAACCTATTAACTCATATGAGTTTGGACTGTGTGAGGAAACCGGAGCACCTGGAGGAAACCCACGCGGTCACGGGGAGAACGTACAAACTCCTTACAGACAGCGGTGGGAATTTAACCCTGATTGTTGGCGTTGTATAGCATTCTGTTAACTGCTAGGCTACTGCGTCACCCCAAGTTTAGAGCATGGTGGCCAGGAGATTTAAATTGAGTTTTTAGAACAATCTGTAATGGTCGTCACTTTGGTAGAAAGAATAACAGTAGAGATTATTTTCCAAAGGTTGGGAGCCCCCTGCTATAGGCCTTTCAATATTCAGCAGGTTTCAATGAGATGCCCCTTAGTCATGGATAATTATATCTATAATAAGAAGTGAGTAATATTCCCTATAGTTCTAAAGAACAGCCTCAGCCTGAAACATCAACTGTTTATTCTTCTCCATATATGCTGCCCGACCAGCTGAGTTTCTCCAGCATTTTGTGTGTATGTTGCTTTGGATTTCCAGCATCTGCAGCATCTCTGATGCTTATTTATGTATTTATTTATTATTTGTACATAGAAACAGACAATGAAACATTTCATCATATGTTTCTATGTTCAAGTGAAAAATAATAAATATATAAATTATATTATATTTGTATAATATGTTTAATATACGTTTTTATGCTCTTTATTTTGAATGTGCTGTGCATGTTGACTCCAGAGGAACATTGTTTTGTTCGGCTCTATTCACGTGTGGTTGAATGATATTTAAACTTTGATTTGATTTGATTGATTGTGTTAATAACCAACACAATCTGAGGCTGTGCTAGGGCCAGCCCACAAGTGTTGCCTCACATGCTGACATCAACATATCATATCCACAATGATCAGCGGAACAACACACAACAAGATGCTAGATGGAGACTAAGGAGCTGGTGGTAGACCTGAGGAGAGCTAAGGTACTGGTGACCCCTATTTCCATCCAGGGGGTCAGGGTGGACATGGTGGTGGATTACAAATACCTGGGGATACGAATTGACAATAAACTGGACTGGTCAAAGAACACTGAGGCTGTCTACAAGAAGGGTCGGAGTCATCTCTATTTCCTGAGGAGACTGAGGTCCTTTAACATCTGTCAGACGATGCTGAGGATGTTCTACGAGTCTGTGGTGGCCAGTGCTATCATGTTTGCTGTTGTGCGCTGGGGCAGCAGGCTGAGGGTCGCAGACACCAACAGAATCAACAAACTCATTCGTAAGGCCAGTGACGTTGTGGGGATGGAACTGGACTCTCTGACGGTGGTGTCTGAAAAGAGGATGCTGTCTAATTTGCATGCCATCTTGGACAATGTCTCCCATCCACTACATAATGTACTGATTGGGCACAGGAGTACATTCAGCCAGAGACTCATTCCACCGAGATGCAACACAGAGCGTCATAGGAAGTCATTCCTGCCTGTGGCCATCAAACTTTACAACTCCTCCCTTGGAGGGTCAGTCACCCTGAGCCAATAGGCTGGTCCTGGACTTATTTCCTGGCATAATTTACATATTACTATTTAACTATTTATGGTTTTATTACTATTTATTATTTATGGTGCAACTGTAAGAAAACCAATTTCCCCTGGGATCAATAAAGTATGACTGTGACTATGACTATGAGTGCAATACAGGTTGGCAAATGCAGTATTCATGCTATCACCTGGATGGGCTGAACAGCCTCAAAGGGCTGAATGACCCTGTTCTGTCCCCCTTGTCGCTTGCAGTTTTGCGAGGTACCTGAATTCTCTTTGGGTTAAGCGAGTGTCCAGCTGGGACCTTCTGGTCCCTGTAACAATGGCACCTTTATACTGCAGTCACATTCCAGGCACGGCAGAATACCTGTGCCTGTTTGGTAATTAACACTTCCTTATGTAGTCAAGATTACTTAGAACAGCCAAGGTTAAACAGCTACTGGCCAAGAGACTGAGATACTATCTTAAAATAACAGTCAGAGACTTTGCCAGCCTGTGCTTGCTGGGCTCGCCTCCTATTACCACCGGCAGGGAGGAGGGACATGAACCTGAAGACACACACTCACCGTTTCAGAAAAGATTCTTCCCCTCCACCAGCAGATTTCTGAACATACAAAGAACCTAACCATGAACACTACCTCACTATTTCCTCCAACTACCTCCAACCGAACGAGGTTGGAGGCGACAGCGGATGCACGGCAACTCTGGCAGGGTCTGCAAGACATCACTTCCTACAAAGCGAAACCCAATAGCATGAATGGCAGCGATGCTTCACTACCAGATGAACTCAACGCCTTCTATGCCCACTTTGAAAGGGAGAACACAACTACAGCTGTGAAGATTCCTGCTGCACTTGATGACCTTGTGATCTCCGTCTCAGAGGCCGATGTTAGACTGTCTTTAAAGAGAGTGAACTCTCTCAAGGTGGAAGGTCCCGATGGAATACCTGGTAAGGCTCTGAAAACCTGTGCCAACCAATTAGCCGGAGTATTCAAGGACATTTTCAACCTCTCACTGCTACAGGCAGAAGTTCTCACTTGCTTCAAAAAGGCAACAATTATAGCAGTGCCTAAGAAGAATAACGTGAGCTGCCTTAATGACTATCGCCCGGTAGCACTCACATCGACAGTGATGAAATGCTTTGAGAGGTTGGTCATGACTAGACTGAACTCCTGCCTCAGCAAGGACCTGGACACATTACAATTTGCTTATTGCCAAATAGGTTAATGGCAGACATGATCTCAATGGCTCTCCACACGGCTTTAGACCACCTCAACAACACAAACACCTATGTCAGGATGCTGTTCATCGACTATAGCTCAGCATTTAACACCATCATTCCCACAATCCTGATTGAGAAGTTGCAGAGCCTGGGCCTCTGTACCTCCCTCTGCAATTGGATCCTCGACTTGTCAACCAGAAGACTACAATCTGTGCGGATTGGTGATAACATCTCCTCCTCGCTGATGATCAACATTGGTAAGCCTCAGGGGTGTGTGCTTAGCCCACTGCTCTACTCTCTGTATACACATGACTCGGTGGCTAGGCATAGCTCAAATACCATCTACAAATTTACTGACGATGCAACCCTTGTTGGTAGAATTTTAGGTGGTAACGAAAGGGCGCACAGGAGAGATATACCAACTAGTGGAATGGTGCCACAGCAACAACCAGGCACTCAATATCAGTAAGATGAGAGATCTGGTTGTGGACTTCAGGAAGGGTAAGACGAAGGAACACATACCAATGCTCATAGAGAGATCAGAAGTGGAGAGAATGAGCAGATTTAATTTCCTGGGTGTCAAGATCTGTGAGGATCTAACTGATCCCAACATATAAAGAAAGCAGTACAGTGACTATACATTATTAGGAATTTGAAGAGATTTGGCATGTCGACAAATACACTCAAAAACTTCTGTAGTTGTGTTGTGGAGAGCATTCTGACAGGCTGCATCACTGTCTGGTATGGAGGGGGCTACTGCACAGGAGCGAAAGAAGCTGCAGAAGGTTGTAAATCTAGTCAGTTCCATCTTGGGTACTAGCCTACAAAGTACCCAGGACATCTTTAGGGAGCGGTGTCTCAGAAAGGCAGCGTCTATTATTAAAGACCTCCAGCACCCAGGGCATGCCCTTTTCTCACTGTTACCATCAGGCAGGAGGTACAGAAGCCTGAAGGCACACACTCAGCGATTCAGGAACAGCTTCTTCCCCTCTGCCATCCGATTCCTAAATGGACATTGAATCTTTGGACACTACCTCACTTTTTCAAAAATATACAATATTTTTGTTTTTTGCACGTTAAAAAAAATCTATTCAATATATGTATATCATAATTTATTTATTTTTATTATTATTTTTCTCTCTGCTAGATTGCATAGGACTGCTGCTGCTAAGTTAACAAATTTCACATCGCATGCCGGTGATGATAAACCTGATTCTGATTCTGACTATTTTTGCAATCTTTTTGCACTACTTATATAATTTTTAATATATATTCCTTACTGTAATTTATAGTATGTTTTATATACTGTGCTGTAATACTGCTGTAAAACAATGAATTTCATGACATAGGCCAGTGATATTAAAGGTGATGCTGATTCAATTTTCATTGGCACATTCTGAAGAATAACACTCTGCCGAGCCTTAACCTGCTCCTGGATACACAATGATGCAGGGGGTAGAGTTGATCCAACAATGCAGGTTCGTTCCTAACCTCGGATACTGTCTGTGTGGAGTTTGCTCGGTCTCCCTGTTACCACCTGGGTTCTCCCAGGTACTCTTGTTTCCGCCTGCATCCCAAAGACATATGGTTTGATAAGTTAGTTCCATTACTAGCCTGTAAATGGGCACCACGATACAGTAGTGGTTAGCACAACGCTGTTACATTAGATTATGAGAACACTCAGTCCTCTTTTATTGTCATTTAGAAATGCATACATGCAATGATACATTAAGAAATGATACAATGTTCCTCCAGAGTGATATCACAGAAAACAGGACAAACCAAAGATTAACACTGACAGAACCACATAATTATAACATATAGTTACAGCAGTGCAAAACAATACCGTAATTTGATAAAGAACAGACCATGGGCACGGTAAAAAAAAGTCTCAAGTCCGAGCGACTCCCGAGTGCCGGATAGCAGGCGGCAAAAGGGAGAAACTCCCTGCCATAAACCTCCAGGCACCGTCAACTTGCCGATGCCTTGGAAGCAGCCGACCACAGCCAACACTGAGTCCATCCGTCCAAAAGCATCGAGCCTCTGACCAGCCCCTCCGATGCAGCCTTCCGAGCACCATCCTCTGCCGAGCGCCTTCGACTTTGCCCCGGCCGCTGAAACAAGCAAAGCCGAGGATTTAGGGCCTTCAGCTCCGGAGATTCCGGTTACCACACAGTAGCAGCAGCAGCGAAGCGGGCATTTCAGAAGTTCCTCCAGATGTTCCTCCGTACTCCCACGTCCGTCTCCATCAAATCAGGATTGTGCACGGTCCCCTACTTGACAGATTACAGATATCATTCATCGGAGAGACCGCACGCGCAGCGTTGTGCCGCCATCTTCTCCTCCAATCAGGGTTTTGGAGTTCAGAGTTCAATTCCGGTATCCCCTGTAAGGGATTTCTCCCCGTGGAATGGGTGGTTTTATTCCAGGTGCTCCAGCTTCCTCCCACAGTCCAAAGACGTACCCGTTAGCAGGTTAATTGGTCATTGTAAATTATTCTGTGGTTAGGCGAGTGTTAGGCAGTGCGGCTAGTTGGGCCAGAAGGGCCAGTTCTGTGCTGTGGTGTTAGATGAGTAAACTAAAAATAATTGGTCTCTGGACCGGTCAGAACTCAGATGGTAGAGGGGAAGAACTCATACAAAATGCCGGAGGAGCTCAGCAGATCAGGCAGCGTCTATGGTGGGGAATAAACAGTCGACGATTTGGTCCAAGGTCCTTCATGAGGAGGGGAAGGTGCTGTTCCTCAGTGTGAGGATGAAGGATCTCCGTTGGGAGGAGAAGGAACAAATATTGTGAGTACAGAGAAATTTTACAAGGATGTTACTGGGAATTGAGGACCTGAGTTACAGGGAGAAGATTAATAGGTTAGGACTTTGTGTTTACTTGGAGCGTAGGAGAATGAGGGAGGAGATTTGGTAGAGGTAAACAAAATTATTGGGTGGTGGGGCAGAGATATGTCTCTACCAAAGGAGTTGTAAGGTGCTCCTTCCCTCCGCTAGCCTGCAGGTTACCCTTGGGCAAGGTGTAGTACCTGCTTAACCACCCCCCCCCCCACAATCAGGGTCATGCGAAGCCATATGAGCAGCTGGTGGATATCACTGACACCAGGCAGGCAGTCACTGAAGAGTATTGACAATGGCCGGGGACACCCGTCCTGTAAAGATACTGCCCAGAAGATCTCAATGGCAAACCACGTCTGTAGAAACTTTGTCAAGAACAGTCATGGTCATGGAAAAAACAACAGCGTGAAGGGGGTCTTTCCCACTGACAACGATCCTTCACTTGGTCGACAGATGGAAGACAATGATCATCCACGTCACACGACATGGAACATACTGATAATGATGATACAAAATGATGAGGCGCATAGACAGAGTTAATGCATGCACCTTTTCCAGAGGTTGGGTGAGACTAGAACTAGAGGCCATGGGGTAAGGGTGAATGGTGACACACTGAAGGGAATCAGAGGGGAGAACTTCTTCACTCAGAGAGTGGTGAGAGTGTGGAACCAGCTGCCAGCACAAGTGGTGGAGGTGGGTTCAATTGCAACTTTTAAGAGGAATTTGGATAAGTACGTAGATGGGAGGACCATGGAATGCTATGGTCCGAGTGTAGGTCAATGGGACTAGGGAGATTAATCGGTTGGCACAGCCTAGATGGGCCGAAGGGCCTTTTCTGTACTGTAGTGTCTGATGATTCTATGACTCTATAAGTGGCAGGTCACGGGGCAGTGCCAGAGGTCGGAATTGAGCCTGCGTTGCAGGACCTGTGAGGGACCGGTTCCTTCAACTTCACCAGTGTTCCTTTCACACCAGGTACGACTTCCAATTTTCACACATCCTGCAGCACATTTACAACCATCGAGAGTTTCAGAGGGACAGGCAGAGACACGTTCATCGTTTACAGAGAACAAGACAACAGACGCCTAATTCCAGGCTTTCCCTCGGATCAGGGACTCGACAGGGCTCAGAGTCGGACCCCCACGTGGATTCCGACGTCTCCCCTGCCCCTATCCTGCCCTCACCTCCAACCAAAGACACCAGGGTGCCAGGTATGCTGAGGGCAAAGCTTGAGTGCTGGGAGGCCGACGGGGCTCAGAAGGCTGGAGGTAGTGGGCAGAGGTCAGCTCAGGATTGATGGTGAGCGGCTAGGGGGTTTGACTCACAATCGGGAAAGGGGGCATTGTTGGTGGGGAATTGTAGGCTCGAGGAGAGAGGGAGGTGGGGTTAGTAAGTGGTAGGAACATCACTCGAAGGGGCTTCCTGTTCAGCACGGCCCTCAGGAAGATGTTTAGGAGAAGCCTTACAGTAAAGGGGAAGCTTTCTCTATGCATAGCTCTATGCAATACAGTCATAGTAGAGTCATATCTACTATAGAGGCCCTTTGGCCCAACCCATCCATACTAACCATGATTCCCACCTAACCTAGCACCACTTGCCTCCATTTCAGAATCAGAATCAGAACGAGCTTATCATGGAGAGGTTCGAGTGACACTTTACAGTGCCGGCCACCCGGGTTCAAATCCTGCTACTGTCTCTAAGGAGATTGTACGTTCTCCCCGTGACTGCTTTCGATGGTTTCCTGAGGCTGCTCTGGTTGCCTCTCACAGTCCAGGTCAGTTTGTGGTTAGGCTGTGGGCAGGCTAGTTTGGTGCCAGATGCATTGCGTCACTTGCAGGCTAACCACCCCCTCCCCCAGCAAATATCGAATGGTGTTGGTCATTGGTCCAAATGACGTATTTCACTGTACGTTCAATGTACATGTGACAAATAAAGCTAATCGCTTGCTGCTGCCCGCAGGAGAAGACATTACCACCACCTCCAGCACATGACCAGGTTCAGGGACAGTTACCACCCCTCGACCGTCGAGCTCTTCAACAAGAGGGGTAACCTCACTCACCCCATCACTGAACTGTTCCCACAACCTATGGACTCACTTTCAAGGGCTCTTCATCTCATGTTCTCAACATTTATTGCTTATTTATTTATTTATTTATTATTATTTTGTTTTTCTCTTCTTGTATTAGCACAGTTTGCATAGTGGTGTTTGTCGTGTTGGATGCAGTCTTTCATTGATTCTATTGTGTTTCTTTGCACTTAGTGTGAATGCCAGCAAGAAAATGAATCTCAGCGTTGTATATAGTGACCTATATTAACGTTGATAATAAAATTGAATTTTGAACTTTAAGTTGTTGATTGCGGCAGCAATACAGTGCAAGACATAAAATTTCTGTAAGTTACTCAAATAAATTGAAAGTTCAGAAGATGAATATCTCTTTAAACCAGGGGTTCCCAACCTGGGTTCACGAACCCCTTGGTCCATGGCAAAAAAAATGGTTGGAATCCGCTGGTCTAAACCTTCCCTATCGACGTGTCGATGGTCGTTTAAGCATTGTTATTTTACCTGCCTCAATCACTTCCTCTGGCAGCTCATTCCATACACTGACCATCCTCTGCATCACCCGATTGAAGAAATTGATCCTCAGGTCTGACTTGTCCCTCTCTCACAATTGCTGTTTAGGTTATCATCCTGCTTTCTAGGGAACTAGACCATGTGAATTCACCCTATCTATACCTGCCATGATTTTGTAATCCTCCATAAGGTTTTGAGGATGTGACTAAACTTATTGATGAAGGTTGATGTAGTGTATATGGATTTCAGCAAGGCATTTGATAAGGTACCCCATGCCAGGCTTATTGAGAAAGTAAGGAGGCATGGGATCCAAGGGGACATTGCTTTGTGGATCCAGAACTGGAGGGATAGGTTAGTAAATTTGCTGATGACACAAAGGTTGAGGGTGTTGTGGATAGTGTGGAGGGCTGTCAGAGGTTACAGCGGGACATTGACAGGATGCAAAACTGGGCTGAAAAGTGGCAGATGGAGTTCAACCCAGATAAGTGTGAGGTGGATCATTTTGGTAGGTCAAATATGATGGCAGAATATAGTATTAATGGTGAGATTCTTGGCAGTGTGGAGGATCAGAGGGATCTTGGGGTCCGAGTCTATAGGACACTCAAAGCTGCTGCGCAGGTTGACTCTGTGGTTAAGAAAGCATATGGTGCATTGGCCTTCATCAATCATGGGATTGAGTTTAAGAGCTGAGAGGTAATGTTGCAGCCCCATAGGACCCTGGTCAGACCCCACTTGGAGTACTGTGCTCAGTTCTGGTCACTTCACTATAGGAAGGATGTGGAAATCATAGAAAGGGTGGAGAGGAAATTTACAAGGATGTTGCCTGGATTGGGGAGCATACCTTATGAGAATAGGTTGAGTGAATTTGGCCTTTTCTCCTTGGAGCGATGGAGGATGAAAGATGACCTGATAGAGGTGTACAAGATGATGAGAGGCATGGATTGTGTGGATAGTCAGAGGCTTTTTCCCAGGGCTGAAATGGTTAGCACAAGAGGGCACAGTTTTAAGGTGCTTGGAAGTAGGTACAGAGGAGATGGCAGGGGTAGGTTTTTTATGCAGAGAGTGGTGAGTGTGTGGATGGGCTGCTGGCTACTGTGTTGGAGGCGGATATGATAAGGTCTTTTAAGAGACTCCTGGACAGGTACATGGAGCTTAGAAAAATAGAGGGCCTTGGGTAACGCTGGGTAACTTCTAAGGTAAGGACATGTACAGCACAGCTTTGTGGGCTGAAGGGCCTGTATAGTGCTGTAGGTTTTCTATGTTTCTATGTTTCTAAGGTCATACGTGATCCCATCATCCAACCCATGCTCTCGTCTTTCTACTACCACAAAAACCTCCACAAGGTCATGCACCATCTCATCATCAGGAAGGAGTACAGGGGCCTGAGGTCCCACACCACAGGTTCAGGAGCAGTTATTACCCATCAACCATCAGGCTCCTGAACCAGTGTGGATGATTTCACTCACCTCAACGCTGAACTGATTCTACAACCTAGGGACTAATTTTCAAGGACTTTGCAACTCATTATTGATTTACTTTTTAAAACTTCTTTATTATGTGCACAATTTGTTTACAGATGTTGTTTGTTTAGCAGTCTTACTTACAGTTTTCTGGAACTCTGTTGTATTTCTTTATTTTCCTGTAAATGCCCACAAGAAACTGAAACTCAAGGATGTACATGGGTGGCATATACGTATGTACTTTGATAATAAATTTACTTTGAACTTTTGAACTTTGAACATCTCCTGAATGTCAACATTACCCAGTCTTTCACAATTTAGCAAATATCCTGCTTCTCAGTTTCGTGACACCTCCCAAGGACAAGTGGCATCGCAAGTTCACTCAAAAGGTAGGGTCACCTGGTAACGATACCATCAACTTAGTGAGAACAGTGAGCATGTGTGCCATTGTTTTGGGAATGTGTGATCCACAGGGAATTGGAATTAGAATTGGTCTATAATTGTCACATGTGCCGAGATAGTGAAAAGCTTCTCTTGCATGTTGTTCATACAGATTAAGTTATTAGACCATAAGACATAGGAGCAGAATTAGGCCATTCAACCCATCAAGTCTGCTCCATTCCATCATGGCTGATTCATTTTCGTCTCAACCACCTTCTCCCGCCTTCTCCCCGTAACCTTTGGCTAATTAAGGACCTATCAACCTCCACTTTAAATAGAACCAATGACTTGGCCTCCACAGCCACCTGTGGCAATGAATTCCAGATTTTCCACTGTCATGACACAGTGCATTGAGGTAGAACAAGATAAAACAGCCAGGACTCCACGGTAATGTCGCAGATAGCGTGATGCTATTACGGCTCGGGGTGTTGGAGTTTGGAGTTCAGAGTTCAATCCCGGTGTCATCGGTGAGGAGTTTGTACGTTTGCCCTGTGTCCGTGTGAGTTTCCTCCAGGTGCTCACTGTGCAAAAATGTACCAGTTATCGTAAATTGTTCTATGATTAGTCTAGGATTAAATTGGGGGATTGCTGGGAGGGCTGGATTTCAAAAATTAAAAAAAAGCAGGCACTGAGAGTATATCTGCTTTGATACTAAATCTACATTAAAAATTTAAACTTTGAAAAATGCCCCCGCCCCAACATACACTTTTTTACAGCTAACTTCTTTAACCTGAGTAAATTTTGGGCCTTGATAAGTAATTTTTATTATTTTGAACATTTTGAATACTACAAGTAGTTCACTGAACTGTGGAATATTTTTAGCAGAAGGTAAAGCAGGTGGTAGTGAACAATGCCCCACCCCCTAGTCACCCCCCCCCCCAACCGTCTCCCTGTCCCAGGTTGGGTCATGTTAGTGTGCCTTTAAACCAGTATCCCGCTGCACGTGTGAGCGGTTTGAGACCGAACCTGCTCACACACTGAGGTAGGTGCAGGCACATACAAATCCCACTATCATACACAAACAGTGAATTCCTCGGAATGCCTGCAAACAATGTGCTCTTTAATGGCTCCCCACCACTTATCTCTGCCTTTACAATGGGTTTTGTGTTGCTGGGGCCACACCAAGGGCTGTGTCAAGGGCACTGAGAGAATGGAGGAATTCACACACACACGCACACACACTCTCTCATACAGACACACACATACTGACACAAACCCACATAAACACTCACACACACTCATACAGACACACACATAGACACTCACATACATCCACTCATATAGACACACACATACATAGACACTCACTCAGACATACACTGATACCTACACACACACACTGACACACTCTCACACACACACACTCACACACACACACACACACACACACACACACACTCACTCAGATATGCCTGCTGACACACAGACAGTAACACAAGATACAAAATTTCATAGATACTGATACACAGACACTCACTCACACACACACACGCAAGGAGTCACAAAAACTCTCACACATATATTTGCATATAGGCTCACATATACACAAACGTACCTATACACAAACACTCAGACAACCTTTAATGCACATATGCTTACATTAATCCACAACCCCAGATGTAGTGAAACACACAACTGCACATAGTGACACTTAGAAAATCACTTACATGTTCGTTGTCATATCCACATACACTCTCTCACACACACTCACTCTCACACACACTCTCTCACACACATACACCCTCGCACACACATACACCCTCGCACACACATACACCCTCGCACACACTCACTCTCTCACACACACTCCCTCTCACACACTCTCTCACACACATACACCCTCGCACACACTCACTCTCACACACACTCTCTCTCACACACATACACCCTCACACACACTCACTCTCACACACACTCTCACACACATACACCCTCACACACACTCACTCTCACACACACTCTCTCTCACACGCATACACCCTCACACACACTCACTCTCACACACACACTCTCTCACACACATACACCCTCACACACACTCACTCTCACACACACACTCTCACACACATACACCCTCACACACACTCTCTCACACACACTCTCTCTCACACACATACACCCTCACACACACTCACTCTCACACACATACACCCTCACACACACTCACTCTCACACACTCTCTCACACACATACACCCTCGCACACACTCACTCTCACACACACTCTGTCTCACACACATACACCCTCACACACACTCACTCTCACACACACTCTCACACACATACACCCTCACACACACTCACTCTCACACACACTCTCTCTCACACGCATACACCCTCACACACA
The DNA here is from genome assembly GCF_030028105.1 of Mobula birostris. Lineage (NCBI taxonomy): Eukaryota > Metazoa > Chordata > Chondrichthyes > Myliobatiformes > Myliobatidae > Mobula > Mobula birostris. The sequence goes on from NC_092378.1 coordinate 149,348,412, forward strand.
CTCACTCTCACACACACACTCTCTCACACACATACACCCTCACACACACTCACTCTCACACACACACTCTCACACACATACACCCTCACACACACTCTCTCACACACACTCTCTCTCACACACATACACCCTCACACACACTCACTCTCACACACACACTCTCACACACATACACCCTCACACACACTCACTCTCACACACACACTCTCACACACATACACCCTCACACACACTCATTCTCACACACACATACACCCTCACACACACTCACTCTCACACACACACTCTCACACACATACACCCTCACACACACTCACTCTCACACACACACTCTCACACACATACACCCTCACACACACTCATTCTCACACACACTCTCTCTCACACACATACACCCTCACACACACTCACTCTCACACACACACTCTCACACACACTCACTCTCACACACATACACCCTCGCACACACTCCCTCTCACACTCGCTCTCTCACTCACATACGCCCTCGCACACACTTCCTCTCTCACACACTCCCTCGCACACCACTCACTCTTGCACACACACTTCACACATACCGTGATGCATACAGCCACACGTTGAAATACACACATATACACACAAGCACATATGTACAATCTTTCCTTTTATGTTTTTTCATTTGAGAGTTCATAGTTTGCAGATTATTATTAAAACCGCCTTTAAACACACAATGCAATAAGGACAGCAACGCCACGTTCAGTAATTCAGATTTTCCGTGGCCCCTCCTCAGGAACCCTTGCACAAATTATCATTTCATTTTTAATAGCGTTCCCATCCAAAATTTCACGGCGCAGGCCACTGACAGGCAGGGATGGTCCAGGGCTGGCTGCGGTAGACACAGACGACTGTCAATACCAGCACCATTTGCCCTCTGTGACATCGCTGGAGATGATTGTTCTCAGCAAGTCAAGCTTGGAAAAGATATGAGTGAACACAAACGGTAACATCGCCCCCCACCCCCCACGCCACGACTCTCTCCACCCTGTAGTGTCGCCTCCCCGCTCCCCCGGCCCCTCCTCCATCCCTGCTCCCTCTGTCGGATCGGGCAGCGGCTCAACGCTGACCCCTGCCGGCAACTGTGGGAAGTTCTCATCACAAGTTCACCGAAGAAGCACCAACTCCCGTCGCTTTGAAGTTCAGCAGTTCCTTGCAAAGTTTCTGTTCATTGAAGTAGCTCCGTACAGCAGATGGAGAGAGATTTGACCAGATGCTTCAGGAGATAATAATCAGGGGATGATTTATTTAGAGATAGCACGGAACAGGCCCTTCTGGCCCAATGAGCCGCACCACCCCGCAGCCCACCTGTTTAACCCTAGCCTAATCACAGGACAGTTTACAATGACCAACCAACCTACTAACTGGAGCCTCTTTGGACTGAGGGAGGAAACCGGAACACCCGGAGGAAACCCACGCGCTCATGGGAAGGGCGTACAAACTCCTTACAGGCGTCGTCAGAATTGAACTCTGAACTCGGACACCCCAAGCTGTAAGAGAGGAATAATATAGAGTCAATGTTGAAGGGTGTCAGCCCGAAATGTCCGCTGTTTATTCCCTCTCCATAGACGCTGCCTGACCTGCTGAGTTCCTCCATCATTTTGTGTGTGTTACCCAGAATCCAGTTTATTATTGCTGGGATTTGTTATGAAATTTGTTGCTTTGCACAGCAGTGCAGTGCAATACATAACAATAGTTATGTTACAGTAAAATAGTTACATTACAGTAAAATAGTCAAGTTACAGTAAAATATATATGTAGGTAAATCGTGCAAAAAGAAGAACAAAATACTGAGGTAATATTCACAGGTTCAAGGTCTATTCAGAAATCTGATGGCGGAGTGGAAGAAGCTGTCCCTAAATTGTTGAGTGTGGGTCTTCAGGCTCCTGCACCTCCTCCCTGATGATAGCAATCAGAAGAGGCATGTCCTGTCAGTTAGATTTCTGCACAGCAGGGGAATTAAGGGTTCGGGGGCGAAGACAGGTGGGTTGAGCTGTGTCCACGGACAGATCAGCCATGACCTTATTGAATAGTGTAGCAGGCTGGATGGGCCAAATGGCCTACTACTGCTCCAGTTTTTTAGGTTCTCATGTTCTTAGGTTCTTGTTTTGTAATCCAGAGGGCTCCTGAAGGCTGGGGTTGGGGCTGGTCTCGGCAACCTGTATCTGATTGATGTGAACACAATGGGTGGAACAGCCTTCTAACTATATTCTAAATAGCAATGATTGAGATGGGAGAGGTGTCCTTGGCCCAGTGTCCACACTCATCCTCACTCTCTCTCTCCCTCTCTCTCTCTCTCTCTCTCTATCTCTATCTCTATCTCTTTCTCTCTATATCGCTCTCTCTCTCTCTCTAACTCCTCTCTCTCTTTCTCTCTCTATCTATCTGTCTATATATATATATTCTGTGTCCCTTGGATATTGGCCTGGACAGATCTCTATTTCAAGTGGCGCCATGGTAGAATAGAGATTAGCGCAACAAGATTACAGCTCGGAGTGTTCCAGAGTTCAGAGTTCAATTCCAGCACTGTCTGTAAGGAGTTTGTACGTTCTCCCTGTGTGAGTTTCCTCCGGGTGCTACAGTTTCCACCCACAGTCCAGAAACATACCAGTTACTAGGTTAATTGGTCACCGGGTTAAATCAATGGGTTGCTCATTGGCCGAAAGGGACTGTTCTGCATGTAAATGAAACTACAGCTGCTCATACGACCATCTACCACCTGCTCCCATGGCTTCACATGACCCTGACTGGCAGGGTGGGGAGTGGGGTTGGGGGGACGAAGCAGGTGCTACACCTCGCCCAATGGTGACCTGCAGGCTAGTGGAGGGAAGGAGGGTCTTACCGCTCGTACGTATCTCCACCTCGTCACCCAAAGTGAAAAGAGAGAGCAAGGTAAGTAGTGAGGTCGTGTCTCACAGGTCCATTGTCCATTCTGAAATCTGGTGCCGGAGGGGAAGAATCTGTTCCTGAGTCATTGGCCATGTTTCTTCAGGCTCCTGTCCCTCCTCCCCGATGGTAGTAACGTGAGAAGAGGGCATGTCCTAGCTCACGGGGGTCCTTAATGATGGATGCTGCCTTTCTGAGGCCTCACCTTTTGAAGGCTTCAAAGGTACATTTAATGTCAGAGAAATGTATACAATATACATCCTGAAATTCTTTTTCTTCGCAAATATCCATGAAAACAGAGGAGTGCCCCAAAGAATGAATGACAGTTAAATGTTAGAACCTCAAAGTTTCCCCCAGCTTCCCTCCACCAGCAAAAAAAGCGTTGGCACCCCCCCCCCCCACCGAGCACTCAAGTGTGCAGCAAAGCATCAATAAAGACACAGACGCAGTACCCCAAAGACTACTCATTCGCCCGGTAATTCGACATACCACAGGCTCTCTCTCTCTCCCTAATAAGGGAAAAAGAGGTGTCCCCATTTCACAGCGAGAGGGGAGACATAACAAACAACTCACTGATGTATGACATTAGAAGTCTGTTGCATCGCTTCTTCTGAGCTCTGTGCCCAAAGGACTCGGGTCTCTGGGCACACAGCCAGCAGCCAGCTCTCTGCCTTCGCTCCCACGACACACCAGTTTTCTGCGGTGGTGCTGAGCTCGAGTCTGCCCGCCTCCAGAGTCACAAAATCCTGGAACCCTGAAGGCACACCAGTCTTCCAGGCCACGTCCTTGACATATCGAATAGCGGCCAGTCGTGAGATCCCAAGAGCGGGTCCCATTCCTGCAAAGAGCAGAAGTCAGTGTGTCACTCCAGCTCAGGGTCTTCAAAAGAACCCTGAAAGGGAAAGATAGAGATATTATAGATGGAAATCTGTTTCTGAAGATGCTAGTGAAGGAGTCGCTGGTAGGCGCCATTGTCCTCCTAAGCTCCTCCTCCTCCTACTGTGTCCTGGATGCTGGGGAGGCAAGAGTCCGTGATGGAGCTGGCTGAGTTTGCAGCTTTGTGCAGCTTTTCCTGATCCTGTGCAGTGGCCCCTCCACTCCAGCATTGCAAGCAGTTAGAACACTCTCCATGGAACACCTGTAGAAATTTGTGAGAGTCTTTGGTGCCTTACTGTGAAAGTCAAGACATCAGTGCAAAGCACTTGATATTGCAAGAGAGGATCCATAGCCTTCTGTTGCTCAGGTAGGGTAGGGATTATGTCATTGCCACAAGAAACTGGTGAGTTCTCCTACCTTCCTCCACAGTTACTGAGGTCAACTTCAAACTAGCGTCTGTATCTCCTTTTCTCTTTGGAGTGAAGGAGGATGAGAGGTGATGAGAGACAGGTGTACAGGATGAGAAGAACCATAGATTGAGTGGGCAGCCAGTGCCTTCTTCCCAGGGTGGCAGTGGGCGATACAAGAGGGCATAGTTTTAAGGTGATTGGAGGAAAATGTAGGGGGAATGTCAGAGGTAGGTTTTTTATACAGAGAGTGGTGGGTGAATGGAATGTGCTACAAGGAGTGGTGGTAGAGGCAGATACAATACGGACATGTCAGAGGCTCTTAGACACATGGATGAAATAAAACTGTAAGGTTATCTCGGAGGGAAGGGTTAGATGGATCTCAGAGTAGGATAAAGGGTTGGTACAACATTGTGGGCCGAAGGGCCTGTACTGTGCTGTAGTATTCTATGTTCTATGTACCACACACAAAGTGCTGGAGGAACTCTGCAGGTCAAGCAGCATCTATGGAGGGAATAAGCAGTCAACATTCTTGGCCTGAAACCTTGACTGTTTCTTCCCCATCGTAGATGCTGCCTGACCTGCTGAGTTCCTGCAGTATTTGTGTGGGATGCTTTGGATTTCCAGTATCTGCAGAATTTCTCGGTTCTATGTTCTATGTTCTCTGGAGATGTCGGAAGCAGGGTCCTGATGTTCATGAGGCTGCGCTTGCAGGAACCATAGAACCATAGAACATTACAGCACAGAAACAGGCCTTTTGGCCCGTCTTGGCTGTGCCGAACCATTTTTCTGCCGAGTCCCACTGACCTGCACCTGGACCATATCCCTCCATACACCTCCCATCCATGTATCTGTCCAATTTATTCTTAAATGTTAAAAGTGAGCCCACATTTACCACTTCATCTGGCAGCTCATTCCATACTCCCACCACTCTCTGTGTGAAGAAGCCCCCCTAATGTTCCCTTTAAACTTTTCCCCCCTCACCCTTAACCCATGTCTTCTGCTTTTTCTCTCCCCTAGCCTCAGTGGAAAAAGCCTGCTTGCATTCACTCTATCTATACCCATCATAATTTTATATACCTCTGTCAAATCACCCCTCATTCTTCTATGCTCCAGGGAATAAAGTCCTAACCTATTCAACCTTCCTCTGTAACTCAGTTTCTCAAGTCCCGGCAACATCCTTGTAAACCTTCTCTGCACTCTTTCAACCTTATTAATATCCTTCCTGTAATTTGGTGACCAGAACTGTACACAATACTCCAAATTCAGCCTCACCATAACATTCCAACTCTTATACTCAATACTTCGATTTATAAAGGCCAATGTACCAAAAGCTCTCTTTATGACCTTATCTACCTGTGGAGTGGGCAAAGACTGAAGGATTGCTCTCTCTTTCCATATATTTAAATAAAGAGCCAATTGGAATGGTAGCCCTTCCAATGACCTGTCCCCTCTGTAACTCCGAACCATGACACCATAAGACATCATTATCAACCATCCCCACTATCCAATTCATACGCTCTTCACTCATCTACCATCAGACAGGAGGTACTGAAGCCCGGAGTCTCACACCACCAAGTTTAAGAACAGCTACTTTCTGATAACAATCAGATTCTTGAAACTGACCTGTGCAACCCTCACCCTCACCCTAACTCAGCAACAGAACACTGCAGACCACTTGTCTCTAATTGTGTTTTGTTTTGGTCCTAACGTCCTGTAGTGCACATCTTGTTTCTCCTCGCTGTCTTGTACAACTTGTGTATAATTTAAGTGAGCCTGTGATACTGCTGCAAGCAAGTTCTTCATTGTAAGTGTACTTCGTCTTGCTAGAATACATGATAATAAACTCAATCATTTGACCTGACCTTGTAAAACCCTGAGTGATGCCTTTAATGGCAGCTTATAAAAGCGAGTCTGTCATCCGAGCCTATAAATTAAATGCTTTATGTGCAGACACTCCTGTAACAAGCATCACTTTATGGACACACAATCGGTCTATGTATATAAGCTATCTTATGTATTTATCTAATTATTCTCTTCTTTATCTTAATGTGTGTGTGTTCTTGTGGTATTGGGTCTGGGGGTAACAATAGTTTTTTTCTCCTTTTACACTTGCATGCCAGAAATGACATTAAACAATTTTGAATCTTAAAATGAGCGTAGACTGAGCTACTTTTGGTGGCAAGGAAGAGAGAGATATGCACCTATAGCACCTTTCCTAGTGTCTGGACAAGTTCAACCACTTCAGAATCAGAATCAGGTTAATATCACAAATCGATATCGAGAACTTTGTTGTATTCTGGCAGCAGTACAGTGTGATATATAAAAATACTATAAATTACAATTATATATACATTAATATGTAACACATAAAATACTATATACAATTACATACACATTCAGATGTAATACATAAAAATACCATAAATTGCCGAAAAGTATATAAAGGACAAGCATTGGAGGCTGGATCAGAATCAAGAGCATGATGTCTCCTTGCATGATCATGAAACATTTGCAAGTAAATTGCCGAGACTGGAGAACAACTCAACCCAAAACAGCAATCAACGAGCCTCCGAATTATTTCCATATGTATATGTGTCATACATTAAAACACTATAAATTATAATAATAAATAAATGTATAAAGATTAAATTAAATATGTAGTACAAAATGACAGCAAGAATATTGAGGAAAAGTGAGGTAAGACTAGGCAAGATGAGACCGATTTGGATGTGCAGCCATTCCTGTAGGAAGTGGTTCAGCTGGTTTGATCCCACAGCTAGTGATCTGATAATGATACCTAATGTTGATTAGAGTGAATGCAAGCAGGCCTTTTCCACTGAGGCTAGGGGAGAAAAAAACCAGAGGACATGGGTTAAGGGTGAGGGGGGAAAAGTTTAAAGGGAACATTGGGGGGGAGCTTCTTCACACAGAGAGTGGTGGGAGTGTGGAATGAGCTGCCAGACGAGGTGGTAAACACGGGCTCACTTTTAACATTTAAGAAAATGTCGAATCTGTAGAATTCATTGCCACAGACGCCGGTGGAGACCAAGTCATTGGGTATGTTTAAAGCAGAGGTTGATAGGTTCTTGATTAGTCAGGGTGTCAAAGGTTATGGGGAGAAGGCAGGAGAATGAGGTTGCGATGGATAATCGATCGGCCATGATGGAATGGCAGAGGAGACTTGATGGGCCAAATGGCCTAACTCTGCTCCTATGTCTTATGGATTTATAGCTGGATGATGTCTGTGATGGATCAGGCCATGGCCCACTACTCTCAGCAGGTTTGTGCTCCTGTGCTTTGGCACCTTCCCTTCTCCAGCTCGCCTCTCAGAGGCTCCTCCCCAAACACATACCAAGTACGGATCCCCAACCACAGGCACTACAGAGAGTTAAAAACATACGAACACCAGTACCCACTGACAGCACCACCCCGGCAAAGCAGCTACCACCAGGCAGGAGAGGCAGAAACATGAATTCCCACACCACAAGCAAAAGGTAATGTTTTCTGAATCACGATCTCCGGTGTCATATAGCAAATGCAGCAATTAAAGCACACAGAGCAAGCTCCCACCAACAGGAACAGAATAAGGAACCGATTCCCAGTTTTAGTTACGTTGACTGAGGCTTTGGACATGTCGTCGATACTATCAGAGAGGAGATCCACCCACAAAATGCTGGAGGAACTCAGCAGGACAGTCCTGCCGAAGGGTCTCGGCCCGAAACGTCGACTGGACTCTCTTCCATAGACGCCACCTGGCCTGCAGAGCTTCTCCAGCATTTCGTGTGTGTTGCTCGGACTTCTAGCATCTGCAGATTTTCTCCTGTTTGGTATCAGAGAGGAGGAAAAGAGCCTAAAAACAGACACTTAGCGTTTTATAAACAGCTCCTTCCCCTTCACTGTCTGTTTCTGAACAGTCACGAGCCGATGAGCACTACCTCACTAGATTGTTTGCTCTCGTTTTTGCACTGCCTGTAAAAAGTATTTACCCCCCCCCCCCCACCCCGGAAGTTTTCACGTTATATTGTTTCACCATATTGAATCACAGTGGGTTTAATTTGGCTTTTTTGACACTGATCAACAGAAAAAGACTTCTGTGTCAAAATGAAAACAGATCTAAAGATTTAAAACAGATTTAGATCAAAGTGATCTAAATTAATTACAAATATAAAACACAAAATAATTGATTGTGGGCCGGCTGGTGGCACAATGACATCAGTGCCGGACTCCGGAATGGAGGTTCCCGGGTTCGAATCCAGTCGGGGCCGCTCCCGAGTACGCTTTCCATCCGTGCCGGATTGAGTGTCGAGATCGCAAGTCGACCTCGTAAAATAAAAGGGAGAAATACTGCGAAATGTCTGTGTGAGGAGTGGCGTGCCAAACAGTCTCTCTCTCTCTCTCTCGCTCCGCGCCTTGTAAAGGCGTGAAAAAGACATCATCCCACCAACATTGCGCACGCACACGCACGCACACGCACGCACACGCCAAAAAAAAAACAAAATAATTGATTGCAGAAGTATTCACCTCCTTTAATATGACACACCAAATCATCATTGGTGTAGCCAATTGATTTTAGGAGTCACGTAATCAGTTGAGAAGTCCTGGCTATATATAAACCTGTGTGCAATAAAGTGTTTCAAATGATTGTGGTAAAAATACACCTGTATCTGGAAGGTCCAACTGCCGGTGAGTCAGTATCCTGGCAAAAACAGCACCCTGAAGACAGAAGAACACTCCAAGCAACTCCACAAAAAGGTTATTGAAAAGCAGAAATCAGGAGGTGGGTACAAGAAAGTGTCCAAGTCACTGAATATCCCCTGGAGTACAGTTAATTCAATCATTGAGAAATGGAAAGCAGATGGGCACAGCTGTAAGTCTGCCAAGACAGGCCATCCTCAAGAACTGAGTGACCGTGCAAGAAGGGGGCTGGTGAGGTGACCGTGGGGCGGGGGGGGGGTGGTGGTGGTAGGGTTGCCAATGGACAAGAGTAGCAGTCAAATACGTTGTGTTTACCTCGAGAAAGATTACCATGACCGTGAAGCCTTGCGCGGGCACCAGTGCGCATGCACGTACGTGCTGATTTTTTTTCTACAAATCTTTTTTGTCGATTCTGTTTGGGTGGGGGGGGGGTGTTAATCACAACCGGAATGTAGGTGATAAGTGGCTAATACACTCAATTTCGTTTCTAAAAGGGTTTATCTGACAAATTTAATATTAAACACACAGCGCATATTTTCCTCGCATGAATATAGTGATAAGTCAATTATCGGGGGAGGACAGGGGAGCTTGAAGTAAGTGTTGAACGAACTTCCAGTAGAGATGTTATGTCAAACATACTTTGCAGCCCGCCGTCATTTGCAAGCTCAAGGAGTTGATCTCCTTCCCGCGCTGACATGGATGATGCGCGGGTAATGACCTCGCGTGTGTTCAAGTTCAACAGTGCGTGACAAGGAATGAGGAAAGCTGCAGCTGACTCCTATCGTCAAATCATATCATTTCCTCGCGGCCTGGTAGCACATGCTTTGTGGCTCGGTACCAGTCCGCGGCCCGGTGGTTGGGGACCACTGTTGTAAAACAATAAAACATGAAAACTTCCAGGGGGGAAGGGTGAATAAATTTTATAAGCACTGCATGTATATTTCCTATTGTAATTTATGGTATATTTCTACAGATGTACTGTGGAGAGCATTCTAACTGGCTGTATCACCATTAGCAGGGGAGGGCCAATGCACAGGATCGGAAGAAGCTGCAGAGGTTTGTAAACTCTGCCAGCTACGTCACAGCCACTGCTTCCCCCATCTTCAAAAGGTGGTTCCTCAGAAAGGCAGCATTCATCACTAAGGACCCCATCATCCAGGTCATACCCTCTTCTCATTGCTGCTGCTATCAGGGAAGGGTGTTGAAGTCTAAAGACACACACTCAACAATTCAGCAACAGTTCCTTCCCCTCTGTGCTACCAGATTTCTGAATGGACATTGAACCCCTGAACAGTTCCATGCATTTTGCTCTCTTTTTGCACTACATATTTTTTAAAAAAATAACTATTTGTTATGCTTTGCACTGTACTGCAACCACAAAACAACAAATTCAATTATTTACCGTACTGTTCAAAAGTCTTAGGCACGTATCTATAGCTAGGGTGCCTAAGATTATTGTACGGTACAAAAATTTGTCAACACGGAGCGGACAGTGAGTTCGTAAATCTGGCGGGAGTGGAGTGGCGAGGGTGGAGTGCCTTGGCAGGGATGTGGGACGGGTGGCAGAGAAGGAGTGATGAGGCAGGGGATGGTGTGGATGCAGACTCACCCAGTCCTGGAACACCAGGCAAGGGTCATTTGATTCCAAACAACTGGTTTATTGACCATTACAGAATGTCTCTCTGGTGCTTCCCTCTCCCTCCCCTGTCCCTTCCCCTTTTCCCAACCATGATTCCCCACTCTCCCCCCACAATAGAGACCCATTTCAGAATCGGGTTTATCATCACTCACGTGTCATGATTTTTTTTGTGGGAGCAGTACAGTGCAATACATAAAATTACTACAGTACTGTGCAAAGGTCTCAGGCACCCTACCTACATCTATGTGTGCTGACTTTTGCACAAAACTGTACATAGTGATAATAAACCTGATTCTGATAACGTTCAAGTTTAAGTTTAATTGTCAATCAATCATTTAAGAATGCCGCCAAACGAAGCAGTGTTACTCTGGGGTTCCACCCTTCACACATACTCATTGTTTCAGGAATAGCTTCTTCCTGTCCACCTTCGGATTTCTGAACGGTCCATAAAGCCATGCACTCTAGCCCACTTATTGCACTAATTATTTATTTTTTGCATTATTTCTTTTGTTTTTCATGACGTGTGTCGGTGGTAATAAATCTGATTCTGGTTATGCAGTGGCCGAGACATTGGAGCAGCTCAAGAAGGTGTCACGGGGTGTCATCTTAGGGAACGGGTGAGGTTTTGACTCGTCTGAAAGACTAACTCTGACAGGATAGCACCGTGACCTGGGTAAATCCTATCCTCGGGGACTGGTTTCCAGAAGAGAACAAGTTACCTGTTCTGCTCTCTCTATTTCATCCACAGCCCTGAAAAAAAAACCCTTAATAAAGAGCTCTTTGTTGAAAATAAGAGTTCTTTATTTACTGCGTTGACACAATGAAGCTCCTAGCGTCTTGCGTCTGCGATACAAAGGCAGGAAGAAATCACCTTCAAATTCCATTTCCTGTTTCTGTCACCTGCTCCTTTTCTATCACCGTTCCATCACACTTGTGACCGGGAGAGTCGAACTATCATTGTTACAAATCATCACGTACAACACAATGCCTACACTGTAGACAAAGGTACTATGGGGGGACTCAGTGGCCACTTTATTAGGTACACCTGTACACTTGCTCGTCTAACCAGTCAATCATGTGGCGGCAACTCAAAGCAAAGAGGTTCAGTTGTTGTTCAGACCAAGCATCAGAATGGGGAAGGAATGTGATCTAAGTGACTTTGACTGTGGGGTGATTGATGGTGCCGGACAGAGTAGTTTGAGTATTTGCTAATCTCCTGGGGGTTTTATGCACAACAGTCTCTAGGTTTTACCGGGGATGGTGTGTGAGGAACAAAAAAAAATCCAGTGAACGGCAGTTCTGTGCGTGAAGATGCCTTGTTAATCAGGGAGGTCAGAGAAGAATTGCCAGACTGGTTCAAGCTGACAGGAACTCAAATAACTACGTGTTACAACAGTGGTGTGGAGAAGAACATTCCTGAACACACAACACATTGAACCTTGAAATGGATGGGCTACAGCAGCAGAAGACACTTTATTAGGTACAGGAAGTAGATAATAAACTGACCACTGTGAGCACGACACAGTGGTTACACAAGACAAAGGTCACTTGTGGCCTGTCTGAGCTAACGGTTTCTCCAAGCACCAATACAGGCAGCCAGGATGGCAAGGAAGGCATATAGCATGCTTTTTTCATAGAATCAGGCACGGAATATAAGAGTTGAGATGTTATATTGAAACTGGCAAAACCACCCTGGAATATTGTGTGCAGTTCCTTATTTATTGAGAGATGCAGCACTAAATCTTTCCTATCTAAACGTCCCTTAACTGTACTGTTTTCACCTCAGTTAGCTTTATTCATCACATGTACATCAAAACATACAATGACATGCGTCATTTTCAATCAGGTCAAATCAGCGTGGAGTCCCCCAAAGAAAACCAATGCAGTCATGGGGAAAACATACAAATTCTTCACAGACAGCAGCGGGAAATGGATGCCGATCTACATAGGAACATAAGAAATAGGAGCAGGAGTAGGACATCTGGCCCATCAAGCCTGCTCCGCCATTCAAAAAGATCACGGCTGATCTGGCCATGGACTCATCTCCACCTACCTGCCTTTTCCCCATAACCCTTAATTCCCCTACTGTGCAAAAATCTATCCAACCTTGTCTTAAATACATTTACTGAGGTAGCCTCCACTGCTTCCTTGGGCAGAGAATTCCACAGATTCACCAGCCTCTGGGAAAAGCAATTCCTCCTTATCTCCGTCCCAGATCTGCTCCCCCAAATCTTGAGGCTATGTCCCCTAGTTCTAGTCTCACCTACCAGTGGAAACAACTTCCCTGCCTCTATCTTATCTATCCCTTTCACAATTTTATATACCTCTACAAGATCCTGTCTCATACTTCTGAATCCCAGCAAGGACCATCCCAGGCGACTCTGCAGCTAGCAACTTTTTCATTGATTCACCTGTTTATTTATTTATTTGCTTAGTTACTCATTTGATTGTTTTGTCATAGTCATAGTCGTACTTTATTGATCCAGGGGGAAATTGGTTTTCGTTACAGTTGCACCATAAATAATTAAATAGTAATATGTAAATTATGTCAGGAAATAAGTCCAGGACCAGCCTATTGGCTCAGGGTGTCTGACCCTCCAAGGGAGGAGTTGTAAAGTTTGATGGCCACAGGCAGGAATGACTTCCTATGACGCTCTGTGCTACATCTTGGTGGAATGAGTCTCTGGCTGAATGTACTCCTGTGCCCAATCAGTACATTATGTAGTGGATGGGAGACATTGTCCAAGATGGCATGCAACTTGGACAGCATCCTCTTTTCAGACACCACCGTCAGAGAGTCCAATTCCATCCCCACAGCATCACTGGCCTTACGAATGAGTTTGTTGATTCTGTTGGTGTCTGCTACCCTCAGCCTGCTGCCCCAGCACACAACAGCAAACATGATAGCACTGGCCACCACAGACTCGTAGAACATCCTCAGCATCGTCCGGCAGATGTTAAAGGACCTCAGTCTCCTCAGGAAATAGAGACGGCTCTGACCCTTCTTGTAGACAGCCTCAGTGTTCTTTGACCAGTCCAGTTTATTGTCATTGTTTATTCTGAGATACAGCCTGGAACAGGTCTTTTTGGCTCTTCGAGCTGCGGCCGCAGCAACCCACCGATCTAGCCCGAGCCGAATCATGGGATGATTTACAACGACCAATGGACCTACCAACTCGTACATCTTTAGACTGTGGGAGGAAACCAAAGCACCCAGAGGAAACCCACACGGTCACGGGGCAGACGTACAGATGACGTCAGAAATGAACTCTGAACTCTGAGCTCATAATATCGTGCAGTAAACCCTGTGCTACAAGGAGCCCTACGAGGTGAGTTCTAGTCCAGGGGAGCACAGTGATGGCTTGATAATGCAGCTAATCTTGGCACTGGTGAGTTTAAAGGGGTGCATGGGAAATAGTGCTCTTTCGAGGGATGAACTGAAGTTGCAAAGGCTCCATGGGGAAGGACCACAGTTTGGGATTAAAGTACAAACTACAAAATAAATTTATTATTAAAGTACCATATACTACATTGGGATTTTTTTTGCAGGCATTTACAGGAAAGAAGAGATGCAACAGAATTTTATGAAACACTATGAGATATAGGCACCTGTTAGTCTCATGAGACCATGGATTTGCACCTTGGAAGGTTTCCAGGGCGCAGGCCTGGGCAAGGCTGTATGGAAGACCAGCAGTTGCCTATGCTGCAAGTCTCCCCTCTCCACGACACCGATGTTGTCCAAGGGAAGGGCATTAGGACCCATACAGCTTGGCACCAGTGTCGTCGCAGAGCAATGTGTGGTTAAGTGCCTTGCTCAAGGACACAACATGCTGCCTCAGCCAAGGCTTGAACTAGTGACCTTCAGATCACTGGACGAACGCCTTAACCACTTGGCCACGTGCCAACACACTATGAGATAAGATGAACTTTATTTGTCATGTGTGCATTGAAGCACCAAAACACCAATGAAGTGCATTGTTTGTGTCAACAACCAACATAGTCTGCAAGTGTCGCCCTGCTTCTGGCACCAGCGTAGGATTTTCTTTTCAAGGGCATTGGTGTTTCCATGCCGGGCTGCGATGCTGCCAGTCAATACGCTCTCCACCACACACCTATAGAAGTTTGCCAAACTTTTAGATGACATGCCGAATCTTCGCAAACTCCTAAGGAAGTAGAGGCGCTGCGTGCTTGCTTTGTATTGCATGGGCTCAGTACAGGTCCTTTGAAATGATAACACCAATGCTTCCTTGCGGCAGCAAACATCACTCGTCGGTCACTGGAGGTGCTGGGACGAGTTTCAGATACTACTGTTCAAAAAGGAAACATGGGCAGCATTGGACAACTGTAAGCGTTGTATTGATTCGATAAGCACAGTAAATGTAAAGGGAGGTGTACACTGACTGGATCACACTCCCTGTATATCTTTTTTTTATCAATTAAAGATCACTGTAAATTTTAGTGGGGATGTGGTTTTGGGGAGTGAATCTCGGAACTTATAAAGACAGCATTATTTCCACACACATTCTGCTCCAGTAACAGCTGAATGCATCTGGAAGCCACTCAACTGGTGTGGCAGGTTGGAACATCGGGTACTATCAGACTGGGATCTCAGCCTGTGGAGTCACTGCTCTGTTCAGAAGCTGCCAGGCGAGAAAGCCTTGTGAACCTGGACTCATTTCGCTGGAGTAATGTTTACCAAAATGGGTGTCACTCAGAAGAAGCACTTTTACCTACCTGGGGCAAAAAGTAGTGGTTAAAAGTTCAATGTTAATTTTTTTATTATTTAGAGATAGAGGGTGGAACAGGTCCTGCTGGCCCAATGAGTCACACCGCCCAGCAACCCCCGATTTAAACCTAGCCAATCACAGGACAGTTTACAATGACCAACTAACCTACCAACCGGTACGTTTTTGGAACGTGGGAGGAAACCGCAGCACCTGAAGGAAAACCACATGGCCACTGGGAGAACCTTCAAAGTAAATTTATCATAAATAGGCATCCGTTAGTCTCATGGAGACCATGGATTTGCGCCTTGGAAGGTTTCCAGGGCGCAGGCCTGGGCAAGGTTGTGTGGAAGACTGGCAGTTGCCCATGCTGCAAGTCTCCCCTCTCCACGCCACCGATGTTGTCCAAGGGAAGGGCATTAGGGCCGATACAGCTTGGCACTGGTGTCATCGCAGAGCAATGTGTGGTTAAGTGCTTTGCTCAAGGACACACATGCTGCCTCAGCCAAGGCTCGAACTAGCAACCTTCAAATCACTAGACGAACGCCTTAACCACTTGGCTACTTTTATCATCAAATTACATACATATCACCACCCTGACATTCATTTTCCTGTGGGCATTTGCACTATGTACAAAGGAATACACACAAAGACTGACAATGTGTAAAAGGTGACAAACTGCAAATAAAAATAGAAACACAATCATAATAAACATATGAGTAATAAATAATATTGATAACATGAGTTGTAGAGTCATTGAAAGTGAGTCCATAGGTTGTGGAATTAATGTTGAGGTGAGTGAAGTTATCCACTCTGGTTCAAGAGCCTGATGGTTGCTGGGTAATAACTTTTCCTGAACCTGGTGGTGTGGGACCTAAGGATCCTGTTCCTCCTTCCCGATGGAAGCAGCGCAAAGTGAGCATGGCCTGAATGATGAGGCTCATTGATGATGGATGCTGCTTTCTGAGGACAGCATGCTTTGTAAATGTGCGCAGTGGTGGGCTGGGTTTTGCCTGTGAGGGCCTGGGCTGTTATAAACAGGAGTGGTTGCCATGCCGGGTTTGAAGCAGGCTTGTTACGGTGAAGTTCTGCATCTTTCACCAGTGGAGAACCTGGAGAGACTTAGACCAGGTGAACCCAAGTGCTGAGGTGACTAGAGACGAGGATGGAATTGAAGAAAGATTTTTTATTTGTGGACAGGTTAGTAGAGAACATGTTCTAGGACTTGAGAATTACTACACACTGGGTTGGTAAACCAAAACTGAGCAAAGACAAACAAAAAAGAGGATACTTAAATAGAGAAACAAAATAAGACGCTAGGCCAGTGGTGGCTAAAACAAGACACAGGTGAAAATAATCTACAATGATCAAGGAAGGAGGAGCATTGGAGCCTGGAGAATCTTGGCGCCCCTGGTGATCTGACTGAGATATGATAATTGTATCCACAATATTTTGTAGGCTCTTCCTTTTATGGATATTGGTGTTTCCATACCAGGCTGTGATGTAACCAGTCAGGATACTCTCTACTGTAGGTCAAAAGAGGTTTGAAATCCAGAATCAAGCCTGGCCCAGTGTTGTAACAAAGGAAAGTGGTGCGAACACATCAATGGAAAGTGAAAAAGAGTTAAATGTCTCCTTTTAACTGGTCTGTGGCCCTTCAGATTCCAGCATCTCTTGTGCTAATTGGAGACCCAAGTGATGCTGGAATCTGGATCCACACACAAAATGCTGGAAGAATTCAGTGGGTCGGGCGGCATCCGTGGGGGAAATGGACAGTCGATGTTTTGGGTCGAAACCCTTCATCTGGAGTTCATATGTCGTGACATATGGATTCCAATTTTAAAGAAACTTCATGATGTATGTCAACGATAATAACCATGATTTTGATTTTGATTCTGATTCTGAAGAGTATAGACAGAAACTCCAGTTGAAGGGTCTCAACCTGAAGTGTTGACTACTCATTTCCCTCCATAGATGCTGCCTGAGCTGCTGAGCTCCTCCAGAATTTTGTGTGTTGCCTGTCATGTTATCTATTTTTCTCTCTCCACAGGTGCTGCCCGCACTGCCGAACATTTAACCATATAACAATTACAGCACGGAAACAGGCCATCTCGGCCCTTCTAGTCTGTGCCAAATTCTTATTCTCACCTAGTCCCACCGACCTGCACTCAGCCCATAACCCTCCATGCCTTTCCTGTCCATGTAGCTATCCAGTTTAACTTTAAATGACAACATTGAACCTGCCTCAACCACTTCTCCTGGAAGCTCCTGGAAATTTCTGATTTTATTTCAGATTCCAAACATCTTCAGTGTTTCTGATTTGATGAAGGAGGGCAATAGTTCAATAGTTCCATTTAAAATCAGAGAAATGTATGTCCTGAAATTCTTGTTCTTCGCAGACATCCACAAAAACAGAAGAGCGCCCCAAATAATGAATGACAGTAAAAACATTAGAACCCCAAAGCCCCCCCTACTTCCCCCTCCCACGCACAAGCAGCAGCAAATTAACAACCCTCTCCTCCCCTACTTACCTTAGCAAAAAAAAAGCATTGACTCTCTCCACCCACCAAACATGCAATAGCAAAGTCCCCAAGAAAGACCATGAGGCGGGAGGAGAAGATGGCAGCGCGCTGTGCGTGCGCAGCTCTCTGGTGAAAAATGATATCGTGTCCGTTAAATAGGGGCCGTGGACAATTCTGATTTGATGGAGAATGGACGTGAAAGCACAGAGGGACATCTGGAGATATTTCTGAAATGCCTGTTCGCTGCTGTCGTTACTGTGTGGTCGTGAATCTTTCGGAGGGTAGGCCTCAAAATCCCCGGCCTTGCCTGCTTTTGGCGACTGAGAAGGAGGTCAAATTGTTCGGACAGAGATGGCGCTCAGTACTCGGTGTCGGGGAGTTGATCAGAGCTCGAAGTTTTCGGATGACTCAGAGTCGGATTGTGGTCGGCATGGCAGGGAGTTTTTCTTCCTTCTCCCGTCTGCGTGAGATGTGGGACATTTGAGAGACTTTGAACTTTACTGTGCTCACGGACTTTCTTCATCAAGTTATGGTATTGTTACACTGTTTGTAACTATATGTTATAATTATGTGGTTTTGTCAGTTTTTTCAGTCTTGGTTTGTCCTGTGTTTTGTGATATCGCACCAGAGGAAATAATGTATCATTTCTTAATGCATGCATTATTAAATGACAATAAAAGAGGACTAAGTGTCTTCATAATCATAATATGCAGTATAACAAAAACTAATCATTCAGCCGACAATTCAGTATACTACAGGTTCTCTCCCTCCCTAATAAGGGGAAATTGAGGTGTCCTCCTTTCATAGCGAGACAGGAGACATAACAGTCCAACTTGTCGATTTGCGATGATAAAAGTCCGCTGTGTTGCTTCTTTTTCCCGGAGAATTGGCAACAAGTTCTCCCCACCGATGAGCGAGAGAGAAGGCGCGATTGGCTGAGCACAGAGCCTTTGACGGCTGATCCACTGTGCCTGATGCTCTGTTTTCTCCTGCCACTCTTCCACTGGTGGCACTGGCATAGAATCGACTCGTCCACAGGGCGGCAAAGCCCCGAAGGTGCTCTTGTCCTCTAAACTGCGTTCTCGGAGTTTTGAAAAGCAGCCAGTCATGAGCCCACAGGAGCCGGTCCCACTACTACAAAGAACCAAAGTCTGAGTGTAACTCCAAGTCAGGGTCTTCAACCGAACCCCATTCACCCTGAAAAGGGAAAAAAGAGAGACTTTAAAGGAAGAAATTAAGCTGTTTCCAAGCATGAGCTTGAATGAGTCGCTGGTAAGTGCCATCGTAGCTCCGCCCCATGCTACAGATGACATGAGAAGATAAATTTGTGGAAAGTGTCATTGTTTCTCGATTAGGGAGAAGCTGCAAATGTTGGAAAAGATGAAATAAGATTAACAAAAGAAATACTCACTCAGCAGTTCGGTGGAAAGAGAAACAGCTAATTCTGATGGTTGTGAGATGTTCCACAGCGAAGGGTGAAAGGTGAAATATTGAAGGGGAACCTGAGGGGGAGCTTTTTCACAGAGGGTGGTGAGCGTGTGGATCGAGCTGCCTGCAGAGGTGGTGCATATGGGTTTGCGTTCAACACTTAAAGAGAAGTTTGGATAAGTACATGGATGGGAAGGGTATGGTCCACATGCAGGTCGATTGGACTAATAGGTTGGCATGGACTAGATGGACCAAAGGGTCTGATTTTGTGCTGTAGTGTTCTACGATTCTATGGCTCTATAAATGGAACCTTCTTCCCCTCTAAACCACCATTCAAAAGGAAATATGCAGAGCAATTTTGTTTACACTGAGGGTGGTGGTGGCAACAGAAATGATTGTGCTCAGCTAGATCAACACGTGAACAGATAGGGAATGGAGGGGTGTGGATCATGTGAAGGCAGAAGGGATAAGTTTAATCTGGCATCAGAGAGGAGGCACAGGAGCCGGAAGAAAAACAATCAACTATTTACAAGCGGCTTCTTCTCCTTTACCATTAGATTTCTTAGTAGACAATGAACCCATGAACATTTGTTTATCAGTTATGTGCCGTGTTGTATGATTTGGGTGATCACAGACTTTCCATGACGATGATTGTTCTTGGCAAATTTTCCTACAGAAGTAGTTTGCCATTAACTTCTCCTGGGCAGTGCCTTTACAAGACGGGTGAGCCCAGCCATTATCAATGCTCTTCAGAGATTGTCTGCCTGGTGTCAGTGGTCACATAACCAGGACTTATGATATACACCAGCCGCTCATAGGACCACCCACCACCTGCTCCCATGGCTTCACCTGACCCTGATGTAATCGGGGTGGGGGAAGCAGTTGGGGATAAGCAGGTGTGGCACTTTCCCCAAAGGTGAGCTGCGGGCTAGCGGAGGGAAGGAGCACCTTAGACCTTCTGACACTACCCAGGAAAAGGCAACGGTAAACCACTTCTGTAGAAAAATTTGCCAAGAATACGCATGGTCATGCAGAGAGAAAAGAATAAACAGATTAAAGACTGGTGGAAGACCATGATTGTCCACGTGGTACAACGTAGCAGATAATCTTGATGGTGACCTCCTCCCTGATGGTGGCAATGAGAAAAGTACATGACAAGGAAGATGGGAATCCTTCATGATGGATGTTATCTTCCTGAGGCATCACCTTTTGAAGATGTCCTGGATGCTGGGGAGGCCAGAGCCCATGATGGAGCTGGCTGAGTTTCCAGCTTTTTCCAATGCTCTGCACTGAGCCCCCCATAGCAGATGGTGAAGCATCCAGTCAGAATTCTCTGCACGGTACATTGTCGAAATTTGTTGGAGTTAGCTTTGATGAGAGGGGAGTGGAGAAATGCTTCCCTTCCTCTCCACTTGGCAAGCACATGGTCATTATCAGAATTATGTCTCAGCCTTGTTTTTGTTGGTAGCAACTAACAATATGCTTTGCTCAGCAAATGGACTTTAATCCAGCTTCATTAGAAAGACTCCTCCACACAAGAAAAGTCACACCTACACAGGGACCGAGTCATTCTTTATTCATTTAGCCGTGACCTTCAGACTATGAAAATTATAAACAGCACTCCTTCATTATGTGGAACGTTAAAAAAGGAAACAACAGCACAGTGTATCCCACACCCAACTGTGCTTCTGACGCACTTATCAGCCAACAAGTTAAAGCAAGCGCCCGCAAGAAAGCAAACAGGCATATAAAAAAATACAACTGTACCTTTATTTAATCAGAAGACGGGCATTTAGAAGCGTCTGAAGAAAGGTGATCAACTTGAAAAGTTAACCCTCTGTCTCCACTGAAAGGAGTGTGAGGGATATCGGTGCTGCAGCAACGGAGAGATTAGCGCGACGCAATTACAGCTCGGGGCGACTGGGTTCAATCCCAACGTCATCTGTAATGGGTTTGCACGTTCTCCCCGTGAGTGCGTGAGTTTCCTGTGGTCACTCCGGTTTCCTCCCACAGTCCAAAGACAGACCAGTCAGTAGGTTAAATGACAACACCCACAACACGTTGGAGGAACTCGACAGGTCGGGCAGCATCCGTGGAAACGCTGAGTCGACGTTTCGGGCCGGAACCCTTCGTCAGGACAGAAGAGGGAAGGGGCAGAGGCCCTATAAAGAAGGTGGGGGGAGGGTGGGAAGGAGAAGGCTGGTAGGTTCCAGGTGAAAAACCAGTAAGGGGAAAGATAAAGGGGTGGGGGAGGTGATAGGCAGGAAAGGTGAAGAAGGAATAGGGGAAAACGCAATGGGTAGTAGAAGGAGGCGGAACCATGAGGAAAGTAGTAGGCAGCTGGGGGAGGGGGCAGAGTGAAACTGGGATAAGGGAAGGGAGGAGGAGGGAATTGCCGGAAGTTGGAGAATTCTATGTTCATACCAAGGGGCTGGAGACTACCCAGACGGTATATGAGGTGTTGCTCCTCCAATGGTGGTCATTGTAAATTGTCCTGTGATTAGGCTGGGGTTAAATCAGGCCGGAAGGGCCTGTTTCCTGCTGTATCTCTGAAAAAGTAAATAGAATGTGGGAAGGGGTACAGTTAGCTTAATACCATTAAAGCACCAGCCATCACCGATCAGGGTTCAATGCCCGATTCAGTCAGGGCTGATTGTGGAGGCAGATACATTGGGGACATTTAAGAAATTCTTAGATAGGCACATGGATGATAGAAAAATGTAGGGCTATGTATAAGGAAAGGGTCAGCTTGATCTTAGGGTGGGTTAAAAGATTGACAAAACATCATGGGCTGAAGGGCCTGTACTGTGTTACAAAGTTTTATGTTCTACATCCTCCATAGACGCTGCCTGGCCTGCTGAGTTCCTCCAGCATTTTGTGTGAGTGTTGCTTCAGTCAGTTTGCCTGGATTGGAGAGCATGTCATATGAGGATGTGCCGAACGAGCTAAGGCTTTTCTCCTTGGAGTGAAGGAGGAGAGGTGACTTGATAGAGGTGTAGAAGACGATAAAAGGCATAGATTGAGTGGACCAGAGAGACATTCTGTAATGATCAATAAAGCAATTGTTTTGAATTAAATGACCTTGCCTGGTGTCTCAGGGCTGGGTGTGTCTGCACCCTCACCACCACCACCCACCCCGTCCTTGACACTCCTCTGTCCCCTGTCCTACACCCCTCCCGCGGCACTCCATCCTCACCTTTTCCAACACCCTTTGCTTTCACCACGTTTACAAACCCGCTCTCCGCTCCATGTTGACCAACACAGTACTGTGCAAAAGTCTTAGGCTCCCTAGATATATATATGTGTGCCTAAGACTCTTGCGCAGTACTGTACATGGTACATATACACATAAACAAATAATACCAAGAACTTGAGTTGTCGAGTCCTTGAAAGTGAGTTCACAGGTTGTGGAACGAGTTCGGTGTTGAGGTGAGTGAAGTTGTCCACGCTGGTTCAGGAACCTGATGGTTGAGGGGTAATAACTGCTCCTGAGCTTGGAGCTGTGGGTCCTAAGGCTCCTGCCCCTCCTTCCCCATGCTGGCAGTGAGAGGAGAGCATGGCCTGGATGGTGGAGATACTTGATGGTGGATGCTGGTTTCTTGTGACAGCGCTCCTTGGAGATGTGCTCAATGGTGAGGAGGGCTCTTCCTGTGATGGACTAGGCCATATCCACCACTTTTTGCGAGCTTTTCCATTCCTGGGCATTGGTGTTTCCAACCCAGGCCATGATGCAACTAGTCAGGATACTCTTCACTGTGCATCTGGCTCTTCACTTGTGAAGATCGGAGGAAAGGAGAGTCCTCAGGAGTGACGACACGATCGTTGGTGACTGTAGAGGCCAATTCTGGATCTGCGGACTCTGGAACAGCTGGGATGTAGGCGCTTGGGTAGCAGGATCCTTCCTGCGTCTCCTCTTCTCTTCAGCAGTCGTGCTGGATTCCTCTGTAGATTGGCGTTCTCCAGTGGTCTCTGTCACAGACAGACTTCTATAGACTGTGCTTCTGCGCAAGTTGGTCAAAGGTTTAGATGGCATGTTGGGTCTGCACAAGCATGATGAGGAAGTAGATGTGCTGGTGTGATGGCACTTACGTGCTGGGTACCTGCCAGGACAGGACAGTGCGATGGGATCCCTTAAAAATCGTCTTAGTTTGGCAACTCACGTGAAAGGAAGCTCGTTCGATTGTGTGGCACTCCATCAGGACTGAAATGCCAGCCCATATTTTTGCTTAAAATTGCATGAAATGGAACCTCTGGCACAGAGGTGAGAGAGAATTCGCACTGAGACAAAGCTATCACATATTTTTGTTAAATTTGAACTGACCTCTTCCAACATTACCGGCTGACCTTACAGAAGTTCACAAAATCATCGATAAAAGCATAGATATGGTGAATGGTTGCAGTCTTTTCCCAGGGCAGGGGAGTGCAAAGCTTGAGGACACAGGTTTAAGATGAGAGGCAAAAGAATTAAAAGGGGCAAGTATTTTATTCTAAGGGAGATGGGCAACGTTCCCTCTAAATATTTTTACAGCCGCGCAGACCGACCATTGCTCTGAGCAGGAAAATTTCGCACTGCCTGAAAACTGTGCGGTACTTTAATAAAACATTATACTAAAGGAAATTCCAACTGCGTGGCAACAAAGGCTATGTGCACGAGGGCATTTCAGTTAATGCGTGACTGCACTTGTGCAGCTTAAAGGGAACTGTGGTGGTGGGCATATGGAACGAGAGGGAGTAGGGTAGAAGTGGCTACAATTACATTTAAAAGTCATTTTGACAAGTACTTGGATAGGAACATTTCTTGGCCGAATGCATGTAAACGAGACTAGCTCACTCGGGTAACTTGGCTGTCTTGAGTGAGATGGATCAAAGGGCTTGCTCTATGTGATTTATAACTCCATGACACTAAGTTCCAGGGCAACTGGGAGACCAGGAATGGGACTGATGGGGTGGCCGACATGTATTTGATGGACCAAATGGCCTCATTCTGAGTAAGTTGGAACTACTCCAACATCAACCCCCTTGGATAATGTTGAGGGGTTGAGCCAGAATTCTAGACCTTCAGACATAGGAGCAGAATTAGGCCATTCATCCCATCGAGTCTGCTCTGCCATTCCATCATGGCTGATTTATTATCCCTCTCAACCCCATTCTCCTGCCTTCTCCCTGTAACCTTTAACTCCCTGATTAATTAAGAACCAATCAGCCTCCATTATAAATATATCCAATGATGGCTTCTATAGTTGTTCCTTAGCAATGAATTCCGTAGATTCACCATCCTCTGGAGTGTGGGCATGTGGCCAAGTGGTAAAGGCATTGGACTAGCGACCTGAAGGTCGTGAGTTCGAGCCCCAGCCGAGGCGACGTGTTGTGTCCTTGAGCAAGGCACTTAATCACACATTGCTCTGCGACGACACTGGTGCCAAGCTGTATGGGTCCTAATGCCCTTCCCTTGGACAACATTGGTGTCGTGGAGAGGGGAGACTTGCAGCATGGGCAACTACTGGTCTTCCATACAAGAAGAGTCTGGAGAGTGAAGACTTTCCAGACGCAGATCCATGATCTCGCAAGACTAACAGGTGCCTTTGTATTGTGTACCGTCCTCTGGCAAAAGGAATTCCTCCCCATCGCTGTTCTGAAGGGACGTCCTTGCCTTCTGAGGACGTGAATGATCTGGTGGATGCAGTATGAGGACAGCAAAAGATGAAAAGTGTCTCATCTAAGAGCAGGGATCTAAATAAAACGAGGAAAACACGTTAATCCCAAGAATCAAGGATTGACTTCATACAATCCATTTACATGGATTAGGAATTTGCTGCAGTGTGTTGGTGTGACATGCAACAGAAAAACAACATTCAACAATTATAAACAAACTTAGAGCATGGATATGGAATAAAATTCTATCATTTTTTTGAATCTGAATAAAACATATCATTTATGCATGAGGTTATTACAGCTCTGGGCGTCAGAGCTGGGAGTTGAATTCCAGTGTCATTTGTAAGGAATCTGTATGACTTCCCCATGGAATGTGTGGGTTTCTTCTGGGTGCTTTGGGTTCCTCTCACAGTCCAAAGATGTATCGGGCAATAATAATAATAATAACTTTATTTAGTGAGCACTTTTCATACAGATGATGTAGTTCAAAGTGCTTTACAATGGGATAAAAGTACAAACATTAAAATAAAAATTAAAAATAAACATAAAAATAAAAGACAAAAAAGTGCTGGTTAAAAGCAAAGTTAAGTAAATAGGTATTGAGCTGGTGTTTGAAAGTGTCAACTGAGTTTGCATCGCTTATAGTTTACAGACGGGGGCAGGAATCGAACACCCCTCTTACAGCTGCCGCTGTGAAGTAATGCACAAACCGCTGTATTGGATTCCACAGTTAGGGCGCGTAGTTCAGAAAAGCTGACCTGCTAATTGTCTTTTGAGGGAGATGGTTTAAATATAAGAAACTGAAGGAAGAAGACCTGAGAGTTCGAGCAGGATTATAAAACAAAAACGATTCTGTGATACACTCCGGTCCCAGACTATTGAGAGGTTTAGTAACAAGTAGGAGAACTTGAAAATCAATCCTAAGAAGGCACAGGAAGGCAATGCAGAGTAACTAGGATGGGAGTGATATGTTTCCCTCATCCTGGTTTTGGCTAAAAGTCTAGCAGAGGCATTCTGAACAAGTTGAAGTTTGTCAATAGATTCCTTTGGAAGGCCAGTAAAAAGTTCAGTTTGAAAGGGCAGATTAGTCGTTGTAAATTGTCCTGTAGTTCGGTCGGGGTTAATTCAGGCTTGCGGAGCAGCGTGGTTTGAAGGGTCTACTCTGCACTATTTGTCAAAAAAATAAATAAATAGAAGGAAAAAGTGCATAAATCCATGAATAAATACCAACATGTATTTACAATGTAAACAGCATTAGAAAAAGTGGTTTAAAGTGTTTACAGTGCAGTGACTGAGGTAATAGATAGAAGGGGGTTGGGATGACTAACTAGTTAATCTACTCAACCAGCTATCATTGCCAACAGGCTGTCCCAAAGTATGTGACAACAGGATTTTCCCATTACTGGTAAATAGCTCATCGCATTGGGACGTTCTGTGGATAGAACTCTTAACACTGAGTCACCATCTTTATGCGAAGACAGGCATCGATGATGTCTCTCCATGTCGCCAATGCCCTAGAATATCCTTTGCACTTCTGAAGAAGTTTTATCCAACCTCTCCTGATAGTACATGCCCTCTAGTCCAGGCAGCGTCCCGGTAAACATGTCCTGCACCCTCTCCAAAGCCTTCATATCCTTCCTATTATGGGACTACAAGAACTGAAAGCAGTACTCTAGATGAGGCTTAACCAGAGTTTGATAAAGCTGCAGCGTGACTTCCTGACTCGGTACCTCGACTTATAAAGGCAAGCATGACATACGCCTTCTTCAATACCCTGTTGACTTGGACAGCCAATTTCAGAAAATTATGGACATGGGCTCCAGAAGGCCAAGGTTATATCATAAATGTGCCCAGTGCCGGATTCCAAAAATGGATAGTTTACTCCAGGCTCTATCACAGGAGGAGACTTTCAAAAGAGGGAGAAAACTCATCAAAAGCATTCCATGAGAATGTAGAGCTGTATTTAAAGGACATCTAGAAAGACATGGAAATGGGCACAGCCACCTATGGCAATGAATTCCATGGATTCACCGCTCTCTGGCTAAAGAAATTCCTCCTCATCTCCATTCTAAAAGGACGCCCCTCTATCCTGAGGCTGTGTTGTCTGGTTCTAGACTCTCCCACCATAGGAAACATCTTCTCCACATTATGCCCTCTCATATTAGCCATTTCTGCCCTAGGAAAAAAAGCTATCCACTGTATCTATGAATCCTATCATCTATTACACATCTATCAAGCCACCTCTCATCCTCCAAAGAGAAAAGCCCGAGCTCATTCAACCTATCCCCATATGGCATGCTCCCTAATCCAGGCAGCATCCTGGTAAATCTCCTCTACACCCACTCTAAAGATTCCACATTCTTCCTGTAATGAGGTGACCAGATCTGAACACAAGTGTGGTCTAACCAGAGTTTGTGGCAATCAGAAAACAGAATCACCTCACTGCTGTGAAAGTTTGGGCTATGTACTCAAGTTTCTGGAATGAGATTTGAACCCACAAAATACCTGACTCAGACCTAAAACCTTTCTTTCTTGAGGATGACCTCCTTTCTCTTGAAATCTGAATCTCTTCTTTCTACGTTGAACGAATGTGATTCCAGAATCACCCGTCTGGCTCTCTGACCGAGGCTGTGAGCTCAGAGACTGCTTATGAGTGGGACTCACAGACTTTACCACAGGTGGGGCTTGACAGGGTGAGTGGCTTGGGTTCCTTCGGCTGTATGTAATGCTTCCACGAGCTCCCAACTCAGGGACACAAGATTCCCAGTGCCAGTCAAGCAGATGGAATTCAACCAGAAAAGTGTGAAATGATTCACTTTGAAAGGTCAAACTTGAAGGCAGAGTATAAGGTTAATGGCAGGATTCTTAACAGTGTGGAGGAACAGTGGGATCTTGGCGTCTACGTCCGTATAGATCCCTCAAAATTGACAGGGTGTTTAAAAATGTGTATGGTGTGTTGTCCTTCATTAGTCAGGGGAATGAGTTCAAGAGCCGTGAGGTAATGCTGCACTCTATAAAATCCTGGTTAGACCACACGTGGAGTATTGTGTTCAGTTCTGGCCGCCTCATTATAGGAAGGATGGGGGAGCTTTAGAGAGGGTGCAGAGAAGCTTCACCGAGATGCTGCCTGGACTACAGAGCATGTCTTACGAGTAAAGTTTGAGCAAGTTATGTCTTTTCTCTTTGAAGCGAAGGAGGATGAGAGATGACAAGATGATAAGATGCATAGAAAGAGTGGATAGCCAGTGCCTTTTCCTCAGGGCAGAAGTGGTCAGTATGAGAGGGCGTAATTTTAAGGTGATTGGAGGAAAGAATAGGGGGGATGCTAGAAGCAGGCTTTTTTCATGGAGAGTGGTAGGTGCATTGAACACACTGTCAGGAGTGGTGGTAGACCAGGTACATTAGGGACAATTAAGAGATTTTTTGCCAGGTATGTGGATGATAGAAAAATGGAGGTTTATGTAGGAGAGAAGGGTTAGATTAATTTCAGAGTAGGTTAAAAGTTGTGAGCTGAAAGGCCTGTACTGTGCTGTAACGTTCTATGTGTCCTTGTGGATAAGTGCTGCCCTGAAAGCAAGTTTTACACAGAAAGAAATGCAAGGAATTCACCTCCTCCCACTTCGTTTGCTTACACTGCCACCATGTGCTCAGAGAGAGAACAACATTAATTTCCTCCATCCATCCTGAGTTCTCTGATGCTTGGGAAAACTTCCCCAAAAATTACAAATGTAATTAGGAACAGGCCATTCGGCCCATTAAGCCTGGTCTGCTGTTCCATCTGGCGCAGCAGATCATCTGCATTAAGCCTCACCCTCCCCAGGTTGGGTCAGTGAGCAGAAACCAGTAACTCGGCAGGCAGAATCTATGTAAAGAGATAAATATTCTTCTCCATTGATGCTGCCTGACTTACTGAGTTCCTCCAGCATTTTCTGTTCGTCATTCTTGATTTCCAGCATCTACAGGATCTCTTGCGTTTCCTCAAAAGCTAGCGATGTTCCCAATGACTGAATATGGAATTTGTTGCCACGGGCGGCAGTGGACGCCAAGTCATTGGGTGTATTTAAGGCAGAGATTGATGGGTATCTGAGTAGCCAGGGCATCAAAGGTTATGGTGAGAAGGCGGGGGAGTGGGACTAAGTGGGAGAATGGATCAGCTCATGATAAAATGGCGGCGCAGACTCGATGGGCCGAATGGCCGACTTCTGCTTCTTTGTCTTATGGTCTTATATCCATAACTCTACACTGAGCACTGCCACAAGAAAGCAGCTTCCATTATCAAGGCCCCCACCAACCAGACCATGCTCGTTGCTCCCTTCTCGGGAAGAAGGTACAAGATCCTTAGGCCCCACATCACCAGCTCCAGAGTTTATTACGGGATTTACTCAGGCGTCCGAACTGATTCTACAACCTACAGACTTACTTTCAAGGACTCGACAGCACACGCTGTCAGTTTTATGTTTATTTGCACAATTTGTCTTATTTTGCATGTTGGTTGTTCGCTTTTGTATAGTTTTCCATAAATTACATTGTATTTTTTTTGTTTTCCTCCAAATGAGGAGGAGGGAGGAGAAGATGGTGGCGCGATGTAGCGCGCGCGGTCTCTCCGGTGAATGATAGCGTATTTGTTAAATAGGGGCTGTGCACAATCCTGATTTGACGGAGACGGATGTGAGAGCACGGAGAAACATCTGGAGAAACTTCTGAAATGCCCGGTTCGCTGCCGCTGCTACTGTGCAATTGAGAATCTCCAGAGGGGAAGGCCCCAAATCCTCGGCTTCGCCTGTTGTTGGCGGCCGGGGCTGAGGTCGAAGCGCTCAGCAGAGATGGTGCTCAGTGCTCGGTGTCAGAGGGCTGGTTGGAGGCTCAAAGTTTTCGGACGGAGTCAGAGTCGGACTGTGGTCTGGTGCTTCCAGGCTGCTGCATCGGCAAGTTTGCGGCGCTGGAAGCTCATGGCAGGGAGAGTTTTCTTCCTTCTACCACCTACGTGAGATGATGGGGCTATCGAGAGACTTTGAGACTTTTTTTTACCATGCCCATGGTCTGTTCTTCATCAAATTACGATATTGCTTGCACTATTGTAACTATATGTTATAATTATGTGGTTTTTGTCAGTTTTTCAGGTCTTGGTCTGTCTTGTGTTTCTGTGATATCACACTGGAGGAACATTGTATCATTTCTTAATGCATGCATTACTAAATGACAATAAGAGAGGACTGCATGTCCTCATAATCTAATCTAATCTAAATGCCTGCAAGAAAATGATTCTGATGGTGGTATTTGGTGACGTGTTTGCAATTTGATAATAAAAGTTTACCTGTCTTCAGGAACATATACACAGAGAGGTGCTGGAGAAGGGCCAGTAACATCATAGAGGATCCTACCCACCCTGCTCATGCAGTGTTTGTCCCACTCCCATCAGGAGGAGGCTACCTAGCATCCACGCCAGGACCACCAGACTCAAAAACAGCTACTCCCCCCAAGCAATAAGGCTGATCAACACCTCCGCCCACTAACCCACCCCCAAACACCCCTTTACCATTCCCTGTCAGAGTCACCTTATGTACAGGCACCCCAGTGCCCGGCATCTCTTTATGAACGCACACTCAGTCTATGTGTTGAAACTGTCTTATGCATTTATAATCATTGCGATTTTTATTATTGTGTTCTTAATCTTATTGTATTTATTTTACTCTGCATCAGATCCAGTGGAACAATTATTTATGGTTACATCCATCGTTAAGGACCTCCATCACCCAGGACATGCCCTCTTCTTGTTGTTACCATCAGGAAGGAAGCACGGGAGCCTGAATACACACACTCAGCGATTCAGGAACAGCTTCTTCCCCTCTGCCATCAGATTTCTGAATGGACATTGAACCCATGAGCACTATCTCACTATTTTTTTTCTCTTTTTGCACTACTTAATGTAACTTCTTAAACATACTGCATATCTGCTTCTTACTGTAATTTACTGTTTTTAGCATTCCTTGCAATGTACTGCTGCCACATAACTACAGACTACAGGCCAGTTGGCCTACCCCTGCTCCTGTTTCTTATGTTCACAACATATGCCGGTGACATTTAACCTGATTCTGAATTTCCCTTACAGTCATGTCCTGAAGATGACATTAAACAACATTGAACATTGAATCTTGAACCTTGAAATTACCTTTGACCTTGACAGCTTTCTTTTTCCATTCTGGTCAGGCGAGCAGGGAACTGATGTTGCCTCTACTTTGATGATCAATGCGTCTGGAAGGGTAGCTGGCATTCACTTGATAACCAAATACCAGACGCATTGCGCAAGGGGACGGAGAGAGCTTCCCATCATTGAGTCATCTGCTCAGACCTTACAGGAGGCTGGCTGGAAGGCAAAGTCTGAGTCAGTAACGCACACAGCTGCAAAATGCAAAACTGAACCTTAAACTTTCCGATAACTGGGACCAACCCGCTTTTCTGAAACATCTGTGCCTTTGCTTACTGGAGGCCAAGATCAAACAGAACTAACGGAATTCTGGCAATGTAGATCCTCTGTGTGAACCCAACCAAGGAATGGGGAGGGAAATGATAACAAAGAGTCTCAAACGGAGGCTGAATCATATCACTGGCAGCCAGAACCATGCTCCTGTCCTAATCAAGGATCAAGGATCAACTTTATTCACCGCATACATTTACATGGATTAGGAATTTGCTGTGGTGTTTAGGTCAGGGTGTGACTTGCAACAGAAGAACAATAACATTCAACAATTATAAAGAATAATATAAAAATAATAGTACATATATGGAATAAAATGTTCATAAATACATAAATACCAACATGGATTTACAATGTAAACAGCATTATAAAAAGTGGTTTGTAGTGTTTACAGCACAGTGCAGTGATTGTGGTAATAGACAGAGGGATAACTAGAATGGTTGATCAGATTAACTGCCTGGCGGAAGAAACATTTAATAGCCCATCGAGATCTCCAAAATGGAGCTTTTGGAAAAGACAGTTTGTTAGCTGGGTAGTGTCCACAAAAATCTCGAGCTCAATAACAATCCCCACCCCTATTTGCTTTCCCACTGCAGTTCCCAGTGGCAGTTACAGCCACAGTTCTGGCCATCCAGACATGCCCTAATCCCAGTGCCAATCCCAATTCCCGATTCCATTGACTTTCCCATTGCAATTCCCAATCCTAATCCAAAACATTAGAGACATTGATGCAAATTCCAGATGGATAGATGGACGATAGAAAAAAATGGAGGGCTATGAGGGAGGGAAGGGTTACACTGATCTTGGAGAAGGTTGAAAGGTTGGCAGCACATCGTGGGCTGAAGGACCTGTACTACTGTATGTTTTAACGTTAGAATCATAGAATCATAGACTATTACAGCACATTAACATGCCATTCAGCCCACCTAGTCTGTACCAAACTATTATTCTACCTAGTCCCATCAACCCACACCTAG
Organism: Mobula birostris; assembly: GCF_030028105.1. NCBI lineage: Eukaryota > Metazoa > Chordata > Chondrichthyes > Myliobatiformes > Myliobatidae > Mobula > Mobula birostris. Next base: position 149,380,729 of record NC_092378.1, read on the forward strand.
ACCTTCTCCCTCCTTACCCCTCCCATTCATGTACTTACCCAAATTTCTCTTAAATTTTGGAAACTGAACCTGCACACAGCACTTCCACTGGCAGTTCATGATAAGAAAGATGAGGAACCTTTAGAGAGGGTGCAGAGAAGATTTGCCAGATTGCTGCCTGGATTAGAGACCATGTCTTATGAGGATAGGTTGGGTGAGCTGGGGTTTTTCTCTTTGGAGCGAAGGAGGATGAGAGGTGACTTGATAGAGGGGTTCAAGATGATCAGAGGCACACAGATAGTGAACAGCTAGTGAATTTTTCCCAGGGTGGAAATGACTAAGATAAGAGGGCATAATTTTAAGGTGATTAGAGGAAAGTATGGGGAGGGGGGAGGTCAGAGGTAGGTTTTTCACAAGGAGAGTGGTGGGTGCATGGAATCATCCAGCGTGTAGAGAGCAGGAGGACTTGAATTTGAAACTTTACTCATTTCAAAGTACTCTTATTAGCAAAGTGCGCATGCAGTGTACAACTCTGAGCGTCGTCTACCAGCCATGAAACAGAGAAAACCATTGAACCCGTTCAGAGAAAAACATCAACCAACCTTCTCCCCCAACGTGCAGGAAAATAGGCATCCGTTAGTCTCGTGGACCATGGATTTGCACCTTGGAAGGTTTCCAGGGCTCAGGCCTGGGCAATGTTGTATGGAAGACTGGCAGTTGCCCATGCTGCAAGTCTCCCCTCTCCACGCCACCATGTTGTCCAAGGGAAGGGCATTAGTACCCATACAGCTTATCACTGGTGTCGTCGCAGAGCAATGTGTGATTAAGTGCCTTGTTCAAGGACACAACACGTTGCCTCAGCCAAGGCTCGAACTCACGACCTTCAGATCACTAGACCGACACCTTAACCACTTGGCCACGCGCCGACACTACATACAGGAAACAAATCGCAGAAATGGCAACTAAAAGAACGAGTGAAAACACAGAATATAAAACAGAAAAACAAAAGAGTCCATATTCAGTCCGGTCAGCGTTCATTATCTGCAGGCTGCCCCAATTCAAAGCCCGAAAACACGTCATAACATGAGCTACAGTCCAACGCACAAACCCTGTCGATTAAACCTGGATCCGGCACCATCCTCCAACAGCATCAAGGGAGAGGGAGATCGTTCAAACCCAGGGACCTTCCTTCTGGAGCAGCAAGCAAGAGGGAGAGAGAGTCCATCTCATGCAGACATTTTCCCCGGCTGCAGCGAGCGATCGGCTGGTAGACGACGCTGAACACTTGCTCACCTTCCACACTCACCTCGATGATTTCAATCTTCCTTGGTGCTTTAATTGGCGAGATCAGTGGGAAATGGAGTCGATCATGGGCTCGAGCGTCTTGGCTTTGTGGAGGCCGCTCACCGCTCCGGAACCCTCTCGGAGACAGTGAAGTGCCAGGTTGCTCAACTGGCAAGAAACTGAGTCAATGACAAGATGGGACAGCGATCAACACGTCTGACAGTGGTGACATCCTGCAGATGGCTCACAGAGCTACTTTTATTTCTTCTTCTTTTAAATTTGCTTCTCCTCCTCCTGATCCGTGGTCCTGTCATTTGCACTTTGATGATGTATTTCTGGGCCGACTGAGCGATATGGTGCTTTGGCTGTCTACTGGGGAATTTAGTGAGGTTGAGACCAAATTGTGCGACCATTGCTTAAAATGGTGGAACGCAAACCCATGGTTGGCTCCGTTACTCCTCTCCGTTTAAAGCATCGAGCAAGATTGAAATTGACAAGGACAAGAGCAGAAGGCGAACGAGTATTCAGCAGCATCAGCCTGTGTTTGACTGGTTTCCCTCTCACTGCCTCCAGAGTAAAGTGCAGGTTTGACTGCCTCGGTCCTTTTCATGGCTGTGGGATACTTTTTTTGGGGGACTCTTGTTGTTTGATGATTAATGTCCTCAGGACTGAACGTGCTCCACGGTTGTGGACTCATTTTTGGAGGACTCTGCGGTTCATGTTCGGTGTTTCTGAATACTCCTTATTTTGCTATCTGCGCAATTTGATCAAGGCGCTTTAGCACGGAACTAACTCTGCGGCCCAGACCTGCAGTCATCAACAGAGCGCTAAACTGAACTGACTCGGTGGCTTGTCACTCCTGGACCGTTTGAGGAACCTGCGGTTCGGTGTTTAATATCCCGTGTGTTATTCGCTCGCTTTTTTTCGTGATTTGTTCTTTTCTTTCGTGCGTTGGGTGTTTGATGTTTTCTCTAAATGGTCTTTCTTTGTTTCATGGCTACCTGCGGGAGGACGAACCGCAGGGTTGTATTCTGTACGATAGTAAGTGTATTATGAAACTTTGAAGGGCCAATGCGGGTCAGGGAGAAGACTGGGGCGGGGTGAATGGAGTCACACCTACTTGGGTGGTCTGTATTGGAGCAACAAGATGTGATTCAGGATTTACCATGTGTGCAAGTGCATACACTAATCCCATTACATCTCCTTAATCTTGGTGTTTCAGTCAGTATCAATAGACCACAGGACAAGAGACAAGGGGACACAGTTGTGCTCTGGGATGGAGGTGGGTGTGTGACAGCTTCTGTGCCCATATTCCACAGGGAATGAGCTTCAATATTCCCAGTGATCCATAAGACCACAAGCACAGGAGCAGAATTAGGCCGTTCGTCCCATCGAGTCTGCCCTGCCATTCCATCATGGCTGATTTATTATCCCTCTCAACCCCATTCTCCAGCTTTCTCCCCGTAAACCTTGAAGCCCTTACTAATCAAGAACTTACCGATCCCCTTTTTAAATATACCCGGTGACTTGGCCTCCACAGCCACCCATGGCAATGAACTCCACACATTCACAACCCTCTGGTTGACATGACGGGGCATAATTTTAAAGTGATTGAAGAAAAGTATCGAGGGGATGTCAGAGGTTTTTCTTTAACACAGAGGGTGGTGGGTGCACAGAACGTCCTGTCAGGGGTGGTGGTAAAGGCAAGACGTTTAAGAGAGTCTTAGATAGACACACGGATGATAGAATAATGGAGGGCTGTGTGGGAGGGAAGGGTTAGATTGATTTAGAGTAGATGAAGAGATTGGCACAACTTTGTGGAATGAGGGGCCTGCAGTGTTCTCTGTTCTATGATTCTGTCCAGAGTTCCCGTCTTCAGGTGTGGATTTACAAGCTGAAATCAGAATGGTTTCATCAACACCATCCTGGCCTGGCATTCCAGGCTAAATGGAACGCTTCTACTTCTATTTCCACCAATGCGTTGCGAGCAGTGCGAGAGGAACAATTTGTAGACAGCAAGCCCCCACGCACAGCACCGCAGTAATGCTCGGGCTGGATTTTGAAATCCTGTGGATTGAGGGCTAAGCATTGGCTGTGGTTGAGCGGGAGATGGCCCCCGCTCTTTTGCAGGCCGTGCAATTCCTGGTCCTACCGTACAGACACGAACAAGAAAATGCAGCAGTGCCTCTACTTCCACAGGAGGCTGAAGTAATTCAGTGGGTCTCCTTTGACTCCCACCAACTTTTATCCATGGACTGTAGGAGGTATCCTATCTAGATGAATTGAGGCTTGGTATGATAACTGCTCCGACTACAAGGAACTGCAGAGTTGTGGACACAGCTCGGCATATCATGGAAACCAGCCTCCACTCCATGGACTCTGTCTACACTTAAACACTAAAGATTCTGCTGACACTGGAAATCCAGAGCAGCACGCACACAATGCTGGAGGAACTCAGCAGATCAGGCAGCGTCTATGGAGAGGAATAAACAGTCGACATTTCGGGCCAAGAGCCTTCATTAGGACTGGAAAGGAAAAGAGCAGAAGCCAGAATAAGAAGGTGAGGGAGGGGAAGGAGCACAAGCTGATAATAGGTGAGACCAGATGAGAGGGAAGGTGGGTGGGTGGGGGGAAATGGGTTGAAGTAAGAAGCTGGGATGTGATTGGCTGAAAAGGTAAAAGACTGAAGAAGGAATTGGATAGGAGAGGTCAGTGGACCATGGGAGAAAGGGAAGATGCAGGGGCATCAGAAGGAGGTGATGGACAGGTGAGGAGAAGAGAAGGGGTATGAGGGGAGACAGAAAAGAGAGAAAGAGGAGGAGGGAAAAATTACTGGAAGTTAGAGAAATCGCTCTTCATGTTGTCAGTTTGGAGGCTACCTAGATGGAATATGAGGTGTTGCTCCTCCAACCTCAGAGAGGCCATGGACTGACATGGGAAGTTGAATTGTATTGGGTAGTGGCTGGGAAGACCCACCTTTTGTAGCTGACTCTGACTATGTCTCTTGCTGCTTCAGTAAAGCAGACAACCTAATCAAAGACCACATCCTGAACGTTTTCTCTCTCCTCTCCCTCCCACTGGGCTGAAGATACAAAAGATTCAAGATGGAGACGTCTAAAAGGAGGAGGCATGAATTGAAGGTTTGGGTAGAAGGTTTAGAGAAGATCTGAGGAATTCTTTATATGCACAGACTGCAGTTGCAAAACTGGAATGTACTGTCAGAGAAGGGTCTCATAACATTGACAAAGTAACACAGATCAAAGTTGCTGGTGAACGCAGCAGGCCAGGCAGCATCTCTAGGAAGAGGTACAGTCGACGTTTCAGGCCGAGACCCTTCGTCAGGACTGACTTTAAATTCCTGCGTGTCACTATCTCAGAGGACCTGTCCTGGACCCATCATATAAATATTATTGCGAAGTAAGCACAATAGTGCCTCTACTTCCTCAGGAGTCTGCGGAGGTTCAGCATGTCATCAAAAACCTTGAGAAACTTCTATAGATGTGTGGTGGAAAGTGTGTGCATTGCGACCTAGTATGGGAATACCAACGCCTTTGAGTGGGAAAATCCTACAAAAGGTAGTGGATTCAGCCCAGTACATCACAGGTAAAGCCCTCCCCACCATTGAGCACATCCACATGAAACGCTGTCACAGGAAAGCAGCATCCATCATCAGGGACCTCCACCACCCAGGCCATACTCTCTTCTCACTGCTGCTGTCAGGAAGAAGGTTACAGGAGCCTCAGGACTCAGACCACCATGTTCAAGAACAGTTAGTACCCCTCAACCATCAGGCTTTTGAACAAAAGAGAGAATAGCAACACTTATCTATTGAGATATTCCCACAACCAGTGATCTCAAATTAAGGCTATTTTTTATATTTGTATTTGCACAGTTTGTTGTCTGCTATGCTCTTGCTCTTTCGGTGATCCTGTTTACAGTTACTGTTCTATAGATTTGCTGGGTAAGCCCACAGGAAAAAGAATCTCAGGGTTGTATGTGGTGACATGTATGTACTCTGGTAATAAATTGTACTTTGAAATTTGAACTTTCGACAGTCTGGATTGTTGACATAGACATGGGGTATTGTGGGCTCATGACTGTGTGGCTAAGCCCAACTCAAATGCCATCAATAAATTCGCCCATGACACCACCATTGTGGATAGAATCTCAGACAGCAAGCAGGTGTACAAGAGTGAGATAGATCCTGATTGAGATGATGTTGCAACAACACCATCACACTTAATCTCAGAAAGACCAAGAAGTTGATTATGGACTTCAAGTTGGGAAAGTTGGGAGAACACACGCACCAGTCCTCATCAACAAAGTTCATGTCATACACCCAGTGGCCACTTTATTGGGCTCCTCCTGTACCCAATAAAATGTCCACATGGTCTTCTGCTGCTCTAGCCCATCCACTTCAAGGTTCAACATGCTGTACATTCAGACATGATCTTCTGCACACCACTGTTGAAATACATGGTTATTTGAGTTACTTTCACTTTCCTGTCAGCTTGAACCAGTCTGACCATTCTCCTCTGACCTCTATCATTAACAAGACATTTTCACCCACAGATCTGCCGGTTACTGGATGTTTTTTTTGTTTTTCACACCATTTTCTGTAAATTCTAGAGAACGTTGTGGATGAAAATCCCAGAAGATCAGCTGTTCCTGAAACACTCAAACCACTCAATCTTGCCCCAACAAACATTCCACGGTCAAAGTCACTTAGATCACATTTCTTCCCCATTCTGACATTTTGGTCTGAACAACAACTGAGCCTCTTGACCACGTCTGGATGCTTTTGTGCACTGAGTTGCTGCCACATAATTGGCTTATATTCAAAAGTTCACCGTACATTTACTATCAATGTATGCATACAGAATACAACCAAAATGCTGGAGGAATTCAGCAGGCCAGGCAGCACCAGTCCTGCTGAAGGGTCTCAGCCCAAAACATTGACTGCACTTTTTTCCATAGATACTGCCTGGCCTGCTGAGATGCTCCAGCATTTTATGTGTGTTGCTTGGATTTCCAGCATCTGCACATTTTCTCTTTTTTTGTGATTTCAATACAGAAGACAACTCTGAGCCAATGCAGGCTGAACACAGAGCCATTCTTCACTGTAGAGCCCCGGTCTACTTCAATTGCCCTGATCAAATTGCTCAATATTTGCATCAGTGAGCAGGTGTACCTAACAGAGTGGCCACTGAGTGTATGTTGGTGATAGAATCAGAATCAGGTTTATTATCACCGGCATGTGACGTGAAATTTGTTAACTTAGTAGCAGCAGTTCAATGCAATACACAATAGGGAAGAGAAAAAAAAATGAACAAAATTTAAAAAATAATAATAAATAAGTAAATCAATTACAGTATATGTATATTGAATAGATTAAAAACATGCAAAAAACAGAGATACTGTATATTAAAAAAAGTGAGGTAGTGTGCAAGGATTCAATGTCCATTTAGGAATCGGATGGCAGAGGGGAAGAAGCTGTTCCTGAATCACTGAGTGTGGGCCTTCAGGCTTCTGTACCTCCTACCTGATGGTAACAGTGAGAAAAGGGCATGCCCTGGGTGCTGGAGGTCCTTAATAATGGACACTGCCTTTCTGAGACACAGCTCCCTGAAGATGTCCTGGGTACTTTGTAGGCTAGTGTCCAAGATGGAGCTGACTAGATTTACAACCCTCTGCAGTTTCTGATAGTCAATTTGATTCCAGTTTTGACTTTGAGACACCCATTTCCATGCTGTGACAATTGCCAATAGCACCTTAACCATCCCCCACCCCCAGCAACCCTCCCTCCCCCTCTACACATCTACACCTCTTCAGCAAATCTCATTTTTCAGTGATTGCAAGGTAAACAGGCTGTGGTGGGGAAAAGCAAGTATGCACACTTGGAGGCAGGAAATGTGAGGCTGAGGGGTGCTGAAAGATGGCTGAATGGTAAATCAATTAGCAATCAAACAACCCTAAAACTATTTATCTAATCAAGCTAAAGCACTTGTAAACAGTTGCCTGGTTAATTGTGCGTTTAAGACACAATAAACCTGTTCAAATCAGCATCAGCCAGACGCGGCTTGGTGGGACAGAGGCCCCCCGCTCTATCCAAAGGTAAACAGCCATTGAATGTCGCCATTCTGATTGAAGACCGTAAATAAATTTGCCTTTGATAAGATAGATTTGATCAGGAATCGGAGAAGGTACAGCCAGTCGGTTGTTGATGACATATATGTAACTTCCACTCCTGCCCCGGTTCAGTTGTTGGTCAATTTGGTACAGGTGAATCCATAGGTTAGAATCAACTTGTTAATTGTCATTGGCTCATTACCTGACCCCTCATTAACCCCTTTGGAGTGTTAGCATTTCCCTTCTGTCAGTAGCCTGGGCATTGATTAATGCATCAAGACAGCAATGTGTCTATGTTTGTTAGAGTATCCATGAAGTGCATTATTAACAAGGCTCGGATTATAAACACAGGAGATTCTGCAGATGCTGGAAATCCAGAGCAAACACACACACGATGCTGGAGGAACTCAGCAGCGTGCAGCACCTATGGAGAGGAATAAACAGTTGATGTTTTGAGCAGCGACCCTTCAACGGGATTTTCACTAGATCTGCTTTTATGCACTAAAACCTTGCTTTTGCGCAGTCACTTTCTTCCCCAGTATGATATAGTTTTATATGTCATTTACACTCAGTGGCCACTTTATTGGGTACCCCTGTGCCGAGTAAAATGGCCACTGAGTGAAAGTTCATGGTCTCCTGCTGCTGTAGCCTGTCCATTTCAAAGGTCGATATCTTGTGCTTTCAGAGATGCTCTTCTGTTCGCCACTGTTGTATATGGTGACATGATCGTGCTTTGATAAGACATTTACTTCCAACTTAGAACTCCCTGCCCCCCCCACCCATCAGTCAGAAGGTACAAAATCCTCTACTCCTCTACTGTAAAGATGAAGCCACACTCAGGTTGGAGGAACAACACCTTATATTCCGTCTGGGTAGCCTCCAACCTGATGGCATGAACACTGACTTCTCTAACTTCTGCTAATGCCCCACCTCCCCCTCGTACCCCATCCGTTATTTATTTTTATACACACATTCTTTCTCTCACTCTCCTTTTTCTCCCTCTGTCCTTCTGACTATACCCCTTGCCCATCCTCTGGGATTCCCCCCTCCCCCTTTCTTTCTCCCTGGGCCTCCTGTCCCATGATCCTCTCGTATCTCTTTTGCCAATCACCTGTCCAGCTCTTGGCTCCATCCCTCCCCCTCCTGTCTTCTCCTATCATTTTGGATCTCCCCCTCCCCCTCCCCCTTTCAAATCTCTTACTCACTCTTCCTTCAGTTAGTCCTGACGAAGGGTCTCGGCCTGAAACGTCGACTGTACCTCTTCCTAGAGATGCTGCCTGCCCTGCTGCGTTCACCAGCAACTTTTATCTGTGTTGCTTGAAATTCCAGCATCTGCAGATTTCCTCATGTTTGAGTACAAAATCCTGAATATACATACCATTTGGCTCAAGGACTGCTTCTATCCCCTTGTTATCAGGATCTAGACGGGTCTCGTGTGCTATATGATGAAAACTTGACCCCACAATCTGCTTCGTTATGATCTTGCACCTTACTGTCTGCCTGCACTGCACACCCTCTGTAACCTCAACTTTATTTTGCTTTCTGTTATTGTTTTCCCTTGTATTGTCTCAGTGCCCTGATGTAATGAAATGATCTGTATGCCACAGCAGTGTAGCGGTTAGTGTAATGCTGTTAATGCACCCGGGATCGCCAATCGATCAGAATACAGTTCAGCATTCAACACCGTAAATCCCTCCAGGCTCGACAAGACACCCAGAGACCTTGACCTTGACCCTGCCTTGTGAAGCTGGATCCTGGACTTCCTGTCAGATTGCCAGCAGGTGGTAAGCGTGGGCTCCCTCACCCCTGCTGCTCTGACCCTCAACACAGGTGCCCCTCAGGGCTGTGTCCTAAGCCCCCTCCTTTACTCTCTGTATACCTATAACTGCGTCAGCACCCACAGCTCCAATCTGCTAATTAAATTTGCTGATGATACTACACTGATTGGCCTAATTTCAAATAATAACGAGGCAGCCTACAGAGGAGAAGTCATCACCCTGACACAGTGGTGTCAAGAAAACAACCTCTTCCTCAATGTCGCAAAAACAAAGGAGCTGGTTGTGGACTGCAGGAGGAAAGGAGACAGGCTCACCCCTATTGACATCAATGGATCTGGGGTTGAAAGGGTGAACAGCTTTAAATTCCTTGGCATAAGCATCACCGAGGAAGTCATGTGGTCTGAACATATCAGCTGTGTGGTGAAAAGGCACAACAGCGCCTCCTTCACCTCAGATGGTTGAAGAAGTTTGGTATGACCCCCCAAATTCTAAGAACTTTCTATAGGGGCACAATTGAGAGCATCCTGACTGGCTGCATCACTGCCTGGTGTGGGAACTGTACTTCCCTCAGTTGCAGGACTCTGCAGAGAGTGGTGCGGACAGCCCAGCGCATCTGTAGATGTGAACTTCCCACTATTCAGGACTTTTACAAAGACAGGTGTGTAAAAAAGGCCCGGAGGATCACTGGGGACCAAAGTCACCCCAACCACAAACTGACGAAGGTTCTTGGCCTGAAACGTCGACTGTACCTCTTCCTAGAGATGCTGCCTGGCCTGCTGCGTTCACCAGCAACTTTGATGTGTGTTGCTTGAATTTCCAGCATCTGCAGAATTCCTCATGTTCACAAACTGTTCCAGCTGCTACCATCCGGGAAGCAGTACCGCAGTAATGAAAGCCAGGACCAAAGGGCTCCGGGACAGCTTCTTTCACCAGGCCAACAGACTGATTAATTTAGGCTGATACAACGGTGTTTCTATGTTATATTGACTGTTCTGTTGTACATAATATTTATTATAAATTACTATAAATTACACATCGCACATTTTGACAGAGAGGTAAGGTAAAGATTTTTACTGCTCGTGTATATGAAGGATGTAATCAATAAAGTCAATCCGATACAATTTGTAGCCCCTGTCCGTGAGGAGTTCATACGTTCCCACAGTGACCACGTGGGTTTCCTCTGGTGCTCCATCTCCTCTCACATTGCAAAGACGTACAGCGTGCTATGTTGCTGCCAGATGCACGGTGACACTCGTCAGCACATAGTCAGACTGCGGTGGTCGTTGACACAAACGATGCATTTTACTCGCCATGCATCTGGCACCAACACAGCCAATCACACTCATTTCGCAATTGTTAGGGACTTTCGGACTATTCTAGTGGTTATTAGTATTGTGGCTTTCTGAAGATTTACATAGATATTGCTGTGTAGTCTTAATAGTTTAAAGCTATTGTGTAGTGACTTTGGGATACTAGTTGTAGATATTACTATTGGGACGATGTATACCCTGTAATAATAATAATTATTATTATATTTTAAATGGTTGGGTTTAAATTTTTTGTATAATAAAATTATCTCTTTTCAATATTATGTTTAAATTTAATTCTATATGGATATGGGGTAATTTAGATTATATTTAGATTTAGATCATGAGGACACGCAGTCCTCTTTTATTGTCATTTAGTAATGCACGCATTAAGAAATGATACAATGTTCCTCCAGAATGATATCACAGAAACACAAGACAAACCAAGACTGAAAAGCTGACAAAGACCACATAATTATAACATATAGTTACAACAGTGCAAGCAATACCGTAATTCGATGAAGAACAGACCATGGGCATGGTAAAAAAAGTCTCAAAGTCTCTCGAAAGTCCCATCATCTCACGCTGACGGTAGAAGGAAGAAAACTCTCCCTGCCATGAACCTCCAGCGCCGCAAACTTGCCGATGCAGCACCCTGGAAGCACCCGACCACAGCCGACTCTTGAGTCCGTCTGAAACTTCGAGCCTCTGACCAGCTCTCCGATACCGAGCACCGAGCACCACCTCTGCTGAGCGCTTCGACCCCGGCCCCGGCAACAGGCAATAGGCAAAGCTGAGGACTCGGGGCCTTCCCCTCTGCAGATTCTCGATCGCGTAGTAGCAGCGGCAGCGAAGCGGGCATTTCAGAAGTTTCTCCAGATGTTCCTCCGTGCTTCTCACATCTGTCTCCATCAAATCAGGATTGTGCACGGTACCTACTTACAAATACAATATCATTTTATAATTACACTTAACTGTGATTTCAATATATTGTAATCGAAATATATTATATATCTTACTGTACTTTGAACTCTTTTATGTCAGAAATTAATAAAAATATTGAAAAAGAAAGAAAATGGGAATGGATATGTTCTCTATCAGAAAGGGCATCAAAGGTTATGGGGAGAATGGGGAAGGAAGGGAAAATAAATCAGCCATGGAGGAATGCTAGAGTAGACCATTGGGCTGACTGACCTAATTCTGCTCCTTTGTCTTATGGTCTTTATCTGAATGGATAGCTTGCAAGACAAACTTTTCCACTGTACCTCAGTATATGAAACAATAATAAACCAAGTTACCAATTTACCACACAATGATAAACATTACTTGGTAAAACCTGACATGGTAAATTTAACCAAAGAGGAGGGAGAGGTCTGGGGAGGTGGGAGAGAAGATGGCGACAGGTGAGGTGGGAGAGCATGGGCTGGTTTGTCTGAGGACAGCCCAGTTTGGAGACTACTTTAAGGAACCAGTCCTTGAGCTATTTACAGTGGAGACCTGTTCCCCAATCGTTGCATGATTCACCTCCTAATTTTGACCTATTAGATGGGCTTTTTGGCTGTACTTGGACCCAGAGTACGTGCAGTCTGTTATGAACCACACAAGGAAGAGAGGGTGCTAGGACAGTCATGTCCCTATCTCACGGGGGTATGAGACCGTCCTGTCAAAGTAGTATACTGGGGTGCAGCCACTGTCCCAAGCAGATAGCTTCTAGTAGTTACAGGTGAGAGCTGAGTGTCTGGTGGGGCCCAGAGATAAGTGAGCTGCCCAGAATGGACATGACAAGCCCTTTCGCCAAAGGTCAACCCCTCCCTGGACACCCTGTACACCACACTAATTCTGTCCAATTGTACATAATCTATGCTTAATTCATGTTTCTCTTGTAAAAGCTGGTTATTTGATGCTATGTGCCTGTGATGCTGTTGTGAGATTTTCATTGCACCTGTGCACACAACACTGTGCAAAAAATACATTTATATAGCTCAGACTTTTACACAGCACTGTACTGCTGAATGATGACTAATCTCTTCCTGATATAGGTCTCAGAGTGGGAAGGGGCAGTGAGAGAGGAACTCATGATTGGGAAAAGGGGGAGGGAGGGGATGGGAGTGGGAAGCACCAGAGAGACATTTTGTACTCATTGTCTGGAATCAAATGACCTCGCCTGATAGTTTGACTCTTGGAAAATCCCAGCAGGATTTTACAGAAGACAATTTAAAGCCCCACATTGATGCGAAGCTCACCATAGCTGACACTATACTGCCATCTGGTGTTCAGGCAGTGAACTGAGGGACATTTTCCAAAACCAGAATCTGAGCTTCATTATGGCCGTCAGAGAGAAAAAAAATATGTGCAGGAGTAGGCCATTCGGCCCTTCGAGCCTGCACAACCGTTGAGTATGATCATGGCTGATCATCCAACTCAGAACCTTGTACCAGCCTTCCCTCCATACCCCTGAATCTCTTTAGCCACAAGGGCCATATCTAACTTCCTCTTAAATATAGCCAATGAACTGGCCTCAACTATTTCCTGTGGCAGAGAATTCCACAGATTCACCACTCTCTGTGTGAAGACGTTTTTCCTCATCTCAGTCCTAAAAGGCTTACCCTTTATCCTCAAACTGTGACCCCTCGTTCTGGACTTCCCCAACATCGGGAACAATCTTCCTGCATCGAGCCTGTCCAATCCCTTTAGGATTTTATACGTTTCAATCAGATCCCTCCTCAATCTTCTAAATTCCAGAGAGTATAAACCTAGTCGATCCAGTCTTTCATCATATGAAAGTCCTGCTATCCCAGGAATCAATAGCATAACGGTGTTAAATTGATGTTTTTTTAAAAATAACCTAGTCTAATTTTCCTTAAAGCTTATCCACCTCTTAATAGAGTAAGAAATAGTGTCCTGGACTCTTTAAATGGATGTTGCAATATTACAAAAGTATTGGTATTTTTAACTCTTCAAATATAAATCCATGATTCAGATTTATTTATCACATATTCATTGAAACATCGGGTGAAATGCATCATTTGCATTAACAATCAGCACACTTAAGGATGTGCTGGGGGCAGCCCCCAAATGTCGCTGCACATTGCAACTCCAACATAGCATGCCCACAATGCTCGGCAGAGGACCACAAGCTACGACAGCACAACAACAATAAAACAAAACAAAATGAAGCAACTTTTTATTGCTTCCCTGAAGCCAATGCTCCTTTGTGCACTGGCAGAATGTTCAGAATGTGTGTTGTCTGTGTCATAGGAGAACAGTGAACTCGACGGGCAGCGATCCAGAGCAAGTGTAGAGGACACTCTGACATAGATTAGATTAGATTATGAGGACACACAGTCCTCTTTTATTGTCATTTAGTAATGCATGCATTAAGAAATGATACAATATTCCTCCGGTGTGATATCACAGCAACACAGGACAGACCAAGACTGGAAAACTAATAAAAACCACATAATTATGACATATAGTTACAACAGTGCAACAATACCATAACGTAATGAAGAACAGGCCATGGTCACAGTAAAAAAGTTCAAAGTCTCTTGAAAGTCCCATGTCTCACGCTGACGGGAGAAGGAGTGAACAGAGTGAAGATTCAACACATTCAAGTAGAGTGACACTTGCTACGAATAAACTAAGGATCTTCTAAAAAAAGATCATACTCAGGAAAACATCCTGGTTACAACAGGACATCATTAGGATGCAGAGCTGAGCTGAGAAGTGGCGCTGTTCTGCCTCTAGAGGCGCTGTTTGTTCTGTACGCGGGTCGTTTTGTACAAGCATCACTTCCTGTTCGTAAGCTGTTTTCTTACATCATTTCCTGCATGGGTCAATTTGGATTTTGACTTGGAGCAAACATGGAAGAAAGGTATCAATCTCCACCCACTCTTTATTTGCCTTTGAAACAGCAATATCTGTCTTTCTCAATATTGGTAAATATTCAGTGGATGTTTATTGTTCATTATCGTTCATGTTTATCAAAGTTACCTTTGTGCCTCAAGTTCACTCTAGTCCATGGTATAGTTATAAAACGTTGCAAGTATTACCTTGTTTAACTCTGATCGTAAGAATAATCAATAGTATCAATATATCAAGGTGTGTGGCGATTCTGTATCGAATCTAATACGTGTTTTATTTAACTTTATGCAGTTTCACAAAGTTTTCTCATTAAAATCCATGAAGAAAGTGTCTAGATTGGGTGATTTTTGAGCAGGTGTTTAACTCCCTGCCTAGCACTGCGAGGGCAGTAGAGATACACTTCGGAAGATCAAATTTGAAGGCAGAATACTGGGTTAGTAGCAGGATTCTTAACCTTGTGGAAGAATAGAGGGATCTTTGGGGACATGTCCATAGATCCCTCAAAGTTGCTGAGCAAGTTGATGGGGTGGTTAAGTAGGTGTATGGTTCAAAGTTCAAAGTACATTTATTATCAAAGTATCTTTGCACCATACAACCCTGAGATTCACCTTCCCACAGACTGCCATGAAACAAAGAAACACAATAGAGCCGCTTCAATGAAAAACACCAACTCCCCCCCCCAGTATGTAAAAACAAATCCCACAAACAGTAACAAGAACATTAACCCCCCCACCCCATCACATTCCACACACCCACCACTCTCTGTGTGAAAAACTTCCCTCTGGCATCCCCCTTGTACCTACCTCCAAGCACTTTAAAACTATAGCCCCTCAAGTTAGCAATTTCAACCCTGGAGAAAAGCCTCTGGCTATCCACACAATCAATGCTATAACTTCTATAACAATTGTGCAAATGGCAACAAATACACCAACCCTCCTCCATGCACAAAAACAAGTAGCACAAACGGCAACAAGTAGGAACGAGCGGGAACACAGAATATAAAAACACAAAATCAAAAGAGTCCAGTCAGACTACAGTCCAATCCACATACTGCAGACGCCAGAACTTCAGTATCAGCCCCGACAACATCACGGGAGGGAGAGAGACCATTTGAATGCAGGGAGCTCTGCTGGCCTGCAGGTCACCCTGGGGCAAGGTGTAGCACCTGCTTAGCCCCCTGATCAGCGTCATGTGAAGCCATGGGAGCGGCTGGCACATATCACAAGTCCTGCTTATGTGACCACTGACACCAGGCAGACAATCTCTGAAGAGTATTGATAATGACTGGGGTCACCTGTCTTGTAAAGATACTGCCCAGAAGAGGGCAATGGCAAAGCACTTCTGTAGAAAAAATTGCCAATAACATCATGGTTATGGAAAGACCGTGATCACCCACGTCATACAACACGGCACATAACGAATGAAGGAGAGGGTGGTGAATCTGTGGAATTCATTGTCTCAGACGGCTGTGGGGACCAAGTCATTGGGTATATTTAAAGCAGAAGTTGATAATAGACAATAGATAGGTTCTTAATCAGTCAGGACATCAAAGGTTATGGGAGAAAGTAGGAGAATGAGTTTGAGAGGGATAATAAATAAGCCATCATGGAATAGGGAGCAGACTTGATGGGCTGAATGGCCTAATCTTGCTCATAGGTCTTATGGTCTTAACACTCGGCTCTCAACACTTCTAAATGGAAGGAGAGACCAGCTATAGTGATTTGATCTTCAGTCTTGTAGATTTTTCCACAGGAACCCCCTTTACAATAGACAATAGACAATAGGTGCAGGAGTAGGCCATTCGGCCCTTCGAGCCAGCACCGCCATTCACTGTGATCATGGCTGATCATCCACAATCAGTATCCAGTTCCTACCTTATCCCCATAACCTTTGATTCCACTATCTTTAAGAGCTCTATCCATCTCTTTCTTAAAATCATCCAGAGACTTGGCCTCCACAGCCTTCTGGGGTACAGCATTCCATATATCCACCACTCTCTCGGTGAAAAAGTTTTTTCTCAACTCTGTTTTAGTTGGCCTATCTCTTATTTTTAAACTGTGGCCTCTGGTTCTGGACTCACCCATCAGCAGGAACATGCTTCCTGCCTCCAGTGTGTCCAATCCCTTAATAATCTTATATGTTTCAATCAGATCCCCTCTCATCCTTCTAAATTCCAGAGTATACAAGCCCAATCACTTCAATCTCTCAACATATGACAGTACAACTTAAATACAGAATTAATCCTGTGCAGATGGGAGAATTATGGAAGAAAAATTCTTCAGTTAGATATCCTCCCAAGTTGGTGACTCAAGTCAGAAATACCTGCAGTCTCATATCTGCCAGCAAATCCGTTCTGCCCACCTCCCAGGTGCTCATTTGTAAGTACGGGCTGTGCACGGGGTGCTCATAAGCTGAGGTGAATCTGTGTACAGCATCATACACAAACTCAAGACACCCCTGATTTATGAGCAGGGAGGTTATGCTGCAACTGTACAGGATACTGGTGAGGCCTCACCTCACTAGAGCTGCGTGCAGTTCTGGTCTCCTTACTTGAGCTAAGATACCCTTTTCTCCAAGAGGTGCTGCACAGGAGATTCACCATGTTGGTTCCAGAGACGAGGAGATGCTGAGTGGCCTGGGACTACATTTGCTGGAATTTCAGAAGAATGAGAGGGGATCCGAAAGACACATGCAACATTATATATTCATTTTATTTAGAGATTATGTACTTATTTTATTCTGGCCCAAGGAGCCACACCACCCAACAACCCAACTATTTAACCCTAGCCTAACCACAGCACAATTTACAATGGCAACTAACCTACTAACCAGTCCATCTTTGGATTGTGGGAGGAAACCAGAGCACCTGGAGGAGACACAAGCACTCATGGGTAGGACGTACAAACTTACAGACCATGTCGGAAATGAACTCTGAACTCTGACACCCTGAGGTGTAACGGTGTCACACCAGCTGCTACACAATTGTGGCTACCGTGAAAGGGATAGATAAGATAGGGGCAGGAAAGTTGTTTCCACTGATCTGGAGCCTCAGGTCTGTGAACCTCTGCGAGTCCGCTGGGATGGTCAAAGGCCCAATGCCTACAGGTCTGCACCGGAATTTGGGTCCACTGAAGGTTGAAGAATACAGATTGTCTGAGGGTTAAAGGACTGTGTATGTGGGAGGGAGAAATGGGTTTTGTTTTGCTGTTGTTGTTTTGTTGCTTGTTGTGTTCTGGTGTTGTTCTTCTGAATATCGCGGGCATACTGTGTTGGTGCCCAAATGCGTGGTCACACTTGCAGGCTGCCCCCAGCACATCCTCGGGTGTGCTGATTGTTAATGCAAACGATACACAGCACTACATGCTTCTACGTACATGTGACAAATAAGACCATAAGACCACATAGGAACAGAATTAGGCCATTTGGCCCATCGAATCTTCTGCACCATTTCATCATGACTGATCCAATTTTCCTCTCTGCCCCAATCTCCTGCCTTCTCCCCGTATCCCTTCATGCCCTGACCAATCAAGAATGTGGCAAAGAATTCCATAGATTCACCACTCTCTGGCTTAAGAAATTCCTCCTCATCTTCGTTCTAAAAGGACGCCCCTCTATTCTGAGGTTGTGTCCTCTGGTCTTAGACTCTCCCACCATAGGAAACAACCTCTCCACCTCCACTCTATCAAGGCCTTTCACCATTCGAGAGGTTTCAATTAGGTCACACTTCATTCTTCTGAATTCTAGTGAACAGGCCCAGAGCCATCAAATGCTCTTCATATGACAAGCCATTCAATCCTGGAATCATCTTCATGAGTCTCCTTTGAACCCCTCTAGTTTCAGCACAGCCTTTCTAACATAATTCTGCTCTAGCAGAATATTGAGCGCTGCCCAAACCTGCTCTCAATATTCTAAGTGAGGCTTCACCAATGCTTCATAAAGTTTCAACATTACATCCTCGCTTTTATATTCTATTCCTCTTGAAATGAATGCTAACATTGCATTTGCCTTCCCCACCACAGACTCAACCTGGAAATTAATCTTTAGGGAATCCTGCACTAGGACTGCCAAGGCCCTTTCCTTTGCATCTCAATTTTTTGTATCTTCTCTCCATTTAGAAAATAATCAACCCTTTCATTTCTTCTACCAAAGTGCATGGCCATACACTTCCCGACAGTGTATTCCATCTGCCATTTCTTTGCCCATTCTCCTAATTTGTGTAAGTCGTTTTGTAGCCTCTCTACTTCCTCAAAAATACCTGCCCCTTCCCCAACCTTCGTATCATCTGCAAACTTTGCAACAAAGCCATCAATTCCATCATCCAAATCATTGACATATAACGTAAAAAAGAATCATTCCCAACACAGAACCCTGGGGAATACCACTAGTCACCGGCAGTCAGCCAGAAAAGGCTCCCTTTATTCCCACCCTTTGCCTCCTGCCAATCAGCAACTGCTTTATCCATGCTAGAATCTTTCCTGTAATACCATGGGCTCGTAGCTTGTTAAGCAGCCTCATCTGTGGCACCTTGTCAAAGGCCTCAGAATCAGAATTAGAATCAGGTTTATTATCAGCAGCATGTGTCATGAAATATATTAATTTAGCAGCAGCAGTTCAATATAATATATAATATAGAACAGAAAAAAACAAATAAATAAATAAGTAAATGACAGTGTACGTATATTGAATAGCTTAAAATCGTGCAAAAAACAAATAGTACATATTAAAAAGGTAAGGTAGTGTTCATGGGTTCAATGTCCATTTAGGAATTGGATGGCGGAGGGGAAGAAGCTATTCCTGAATCGCTGAGTGTGTGCCTTCAGGCTTCTGTACCTCCTACCATCATAAACCAGCGAGTTCTTTGTTATGTCTCCCCTCTCGCTGTGAAATGGAGACACCTCTTTCTCCCCTATTAGGGAGAGAGAGAGCCTGTGGTATGTCAAATATCCGGTGAAACGTGAAGTCTTTGGGGTACTGCAAGTCTGCGTCTTTGCTGCTGCTTTGCTCACGCTTCAGTGCTCAGTGGTGGGTGCTGATGCTTTTTTTTGCCGGTGGGGTGAGGGGGAATCATTGCTTGCTGCCGCTTACGCATGGGAGGGAGGGGAGCTGGGGGGGGGACTTTGGGGTTCTAACAATTAACTGTCATTCATTCTTTGGGGCACTCCTCTGTTTTTGTGGATGGTTGCAAAGAAAAAGCATTTCAGGATGTATATTGTATACATTTCTCTGATATTAAATGTACCTTTCAAACCTTTGAAACCTTGAAACCTGATGGTAACAGTGAGAAAAGGGCATGCCCTGGGTGCTGGTGATCCTTAATAATTGATGCTGCCTTTCTGAGACACTGTTCCTTGAAGGTGTTCTGGGTACTTTGTAGGCTAGTACCCGAGATGGAGCTGACTAGATTTACAATCCTCTGCAGCTTCTTTCGATCCTGTGCAGTAGCCCCTCCATACCAGACAGTGATGCAGTCTGTAAGAATGCTCTCCACGGTACATCTGTAGAAGTTTTTGAGTGTATTTGTTGACATACCAAATCTCTTCAAACTCCTAATGAAGTATAGGCCACACACATCAAAGTTGCTGGTGAATGCAGCAGGCCAGGCAGCATCTCTAGGAAGAGGTACAGTCGACGTTTCGGGCCGAGACCCTTCATCAGGATTAACTGAAGGAAGAGCTAGTAAGAGATTTGAAAGTGGGAGGGGGAGGGGATAATCCAAAATGATAGGAGAAGACAGGAGTGGGAGGGATGGAGCCAAGAGCTGGACAGGTGATAGGCAAAAGGGATATGAGAGGATCATGGGACAGGCGGCCCAGGGAGAAGGAACAGGGGGAGAGGGGGAGAAAACCCAGAGGGTGGGCAAGGGGTATAGTGAGAGGGACAGATGGAGAAAAAGGAGAGAGAGAGAGAGAGAATGTGTGTATATATAAATAAATAATGGATGGGGTATGAGGGGGAGGTGGGGCATTAGCGGAAGTTAGAGAAGTCGATGTTCATGCCATCAGGTTGGAGGTTATCCAGACGGAATATAAGGTGTTGTTCCTCCAACCTGAGTGTGGCTTCATCTTTACAGTAGAGGAGGCCGTGGATAGACATGTCAGAATGGGAATGGGATGTGGAATTAAAATGTGTGGCCACTGGGAGATCCTGCTTTCTCTGGCGGACAGAGCGTAGGTGTTCAGCAAAATGATTTCCCAGTCTGCGTCGGGTCTCGCCAATATATAGTAGGCCACATCGGGAGCACCGGACGCAGTATATCACCCCAGTCGACTCACAGGTGAAGTGTTGCCTCACCTGGAAGGACTGTCTGGGGCCCTGAATGGTGGTAAGGGAGGAAGTGTAAGGGCATGTGTAGCACTTGTTCAGCTTACAAGGATAAGTTCCAGGAGGGAGATCAGTGGGGAGGGATGGGGGGGACGAATGGACAAGGGAGTCGTGTAGGGAGCAATCCCTGCGGAAAGCAGAGAGAGGAGGGGAGGGAAAGATGTGCTTAGTGGTGGGATCCCGATGGACATGGCGGAAGTTACCTAATGAAGTATAGTCACTGTCTTGCCTGCTTTATAACTGCATCGATATGTTGTAACCAGGTTAGATCCTCAGAGATCTTGACACCCAGGAACTTGAAGTTGCTCACTCTCTCCACTTCTGATCCCTCTATGAGGATTGGTATGTGTTCCTTCGTCTTACCTTTCCTGAAGTCCAAGTACACAACATCAACCGGTTCTCTGTTGTCTATCCTGTTGGTTGTTTCTTCAAAGAATTCCAATAGAGTTGTCAGGCAAGAATTTCCCTTAAGGAAGCCATGCTGACCATGGCCTATTTTATCATGTGCCTCCAAGTACCCTGAGACCTCATTCTTCATAATCAGCTCCAACATCTTCCCAACCACTGAGGTCAGACTAACTGGCCTATAGTTTCCTTTTTTCTGCCTCTCTCTCTTCTTAAAGAGTGGAGGGAAATTTGAAATTTTCCAGTCTTCCGGTACCATTCCAGAATCTAGTGATTCTTGAGAGATTGTTACTAATGCCTCCACAATTTCTTCAGCCACCTCTTTCAGAACACTCTTTCCCAAGAACCTTCTCTCTAGTAATGGTAACTTCACACACTTCATTTCTGAATTTCCGGATTGCTGCCTGTGCCATGTGCCAGTGAGGGTAGAAACAGGATGATTTGGCAGATAAATGTGTGGCTGAGAAGCTGGTCCAAGGGGCAGGGCTTCAGGTTCTTGGATAATTAGGATCCCTTCTGGAGAAGGTATGATCTGTACAAAAGTGATGGTTTGCACCTGAACCCGAGGGGGACCAATATTCTTGCAGGCAAGTTTGTTAGAGCTGTCAGGGAGGGTTTAAACTAATTTGGCAGGGGCATTGGAACCAGAGTGAAGGGACTCTGGATAGGACGGATGTAAAAAAGCAAAGATAGTGTGCAGTCAGACAGTTAGGAAGGCCAGGCAGATGATAGGACAAAATTGCAGTCAGCAGGGTGAGTATCAGTGCATTTGGAATGCAGAATCATAAAGGGTAGCAAATACAGTACTCAAAGTGTTATAGTCTCAATTCACAGAGTATAAGAAATAAAGTGGATGATCTTGTTGCACTATTACAGATTGCTAGGTATGGTGTTGGGATTGTGGCTGCAGGATGGTTGTAGTTGGGAGCTGAATGTCCAAGGTTACACATTGTATCAGAGGGATAGGAAGGAGGGCAGACAGGGCAGTGTAGCTCTGCTGGTAAAGAATGACTTCAAATAATTAGAAAGATGGGACATGGAATCTGAAGCTATTGAATCCTTGTGGGTTAAGTTAAGAAACTGCAAGGGTAAAAGGACCTTGATGGCAATTATGCACAGGCCTCCAAACAGTAGATGGGATGTGGATTACAGATTACGACAGGAAATAGAAAATGCTACTCAAAAAGGGATTGTTATGACAGTCATGGGAGATTTCAGCATGCAGGTCGATTGGGAAAATCAGGCTAGGAATGGATCTTAAGAGAGTGAAATTGTTGAATGCCTAAGAGATGGCTCTTTGGAGCAGTTTGTCATTGAGCCTACTAGGGGATCAGCTGTACTGGATTCGGTGTTATGTAATGAACCAGAGGAGATTAGGGAGCTTAAGGAAAGGAAACCTTGGGAGGCAATGATCACAATATGATTGAGTTCAACTTGAAACACGATAAGGAGAAAGTAAAGTCTGCCTAGCAGTATTTCAATGAAGTAAAGGAAATTACAGTGGTATGAGCAGAGGAGTTGGACAAAGTAAATTGGAAGGTGCTGCTGGTAGGGATGACAGCAGAGCAGCAATGGCTTGAGTTTCTGGGAAAAATGAGGAAGGTGCAGGCTAGATGTATTCCAAAAACAAAGAAATATCAGATGGCAAAATAGTACAGCTATGGCTGACAAGGAAAGTCAAAGCTAATGTAAAAGCGAAAGAGAGGGCATACATCAAAGCAAAAATCAGCGGGAAGATCGAGGGTTGGGAAGCTTTCAAAAGCCTACAGAGAGCAACTAAAAGAATCATTAGGAGGGAAAAGATGAAATGTGAAAGCAAAATAGCAAACAATATCAAGGTGGATGGAAAAAGCTTTTTCAAGTATATAAAAATAAAAGGGAGATGAGAGTGGATATAGGACTGCTAGAAAATAAGGCTGGAGGAATAATACTAGGGAACAAGGAGATGGCAGATGAACTAAATGAGTATTTTGTATCAGTCTTCACTGTGGAAGGCACTAGCAGTGTGCCAGATGTTGAAGGGTGTGGGAGAAGAGAAGTGGGTGCAGTTACTATTACAAGGGAGAAGGTGCTCAAAAAGCTGAAAGATCTAAAGTGACATAAGTCACCTGGACCAGATGAACTGCACCCTAGGATTCAGAAAGGGGTAGCGGTAGAGATTGTGGAGGCATTAGTAATGATCTTTCAAGAATCATTGGACTCTGCCATGGGGTTCTGGAGGACTGAAAAATTGCAAATGTCACTCCACTCTTTAGCAGTGAAAAGAGAGCATGGTCTGGATGGTGGGAGTCCTGACTGATAGATGCTGCTTTCTTGTGGCACTGTTCCTTGTTGATGTGCTCAATGGAGAAGAAGGCTTTTTCTGTGATTTTCTGGGCTGTATCCACGACTTTTTAGACTCTTTCTGAGCCCCCATCCACTATTTCTGTTGGCAACTCATTCTACACTCGCACCA
This sequence comes from Mobula birostris, assembly GCF_030028105.1. NCBI lineage: Eukaryota > Metazoa > Chordata > Chondrichthyes > Myliobatiformes > Myliobatidae > Mobula > Mobula birostris. Next base: position 149,404,251 of record NC_092378.1, read on the forward strand.
TCCTCTGAGAGAAGCAGATCTCCAGCAAATTCTTCTTAAATATTTCACCTTTCACCCTTAACCTTCAACCTCTTGTTCCAGTCGCACCTAACCTGAGGGGCAAAAGTACTCCGGTGTAAGAAAGAGGATAGGAGGAGCAAATCACCCTCAGGTTAATGAGACACAATGGTGGGATCTTGAAAGGACCATGCCGATCAGAATCTGCCTTGTTGGAGCAGGCGACTGCGGATACCTGAAACCCGTAACAAAGTTTGAGAGAGCTGGAGGTCTCATTTGAGCAGACGTCTGCTTCTCACCCTCCTGCAAGTTGTTAGGGTGGTTAAGAAGGCGTATGGAGTGTTACCCTTCATTATTCATATGATTGAGTTCAAGAGCTGTGAGATAATGTTGCAGCTCTACAAAACCCTGATTAGACCAATACTTGGAGTAATGTGTTCGGATTCGGTTGCCTCATTATAGGAAGGGTGTGAGAGGAAATTTGGCAGGGTGCTGCCTGGATTAGAGTGCATATCTTATGAGGAAAGTTTGAGTGAGCAAGTGCTTTTCACTTTGGAGTGAAGGAAGATGAGTGACTTGCTAGAGCAGTACAAGATGTATAGATAGAATAGATAGATAGGTGGTTAGGGGAGCAGAGGAGGTTATTGGGGTCTCCCTACCTTCTGTCCAAGACCTCTTTCAGAGTCGATGCCTCCAGAAGACACGGTACATCATTAAAGACCCCTCACACCCTCTCCATGAACTGTTTGTTCTTCTGCCATCAGGCAAACGTTACAGGAGCATCAAAACTAAAACCACAAGGCTACTAAACAGCTTCCTCCCACAGGCAGTCAGACTGCTAAATAGCTGCTCCACCTGACTCTGCTTTGGACACTTTTAACTTGCACTGGACACTTATAGCTTGATTTTAACTGACATGTGGCTGTTGTGTTTTACTATTTATTGTTATGTTTATTATTTAGTTTTGCATTTGTTATGTTATGATTGCACTGCCCCTGAGGAACACTGTCTCATTCTGCCCTGCAGAGCTGATGTATGGTTAGAATGAAAATAAAGTTTTTTGAATTTTGAATGGATAGCCAGAGACTTTTTTCCCCAGATTGGAAATAGGTAATATGAGGGGACATAACTTTAAAGTGATTGGAGGAAAGTATAGGGTAAGCTTCTTTTACAAAGAGAATGGTAGGTGCATGGAACACACTGCAGGGGTGGTGATGGAGGCAGATATATTAAGGATAATTAAGAGATAGGCCCATGAATGGATGACAAATGGAGGACTATGTGGGAAAGAAGGGTTAGATTGATCTTGGAGAAAGTTAAATCATTGGTACAACAACATAGGCCGATGGGCCAGTACTGTCATGTTCTAATCTTCTTTGTTCTGTTCCTGTTCTCCATTCTGGTTGTTGTGAGCCATGGATTCCTATAATATGATAAGGATTGAGTCATCCAACGTTCAGGACAGAACCAGGCCCCATGGCCCAGTGTGTTCCTGCCAACCTTTCTGCTGTTTCTTCCACAACTCTCCCAGGTAAGTCTTTTACCCACACATCTGGAGAGTGGTGGGTGTGCGGGACACCCTGCTAAAGGGCGGTGGTAGAGACAAATACATTAGAGACACTTAAGGGCCTCTTAGATAGGCACATGAATGAAAATAAAGTGTAGGGTGATGTGGGAGGGAAGGGTTGGATTGATCTTGGAGTAGGTTAAGGGTCAGCACAACATTGTGGGCCGAAGGGCCTGTGCTGTGTTGGACTGTTCTATGCTCTATGCTTTCTGTTTCTGCTGCCTAACCTAAAGAGAGCTCCTATCACTTTCAGGCCTTTGCATCTATTTTGTGTTTACTTTCTGAGCTTTCCTCTTCCCAGTCTTTGTTGCTCAGACTTTACTTGTGGGCAAGGAGCACTTCTCTATTCCAATAAATGCATCATTGCAAAAAAAGCCTTTCTCACCACCATTTACTCCGATTGATTCCAACGTGCACGTAGCTGTGTAACAGAGACTTAGTTTCCAAATAGTTGCCAGGATGCTGCAGAATTTGAGAGGATTCTGTTTAGATTTGAAAGGATAATGACATTAAATGCTGAGATGTAATCAATAAAGAACATTCTGATGTATGTATCTTTGTTGTCCACATGCTCCAGGGTAGTGTGTAGAGCCAATGAGATGGTATCTGCTGTGGGTCTGTTGCTCGGGTAGGCAAATTGGAGCGGATCCAAGCTGCATCTCAGGCAGGAGTTGTTTTTTGAAAATCATCAGCCTTTCTGATGATTAGGAATAAACAGTTGATGTTTTGGGCCAAAGCCATTCATCAGGACTGGAATGGAAGAAGGAAATACTGAGAATAAGAAGATGAGAGTGAGGACAGTGGACCATCAAGTTGGAGGCTACCCAGATGGAATATTCTCAAGGCGTGACATCCTGGTGGCCACCATTTAAATTCTACTTCCCATTCTCATTTCAAAATTTTGGTCTGTGGCTTCCTCTACGGTCACGATGAGCCACCTTCAGGTTGGAGGAGCAATGCATCATATTCCATCTCTGTAGTTTCCAACTTGACAACATGAATGTTCATTTCTATAACTCAAGGTAATTTCTCCCCCCCCCTTTCTTCCTTTTACCATTCCCCATTCTAGTCCACTCCCACCAAGTCTCACCTACTCATCACATCTCCCTGGTGTCCCTCATCCTTCCCTTTCTCCCATGGTCCACTGTCCTCTCTTATTAGTTTCCTTCTTCTTCAGCCAATTACCTCATCCATCTACCAACTCCCAGCTTCTTATTCATCCCCCCACCCACCTATCTCCCCCCTCACCTAGTCTCACCTATCACCTGCCAGCTTGTACTCTTTCCCCTCTCCCCCAACATTTTTATTCTGACTTCTGCCCTCTTCTTTTCCAGTCCTGATGAAGGGTCTTGGCCAGAAACATAGACTATTTATTTCCCTGCATAGATGCTGCCTGACCTGCTAAGTTCCTCCAGCATTTTGTGCATTGGCACAGACTAGATGGACCAAAGGGCCTGTTTCTGTCCAGTAGTACCCTATGACTCTAATTGCCTATAAATGGGTTAGTACAGATGGGCTCTTGATGGTTGGTATGGCATCTTGGGCTGAAAAGCCACTTTCCAAAGCGTCTATCACATCAGACCACAAGACATTACAGTAGAATGAGCCCATTTGATCCATCAAAACTCTACTACACCATTTGATCATGGCTGAGATATTTTCCCAGTCAGTCCCATTCTCCTGCCCTCTCCCCATCACCTTGACACCCTTACTATTTAAGTATTTATCAACTTCCGCTTTAAGTATACCCAATGACTTGGCCCTCCACAGCCGTCTGTGGAATTTATTGACTCTCACCATTTGGGACGTACCCTCTTCACATTGCTATCATCAGGGAGGAGGTACAGGAGCCTGAAGACCTACATTCAATGTTTCAGAAACAGCTTCTTCGCCTCCGCATCTCAGTTCAAAATTCGAAGTAAGTTAATGATCAAAATACGGATATATCACCGTATACCACTCTGAGATTCATTTTCTTGCAGACATTCACAGCAAAATAGAGAATCACTCCAGGATGAATGAAAAACTGCACACAAACAAGGGTGGACAAACAACCAATGTACAAAAAAAGACAAACTGCAAATATAAAAATAAATAAATAATACTGAGAACGTAAGTTGTAGAATCCTTGAAAACGTGTCCTTAGTTGTGGAACCTATTCGGAGTTGAAGTGAGTAAAGTTATCCACACTGGTTCAGGAGCCTGATGGTTGTAGGTAATAGCTATTCCTGAACCTGATAATATGTCACTTACCTTCTTCCCAATGGCGGTGGTAAGACAAGAGCATGGCTGGGATGGTGGGGGTCTCGAAGATGGATGCTGCCTTCTTGTGGCAGCGCTCCTCGAAAATGTACTGAAAGGTGGGGAGGCCATTGCTCGTAATGGACTCAGCTTTTTGTTGGCTTTTCTATTCATGGCCATTGGTATCTCCATGCCAGGCCGTGATGCAACCAGTCAGAGGATGCTCCACTGTACATCTATATAAATTTGTCATGGTTTTAGATGACATGCCAAATCTATGACAGTAGAGGTGCTGCTGTGCCTCCTTTGTGATGGCACTTGTGTGCTGGTCCCAGGACAGATCCTTTGATATGATAGCACCAGGGAATTTACCTTGGTACATTAACCGGAGGTCCATGAGCCAGTCTGCATTAGAGGATCGGAAGTAGAGAGGGACGTGCCCGTTCCTGATGTTGAGAGTCCTTTGTGATGGATGCTGCCTTTTTGACGCACTGCCTTTCAAGATTCAAAAAACTTTATTGTCATTCTAACCATACATCAGCTCTGCAGGGCAGAATGAGACAGCATTTCTCAGGGGCAGTGCAATCATAACATAACAAACGCAACACTAAATAATAAACATAACAATAAATAGTAAAACACAACAGCCACATGTCAGTTAAAATCAGTTATAAGTGTCCAGTGCAAGTTAAAAGTGTCCAAAGCAGAGTCAGGTAGAGCAGCTATTTAGCAGTCTGACTGCCTGTGGGAGGAAGCTGTTTAGTAGCCTTGTGGTTTTAGTTTTGATGCTCCTGTAATGTTTGCCTGATGGCAGAAGAACGAACAGTTCATGGAAAGGGTGTGAGGGGTCTTTAATGATGTACCGTGTCTTCTGGGGGCATCGACTCTGAAAGAGGTCTTGGACAGAAGGTAGGGAGACCCCAATAACCTTCTCTGCTCCCCTAACCGCCCTCTGCAAGGCTTTTTTGTCGACAGCACTGCAGCTGGAGTACCAGGTTGTGATGCAAAATGTCAGCACACTCTCAACCACGCCTCTGTAGAATGTAGTTAAGATGTTAGTGGGGAGTGATGCTTGTTTAAGCTTCCTCAGAAAGTGCCATCTCTGCTGGGCCCATTTCACAATCCCAGTGGTGTTCCTGGACCAAGTGAGATTGTCCGAGATCTGCACCCCAAGGAACTTGATGTTTTCCACTCTCTCCACTGTGGAGCTGCTGATGCTGAGGGGTGTGTGCTCAGGCTGAGACCGTCTGAAATCGACGATCATCTCCTTGGTTTTGGTGATATTAAGCATCAAGTTGTTATCCCTGCACCAGCTCTCTAGGTGTTTGACCTCCTCCCTGTACATAGTTTCATCATTTTTGCTGATGAGCCCCACCACTGTAGTATCATCTGCAAATTTAATGATCAGGTTCTCCTTGAATCTGGCTGCACAGTCATGTGTTAGCAGTGTAAACAGCAATGGGCTAAGCACACAGCCTTGTGGGGATCTAAGAGATCATCAGTGGTGGGGAGGTTGTGCACGTGATGGAACTGACTGAGTATGTAAAAAGTAACCACCCTTCTCCACCTCCGATCTCCTAATGAGGACTGGCTCATAGACTTCCAGGTTCTTCTTCCTATAGTCAATAATCAGCTCTTTAGTTTTGCTGATGTTGAGGTTGTTGCTGTGGTATTATTCAGCCAGATTGTCAGTATCCCTGCCATATGCAAATTCATCATCACCTTTGATCAGCCAACAATGGTGTTGTCTACAAACTTAAATATGGCATTAATATCTGACATAACTATCAGATTTTGGAATGGTCTGTGAACTCATGAATACGCTCTCACTATTCATCTTTTGCCCTATTAATTTATTTTATTTCTCATTGTTACAGTATTTTTTATGTATTGCACTGGACTGCTGCCACAAAACAACAAATTTCACAACGTATGTCAGTGATGATAAATCTGCTTCTGACTGTGATTTCTCCCATGCTTGTCATGTCGATTCAGATTCCAGCATCCGCCCTCTCATGTGTCTTCTTTTGTTGATACACATTTGTCCAGAACAAGTTAACCCAGGGGTTCCCAGCCTGGGAATTCATGGACACCTTGCTTGATGGTATAGGTCCATGGCATTAAAAAGTTGGGAACCCCTGGGTTCAGCTAACTCGTGTAGTCACCTGAGCATGTTAGAAATGTGCATTTATAAATTCCCACAAATAGCACTCTCTGGATTGCTGCTGTTAATGCATCCATTTTATTTTCTTGGTCTCTATCACAGATACGTCCTATGCTCTCAATCACACCACTGTTTTAGGTTTCCTTAGTCCTCACGACAGGTCTGCAAACTGAAATGTCCAATCCGTTCCTCTCTTCACAGATGCTGCTTGATTAGTTGATCCTCAAATTTACTTTAAAAAAAAGGCATGGTGGTAGTTTTCACCCCCGATTCCTACGTTAAAACAGGTTTTGTGCAGTTCCCAAAACCGCAGAGATCACAGCTAATCAGAATCAGAAACAAATTTCATTATCAGTCCTAAAGAAGGGTCTCGGCCAAAAACGTCAGTTGTTTACGCTTTTCCATGGATGCTGCCTGACCTGCTGATAATCAAGTAACCTTGCCTGGTGTCTCAGGGCTGGGTGTGTCTGCACCCATGCCCCCCTCCCACCCCTGGCACTCCTTCTCTGCCACCTGTCCCACACCCCTCCCGCGGCACTCCACCCTCACCATTCCCAACGTCCTTTGCTCCCGCCAGATTTACAAACACTCTCTCCACTCCACATTAACAAAAACATTACTGGGCAAAAGTCTGAGGCACCCCAGCTATATATAAGGCCCCAAGACTCTTGCACAGTACTGTCAAATAATTATAAATTACAAAGTAAATAAACAGTGCAGTAAAAGAAATAATGATGTGGTCCATGGGCTGTTCAGTAAGAACACTGCCATGGCGATACAGGAGACCTCAGCAGAGGGGGATATGTAATCTCCGTTGTGTATGGCATCAACTCTCCCTCTCAACATAATAGCTGGCACGCGTGGTGTCCTGTGCTCCGAATCTCCTGAGCCATGGGCACATCCCTCTGCAGAGGCCATGTCCTGCTCTGCTGCAGTGATCACAAGTAATAAGCAGAGTGAAACATTGCAATGATACAAGAGAGATACAGAGGCAGATGGCCGCAGGTCGATGTTCTCTACCGAATCAGATGTCAATGCTCATTCATTTAATTAGAGTTACAGCACAGTACTGGGCACTTTGTGGGCCGAAGGGCCTGTATTATGCTGTAGGTTTTCTATGTTTCTGGCCCACGTAGGATTCTAAAGTTTTAGTCCAAGCTTCTTTCGGAAGTAAGGAAAGAGGCACAAAATTTGTTGCTTGACGGTGGCTTTATTAAGCACTATTAGAGAAAGAAAATTGGAAACTGACAGTAATAGGAGCAGAGGCTAGTAGCGGAAGAGATAAAAGAAGCAAAAGTTGGCGGCACCATGTAGTCAGCTCTTCTTATACCTCCACAGATAAAAAATTCCATAAGAGTTAACCAGTCAGTGCTTTCCAGAATGATACAGACAACTATAACCACGAAAGGACAAATGGAACAACTGCATATACATTCTGTGACCATTAGGAAGCATACTAAATAGTTACATATATATACTAAGTAGCTATATAAATACAAGCAGGTAATTATTTGTTAAGCTGTAAAGAAAATAACTATTAAAGAGTCTGATCCAACACCCAGTTACATCGATGTGACCAATTAACCTCCTAACCCGTCTGCCTGTGGAATAAGGGAAGAAACACACGTGGTCACAGGGAGAAAATACAAACTTCTTACAGACAACAGCAGAATTGAATCACACAAAACGCAAAGTGATCAAAGTGGTCAGTTTTATTAATCTGTAGAATAGAGGGCTGTGCAGATTGGTTCAGGAATGGAATGTGATGCTAGATGCCGCTGCCTTTCAAATTCCCCCTTTAGAATCAGGGAGGTATACAGCACAGGCCTTTCAGCCCAACTGGTGCTGTACTAGCATTACACTAACTGCTCTACTACCATGCAGCCCCCAACATTTTGCCATTAGCTGCTTATATTTGTGACAAGCTTGAAAAGTCTCAAAACTACAACCACAAGAGATTCTGCTGAAGCTGGAAATCCAGAGCAATACACACAAAATGCTGGAGGAACTCAGCAGGTCAGGCAGCACCTATGGAAGTTTCAGGCAGAGATCCTTCTTCAGGACTGGAAAAGAAGGGGGAAAAGACCCCAGGATAAAAAGTGAGGGAGAGGGGAAGGAGAACTAGCTAGAAGATAATAGGCGAAGCCAGGTGGGTGGGAAAGGTAAAAGGCTGGAGAAGAAGGAATCTCATAGGAGAGGAGAGTGGACCATGAAAGAAAGGGAAGGAGGAGAGAAGTGATAGACATGTGAGGAGAAGAGGTAAGAGGCCAGAGTGGGGAACAGAAGAGGAAATGGGGAGTGGAAAAATCATTGTGAAGCAAAATCGATGTTCATGCCATCAGGTTGGAAACTACCTAGACACAATATGAGATGTTGCTCCTTCACCCTGAGAGTGACCTCATCGTAGTGGAAGAGCAGCCCACGGACTAACATGTTGGAACAGAAATGGGGATATGAATTTAAATGGGTGGCCTTCGGGAAATTCTTCATTTGGCTCAAAACTAGAGTCATTTGCATCCATATTTTTGTACGCAAACAAGTATGTAATAAAAATTCTTAGATGTCTAAGGAGGTTAGGCTTGTCACCAAACATTCTAACAAACTTGTACAGGTGTACTGTTGAATGTATCCTGACTAGTTATATCGTGGTCTGGTACGGAAATTTGAATGTGCAGGAATACAAGAAGCTGCAGAGATTAGTTGTCTCTGCCCAATTTGTCACGGGCATATCCCTCCCCACTATCGGTAGTATCTACAGGAGATACTGCCTCAAGAAGGCAACATCTATCAACAAAGATCCCCACCATCGGGGCCATGCCATCTTCTCATAGCTACCATCGAGCACGAGGTACAGTATCCTGAAGTCCCGCACCACCGGGTTTGAGATCCATTCGGCGTGTAACATCATTTACACCTTTGGGTACAGGAGTACATTCAGCCAGAGACTCATTCCACCGGGATGCAGCACTGAGCATCATGGGAAGTCATTCCTGCCTGTGGCCATCAAACTTTACAACTCCTCCCTTGGAGGGTCAGATACCCTGAGCCAATAGGCTGGTCCTGGACTTATTTCTGTCTGGCAGGGTTTACATATTATTATTTGATTGTTTGTGGTTTTGTGTTGCTATGTTTGTACTCTGTTCTTGGTTGGTGCAACTGTAACGAAACCTAATTTCCCTCGAGATCAATAAAGTATGTCTATCTATCTATCCTTGAACCAACCAGCATAACCCTAATCTCAATGTCAGTTAGCAACATTAGGACCACTTAGCATAACAATGGATGTTTATCTTTTTTTTTTGCTCTTTTTTGTAAAAATTGTGTATGACTTATGTTACTGTTTTTATTGAGAATGTTGTGTCGTTCATGCTATGCAGCGGTGATGCTGCAGCAAGTGCATTTTTAATTGCACCTCTGCATACACATACTTGTGCAAATGACAGTAAACTCGACTTTGACGTAGACTTTAATTCATGTGTCCAAGATGCAGGGGTTGTCCTTGTTTTACTAGGAGTAATAAATGGAGGAAATAGGTCACACATCAGGGTTCAAGATTCAACATTGTTCAATGTCATTTCCTGTACACAAAGTGTAAAGGAGAACAAAATGATTGTTACCACAGGTCTAATGCAGCATATAAAAAAATCACACCAAGATAAAGAACACACAATAATGTACATACATAAGATAGTCTATATATATAGATAGATTGTATGTCTATAAAGTGATGCTGGGCACAGGAATGTCTGTATATAAGGTGACTCTGACAGGGAATAAGGTAGTGGTGGTGGGGGGTCTGAAGAGGAGGGTTATTGGAAGGAGGTGTTGGGGAAAGTATCTATTTTTGAGTCTGGTGGTCCTGGCATGGATACTACATAGCATCCTCCCTGATGGGAGTGGGGGGATCCTTTATTATATTTCTGGCACCTTTCTGTATATATGTCCTTAATAGCGGAAAGGTTGGTACCAGTAATGCACTGGACGATTTTTGGTTCCAAATGTCTCTCTACACTTTAAGAAAGAAGGGAAGCAGCAGAAAGTAAACTACAAACCAGTTAGCCTGAACTCAGTAGTTGGGAAGATGTTGGAGTTAATTGTTAAGGATGAGGTTGTGGAGTACTTGGTGACACAGAACAAGGTAAGACAAAGTCAGTATGGTTTCCTTAAGGGAAAATCTTGCCTGATAAATGTGCTGGAATTCTTTGAGGTGATGTGGTAAACCATGTATATATGTTGTAACTCGGTTACCTGTCTGGACACACCCCTCTGCTGACTGCCCCTGTGGCTCCTCCCACAGAGTCCTGTATAAAGGTGTTCGCCTTGCCCCTCCCCCTCAGTCCGGGGGCAGACACTCACTGTGGAGGTCGTATTGTACAGCGAATAAAAGCCTTTCAGTATTTTACCAAACCTCAGTCTTTTGGAGTAATTGAAGGTGCTTCAATTTTATTCGCTGTACAATACGACCTCCACAGTGAGTTGTTGCCGTGTCGCTAAGCGATGCCGAGCATAGACGCTGTTTATTGGCCACAGGTATTGTCTTTTGAGTGCGTTCATCGCGCCGTTGTAGTTCGACTGGTCTCTGATCAGCGAATAAACCCGTGGACTGACCCTGGAGAGCAGAACTCTGCGCTTCGCTACGGGGTCGGTCGCTTTAATCTCCTCTGGATACGCTTCGAAGCAGGCCAGCCAGAGTTCGAAAGCGTTTCCAGCGTCAGGCATTTGCGGATCGAGGTCTAATTTGTCTGGTCTCAGAGCCTGTTCCATGTTTGAAAACGTACAGCGAATAAAATTGAAGCACCTTCAATTACTCCAAAAGGCTGAGGTTTGGTAAAATACTGAAAGGCTTTTATTCGCTGTACAACAACGGTCCGGGGAATCGAGTGCTGAGTTTGTCCGGGCCCTACAGATACTCGTGCGGGCCTGCAATTGCCAGGAGCTGACGGCGTCGCAGCATGCAGAACTCCTAGTGAGAGACGCCTTCGTTACGGGGACCAGGTCAGTGTACGTGCGCCAGCGGCTGCTGGAAAAAGCCGATCTTACCCTAAGTTCGGCGATCCAGCTGGCTGATACGTTGGAGGCCGCTCTGCATAATTCCGAGGCTCTCCAGGCACGCGATCCCCCGATGGCCTCGTGGGCGCCGCAGACCCCGCAACCACACCGGCGAATCCACCTCGGCTGCAGCCAGTCGTGAGTCCGCGAAGTGCTACTTCTGCAGACTGGAGAAGCACCCCCGGAAACGCTGCGCGGCCCGACAAGCTACCTGTTCCAGCTGCGGAAAGAAGGGCCATTTCGCCAAGGTCTGTAAGTCAAAACCGCGAGCGAGATCGAGCAGCGTCGCGTGCGAGACGTGGGGGTCGCCATCTTCCCTGCACACTGCCACCACGTGCGAGACATGGGGGACGCCATCTTCCCTGCACGCCGCCACCACGTGCGAGACATGGGGGCAGCCATCTTGGTCAGCGCCACCTCCCACCGTCTACGACCAACGGGTGCTCACGGGCCACCCCACCGAGCCGGACCAAGACAGCGACCCCACCCTGGCTTCCGTGACCCTCGACCAAAGCGCTCCCCACTAGCTCACAAGGTCAATGATGGACATCCTGGTGGAGGGGCACAGGACAAGCTGCCTGTTTGACACAGGCAACATGGAGAGTTTTATCCACCTGGCCACGGTGCAGCATTGTGGACTCATGATACGGCCGGTAAGTCAGAGGGTCACCATGGCCTCCGGGTCGCATACAACAGACATCCGGGGGGGTTGTGTAGCGACACTAGTGGTGCAGAGCACAGAATATCGGGACTTTACGTTGCTGGTCATGCCTCAACTGTGTGCCCCTGTGCTGTTGGGGTTGGACTTCCAGAGCCACCTGAAAAGCGTGACAATGAAGTATGATGGGCCCCTCCCGCCAATTACTGTCATAAATCCCCTGTTTTGTAGAGATATGTCACGTACCCCGCTACTGACCACACACACACACCGACCCGCACATCCCACCCAACACCATGCCAACTGCCACACTACCGACACCACTTGTGGCGTCTCCACCCTCAGGATCCCTCCCCCACCGCTGTTCGCCAACCTGACCCCCGACTGTAAACCCGTGGCAACTAAAAGCAGGAGGTACAGCGCGGGGGACAGAGCCTTCATTAAGTCGGAGGTGCAGCGGCTGCTCAGGGAGGGGGTCACTGAGGCAAGCACAAGTCCTTGGAGGGCGCAGGTGGTGGTTGTTCGGAACGGGGAGAAGAATAGGATGGTCGTGGACTATAGCCAGACCATCAATAGGTTCACGCAGCTCGACGCGTACCCTCTACCCCGCATCGCGGATATGGTCAATCAGATAGCACAGTACAAGGTGTACTCGACCATAGACCTAAAATCCGCTTACCATCAGCTCCCCATCCGCCGGGAGGACCGCCCTTACACCGCCTTCGAGGCGGACAGCAGGCTTTATCAATTCCTGAGCGTCCCCTTTGGTGTCACGAATGGTGTATCTGTCTTCCAGAGGGCAATGGACCAGATGGTGGACCAGTGCCAACCGAAGGCCACGTTCCCATATCTGGATAACATCACCATCTGCGGTCACGACCAGCAGGATCACGACAACAACCTCCAAAAATTTCTCCAAGCGGCCAAATCTTTCAACCTCACCTATAACAAGGACAAGTATGTATTTGGGACCGCCCGACTTGCTATCCCTGGGTGTGTCGTGGAGAATGGAGTCATTGGCCCTGACCCCGACCGTATGCGCCCCCTGTTGGAACTCCCTCTTCCCAATACCCTCAGAGCCCTCAAAGGGTGCCTGGGCTTCTTTTCATATTACACCCAATGGGTCTCTAACTATGCAGACAAGGCCTGCCCCCTGGTCAAGTCCACCACATTCCCCCTCTCTGCCGAGGCCCACACGGCCTTCAACCACATAAAAGGGGACATTGCCAAAGCAGCAATGCATGCGGTGGATGAGGCCATTCCCTTCCAAGTAGAGAGTGACGTCTCCGTCTTTGCGCTGGCTGCTACCCTCAACCAGGCAGGAAAACCAGTGGCGTTCTTCTCCTGTACCCTTCAAGGCCCTGAAATTCGGCACTCTGCGGTAGAGAAAGAGGCCCAGGCCATAGTGGAATTGCAACCAGTAGGACCACGAGCTATAATCCCCGGGGGAATGGACAGGTAGAGAAGGAGAATGGCATAGTGTGGAAAGCCACACTCTTAGCCCTCGGGTCAAAGGGACTGCTGGTCTCCCGCTGGCAGGAGGTCCTTCCCGAGGCACTCCACTCCATCTGCTCCCTGTTATGCGCGTCCACCAATGCCACCCCTCATGAGCGGCTCTTTTATTTTCCCCGAAAATCGACCACTGGAACCACCCAACCAACTTGGCTGACGTCCCCGGGGCCAGTGCTGCTCCAGAAACACGCGAGGAGCAATAAGTACTCCCCGATGGTCGAGAGGGTTCACTTACTTCATGCGAACCCCCAGTATGCCTACGTGGTTTTACCTGATGGGCGGGAGGACACGGTCTCCATCCGTGACCTGGCGCCCGCAGGAGCTCCGGGCCCCTACTCTGAACACTCCGTGGTGACTATTGACCCCGTACCCACCAATGTATGTACCCTACGAGACACCGTGCACCCCAAACCCTATACAGACACCACACGACACTCCCATACCGGGCGCGACGCACACGCACAAGGGATTACCGACGCCTAACGTACTGGCACCTGAAGTCAGGCCGGAGCCAGCACAACCGCCATCGCTGGTGCTACGTAGGTCACAGCGACGGACTCGACCGCCTGATAGACTTAACCTGTAAATATACTTCTTGTAAATATTGTCAGTTACTTCACCCCGTGGGACTCTTTTTAAAAAAAAGGAGGGGTGAATGTGGTAAACCATGTATATATGTTGTAACTCGGTTACCTGTCTGGACACACCCCTCTGCTGACTGCCCCTGTGGCTCCTCCCACAGAGTCCTGTATAAAGGTGTCGCCTTGCCCCTCCCCCTCAGTCCGGGGGCAGACACTCACTGTGGAGGTCGTATTGTACAGCGAATAAGAGCCTTTCAGTATTTTACCAAACCTCAATCTTTTGGAGTAATTGAAGGTGCTTCAGGTGATTACAACTAGGATAGATAAAGGGGATGCAGTGGATGTTGTATATTTGGATTTTCAGAAGGTCTTTGACAACATGAGGCTGCTTACCAAGTTAAGAGCCCATGGTGTTACAGGAAAGTTACTAGCATGGTAAGAGCATTGGCTGATTGGTAGGAGGCAGCGAATGGGAATAAAATGATCCTTTTCCAGTTGGCTGCCAGTGACTAGTGGTGTTCCACAGGGGTCACTGTTTGGGACCGCCTCTTTTTATGCTGTATATAAATAATATAGATGATGGAATAGATGGCTTTGTTGCCAAGTTTACAGATGATACAAAGATTGGTGGAGGGGCTGGTAGTGTTGAGGAAACAAGTAGGCTGCAGAAGGACTTAGAGAGATTAGGAGCATAGGCAATAAAGTGGCAAATGAAATACAATGTTGGAAAATGCATGGTCATGCACTTTGGCAGAAGAAATAAATGTGCAGACTATTTTATAAATGCAGAGAAAATCCAAAAATCTGAGGTGCAAATCTGAGGTGGAGTCCTGGTGCAGAACACCCTAAAGGTTAACTGAATTGTGGCTGAAGGATAGTTGTAGTTGGGAGCTGAATGTCCAAGCTTACATGTTATATCGGAGTGATAGGAAGGTAGGCAGAGGGGGTGGTGTGGCTCTCCTGGTAAAGAATGGCATCAAATCAGCAGAAGGATGTGACATAAGATCGGAAGATGTTAAATACTTGTGGGTTGAGTTAAGAAACTGCAAGGGTAAAAAAAACGGTGATGGCGGTTATACACAGGCCTCCCAACCTAGCTGGGAGGTGGACCACGGATTACAACAGGAAATAGAAAGGGCGAGTCAAAAGGGTAGTCAAGGGAGATTCTAACATTTGTAACTGGGAATGGATCTCAAGAGAGTGAGCTGTTGAATGCCTGTGAGATGGCTATTTAGAGCAGTTTGTCATTGATCCTACTAGAGGATCAGCTATACTGGATTGGGTGTTATGTAATGAACCAGAAGCGATTAAGGAGCTTAAGAACAAGTGATCACAATATGATTGAGTTCAGCTTGAAATTTGATAGGGTGAAAGTAAAGTCTGATGTAGCAGTATTTCAGTGGAGTATGGGAAATTACAGCGTTGAACACAGAAAACCTACAGCACAATACAGGCCCTTTGGCCTACAATGCTGTGCCAAACATGTACTTATTTTAAAAGTTACCTAGGGTTACCCACAACCCTCTATTTTTCTAAGCTCCACGTACCTATCCAGGAGTCTTTTAAAAGACCCTATCGTATCCACCTCCACCACCGTCGCCGGCAGCCCATTCCACTCACTCACCGCCTTCTGCGTATTTATAAAAAAAATTTGTCCCTGACATCTCTTCTGTACCTACTTTTAAGCACCTTAAAACTGTGCCCTCTTGTGTTAGTCATTTCAGCCTTGGGAAAAAGCCTCTGACTATCCACACGATGCTGGCTTTGGAGAGAGTCCAGAGGAGTTTCACAAGGATGATTCCAAGAATGAAAGGGTTATCATACGAGGAACGTTTGATGGCTCTGGGTGGTGAATTTGTGGAATTTGTTGCCACATGCAGCTGTGGAGACCAGGTCATAGATCATAAGACCATAAGGTATAGGAGCAGAAGTAGGCCATTCTGCCCATCAAGTCTGCCCCACCATTCAGTCATGGGCTGATCCAATTCTTCCAGTCATTCCCACCCCCCTGCTTTCACCCCATACCCTTTGATGCCCTGGCTAATCAGGAACCTATCTATCTCTGCCTTAAATACACCTAATGACCTGGCCTCCACAGCCACTCGTGGCAACAAATTCCACAGATTTTCCACCCTCTGACTAAAGTAATTTCTCCGCATCTTAGTTCTAAAAGGATGTCCTTCTGTCATAAGGTGGGCATTGGGAGTGGACCCAAATGCAAGACACAGACACTGAAGTACTAGGAACAGGACTTGACTAGAGAGCTGGGTTAGGGACGTGACTGGATGCAGACTAGGAGCTGGGACAAGAACACAGACTTGGGCTGGGACATTGGCTAGGCAAGCGGGACCAGGACAAGGAACTGGGAACTAGGAGCCTGGGCTTGGACTGGACAAGGACACAGAACCTGGTTCTTGACTCGGGTTCAGGCTCCGGAACTAGGTGAAGACATGACGTGGTCATGGGAGACAGGACTAGGCGAGGCTACTGAACAGGACGAGGGGGCACATGGACAGGATGAGAACATGAAGCCTTGACTTGGTACTCAGGAACAGCCGAGCCTTGGACTTGGGATGACAGTAACCTCAGAACCTTGGACTTGGGATGACAGGAATGCAGAACACAGAGCCTTGGTCTAGAGCATGGGAACACAGAGCCTTGGACTTGAGAGACAGGAACACAGGGACATGGAACACAGAGCCGGGACCCCTCCTTGGGAACAGGACTTAGGGCCGGGACTCATACACGGAACACAGAGCCAGGACCCCTCCTTGGGAACAGGACTTGGGGCTGGGGCTCTACACAGAATGCTGAACATGACGAGACAGTTCCCAACACTAGGTAGCGGCAAATGGCTGGACCTACCTAGCAAAGGCGTGGACACAGAGACAGTTCCAACTCAACGATAGAAAGTTCCTTATCTTGACACAATAAGGCTCCGGTCTCGCTCCGGCGGTAGAACTTGACAAGGTTGCAGGCAAGGCTCCAGACACAGGTAGCAGGCAAGGTTCCAGAAGGAAGGGGTAGGGAAGGGAACAGTCCAGCCCCAGAGTAACACCAAAGACGGCCTGGCTTACCCAATGGAGGCAAGGACAGGAAGGGACAGATCCAACTTCAGGGTAATGGCAAAGATAGCCTGATTTACCCCATAGAGGTGAGGACAGGATACTGACGAGACAAACCAGCACCCACACTTCTTCTTCTTCTTCTCGTGTTATGGTGTTGGCAAACCAGCTTTAAGGTGCATTACCTCCATCTGCTAGACTGGAGTGTGGATCATTGGATAAACAGAAGAAGGGAAAAGAATTGCATTCCCTATACTGTATAATAAACCTGAGTCTTTCAGATACCTCATGACAGCACCCACACTTGAACCCAGGGCCACTTTTATTCCCAGCCCCAACACAAGCATCAGGTGCCTATGATTAAGTCCAACTGAAACAAGGGACAGCCGGAAGACCCAGAGTCCGGAGTCCACGGACCGGACCGCGAACCGGAACGCGGACTTTACGGACCGGACCATGACAGCTTCAATCCTGAAGTCATGCTCTCTTGTCCTAGAATCCCCTACCATGGGAAATAACTTTGCCATATCTAATCTGTTCAGGCCTTTTAACATTCAGAATGTTTCTATGAGATCCCCCCCTCATTCTACTGAATTCCAGGGAATACAGCCCAAGAGCTGCCAGACGTTCCTCGTACCGTAACCCTTTCATTCCTGAAATCATTCTCGTGAATCTTCTCTTAACCCTCGCCAATGTCAGTATATCCTTTCTAAAATAAGGAGCCCAAAACTAAACACAGGTGGTTGGGTGTGTTGACGGCAAAGAGCGATTGGACATGACATCAAAGGTTACAGGGAGAAGGCCTGGAACTGGGGTTGAGGAGGTGAAAAAGAAAGGAGCAGCCATGTTTGAATGGCGGAGCAGACACGATAGGCCAGGTGGCCTAATTCTGCTCCTATGTCTTATGGTCTTATTGTTCAACATGGGCACAGCGAGATGGGATGAAAGTTGTTAATGAAGTGTAGGGACCCGGGAAAATGCAATTTCGATTCCCCAGCACCCCGCAGGATGCCAACCTCCAAACTTCAACCTCCCATTGTGGAAGGGCCCCACTGCCGAGCGACTCCCTTGGGCCGAGACCGCCATTGCCTCGTAACGGCTCCCTTGGGCCAAACACACCGCAGCCTCGGAGGCAGGTTGGAACCTCACCATTTCCCTCCGCGCCCGTTGCCCTTCACAGATCAAAGAAATATTTGATGGCTTTGTGCATCTGCTCACTGGAGTTCAGAAGAATGAAGAGATCTCATTGAAGCCTATCAAATATTGAAAGGCCTGGGGTGGAGAGGACGTTTCGTATTGTGGGCGGGGGGGGGGGGGAGGTCTACGGCGAGAGGACACAACCTCAGAGGAACGTCCGGTTGCAACAGAGATGAGAAGGAATTTCTTTAGCAGTTGGTGTGGCGGATCTGTGGAATTGATTACTACAGGTGGCCGTGAAAGCGAACTCATTGGGTATATTTAAAGTGGAGGTTGATAAGTTCTTAATTGTCAGAGCAGCACTCGAAAGCGGTTTCAGAAATGTAATGAGAAATGTTACACACCACTGCACACTTTTTAACAAATAAAATGTAATTTTAGTTAAGACGCCTAGAGCTGATAAAATTACACCTCGGTCATAGTATTGTATCAGATTTTCAATATACAAATTACTGGCTGTTGATTACGTTAATCAACTGCACGGACTTGGTCTTGATGTTGCGTCCATTTGCTTAATGTTTTTTTTTAACTACGATGGAATAATTTACATAAAAATCCCCATTATTGCCAATTCTCTTGGAAATTCGGCGATCCGGAACATTCACCGCTCGCGGTGTTGGTGTTAATATCACTGATCGATCAAATGATTTGCGAAGAGCAGTACGCAGGCTTTAATTTTTAATAACTTTGCAGGTGGGGTGGGCACGCTTAAATCGAGAGAGGAAGGTTTACACCTCGGGGGGTATCGCTCGCTCCCCTATTAAACGCAACTCGGGCTTAACGGTGCAAAACCGAACTTAATCGGGGGAGAGAGCCCCTACGCAAGGCCGCCCAACGAAACCGGGATACAGTAATTAAGTTGATTTGCAGAAGACACGTCGCAATAAAACCACAAGGGATGTGATAGCTGTCCTGGAGGATGTGTAGCACTCTGGTACCAATCCCCACCAGGACGTCGGTACAGAAAGGTGCCGGAACAGGCCCGGCAATATCATGAAGGATCCTACCCACTGTACTTGTGGTCTGTTTGAATCACTCCCATCAGCCAGGAGGCTACGTAGCATCCACATCAGGACCACAAGACTCAAAAGCAGATCCTTTCCCCAAGCAATAAGGCTGATCAACACCTCCACCCGCTGACTCACCCCTCCACACCTCAACCACCACTACTTTATCATTTCCTGTCAGTCACCTTACCAACACTCCTGTGCCCAGCGTCACTTTATGGACAATCAATCAATCAATCAATCTATGTATATAAGTTATCTTATGTATTAATATTTATTGTGTTTTTAAATAGTGTTCTTTATCTTTGTGTGTTTTTATATGCAGCATCCGATCCGGAGTAGCAATTATTTAGTTCGGTTTGGTTCCAAAAGTTTTGGCTCAGAATTCATTTCGAGAAGACTAGAATGTAAGAGCAAGGGTGTAATGCCTGGGCTTTATTAGGTATTCACAACACGCTGGAGGCACTCAGCAGGTCGGGCAGCATCCGTGGAAAAGATCAGACAACATTTAGGGCCATTTCCACGGATGCTGCCCGACCTGTTGAGTTCCTCCAGCGTGCTGCGAGTGTTGCGTTGGCCCCAGCATCTGCAGAGTATTTCGTCCTTATTAGGTATTGGTCGAACTGCACTTGGAGTTTTTCGAACAGTTTTGAGCCCCTTATCTAAGAAGGGACGTGCTGGCATTGTAGAGGGCTCACGAGATTGATACCGGGAATGAAAGGGTTAACGTAGGCGGAGCGTTTGATGGGCCCTGGGCCTGTACTCGCTGGAGTTGAGAAGAGTGAGCGGGAATCTCATTGAAATCTATCGAATATCGATAGGCCAAGATAAAGTGGACGTGGAGAGGATGTTGCACATCGTGGGAAACACTAGGTCTAGAGGGCACAGCCTCAGAGTACAAAGACGTGCCTTTAGAGCAGAAATGAAGAGTAATTTCTTTAGTCAGAAGGTGTTGAATCTGTGGAATTCATTGCCCGAAACGGCAGTGGGTATTTTTAAAGCGGAAGTTGATAGATTCTTGATCAGTAAGAGCGTCAAAAATTACGGGGACAAGGCAGGAGAACGGGGTTGAGAGGGATAATAAATCAGCCATGATAGAATGGCGGAACAGACTTGACGGACCGAAAGGCCTAATTCTGCTCTTGTGGTCTATTGGTCCAAGTTTTGTTGAAATTGTTCTTCCACCAGTCCGTGTGCAGGGAAGGCCTGTCTCGGCCTGAAACGTCCAGTGATGCTGCCTGATTTGCCGGGTTCCTCCAGCACTTTGTGCGCGTTCAGTAGCGTCACGGGTGCGCCTCAGCCCGGCCGTTCCTTTGTGTCTCTTCCGCCTTCTGGGGGAACATACAAGAGCTTGAAATCCCGGACAACCAGACCCGGGAATAGATTTCCCCCTCTGCTGCCGAACTCCAGATCCAGTCGCCTCTTTCACAATCCCTTCCCTCTGGTGCTACCGCATTCACGTACTCTTAATTGTACCTGTTCCGTTATCGTCATAGAGTAATGCGGTATAGAAACAAGACCTTCGGCCCAGCAAACCCATGCTAACCAATGTCCCTATCTAAGCTAATTCCATTTGCCCGCATTGGCCCGTAAGTCTATCTATAGACTTACCAAACGTCCCTTAACAGTAATGTACCCGCCTCAACTAGTTTTATAATTCGCATGTACATCGAAACATACATTGAAATGCGTTCACAAACAAGAGAAAATCTGCACTTGCCGGAAATCCGAGCAACACACACAAAGTGCTGGAGGATCTCAGCAGGCCAGGCAGCATCTATGGAAAAAAGTACAGTCGACGATTCGGACCGAGACCCTTCGGCAGTACTGGGGTGGGGGGTGGGGAGTGGTGAGGAGTAGATTTAAAAGGTGGGGAGGACGGGAGAGATAAATACAAGGTGATATAGGTGAAACCTGAAGTGGGGGGGGGGGTGGTGAGGTAAAGAGCTGGGAAGTTGACTGGTGAAAGAGATACTGGGCTGGAGAAGGGGGAGTCTGATAGAAGTGGGCAGAGGGCCATGGAAGAAAGAAGGGGGAGGAGAACCAGAGGGAGGCGGTGGGCGAGCAAGGAGATAAGGAGAGAGAGGGGAAAGGGGATCAGGAAAGCTGGGGAGGGGGCGGTATTACCGGAGGTTCGAGAAATCGATGTTCGTGCCATCAGTTTGGAGGCTACCCAGATGGTGTTGTTCCTCCACCCTGAGTGTGGCCTCATTGCGACGGTAGAGGAGGCCATGGACTGACATATCTGAATGGGAATGGGAAGTGGAATTAAAATGGGTGGCCACTGGGAGATCCCGCACCTTCTGGTAGATGCTCGGCGAAGCGGTCTTGCAATCTACGTCAGCTCTCATCGACATACAGGACTGAAATGCGTTATTTTTAATCAACCTGGTTCCGGCGCCAGCAAAGCATACCTGCAACTCACTAACCTCAACCGGTATGTCTTTGGAATCTGGGAGGAAAGCAGAGCACCTGGAGGAAACCCACGCTGTCAAGGGGAGAACGTACAAACTCCTTACATCAGGAATCAAACCCCGATTTGCAGTTGGCACTGTTTTTATTTATTTACTTGTTTATTTATTTATAGGGCGGAGCAGGCCCTTCCGGCCCAACGACCCGCACAGTCCAGTAACCCACCTACTTAATCCCAACCAAATCACAGGGCAATTTACAATGACCAATTAACCTAATAGCCAGTACGTCTTTGGACTGTGGGACGAAACCGGAGCACCCGGAAGAAACCCACGCGGTCACGAAGAGGACGTAAAAACTTCTTTCGGACGGCGCCGGATTGACCTCCGAACTCGGAGCCCCCGAGATATAATAGTGTCGATTATTTTCTCTAGCGGCCTGTTCCACCTTCTCCATGAAGAAGTTGCCTCTCAAGTATCTTTTAAAATCTTTTCCCTCTCACCTTAAATTCGAGACCTCTAGTTTTTAGTTCCGTTTCGCTGGGGAAGAAGACTGTACATTCAACCTAGTATATATACCATATCTAAGCCAGTTTAGCATTTTATTTGCATTTCTACAGTTTAGTATACTATAGTTTGCAGTAATCCGTTGTTTTTCCCCCATCGTTGTGTTTATTGTTATTATTACCGTATGTGCAGTTTATGCTGTGGGCTTCACCCAATAAGGAATTCCATTGCGCCCCGGTGCACATGACAAGAAGCTCATCTGAAAGTGATATTTCCCGTTGGCCCATTCAAGCCTCGCTTGGACTCATCCCCGGCAGCCCAAAGGTAAAAGCAACGAAGGAGTTAAAAGATTGCGAGGACTGCTAAGAGGACTATCGAGATCTCTCTTCCTCCCATCCGTGATATTTATCAAGAGTGCTCTTACGCAGGGCTCTTAGTCAATGATCCGTCCCATCCGTCCAACGATCTGTTTGACCCCTCCCACCCCCCACAATCAGGCAGGAGCTACCGGGGCATTAGGACATGAACTATTAGGATGGGAAACATCTTCTCCCAGACCATGGGGCTAATGAACTCCCTGCCACCACCGAGGCCCCATCACGTATAAAGCGCCAGTAGAGTTACAGTATACTGTTTACTTTTGGCTTGTGTCCTAAGTAGTTCCTTAGGTTGTTGTAACCGGGGATGGTAAAGAGGATAAGCTGCCACTACTTATTAATTGTTCCCAAATGGCGTGCGACTCAAATAGCCTCTGACAGGCAAGTCCAGCTCTTGCCCATTACGTGTGGCTTAGCGGAACCGTTTCTACCGACGGGTGAAGGGCCGAAGTGGGTTACTGGTGCCTTAAAACCAGTCGCTTCGGGCAGGTGGGGCTCGTCAGCCACGGTGGCCAGCTCATCTAGAGAGGGAAATCTCAGACCTCAAACCTCCACCGACTTGTGGTTATACCCGCTCATGAGGAAGGCTTCGGGGGTAAACCCCGAGGGCAAAAGGTCCGGAGCCGGAGTCCCTAAAACAGACCTACATTGAGTTCAACTCCTGGGACGCTTCCGGCACCAAACTATCCATCTCTGCCGTTCCTTTCGGGGTCATCAGCTGTGTGGAGAGGGGGAGCCTGATACGTGGGCAACAACTTGGGTATCTACTGCCCTGGCTTGCGTCGACAGCTAGGACGCAACATCCATGGTCAATCCCGACCCACGGGCGGCCTCAGTACATCGCAAATGCACCTTATTTGTTAATTCATTTGTGGTAATATTAATCTAAGTGTAGTGTGTGTGCCCCTTGGTCCGGAGGAACGTTGTTTCGTTTGGCGGTGTACATGTGCACAGTTATAGGACAATAAACTTCAACTTCAACTTGAAAACGGCTTCCACTTGGGTATCTTCAGTCAAATCTATTTATTTCCTTTAATACATAGACGTTTCTCCGTACAAGGCGAGATTCTGCACTGTGACATCCCTCCCTCCAAGTCCACGGAAGAAACGGTTCACAACTCTGTCCCCCTCCCCCACCAAGTTATCCTTGCAGGTGTTGGGTATGGCGGAAGGGGCTGAGGTGATGTCCGGTGCCGAGATGCTTTAAAAAAAAACACACAACCCAAGGATTTAAGAAGGGGGATTCGCGTCTGTCTGGAACTGGAGCGTTCGTATGGTTGACGGAACAGACACAGAGCACAGAGCACAGCACAATCGAAGTTGAACTGGGAACGAACGATTGAAGGGTTCCTTGACTGGTTCCTGCAAAACACAGATTTAACGCGCGAACGGCGTTACTTACGGCGAAACGGACTCACTGTCCACAACTGTTCGTCCAGTATTAGCAGCTCATTCCTTTGTGAGTTGCTCTGATCCCGGAGGCCGGGTAGAGGATCCGGGGAGGACAGGATGTAATCGATGCTGAATTTGATTTCGGACCCTGCTTTCTGTCCCGTTCCGGTGTCCCGAGGTTGCCTGCTGGGGCTTTCGTTCCGGAGGAATATTTCGGGGCTCAGTAACCCAGTCCGACAACCGTCCGCCCTATCTTCGTGCAACACGCTGTCCGCCGCCCCTTGGTCGAGAGGCGGCGGCGGTGTGCTTTTATTGGGGTGATATTTCTGGAATCTCTTCACGCTCCTTCTCCTCCTTCGGTAGTTGCCGTTTTCGAACAGATCTAACATCGACTCGCACCCCGATGCGAAAGTCCAAAAGTTTCCTTTCCCCCTCTCGTTCCCTTCCAGTCTTGGTACCTGGGTTCCATAAAGAAGTCGGAAAAGTTGGTCATATTTAGAATTTAGAACATTGCAAGAACAGGCCCTTCGGCCCACAATGCCTTTGCCGAACATGATTCCAAATCAAACTAATTCTCTCCTTCCTGCATTTTCATGTGTCTGTCTAATAGTAACTTTTACCATCCCCACTCCGGCCACTACCTCTCTTGGCAGTATGCTCCACACACCCGCCACTGTCTGTGTAAAATACTTAACCCGCACATCTCCTCCGTTCACCTTAAACCATGCCCTCTTTGACACTTGTACACCGGAGAGGGGGGAAAAAGACTATTTCTTTATCAGGACTCGGTTCTCGGCCCAAAACGTCCAATATTCACAGAATCTCCTGTGCTTAGGGATGACTATCTACTCTTTCGGCGCCTTTCGCGATGTAATAGTAATGTTGGGACTTTATCTTGGAGAACGCATGACACGTTTTACCTGGCTTATAAGCACTCAAGCCAATTCAGCTCTGACCCAGAATACATCAAATCTCCAACCCCATTATTGCTAATAAAGTCCGTGTCAAGGGAAAACCCTCGGCAGTGAACGCCGGTCTCCAAGCTGCCTCACAGTTTTATTTTTCATCCAGAACTGTTGCACTGGGGAATTCAGGTCATAGAATCGGCGGAAGAGGCCATTCGGTCCCTCTGCTTCCTATTCCCCGCAGTCCATAAGACATAAAAAGCTGAATTAGGTCGTTCGACCCATGGATTCTTCCCCGCCATTCAATCATGGCCGATTTATTATCCCTTTCAACCCATTATCCTGCCTTCTCCCCGGAGCGCTTTGACACCTTGACTAATCGTGAATCTATCAACCTTCGCTTTACAAAATGAGCTGAATACAGAGTTTTCATTCTGACTTCAGATCATTCTGTAATTCCGAATGTAACGCGGCCTCTGTCTCTGATGACACAAGGCAGCGCCTGTTGAACTCAGCGTCTTGTCGGGGTGGGGGAGGTGTCTACTTTTCGGATAGAAACCCTACATCAGGACTGGATTATTTGTTGCTTCAGAGTCCGGTATCTCTCTAGACTCCACTATACTATACTCCACTACGAAGTCTCTTCAGAGTATGTGGACTTTGAACAAGTTAATTCCGACGACAGTTGTTGTGAGACTCTATCTCACCCCCACCCTCCCGTGCTATCAGCCCCGGTTTCTCAACCCGGTCCTAAAGCCTCGACCGAGGGTCAACGATTCCACTCCCCCTTCACAGATGCTGTCCGACCCCGCTGAGTTCCTCCAGCAGATGCGCGTTGGGCCAAATCCCGGCACCCGCAGTCCCTAAGATAATGCGTCGTTTAAAGTTAATCCATCAAGAAATATCGATAACCTCGGCAATGTAAGACACTTACGAACAAATTACAAAGTTTTGCATATTTGAAAAAAAAAGTCAGATCGAATTGGAAGCACAAGAATTTCTAGAGATGCTGGAAATCCGGAGCAATGCACACAGAATTCTTCCAGAAACTCACTTAAGCCCCATCCCTTCTACCGGGGCTTATGCCGCCGACAGCAGCACCTTCCACCGTCGGCCCCAAGTCCGGGTGCGAAAGGGGGAGGGTTGGGAATGGGGACTAGCGACTGCAGCCTGTGAAAACGCCAGCGGAAGCCCCAACCACCTCATCCCCGGGAGAGGGAGGATCATCGCTCAGAAGTAAATCCTGGCCCGGGACTGAGGACTCTAGCAAGCTGCTGTCGGCAGCCATTGCCCCAGAAGAGGTGATCGGCTTAAGTAAGTAGTATTTTGTGTGTGGGTGTTGCTCAGATCGAATTGGGTTGCGTGGAAGACAAGGTACCCAGCCAATCTAATACTTGCGGAGTGTAAGGAGTGAGTAATTCCAAGCTCTCGTCCCCATCTCTCCGATATTCAACTTGACAGCCGACGCAGCCCCATCCCGAGAGCTCACCTTAACGAAGCAGCTGTTAAGAGACAGGTTGTGGCGGATTGAATTCTGCCAGGCTCTTTGGTTGGATCGGTAGTAGGGAAATTTGGTGGTGATAAAGTCATAGATTCCGGAGAGCGTCACCCTGTTGCCGGGACTCTGCTGGATAGCCATTGCAATCAAAGCGATGTAACTAAAAGACAGCAGAAAACGGTCGTTAGTCTCTCCCATCTTCATCACCCCTCCCCACCACCACCACCCAAAGCGCCCAAGAGTTACCTGTAGGCAGGTCGCGACGCCGTCTTCTTCTCGCCAGAGCCACAGGGCGGATAATCATCACCATCGTAATTGAAGCAGTTGTAGGGATACTGAGAATTGTCAAACATTTCTCATACAGTGGGAGCAAACTTCGACTCAAGTGATCCACACATGCACACTCACTCACTCCAGGGTCGTGGGTAACTTTTT
The DNA here is from genome assembly GCF_030028105.1 of Mobula birostris. NCBI lineage: Eukaryota > Metazoa > Chordata > Chondrichthyes > Myliobatiformes > Myliobatidae > Mobula > Mobula birostris. The sequence continues at coordinate 149,430,814 of NC_092378.1, forward strand.
TTCCAGCGAAAGAGGAAATGCTCGTTTATAATCGCTGAGTTCTCTCGAGGTCCGTGGAGGGCCTTCTGTATCTACTATTTAATCTGCCTATAAGACTGGCAATAACTTATTAAATTGGTTAATTCTCGCATGAACCTTTGAACTCACCGTGTTTAACCAGTGGCTGGGCTCTCAGTGGGTGGTCTAACGCGATAACGCGATCATCTCCGTACCAATTCAAGACGCGAGCTCCCTGCGCCCGATATTAGGAGGCAGCACTGTTATTTGTTGTTTTTCTCTCTTCTTGTCTTGCTTTGATATGCAAAAAGAAAATTACAAAAAGACCCCTCGTTTGGCAAATGTGTATTTACATCCATTCTGCCCACTCTGCAGTCCAGCACCAGCGAGTAACACAAGCGGGTCTGATGCAATCTGCAAAGCAAGATAATAGACACAAATTGTATTTCCGTGACTAAGGCAGAATCTTGCGTTCAAAGCCAGCGGAACAGAGAATTTCAGTGATTTCTGACAAATGGGAAAAGTTGAAAGAGAAACACCCGGAGGGAAAGTATTCCTGTTTGTGTGTGGCTTTTGATCTGTGTAAGGAATTAAACTAATGGCTGGGTGAGAATATACAAGAGACCCCCCCCCCCCCCCCCGTCAGTTTGTTCCCATCCAGATCTGTTGTGCTGGCGGAATTCAGGTCATAGAATCGTCGGAATGAGACTTCAGAAAGGGTAAGATGAGGGAACACAAACCAGTCCTCATAGGGGGATCAGAAGTGGAGAGAGTGAGCATTTTCAAGTTCCTGGGTGTCGATATCTCTGAGGATCTAACCTGGACCCAACATATCGATGCAGCTACAAAAAGGCACGACAGCGGCTGTATTTCATTAGGAGTTGGAGGAGATTTGGTTTGTCACCCAAGACACTCGCAAATTTCAACAGAAGTACTGTGAAGAGCATTCTAACTGGCTGCCTCACTGTCTGATATGGTGGGGAGGAGGGTAGCTACTCCACAGGATCGAAGTAAGCTACAGAGAGTTGTGAACTTTATCAGCGCCATCACGGGCACTAACCTCTGTAGTATCCAGGGCATTTTCAGGGCGCGATGCCTCAAAAAAGGCGGCGTCCAACATTAAGGACCTCTCACTAACCAGGACATGCCCTGTCCTCATTGCTACCATCAGGAAGGAGGTACAGGAGCCTGAAGACACACACTCAACGATTTGAGGAACAGCTAGTTCCTCTCTGCTATCTGAATGGACACTGAACCCATGAACACTACCTTACTACTTTTTAATTTCCTTTTTTGCACTATTTATTTAATTTAACTATTAAATGCATATACATATAGTTGAAATCAGAAGTTTACATACACCTTAGCCAAATACATTTAAACTCAGTTTTTCACAATTCCTGACATTTAATCCTAGAAAACATTCTCTGTCGTAGTTCAGTGTCTTAGTTCAGTTAGGATCACTACTTTATTTTAAGAATGTGAAATGTCGGAATAATAGTAGAGAGAATGATTTATTTCAGCTTTTATTTCTTTCATCACTTTCCCAGTGGGTCAGAAGTTTACATACACTATGTTAGTATTTGGTAGCATTGCCTTTAAGTTGTTTAGCTTGGGTCAAACATTTTGCGTAGCCTTCCACAAGCTTCTCACAGTAAGTTGCTGGAATTTTGTTCCATTCCTCCAGACAGAACTGGTGTAACTGAGTCAGGTTTGTAGGCCTCCTTGCTCACACACGCTTTTTCAGTTCTGCCCACAAATTTTCTATCAGATTGAGGTCAGGGCTCTGTGATGGCCACTCCAATACCTTGACTTTGTTGTCCTCAAGCAATTTTGCCACAGCTTTGGAGGTATGCTTGGGGTCATTGTCCATTTGGAAGACCCATTTGCGATTGCGCTTTAACTTCCTGGCTGATGTCTTGAGATGTTGCTTCAATATATCCATATAATTTTCCTTCCTCATGATGCCATGTATTTTGTGAAGTGCACCAGTCCCTCCTGCAGCAAAGCACCCCCACAACATGATGCTGCCACCCCCATGCTTCACGGTTGGGATGGTGTTCTTCGGCTTGCAAGCCTCACCCTTTTTCCTCCAAACATAACAACGGTCATTATAGCCAAACAGTTCAATTTTTGTTTCATCAGACCAGAGGACATTTCTCCAAAAAGTCAGATCTTTGCCCCCATGTGCACTCGCAAACTGTAGTCTGGCTTTTTTATGGCGGTTTTGGAGCAGTGGCTTCTTCCTTGCTGAGCAGCCTTTCAGGTTATGTCGATATAGGACTCGTTTTACTGTGGATATAGATACTTGTCTTCCTGTTTCCTCCAGCATCTTCACAAGGTCCTTTGCTGTTGTTCTGGGATTGATTTGCACTTTTCGCGCCAAAGTAAGTTCATCTCTAGGAGACAGAAAGCATCTCTTTCCTGAGCGGTATGACGGCTGCGTGGTCCCATGGTGTTTATACTTGCGTACTATTGTTTGTACAGATGAACGTGGTACCTTCAGGCATTTGGAAATTGCTCCCAAGGATGAACCAGACTTGACATCATTTTCTGACATCAATCCGATAGAAAATTTGTGGGCAGAACTGAAAAAGCGTGTGTGAGCAAGGAGGCCGACAAACCTGACTCAGTTACACAAGTTCCATCTGGAGAAATGGAACAAAATCCAGCAACTTACTGTGAGAAGCTTGTGAAAGGCAACCCAAAACATTTGACCCAAGTTAGACAATTTAAAGGCGATGCTATCAAATACTAACAAAGTGTATGTAAACTTCTGACCCACTGGGAAAGTGATGGAAGAAATAAAAGCTGAAGTAAATCATTCCCTCTACTATTATCTTGACAATTCATATTCTTAAAATAAAGTAGTGATCGTAACTCAGAGGTCCCCAACCTTTCTTGCACTGCGGACCGCTTTATTATTGACAATATTCTTGTGGACCGGCCAACCCGGGGGGGGGGGGGGGAACGAGGTAGGGTTGCCAACAGATGAGAGTAGCAGTCAAATACATTGTGTTCACCCCAAGAAACACTACCATGACCATGAAGCCTTGCACGGGTACCTGTGTGCGCATGCGTGTACGTGCCGATTTTTTTCTACAAATCATTTTTGGTGATTCTGTTTGGGGGGGGGGTGGTATGAATCACGACCAGGATATAGGTGATAAGTGGCTAATATACTCAATTTCATTTCTAAAAGGGTTTATCTAATGAATTTAATATTAAACACACAGCGCATATTTTCCTCACATGAATATAGTGATAAGTCATTTATCAGGGGAGGACAGGGGAGCTTGAAGTAAGTGTTGAACGGACTTCCAGTAGAAGTGGTAGAGGCAGGTTCGATATTATCATTTAATGAAAAATTGGATAGGTATATGGACAGGAAAGGAATGGAGGGTTTTGGGCTGAGTGCAGGTCGGTGGGACTAGGTGAGAGTAGCGTTCGGCACGGACTAGAAGGGCCGAGATCGCCTGTTTCCATGCTGTAATCGCCAAATTATATCATTTCCTCATGGCCCAGTAGCACATGCTTTGCGGCCCGGTACCGGTCCGTGACCCAGGGGTTGGGGACCACTGTTGTAACTGACCTAAGACAGGGAATGTTTTCTAGGATTAAATGTCAGGAATTGTGAAAAACTGAGTTTAAATGTATTTGGCTAAGGTGTATGTAAACTTCTGACTTCAAATGTATATATATTTTTTACTGCAATTCAGCATTTCCCCTATTATTATGTATTGCATTGTACTGCTGCTGCAAAGACAACAAATTTCATAATATACTGTATGCCGATGATTCTAACTTTGATTCAGCCTGCAGGTCTCCCATTTTCATCCCATTCCCCTCAGTAAAGCCAATCTAGTACACACATGAAATACTGGAGGAACTGAATGGGTCAGGCAACATCTGTGGAGGGAATAAATATTTGACACTTCTTTGGGCTGAGAATTCCTGCCAATATATTCCGTTTCATGCTGTCTTCAAGTCAGAATCAGAATCAGTGTCATGAAATTTGTGGTTTTGTGGCAGTGGTACAGGGCAAGACATCAAACATGACTAAGTTATGATAAACAATAGATAGATAGGTGTCCTGAGAGGGGTCTGCTTGAAATGTTGAAATGTTGACTTCCTGAGGAGGTTGCATACCACCACTGCCCCCCCCCCACAGCATTTTAAACAATTTTTACAGGAACAGCATGAAGAGTGCCCTGGCCAGCTGCATCACCAACTGGTACAGGAAAATGCAAGGCATCAGACCACAAGACCCGACAAAGGATTGCAAGGATTGTTGACAGGATCATTGGGGTCTCTCGTCCACCCATCAGAGATACTTACCAGGTGCATTGCACACCCAGAGCTGTTAGCATTGTCAATAATCCCTCCCACCGTTCCAACAATCTCTTTGATCCCCTATCATCAGTCAGGAGGTACCTCAGCATTTGGCCAAGAACTGTTAGGATGGAAAACCGCTTCTTCCTCCTGACCGTGATACTACTGAAGTCCCTGCCACCTCCCAGATCTCATCATGTACGAAGTGCCAGTGGCGTTATACTGCTTACTTTTTAACTTGTGTTGTAAATGTGCCTTGGGCTACATGCCAATATTCTGGAATATATTTTATTAATTGTTAATTAATTTGTGGTTCTATTACTTTATATATTGTGTGTGAGTTATATGTACTGTGTTGTGCACCTTGGTCTGGAGGACCGTTGTTTCATTTGGCGGTATACATGCCTCTGGTTGAATGATAATAAACTTGAACTTGTTTATTTAACCCCAATAGATGCTGCCTGGCTTGCTGAGTTCCTCCAGCATCTTGTGTGTGTTACTATGGCTTTCCAGCATCTGTACAATCTCAGGTGTTTAGATAGATAGATAGACAGACAGACAAGTAAACATTGCAAAGAGGAATACCGAGGTGGTCTTCACGGTTTCATGGACTGTACAGATGGCAGAGGGGAAGAAGTTCTTTCTAAAGCCAGGAGAACAGGTAGGTGTCATATGACCAAAGGGGGAGCCTAAAATGAGGGATTGCAAGATTAAGGCATGGTCATTTAAAAACTGGGGCATGGAGGAATTTCTTCTCACAGAGGGTGGGAAGGGCTGGATCATTGGAGGGACTTGAAGAGGAGTTAGGTTCAGTTCTGAAAGATCAGGGAATTGGAGGCGACCAGGAACAAGCTCAGAAGAAGAGCTAAGGTGTGGGCTACATCAGCCATTGGCTGGGGGGGAACAGATGTAAGGGGCCATGTGGCCTACTCTTGTTTGTGTGTTTATGGAGTCCTGAGATGTCCAACATAGAACCAGGCCATCTGCCCATCACATCAACATCAACCATCATACCTCTCGGTACCAATCCCGCTTGCCTGCATTAATTCCATATCAGGTAATCCCTATGTACATAACTGTATGAGACCAGAATTTGAGGCCTATTGTTTGGATGTACTGTGATCCCATGAAATAAATTTGGGATTTGGGAACAGCTTCTTTCCAACTGTAATAAGACTGCTGAACGGATCCTGACCCGGATCTGGGCCGTACCCTCCAAATATCCAGACCTGCCTCTCGGTTTTTTTGCACTACCTTACTTTCCATTTTTCTATTTTCTATTTATGATTTATAATTTAAATTTTTAATATTTACTAATTTTTACTATTTTTAATATTTAATATTTGTAATCCAGGGAGTGGGAAGCACAGAATCAAATATCGCCGTGATGATTGTATGTTCTAGTATCAATTGTTTGGCGACAATAAAGTATAAAGTATAAATTTTGAAAATTCCCATTGAATCTTCTTTCTCTGCACATCCACGTAACATTTTCCTGTTCTATTTATTTATTTATTATTTAGAGGGACAGGATGGTAACAGGCACTTCTGGCCCAATGTGCCCACGTCACTCAATTACACCCAATTAAGACCGTAAGGTATAGGAGCAGAACTCGGCCATTTGGCTGATCGAATCTGCTCCACCATTTCATCATGGCTGATCCAATTTTCCTCTCAGTCCCAGTCTCCTGCTTTTTCCCCATATCGCTTCATGCCCTGACCAGCCAAGAATCTGTCTACCTCTGCCTTAAGTATACATAAAGATTTGGCCTCCACTGCTGCCTGTGGCAAAGAATGCCACAGCTTCACTGCTCTCTGACTAAAGAAATTCCTCTACATCTCCATTCCAAAAGGACACCCCTCTGTTCTGAGGCTGTGTCCTCTGGACTTAGACTCTCCCATCATAGGAAACATCCTCTCTACATCCACTCTATCAAGGCCTCTAACCTACTAATCCATACATCTTTGGAATGAGGGCGGAAACTGGAGTACCCAGAGAAAACCCATGCAGTCAAGGGGAGGACATGCAAACTCCTTACAGAGAGCAACAGGAAATGAACTTGGCTTGCTAGCACTGTAGAGCATTACACTAACTGCTACACTATGGTGGCGTCCCATCCCCACCCCATGAGGATAATCCTATATTCCAGAATAAGGATTATTATAGATGTGACCGCCTGGGAGTTTGAACCATGCAATAAACTGGACTGGTCAAAGAACACTGAGGCTGTCTACAAGAAGGGTCAGAGCCGTCTCTATTTCCTGAGGAGACTGAGGTCCTTTAACATCTGCCAGACGATGCTGAAGATGTTCTACGAGTCTGTGGTGGCCAGTGCCATCATGTTTGCTGTTGTGCGCTGGGGCAGCAGGCTGAGGGTAGCAGACACCAACAGAATCAACAAACTCATTCGTAAGGCTAGTGATGCTGTGGGGATGGAACTGGACTCTCGGACGGTGGTGTCTGAAAAGAGGATGCTGTCCAAGTTGCATGCCATCTTGGACAATGTCTGCCATCCACTACATAATGTACTGGATGGGCACAAGAGTACATTCAGCCAGAGACTCATTCCACCGAGATGCAACACAGAGCGTCATAGGAAGTCATTCCTGCCTGTGGCCATCAAACTTTACAACTCCTCCCTTGGAGGGTCAGACACCCTGAGCCAATAGGCTGGTCCTGGACTTATTTCCTGGCATAATTTACATATTACTATTTAACTATTTATGATGCAACTGTAACGAAAACCAATTTCCCCCGGGATCAATAAAGTATGACTATGACTGTGACTAAGTTCACCCGCAGTGGGGTAGCATCATGGGGCTGAATGGCCCACTGTCTCTTGTAAAGAAACTTCTTGTCTCCGATTCATAAGCTACTTCCATTATATTTGTGTCTGAGAGTACCCAGCAACTGCACTGCCCCATAATGACCTGAGTCTCAATGTGGACAAGACAAAAGAAATGACATACTTTATACTAACTTACACTGTAATGCGTTTTTAACAGTACATCTAAGAAAACATTAGTATTTATCTGAATGCATTGTACCCCTTTATCTTGCCTCAGTAAGAATCTGAGCAGATCGTTAGATCCTTTGGAGGTTTGGGGAAGTATGCCCACATCTGGTGGAGCAGCACTTCATATTCTGTGAATAGGGTAGCCTCCAACCTGATGGCATGAACATCAATTTCTCCAGCCCAGTAATCCCTCAGTCTTTCCCCCTTTTCGCTTTGTCCATTCCCCATTCTGGCTCCTCTGTTACCCCTTCTATTCTCTTCAACTGTTCATCACATCCCTCCGGTACCCCTCATCCTTTCTCCCATGGTCTACTCTCCTCTCCTATCAGATTCCTTCTTCTTCAGACCTTTAACCCTTCCACCTATCACCTCCCAGCTTCTCACACCCAGCAGACTTCCCCCTCACCTGGTCTCTCCAATCACCTGCAAGTTTGCACTCCATCCCCTCTGCCCACCTTGTTCTTCTTGATCTGCCCCCTTCCTTTCCCGTCCTGATGAAGGGTCTCGGCCTGAAGCTTCAGTAGTTTATTCCTCTGCCCACCCGACCTGTGGAGTTCCTCCAGCAGTTTGTGTGGGTGTGCCGTATGCCCACATCTGTCTGTCTGTCTGTCTGTATCTTGTTTTACGGCGGTTGGCATCCAGCTTAATGGTGCATTACCGCCACCCTCTGCTCCAGAATGTGCACTAGACATACATTCTAAATCCCTTCACCCAATCTCACACACACACACACAAACCTACACTTCACCCTCCCATCTTTGACCATCCTAGTATCCTATTCCTGTTTATTCGTCATATCCTATAAAAAAACCCTGTACCCCTTAAAAATGCTAAAAATACCCAGACTTGTGCTCTCTCACCCACGCCCAGCAACCCTTTTAGTGTGAATTCCTGTGTCCCCAACTCCCTTAATTTATTTCTCATCATCTCTCTCTGTATCCCATACTTCCTGCAACACAAAACTACATGTTCTACTGACTCCTCTTCCTGACATTCCTCACACAATCCTGTCTGGTGTTTCCCTATCATTTTCAATGTTTTGTTTAATGCACAATGCCCCAGCCTTAACCTAGTCCACACAGTTTCCTCTCTTCTGTTTCCATTACCTACCCTAGTAACTGCAACACTCTTTTGTATTTGATATGCCTCCCTTTCCCCTCCCTGTCCCATCTTTCTTGCCACATTCGGTTGACTTTTTCCCAGATTACACACTTAACCTCTGCCTTACTGATACTAATGTGCATTTCCACATTTTCTTTCTTTAACGCCCTCTTTGCCAACTCATCCACCCTCTCATTCCCCTTCACCCCTACATGTGCTGGAACCCATAGAAATTTTACCTGACCTCCCTGATTTGCAATTCTTGTAACTAACTGAAGGACTTCATAAAGTACATCTTGCCGACTGCTTGTGTGAAAAGACCTTAAACTTGCTAGAACTGAGGATGAATCTGAACATATCAATGCTTTGGCTTGTCTGGCTTTCTGCACCCATTGCAATGCAACCAACACTGCCAGCATCTCCACTGTAAACACCCCTAACTTATTAGATGTTCTTCTGCTGATCCCAATTTCTTTTGCTGGTATTACCACCCCAAACCCTGTCACTCCCTGTTTCAGGTTCCTTCGCACCATCCGTATAAATGTGAGTATAATCACTATACTTTTCCATCACATGACAGTTAAATGCATTTACCAAATCTGTTTTATATCTTTCTTTCCTTTTCACCTCTAACAAATGCCAGTCTATGTCAGGCCATACAAGCTTCCATGGAGCTACAACCGGATAAACTACTGAAGGACTTATCCTCAGATCAAACACTCCACATTCTTTCGCGATATCATTCCCTGCCCGACTAAAGGTATCCCTCTGAAAGCTCCCATTTTCCCAGCACTCCTGCAACACTCCTTCAGTAGGGTGAGAACCATTGTGCCCCTGCAAGTTAGCCCAGTAGTTTGCCATCGGTTGCATCCTTCTTAGTTCCAAAGGCATTATTCCCATTTCTACCTGTAGTGCTGAGACTGGTGACGTTTTAAAAGCCCCACTGCACACTCTCAAGGCCTGAGCCTGAATCACATCCAGTTTCCTTATAAGAGACCTAGCTGCTGACCCATATACTATATTTCCATAATCCAATACAGATCTTACTAAAGCCACATACATTCTCTTCAAAGCTGAACAACTTGCTCCCCATTCCCTACCAGTCAAACATCTCATCACATTTATTACTTTTTTACATTTCTCCTCAACTTTCCTGATATGGTCTGCCCATGTTAATCGTGAATCAAATATAACTCCCAGAAATTTAAATGATGCAACCCTTTCTAATTCAACCCCATACATCCTTAACTTCTTCCCTACCTCAACCCTTTTCCTGGTAAAAAATACAGATTGAGTTTTGTCTACTGAAAATCTACATGCCCAATCATAACCCCACTCCACCACTTCATCAATTGCTTCTTGTAGTTTCCTGATTATATGGTCCATGTTCCTGCCTCTTTTCCACAAGGCCCCATCATCCGCAAACAGTGACCTACCTATATCCACTGGTACCTTTGTGAAGACATCATTGATCATAATGATGAAAAGTAACGGGCTAATCACACTACCTTGAGGTGTGCCATTTCCCACTATGTACTGTTTTGATAATTCTGATCCAATCCGAACTTGAATTTTTCTACCAAACAAAAATTCTTTAATCCAATTAAAAACTCTCCCACCAACCCCCATCTTGTGCAGTTTAATTAATAATCCTTCCTTCCACATCATATCATAGGCTTTTTCAATGTCAAAGAACACTGCCACTACTGACTCTCTATTTGCCTGGGCCTTCCTTATTTCAGTCTCTAACATTATCACTGAGTCCATGGAATTCCTTCCCTTTCTAAAACCACTCTGATAACTTGCCAGCATTCCCCTTTTCTCAAGCTCATACGATAACCTTTCTGTTATCATCCTTTCCATTATCTTACATATACTTGATGTTAATGCAATTGGTCTGTAGCTAGTGGGTTTTGACAGATCCTTGCCAGGCTTCCTTATTGGAATTACTACTGCTTCTTTCCATGCACTTGGTAATCGTCCCTCCTCCCACACTCTGTTATAAAAATGCAGCAACTTCAAGAGCGCTCCTTCTCCTAGATTTTTTAGCATCGGCCCACATCTGCCGGGGTCTCTTTAAATTTAAAGCGCGGTGCAAAGGTTCAAAGGTCAAAGTTAATGTCAGAGAAATGTATACAATATACATCCTGAAATGTTTTTTCTTCGCAAAAACATCCACGAAAACAGAGAAGTGCCCCAAAGAATGAACGACAGTTAAACGTGAGAACGCATAGATTTGAGAACAACTACCACACATCAAAGTTGCTGGTGAACGCAGCAGGCCAAGCAGCATCTGTAGGAAGAGGTGCAGTCGACGTTTCAGGCCGAGACCCTTTGTCAGGACTAACTGAAGGAAGAGTGAGTAAGGGATTTGAAAGTGGGAGGCGGAGGGGGAGGGGGAGATCCAAAATGATAGGAGAAGACAGGAGGGGGAGGGATGGAGCCAAGAGCTGGCCAGGTGATTGGCAAAGGGGATACGAGAGGATCATGGGACAGGAGGTCTGGGAAGAAAGACGTGGGGGGGGGATCCCAGAGGATGGGCAAGAGGTATATTCAGAGGGACAGAAGGAGAAAAAGGAGAGTGAGAGAAAGAATGTGTGCATAAAAATAAGTAACAGATGGGGTACGAGGGGGAGGTGGGGCCTTAGCGGAAGTTAGAGAAGTCGAAGTTCATGCCATCAGGTTGGAGGCTACCCAGACGGAATATAAGGTGTTGTTCCTCCAACCTGAGTGTGGCTTCATCTTTACAGTAGAGGAGGCCGTGGATAGACATGTCAGAATGGGAATGGGATGTGGAATTAAAATGTGTGGCCACTGGGAGATCCTGCTTTCTCTGGCGGACAGAGCGCAGGTGTTCAGCGAAATGATCTCCCAGTCTGCGTCGGGTCTCGCCAATATATAGAAGGTCACAAGGCTGTTAAACAAGATCAGAGCCCGTGGCACTACAGGATAGATATTAGCATGTCCGCCAGAGAAAGCAGGATCTCCCAGTGGCCACACATTTTAATTCCACATCCCATTCCCATTCTGACATGTCTATCCACGGCCTCCTCTACTGTAAAGATGAAGCCACACTCAGGTTGGAGGAACAACACCTTATATTCCGTCTGGGTAGCCTCCAACCTGATGGCATGAACATCGACTTCTCTAACTTCCACTAATGCCCCACCTCCCCCTCATACCCCATCCGTTATTTATTTTTATACACACATTCTTTCTCTCACTCTCCTTTTTCTCCCTCTGTCCCTCTGAATATACCTCTTGCCCATCCTCTGGGTCCCCCCCCCACGTCTTTCTTCCCGGACCTCCTGTCCCATGATCCTCTCATATCCCTTTTGCCTATCACCTGTCCAGCTCTTGGCTCCATCCCTCCCCCTCCTGTCTTCTCCTATCATTTTGGATCTCCCCCTCCTCCTCCAACTTTCAAATCTCTTACTAACTCTTCCTTCAGTTAGTCCTGACAAAGGGTCTCGGCCTGAAACGTCGACTGTATCTCTTCCTAGAGATGCTGCCTGGCCTGCTGCGTTCACCAGCAACTTTGATGTGTGTTGCTTGAATTTCCAGCATCTGCAGAATTCCTGTTGTTTGAGAACAACTATACTTGGGGAAAGGCAAGTTTTCAACGCCAGGCTGGGGGTTGGGTGGGGAGGGGAAGAGACCGAGGCAAATGAGCTGGCGTGCTGTGAAAAATAATTTCTGCTGTAAATAATGACACGGGTTCTAATAGCGGCGTGTCCGTGTATTAAAAGGCAACGGTAGCCGGAGGCGCTACAGATTGAGAAAGTCATGTCAAGCCAGGCACACGTTGATCCGCGGTGTTGGCTGTTCATAATTTGGTTCCATTGAGGCTGGTTATAAATTAAATTTAATTTCACAACATCAAATTAATAGAACGGACGCCGACAGCGATCAAAACACACGCCCACCAAGCATTGTTGAGAAAACCGCGAGTCTGCATTAGTTGGAGTAAAAAAGTAAAATATATTTAAAATGTTTATGAAAGCTTTACTGCCCGGCTTCCGCCGCTCTATTATTTGCTGTATCGCCACTTCAAGCGTAAAATGCGTGAGATCAAAAGCACATCGCTGATTAACTTTATCTATAATTACCCAGGAATCATCGTGTCTGCCGTTGTGTCTGTAAACCGCATAAAACAGAAAAGCCTGCCTTGTTTGAGTCGAGTTTATCGAATACTCTCACCGCTCTACGCTAAATCAGAATCAGATTTAATATCACTGGCATATGTGGCGAAAAACGTTTGTTTTTCCTCAGGACGCTGAAGAAAGCCAGTCTACCTGAACAGATGCTGGTGACCCTTTACCGCTGCACCATAGAGAGCATTTTAACATACTGTATCTCTGTGTGGTGTCTCAGTTGTACAGCAGCTGATAGGAAAGCACTTCAGCGGGTCGTCTCTAGCGCACAGAAGATCATCGGGACACAGCTCCCAGCCCTGGAGGACACCTACAGCTCTCGCTGCCCAAGGAAAGCTACAAGCATCTGTAAGGACAATACACACCCATGCAATCATCTGCTTGAACTTCTTCCATCTGGCAGACGTTATAAGATTTTCTATGCCGGCACTTCCAGACTGAAAAAAATAGCTTTTTCCCCAGAGCCATAACTGCTCTGAATCAATCGATCAAGCATCATCAATAAATTTGTTATATTGCTACTTTAATACTAGTTTTATGGCTGTCATGCATCTGAGTTGTGCTTTTGTACTGCTGGACATTGCTTGTACTGGCTGGTTACTTGATTTTATTTATTGTTTATTTATTTTATTTGTTGTTTTATAGCACTGAGTATGAGAGTTGCAAACTCATTTTCGCTATATTGGTGCATGACAAATTGTACTATGCAATGACAATAAAGATATTTCAATTTCAATTTCGAAATTTGTTGTTTTACGGCAGCAGTACGGTGCAATAGATAATTTATAAAAACTGTAAAATACAATAAGAAATAAATATATATATATACCCTTCTCTTTGGTAAGAAAGAAAAGGGTTGGCTTGGACAGCCCGGCAAAGATGCCACAGGGCAAGGTGGCATACCTGATATGCAAACCTGTCCTCAGGATACCTTGGGGCTCAGTAAACTTGGCCAAGCAGAAAAAGATAGGAAATTGAAAAAGAAGACAGAATTATTGGAAGAGGCACGAAGGCAAGGGTTACCATTTGCACTATGGGATGGTCCCACCGTGGTCGTATGGTTGGAGCTTTGGGTTGGCATGCCTGCTTGGAATGTTGCAGCATGTAGAGCCAATGTTAAAAGTGGTGCTATCATGTCGGCCTTATCAGATACTGAAGTACAGCGAGAGATTGGCATCAGTAATGCTCTTCACAGGTTAAAATTGCGTCTAGCCATCCAGGAAATGGTATCATTAACCAGTCCATCAGCACCTCCTACTTCGCGAATGACTTTAGCGTATGGGGACATGAATCACGAGTGGATCGGCAACGAGTGGCTTCCCAGTTTAGGTCTGCCTCAATACCGCAGCTACTTTTGAACATTAATAAATTGGATAAATAGTGCAAAAGTGAGGTAGTGTACGTGGGTTCAAAGTCCATTCAGAAATATGATGGTGGAGGGGAACAAGCTGCTCTTAAAACGTTGAGTTGTGCCTTCAGGCCCCTGTACCTCCTCCCTGACGGTAGTAATGAGAAGTGCATGTCCTGGTGATGGGGGCCCTTAATGATGCCACCTTTTTGAGGGACCACATTTGAAAATGTCCTCGATTGCTAGTATGTTTACCTACAAGAGTTCCCGGAGTGTATCTGTGCTGTGGTGTTCCCTGACTCTATGACTCACCTGTACTATAATCTGTGAAGGGCAGGTGGAGACCTGAAATATAAACAGAAAATGCCACCAACACTCATCAGATCGGGCAGTATCTATGGAGAGAGAAGCAGTTAATATTTGGGGAATCATAGATTGTTCTGTTTTTATTTCATTTAAATGAATATTCCTTTCAGTGATATGAATGTGTAGATGTTTCTGGTCCCATTCTGACGCATCAGTCCATGTTCTTCTCAATGAGGCCATGCTCAGGTTGGAGCAGCAACACCTCGTATTCCTCACTCACCTGGCCTCCTCCTTTCTTAAAGAGTGGAGTGACATTTGGAATTTTCTAGTCCTCCAGAACTACTCCAGAATCAGGTGATTCTTGAAAGATCATTACTACTGTCTCCACAATCTCTTCAGCACCTCTTTCAGAACCCTGGGAAGTACTCCATCTGGTCCAGGTGTCTTATCTACGTGCCTTTCAGCTTCCCAAGCAGCTTTTCCTTAGTAATAGCAACCACATTCACTTCTGCCCCCTGACACCGTTGAACTTCTGGCATACTGGTAGTAGAGTGAAGGCTGCTGTGAAATACTTATTAAGATTGCCTGCAGTTTTTTTGTTCCTCATTACTACCTCTCCAGCATCATTTTACAGTGGTCCAATATCCACTCTCATCTCTCTTTTACTTCCCCATTTCTGAAAAATCTTTTGATATTCTATTTTCTATTATTGGCTAGCTTACCTTCATATTTCATCTTTTCTCACCTTCTGGCTTTTTTGTTGCCTTCTGTTGTTAGTCAGAGATTGGCAGGTATGATGTTGTGGCCATCACTGAGTTGTGGCTGAAAGAAGATCATAGTTGGGAGCTTAACAGTCAAGGATACGCATTGTGTCAAAACGTCAGGCACAGGTAGGCAGATGGGGTGGGGTGGTTTCATTGGCAAAAAAAAAGGAATCAAATCCTTAGGAAAAAAGTGGCATAGATTGGAAGGTATAGAATCATTGTGGGTAGAACTAAGAAACTGCAAGGATAAAATTACCATGATGGGAGTTATATATAGTCCTCTGAACAGTAACAAAGATGAGGTCTACAAATTACAACAGGAAATAGAAAATGCACGTCTAAAAGACGGTCATGGGGGATTTCAATATACAGGTAGATCAGGAAAATCAGGTTGGTGCTGAATACCAAGAAAGGGAATTTGTAGAATGGTTATAAGATGGCTTTTTAGAACACCTCATGGTTGAGTCCACTATGGGATCAGCTATTCTGGATTGGGTGTTGTGCATTGAACCAGAATTGATGAGAGAGCTTATGGTAAAGGAACCCCTAGGGGCCAGTGATCATAATATGATAGAATTTGCCCTACAATTTGAGAAAGAGAAGCTAAGGTCGGATGTATCAGTATTACAGTGGAGTAAAGGGAATTACAGAGGTAATGGAGAGAAGTTGGCTAAAACTGACTTTAAAGGTACACGAGCAGGGGTAACAGCAGGGCAGTAAAGGCTGGAACTTCTTTGAGTAATTCTGAAGGTGCAAGATAAATATATCCCAAGGAAGAAGATGTATTCTAAAGGCATGACGACACAACTGTGGCTGACAAGAGGTCAGAGCCAACATAATAACCAAAGAGAGGGCATATAATAGAGCAAGAGTTAGTGAGAAGTTAGAGGATTCAGAGGCTTTTAAAAACGGTCACCTTTCAGCTAGCCTCTTTCCCCTCCCTCCACCTTTTTATTCTGGCATCTTCCCCCTTTCTTCTCAGTCCTGAAGAAGGGTCTTGGCCTGAAATGTTGACTGTTTACTCTTTTCCATAGATGCTGCTTGACCTGCTGAGTTCCTCCAGCATTTTGTGTGTGTTGCCCTGGATTTCCAGTGTCTGCAGACTTTCTCATTTATGTAATGCTGAGGGTTTTTAAAGCATTGATCAGGCCACACTTGGAATATTGTGAGCTGTTTTGGGCCCCTTATCTAAGAAAAGATGTGTTGCCATTGGGGAGGATCCAGAGGAGGTTCACGAGAATGATTCTGGGAACGAAAGGGTTAATGTATGAGACACATTTGATGGTTCTGGACCTGTACTTGCTGGAGTTTAGAAGAATGGGGCAGTGGTGGCAGTCTCATTGAAATCTATCAGATATTGAAAGGCCTGGGTAGAGTGGGACGTGGTGAGGATGTTTCCTGTAGTAGGTGAATCTAGGACCAGAGGACACAGCCTCAGGGAAAGGGACATCCATTTGGAAAAGAGATGAGGAGGAATTTCTTTAGCCAAAGGGTGTTGAATCTGTGGAACTTGTTGGCACAGGCAGCCGTGGAGACCATCACTGGGTACATTTTTAAAAAAGCTTGCTAGATTATTGATTATAATGTGGAGTTGGCTCTTCAGGCCCCTAGTGCCGTGACACCCCACAACCCTGATTAACCCTAACCTGATCACAGGGACAATTTACAATGACCAATTAACCTATCCGATACACCCTGGCATACAGTCAGGGTGTCAAAGGTATGGGGACAAGGCAGAGGGATGGAGTTGAAACGGTTAATAAATCAGCCATGATAGAATGGTGAGCAAACTTGAGGGATTGAATGGCCTAATTCTGCTTCTATGTCTGATGGTTTGATAGTCTAATCCTTGAGCATTTCTTTCCATACCAACAAACTAAAACTAACACTACTTGCATTGTAGTTACTAGTATGCTCTAATTGTGTTCTGTTTTTTTCGTATAATTTTGTTTTTTTTGTTGTTAATATATGTTTTTCTTGTGATTGCTGTTTATATAACACTATGTGCCTGTGAAGCTGCTACAATTAAGGTTTTCATTGCACCTGTGCTTACATGTACTTGCACATACAGCATGACAATAAACTTGACTTTGACTTTGATCTCAAACAACAGGAATTCTGCAGATGCTGGAAATTCAAGCAACACACATCAAAGTTGCTGGTGAACGCAGCAGGCCAGGCAGCATCTGTAGGAAGAGGTACAGTCGACGTTTCAGGCCGAGACCCTTCGTCAGGACTAACTGAAGGAAGAGTTAGTAAGAGATTTGAAAGTGGGAGGGGGAGGGGGAGATCCAAAATGATAGGAGAGACAGGAGGAGGAGGGATTGAGCCAAGAGTTGGACAGGTAATTGACAAAAGGGATATGAGAGGATCATGGGACAGGAGGCCCGGGGAGAAAGACGGGGGGGACCCTGAGGATGGGCAAGGGGTATACTCAGAGGGACAGAGGGAGAAAAAGGAGAGTGAGAGAAAGAATGTGTGCATAAAAATAAGTAACAGATGGGGTATGAGGGGGAGCTGGGGCATTAGCGGAAGTTAGAGAAGTCGATGTTCATGCCATCAGGTTGGAGGCTACCCAGACGGAATATAAGGTGTTGTTCCTCCAACCTGAGTGTGGCTTCATCTTTACAGTAGAGGAGGCCGTGGATAGACATGTCAGAATGGGAATGGGATGTGGAATTAAAATGTGTGGCCACTGGGAGATCCTGCTTTCTCTGGCGGACAGAGCGTAGATGTTCAGCAAAGCGGTCTCCCAGTCTGCGTCGGGTCTCACCAATATATAAAAGGCCACATCGGGAGCACCGGACGCAGTATATCACCCCTGTTGACTCACAGGTGAAGTGTTGCCTCACCTGGAAGGACTGTTTGGGGCCCTGAATGGTGGTAAGGGAGGAAGTGTAAGGGCATGTGTAGCACTTGTTCCGCTTACACGGATAAGTGCCAGGAGGGAGATCAGTGGGGAGGGATGGGGGGGACGAATGGACAAGGGAGCTGTGTAGGGAACGATCCCTGTGGAATGCAGAGAGAGGGGGGGAGGGAAAGATGTGCTTAGTGGTGGGATCCTGTTGGAGGTGGTGGAAGTTACGGAGAATAATATGTTGGACCCGGAGGCTGGTGGGGTGGTAGGTGAGGACCAGGGGAACCCTATTCCTAGTGGGGTGGCGGGCGGATGGAGTGAGAGCAGATGTACGTGAAATGGGGGAGATGCGTTTAAGAGCAGAGTTGATAGTGGAGGAAGGGAAGCCCCTTTCTTTAAAAAATGAAGACATCTCCCTCGTCCTAGAATGAAAAGCCTCATCCTGAGAGCAGATGCGACTTTGATCTCTTGTACTTTTCTCCCTAAGGCACAAATAATGAGAAATTGTGGAAGGGTGCCCAAATATCTGGGTGAAGAAGTGGATCTTGGAAAGCATTTATGGGTGCAGAACGAAGGGGCGGAGTAAATCTGAGGTGGGACTAAGAAACTCATGGTAGCATAGTGGCCAGCACATTGCTTTACAAAATCAGCCAGCGCTCACCAAAAAGGGGTTCAATTCCTTCTGCTGCCTGTGAGGAGTTTGTACGTTCTCCTCGTGACCACGTGGGTTTCCTCTGAGTGCTCTGCTTTCCTCCCACAGTCCAAAGGTGTTAGGGTTAGTGAGTTGTAGGCATGCTAAGCTGCCGTTGGAGCGTGGCAACGCATTACAGCTCAGGGACGTCGGAGCTCAGGGGTTCGATTCCGGTGCCGTCTGTTTGAAGTTTGTATGTCCTCCGCACGATGACGGGGATTTTCTCCAGGCGCTCCAGCTTCCTCCCACAGTCCAAAGAGGTACTGGTTAGCAGTTTAACTCATCATTGTAAATTGCCCTGTGATTAGGCTAGTGTTAAAAGAGTGGGTTGCTGGGTGGTGCGACTTTGTTGAACCAGAAGCACCCGTTCCCCGCGTTGTCTCTAAATAAGTAAATAAATGATTGAGTTCCTCCTGCATGATGTCTGTGTTACAAACTCACAATTTTAGTTGAGTTAGAGTTGATATCATGCAGTGTTTAGTCTTAAAGAGTAGCTTTATTTGTCACGTACAGTGAAATGTACTGTTTGTTTCAAATCAAATCTTTCCTCCCTTTCTCCCATCATCCACTCTCCTCTCCTATCAGATTATTTATTCTCCAGCCCTCTACTTTTTCCACCTATTTGGCTTCATCTATCACCTTTGGGCTAGCCCTCCTTCCCTACCCCCCCCCCCCATCTTCTTATTCTGGCACCTTCCCCTTCCTTTCCAGTCCTGAAGAAGGATCTTGGCCTGAGAGATGCCTGACCTGCTGAGTTCCTCCAGCATTTTGCATGTGTTGCTCTGGGCCTCCAGAGTCTGAAGAATCTCTTGTGCGGTATCATTGGATTAGCGTGACAGACAGCAGAGACTTGGTGGGCCATGCTCTATGATTTCTACTGCATCCCCCAGATGTTTGGACAGTCGTGTTTACAAATTCCAGTGTTATTCTGAACTTTCAGTGGCCGTTATTAGTGGATGGGTTCTTAACGCATTTGTGAAAAATGCCTCTCTGTCTCTCATAACTTTCCTTGACCTCACATCAAGTTCTTCTGACTTATTTTTCCTTAGTCTGTGGAATGGTCAACAAACAGCTCCTTAAAGAGCAGTCAAGCCTTCAGCCCCCATTTAAAGTAAACATGAGCAGAAATAATGGGAAGCAGATTCCTTTACGATCTACGATGGTTCAGTGATTCCAGACCTTCTGTTGTGGTTTGAGGTTTATTAATTCGTTTGGAATCACACAAATCATGTTTCTTCCCCTGTTTTCCATTGAACTTGGATTAATCAGCATTGCCTTAGCTGTTGACTTTTGTACTGACATCTCTCCTTAACTCAACTTTCTTCAAATCAGAAATCAGAATCTAGGTCAATATCACTGATGTATGTCGTCAAATATGCTGTTTTGTATCAGTAGTACATTGCAATACATAATAAAAAACTATAAATTACAGTAAGATATACTGTATAGGCAGTGTATATACAGTACTGTGCAAAAATCATAGGCACACATATATAGCTCGGGTGACTATGACTTTTGTACAGTACAACGTGGAGCGGAGAGCAAGTTTGTAAATATGGCGGGAGCAAAGGACGTTGGGAATGGTGAGGTTGGAGTGACGTGGGAGGGGTGTGGGGCAGGTGTCAGAGAAGGTGTGCCAGGGGTTAGGGGGATGGGGGTGGTACCGGTGCTGAATTACCCAGCCCTGAGACAGCAGGGAGGGTCTCTTGATTCCAAATAATTGGTTTAGTGATCATTACAGAACTTGTGTCTGATGTTTCCTGCTCCCTCCTCTCTCCCTTCCCCTTTTCCCAACCAGGATTCCCCTCTCACTGTCCCCTTTCCCACTCTCAGTCGACAATAGAGACCCATACCAGAATCAGGTTTATCATCACTCATAGATGTCATGAAATTCGTTTTTTTTTGTTACAGCAGCAATACAGTGCAATACATAAAATTATTACAAGACTGTGCAAAATTAACACTCACAACATGCTGGAGGAACTCAGCAGGTTGAGCAGCATCTGTGGAAACGATCAGTCAACGTTTCAAGCCGGAACCCTTCGTACCTGCCTGAAACGTTGACTGATTGTTTCCACGGATGCTGCCCGACCTGCTGAGTTCCTCCAGCGTGTTGTGAGTGTTGCTTTGACCCCAGCATCTGCAGAGTATTTTGTGTTTACTGTGCAAAATTAATTAAGTAGTGCAACAAAAGAGCGGGAAATGAAAATAAGTAGCGGAAAAAGGGAGCGAAACATAATGAGGTAGTGTACATAATTTCATTGTTCATTCAGAAATCTGATGGCAGGCGGGAAGAAACCGTTCCTAAAAAGTTGAGAGTATGTCTTCAGGCCCCTGTTCCTCCTCCTTGATGGTAGCTATCTCAAGGAGGCATGTCCTGGGTGATGGGGGTCCTTGATGACGGATGCCCCCTTTTTGAGGCATTGCAGGTCAGGCAGCATCTGTGGAGGGAATAAATCTTTCGTCATAGATGCTGCATGGCCTACTGGGTTCCTCCAGTGTTTTGTGTGTGTGGCTCTGGATTTCCAGCATCTGCAGAATCTCTTGTGATTTTGAATCTCTTCAAACCCCGGGGACTAAATGGATGGGCTGTGAGGAATGGTGTTTGTGAGACACAGGTGGGGAGTGTACAGTCATAATTTCCCCAACGCTTCTCACTGGGTTGCTAGGGATACGATCTGTGTCGCCACGACGACACACACCTTTCTTCCAACATTCCAACAGTAATGGTTCCTCCAAATTACGACCGTGGTTGATATTGAAGGCTGTGTCAGGCTCTATGTCTTTCTTTAATTAGGACTATGGAATCAGAAAAGGTGGATTCAAGATTCAGGACTATTATTCTCATTCTTCAGTAATTAAGTGTAAAGGGGAACGAAATGATTGTTTCTCCTGATCCGATACAGCTTAAAAAGCACAATTAGCATAAGGGAGGCACAATTCCTTACAGCGCCAGTGCCCCGGGTTCAATTCCTGCCGTGGCCTATAAGGAGTTTGTAAGTTCTCCCCGTAACCACAGGAGTTTCCTCATGGTGCTCTGGTTTCTTCCTACAGTCCAAAGACCTGCCAGTTGGAGGGTTAGTTTGTCATTGTAAATTGTCCAGTGATTAGACTAGGATTAAATTGGGGGTCGCTGCAGCCTGAAGTGCTGGAAAGGCCTCCTACAGCACAATCCTATAAAACACAATTTTCAAGTAATTGTTATACACATTGACTACGTATGTACATAAAGTGAAGCTCAGTGGTGTGGATGCAGTGGTGGGTAGTGTGGATGGGTTCATTGGCGGAGGTGTTGGTCAGCCCGACAGCTCGAGCAAAGCGACTGTTTTTGAGTCTGGTGGTCGGGCCGTGGGTGCTATGTAGCCTCCTCCCTGATGGGAGTGGGAAAAACAGTCCATGAGCAGGATGGACGGTATTGCTGGCCTTTTCCCGGCACCTTTCTCTATAACTATATATAGGTGGTGCTTTGCCCAGAGCTTCATTGGTGAGACGGAATCACCGAGAGTGCCGCACTCTCTCAGTACCGTGGCAGTACAGGGACATGATCCACTGTCGCTGATCTTGTGACATGAAGGCCGAGAAGGACAGTAACTGGGACACCGCGGAGGTTCGGGTGCAGGCAAACACAAGGCAGGCACGAGAATTTTTAGAAGCGTGGTTCACTTCTGATAACTGCGTAAAAAATGTGTCGAAATAGACAACATCTACAAACCTTGAAGGGCCAAAGAAAAGAGCCAATAGAATACAGATATCAACTGAAGGGGTAGCCAATCAGGAGCGAGGCAAGCAAACAGGGCATTGAAGATATCACCCTGACCGGAATGAGACATCTGCAAGCTAATTACCGAACTTGGTAAACACCGCGACATCCAACACCTCAACCCAGGATACCAATATTCACCACTATCCTGAACATCAACCTCTCCTCTCCCACCTCCAATCAAGTGAAGTTACAAAAGCCTGAAAGCACAGACCACCAGGCTCAGGGACAAGTTCTATCCTGCTGTTATAAAGCTATTGAATGGACCTCTTAAGATAAACTTTGACCTCACAATCTACCTGGTTATGATCTTACACTTTAATGTCTACCTGCACTACACTTCCGCTGTAACTGTAACACTTCATTCTGCATTCTTTTCCTTTGTACTACCTCAATGTATTTATGTTTTGATATTGTCTGTATGGATCAGAATCAGAATCAAATTTAATATCAGTGGCACATGTGAAATGTGTTGTCTTTATGGCAGCAGTACAATGCAATACATAATAAAAGAAAAAACTGTGAATTACATATGTATATATATAAAATAGTTAAATTAAATAAGTAGTGGAAAATAGAAATAAAAAAGTAGTGAGGTAGTGTTCATGGATTCAATGTCCATTGAGAAACTGGATGGCAGAGGGGAAGAAGCTGTTCCTGAATCATTGACTGTGTGCCTTCAGGCTTCTGTACCTCCTCCCTGATGGTAGCGATGAGAGGAGGGCATGACCTGGGTGATGAGGGTCCTTAATAATGGATACCGCCTTTCTGAGGCATCGCATCTTTGGAGATGTCCTGGATACTACAGATGGCATGCTAAGCTAAGTTTTTCACTGTATCTCAGTATGTGACAATAATAAACCGATCGCAAATCCTCCAGTGATTTCATTCTTGATCGTTATCAAGTAGAGGTAGTAATGCAATCACTCGAGTGGAGTATGATGTTCTCCAAAGAGGTTGTAATTTGGGGGTTCCTCAGGTGGCTGTAGAGGCTGATCTGAGATCCACAAATTGGGGTGCAGTGTGGGCACGAGTAAGTGGTTAGTGGCTGGGTCTTTTGTTGCGTTCTCCAAGATGGCACCAGTGAACACCATGACCATCAGTAAAATCCTGCAGAAAGTTCACAAAACTTCTTCTTGTTCCGCTTCTTCTTCTTTCAAATATGATTCTTCTACTAAGCCATTGGAACCTGTGATTTACATTGGCTTTATGGCCGATTGAGTGATCTGGTGCTTTGCCTTCTCTGAGGGGGTTCGGTGAGGTTTGGAGCAGAGTGTGCATCCTCAGCACCTGGTAGTCTGGACGTGTGGTGTGAGCCCATGATTGATTCCATTGCTTCTCTCAGACTGAAGCGTTGAAGGTGCAAGCCCATGGTCAACTCCATCGAGCAACTTTGAAATTGACGAAGACAGGAGTGGAGTGGGGCCAGTGTGAAAAAGACAACAAACTGTGTACATGTAAAAAGAAATATGAGGGGTGATTGGTAAGTCCGTGGCCTAAGGTAGAAGGAGATGTTATTTAACTTCAAACTTTCTGCACTTTCACTCAAAGTGTTGAACTGCATGTGCATGTAACGAGAGCTGTATAACTTATCTCCTTCTACCCAAGACCATGAACTTATCAATCACCCCTGCTGTGGACCACCTGGAAGTCCAAGATGCTCTCGTTACATGCACATGCAGTTCAACTCTTTAAGTGATAATGCAGAAGGTTTGAAGTTAATAACTCATCTCCTTCTACTGTAGGCCACGAACTTATCAATCACCCCTGCTGTGGACCACTTCTACAAAGTATGCTCCACGACCGCTGGACTAAGTGTGTACATGTAGGAGGGGACTATGGTGAAAAATAGATGGCTAGGTTTTCTAAAACTGACTCCTCTACCTTAGGCCATGAACTTTTCAATCACCCCTCATTATAATAATAATAATAATAATAAATAAGCAATACGTAACTATCGAGAATGTGAGATGAAGAGTCCTTGAAACTAAGTCCATATGTTCTGGGAACATTTCAGTGATGGGACAAGTGAAGTTGAGTGAAGTTATCCCCTTTGGTTCAAGAGCCTGACGGTTGAGGGTAATAAATGTTCCTGAGTGTGCTGGTGTGAATCCTTAGGCTCCTCTATCAGCTTCTTGATGGCACCAGCAGGAGGAGAGCAGAATCTAGATGGTGTTTATTGCCCTCCATAGATTTTGCCAGACCTGCTGAGTTCCTCCAGCATTTTGTGCATGTTACTCTGAATCTCCAGCATCTGCAGAACCTCTTGTGTTTAGGATTTACAGGTCTTACTTTTGTCTGGTCAGGTTGGACACAATGGGCAGAATGGCCTGACTTCCTGAGAAGTTCTAGCCCAGGAGGACCTCCAAATGCACAATGTGCTGTCTGAGAACTGACAGTGTTGCCACCCACCATGTTTGTGTTGCTCAGAAAGGCTGGGTTCGTGACGTTTTAGAGTGGCGCGGGTTGACTTGCAAGCAGCAGGAACGGTCGCGGTTCGACAAACATAACAGCAAACAAACATGCTGAAGAATCCTGGCCATAAGTGGATCCTGTTGGTCACTCCAATGTGAGCTGGCAGAATCTCCAGAGTTTAATAGTAATTGCTCGTTGTTACCAAAGGAATGCTGCTAATGAATGCAGTTGTTTACCATGTCGACTAATGGGAAACATATTGCAGTCAGAAGGAGAGCAAGTTAAACCGGACTGTACAGGAGAAGTTCCCTATGCTGGACGGAAAAAGCTCTTTGAGGAAGGACCAAACGCAGTGAGGAGATGACCGCTCCCACCGATGCAATTAATGAGCTTTAATGGGCCATATTGAGGGCAATAACACAAGTCGCGGCAAGCCCAGAAGTAGATAGTCAGGAAACCCACCAAGATGAATTGATACGTGACCCTCATTTGTCTGCTTTTATTCGAGAGCAGTTTGGAGTCATAGGACACTACAGCACAGAAACAGGCCTTTTGGCCCACCTAGTTCAAGCCAAAATATTATTCTGCCTAGTCCCATTGACCTGCACCCAGCCGTAGCCCGCCACACCCCTCGCATCTATGTACTTATCCCACCTTCTCTTAAGTGTTGAAATTGAACTTGCATCCACCACTTCCTCTGGCAGCTTGTTCCACACTCTCATCACCCTCTGAGTGAAGACGTTCCCGCTCACGTTTCCCCTTAAACATTTCAGCTTTCACCCATTTCTCTTCTCACCTGGCTTCAGTGGAAAAGTCTGCTTTCATTTACTCTATCTATATACCCTCCAGGTTTATTTTTCTCAATTTCTTCTCGTATTTTAATCCAGGGGTTCCCAGCCTTTCTCAGCCCATGGATCCCTACCATTAACCAAGGGGTCCATAGACCCAAGGTTGGGAACGTCTGTTTTAATCTTTCAGTGTTCTCTAGGGTGTGGGGTGGAGATACGATATGCACAATTTCAACATGCAGGCCGATTGAGAAAATCAGGTTGGTAATGGATCTCTGCAGAGTGAGGTTCTTCAATGCCTGCAAGATGGCTTTTTAGAGCAGTTTGTCATTGAGCCTACTAGGAGATCAGCTATACTGGATTGAGTGTTATGTAATAAACTGGAGGTGATTAGGGAGCTTAAGGTAAAAGAACCCTTAGGAGACATTGATCACAATATGATTGAGTTCAGCTTGAAATTTGATAGGGAGAAAGTAAAGTCTGACAGCAGTATTTCAATGGAGTAAAGGAATACAGTGGTATGAGAGAGGAGTTGACGAAAGTAAATTGGAAGGAGATATTGGCAGGGATGACAACAGAGCAGCAATGGCGTGAGTTTCTGGGGAAAATGAGGAAGGTGCAGGATAGATGTATTCCAAAAACAAAGAAATACTCAAATGGCAAGATAGTACAACTGTGGCTGACTAGGGAAGTCAAAGCTAAAGAAAAAGCAAAAGAGAGGGCATAGAACAAAGCACAAATTAGTGAGAAGACAGAGGATTGGGAAGCTTTTAAAAACATACAGAGAGCAACTAAAAGAGTTATTAGGAGGGAAAAGATGAAATATGAAAGCAAGTGAGCAAACAATATCAAAGTGGATAGTAAAAGCTTTTTCAAGTATGTAAAAAATAAAAGAGAGATGACAGTGGAGATAGGACTGCTAGAAAATGAGGCCGGAGAAATAATAACAGGGGACCAGGAGATGGCAGATGAACTAAATGAGTATTTTGCATCAGTCTTCAATGTGTTAATTGTTAAGGATGAGGTTACGGAGTACTTGCTGACACAGGATAAATAGGACAAAGTCAGCATGGTTTCCTTAAGCAAAAATCTTGTCTGGTGAACCTGTTGGAATTCTTTGAGGAGATTACAAGTAGGATAAATAAAGGGAATACAGTGAATGTTGTATATTTTAGCTATCAGAAGGCGTTTGACGAGGTGCCACACATGAGGCTGCTTACCAAGATAAGAGCCCATGGTATTACAGGAAAGTTACTGGCATGGTTAGAGCATTGGCTGATTGGTAGGAGGCAACAAGTGGGAGTAAAAGGATCCTTTTCTGGTTGGCAGCCAGTGACTAGTGGTGTTCCGCAGGGGTCGGTGTCGGGATTACGTCTTTTTATGCTGTAACAATTTATCAATGATTTAGATGATGGAATAGATGGCTTTTTTGTCAGATTTGCAGATGATATGAAGAATGTTGGAGGGGCAGGTAGTGTTGAGGAAACAGGTAGGCTGCAGAAAGACTTAGACGGATTAGGAGAATGGGCAAGAAAATGGCAAATGAAATACAATTTTGGAAAATGCATGGTCATTCATTTTGGTAGTAGAAATAAATGTGCAGACTATTTTCTAAATGTGGAAAAAATCCAGAAATCTAAGATGCAAAGGGACTTGGGAGTCCTTGTGCAGAACACCCTAAAGGTTAACTTGCAGGTACAGTCGGTGGTGAGGAAGGCAAATGCAATGTTAGCATTAATTTCAAGAGGTCTAGAATACAAGAGCAGGGATGTGATGCTGAGGCTTTATAAGGCACTGGTGAGGTCTCACCTTGAGTATCGTGAACAGTTTTGGGCTCCTCATCTAAGAAAAGATGTGCTGGCATTGGAGAGGGTTCAGAGGAGGTTCACAAGGGTAATTCTGGGAATGAAAGGGTTATCATACGAGGAGTGTTTGATGGCTCTTGGTCTGTACTCGCTGGACTTCATAAGGATGAGGGGGATCTCACTGAAACCTTTTGAATGTTGAAAGGCCTGGACAGAGTAGATGTTGAAAGGATGTTTCCCAAGGTGGGAGAGTCTAAGACAAGACGGCACAGCCTCAGGATAGAGGGGTGTCCATTTAAAACAGAGATGTGGAGAAATTTCTTTCGCCAGAGGGTGGTGAATTTGTGGAATTTGTTACCATAGACAGCTGTGGAGGCCGACTTGTTGGGTGAATTTAAAGCAGAGCTTGATAGGTTCTTGATTGCACACGCATCAAAGGTTACGGAGAGAAAGCCGGGAACTGGGGCTGAGGAGGGAAAAAAAAGGATCAGCCATGATTGAATGGTGGGGCAGACTCGATGGGCCAAATGGCCTAATTTTGCTCCTATGTCTTATGGTCTTTACCAAAGGTGGTGTATGGTGCTACATCCCTCTGTTAGCCTGCAGGTCACCTGTGGGGAAGGTGTAGCACCTGGTTAGCCACCCCCCACCCCACCTGATCAATGGGAGCCATGGGAGCAGGTGGTGGATGGTTGTATGAGCAGCTGGTGCATATCATAAGTCCTGGTTATGTGACCACAGACGCCAGGCAGACAGTCTCTGAAGAGTATTGATAATGGCTGGGGTCACCTGTCTTGTAAAGACACTGCCCAGAAGAAGGCAATGGCAAAACATTTCTGCAGAAAAATTTGCCAAGAATAGAAGGACCATGATCGCCTATGTCAGACAACACGGCATACGATGACGAGGAGGAATATTCTCTACGTATTTGAAAGTTTGAGTGATAGAAGCACTGAGAACGTCTTGCACCCACCACAGTAAGTATCCAGCGATTAGTGTGTTGCTTGGATTTCCAGCATCTGCAGATTTTCTCTTGTCTGTGACAATAAGTATCCTACCTCGATGCATCACAGCTTGGTGTGGCAACTGCTCTGTCCGTGACTGCAAGAAACTGCAGAGAGTTGTGGGCACAACTCAGCATGTCACAGGGACCAGCATCCCCTCCATGGACTCTGACTACACTTGCCATAACAAGCCATGATGTGTGTGGACACAACTTAGCACATCATGGGAACCAGCTCCCCTCGTGGACTCTGTCTATACTTCTCACAGCTTCAGTTAAGTAGCCAGCATAAACAAAGATTAGATTATGAGGATACTCAGTCCTCGTTTATTGTCATTTAGAAATGCATGCATTAAAAAATGATACAATGTTCCTCCAGAGTGGTATCACAAAAAAAAAGGACAAACCAAAGACTAACACTGACAAGACCACATAATTATAACATATAGTTACAACAGTGCAAAGCAATACCATAATTTGATAAAGAGCAGACCATGGGCACGGTAGAAAAAGTCTCAAAGTTCCGATCGACTCCCAATAGTCCCGATAGCAGGTGGCAAAAGGGAGAAACTCTCCCTGCCATAAACCTCCAGGCGCCGACAACTGCCGATGCATTGGAAGCGCCTGACCACAGCCGACTCTGAGTCCGTCCGAAAACTTCGACCCTCCAACCAGCCCTCTGACACTGAGCACCGAGCACCATCTCTGCCGAGCGCTTCGACCCTGCCCCGGCTGCTGAGCAACAAGCAAAGCCGAGGACTCGGGGCCTTCTCCTCCGGAGATTCCGACCACACAGTAGCAGCGGCAGTGAAGAAGGCATTTCAGAAGTTTCACCAGACCCCACCCTCCAGGGACATTATTTCTTCTCCCCTATCCCATCACACAGAAGGTACAACAACCTGGAACACACAACACCTGGCTGAAGGTCAGCTTTCAACCTGCTGTTATTAGACTCTTAAACAACCCCCTTCTACAATAAGATGGACTCTTATCTTCACAAGCTACCTCATCATGGTCTTGCCCCTGGCTGTCAGCCTGCACTGCACTTTCTCTGCAACTGTGACACTCTATTCTGCATTCTGTTATTGCTTTCTCTTGTACTACCTCAATGTACTGTCATAATGAAATTATCCGTATGGATGGCATGAGAAACAGTTTGTCACTGAATCTTGACTTTAAATTTACTTTGAACTTTGAGCTCTGGTCTGTAGTAGATTTGTAGCCCTTTTCACCTCCCTGAAGTAGATTAATTAGATTAATTAATTGTCATTTTTAACATTTTATTTTACGCAGAGACACAGCCCAGTAACAGGGCCTTCCCAATGAGCCCTCACCACCCAATTACACCCATGTGTCTAATTAGCCTATTAACTGACTGCCAGTCACCTTGGCCAGACACCAGGAGCAAGCTGACGAGGAGGAGACCCTCCAAGTGGCCCACTCACCTCCACACGAGGTGACCAGAGATCAGGAGTGTGAGGCTGAAGTGTTACCTAAAATCAAGGAGCAGCCCTTTCAGAATTCCAGCTAGATTAACTCACCTGGAAGGTAATCGCGCTATATACGAAGAAACCCGTCTGTGTGCTTTCTTTGTCTTCCTGACGGGCTGCTAAAGAGATAAAATCAGCTTTATTTGGGACTGGGGAGTTCTTGTCCAGGATTCCCTAAAGGTTAATTTGCAGGTTGAGTCGGTGGTAAGGAAGGTAAATGCAATTGTTAGCATTCATTTCAAGAGGACTAGAATATAACAACAAGGATGTAATGTTGAGGCTTTAGAAGGCACTGGTGAGGTTTCCCTTGTAGTATTGTGAGCAGTTTTGGGCCCCTTATCTAAAAAAGGATGTGCTAACATTGGAGAGGGTTCAAAGGAGGTTCATGAAAATGATTCCAGGATTGAATGGTTTGTCATATCAAGAGCATTTAATGTCTCTGAGCCTGTACTCACTGGAATTCAGAAGAATGAAGGGGGATTTCATTGAAACCTATCAAATGTTGAAAGGCATCGATAGAGAGGATGTTTCCTATGGTGGGGGAAAGTCTAAGACTAGAAGACACAGCCTCAGAATAGAGGGACGTCGATCGAGAATCAAATTAAATCAAATCAAGTTCAATTGTCATATAGCCGAATGAGATAGTGTTCCTCTGGGACCAAGATGCAAGAACATAGATGTGCACTCAAAATAGCGAGAAAGGGAAAAAAAAGAACATAGTCACATAAGAAAACAAATTTTTAGTCCAAGTCCCTGAGTAACAAGTCCTGCAAATTGGTGGTTCCAGGCAGTCTGGCCTGTAATTCCACTGATCCAACATCAGGCCAGCCTGATGGCCTGACGGCCCGGCTCAACATCCCCGGCCCGATCGGCCGACTTGGCCTCCGCAGCCCAACTCGACCCGATGGGCCTACTCGCCTTCTCTGAACCATTGGCCAGCTCTTAAGACAACCCGGCTGGCTACTCCGAACAACGAGCAGTGGACCTGCTGTACAGGTAGTTATTGGAGAAGGGATGTGAGGAGGAATTTCTTTAGCCAGAGAGTGGTGAATCTGTGGAATTTGTTGCCACAGGTGGCTGTGAAAGCCAAGTCACTGGGTATATTTAAGGCAGAGATTGATAGATTCTTGATTGGTTAGGCCATGAAAGAATACAGGGAGAAGGCAGGAGATTGGGCCTGAGAGGGAAAGAATCAGCCATGATGAAATAGCAGAGCAGATTAGATGGGCCAAACGACCTGATTCTGCTCCAATTTCTTACGGTCTTTATTTGTCACATGTACTGTACATGAAGACGTGGAAACACGCAGTGAAATGAGTCGTTTGCATCAAATTAAATCAGTGAGGATTGTGCTGGGGGCAGCCAGCAAGTGTCGCCATGGTAACATAGCGTGCCCACAGCTACTTGCCCTCAATCATGGTCCCGAGTGTCGTAATGCACAGTGGAAAGCATTTCCAAGTTGGCATAACCTCAATCTCACTCATCCTGTGAGTAATAGCTGAGGTTCTATGACGTCCACCAGCCAAGCCTTCCAACATTCCGTTCCTCCTTTGATCTCTGTGCTAATGTTAGCATTAATTTCCTTCCCACTTTCAACTGTGACAGAAGATGCAGATGTTCCAGGGTATTGCTAGCCAACGGCTATTGGGCCATTTTTCAAGTTGAAGTGAGCATCTTGTGAGAGGGAGATTATCTAATCCTTCTTTTATTTAGCACCCTCATTGGAATAAAAGCACTACAACATGGAGAAAGCTATCTGGGATGGTACTCCAGAGCGGGATGCTGATAGCTTCTTTCAAATCCTTATTTCAGTCCGGTTCAAAAGACTGTAAAATAGTCAATTATTAGATTAGAATATTTCAGATTAGTTTAGATGATTTTTTTAATTTTTTACATGTACATCAAAACATATAGTGAAATTTCTCTTTAGAACAGAGATGAGGAGGAATTTCTTAAACAAGTTAGCATTTCTTTCTGTCTTTATTTGTTGAGATACAGCACAGAACAGGCTCTTCCGGTCCTTTGGGCTACGCCACCCAGCAACCCCCAATTTAACCCCAGCATAATCACAGACAATTGACAATGACCAATGAACCTACCAACTAGTACATCTTTGGACTGCGGCAGGAAACTGGAAGGTGCAGAGAAAACCCACGTGTTCATGGGGAGAACATATAGACTCCTTACAGGCAGTGGTGGGAATTGAACCCGGGTCGTTGGTACTGTAAAGGGTTGTGCTAACCACTACACTATCGTCAGGTGCCAGAGGGTGATGAATCAATGGGATTCATTGCCACAAACAGCTGTGGAGTCATTGGGTATATTTAAAGTGGAGGTTGATAGGTTCTTAATTAGTCAGGGTGTCAAAGGTTACGGGGAGAAGGCAGGAGAATGGGGTTGAGAGGGATAATAAATCAGCCATGATGGAATGGCAGAGCAGACTCGAAGGGTTGAAAGATATAATTCTGCTTTTATGTCTGATGGTCTTATGATCTTATGGTTGTTTGCGTCAGAAGTGTAGCGCTTAGCTTATACGTTTAGGCAAACAAGACGACGTGAGTTTTATGTTTAACGAAACCTGTAACACATGTTCCTGAAATCCAAAACCTACACACCCAGAGCGCACTGAAAATCCTTACGTCACGAGGTCATCATGTACGACGAGCCTCTTAAAGCGAAACCCCATCTCAACGCCGGTGTTTGTTAATTACGTACGTTTCTCCCCAGTACGTCACCCTGCAAGCTGGCACTATTACAGCTCCGGGCGTTCCAGAGTTCAGAGTTCAGCTCCGGCATTTTAAACTTTATCCCCTCATTCTGCAGGGAATAAAGTCCTATTGAACCTTTCCCTAGAACTCCGATTCCTTTAACTTGTTGGCTTGTTAGTTTATTTTGGGATTGGTGTCTTGAAATTTCTGGCCTTATTTAGTGTATTTTCTGAGGCTTTGGCTCTGAACAGATTATCTTCCCTAATTGTTTAACTTCTTGGCATTTATTTTTAATCATGATCCACGCCACATCCTCCAATAATAAACTTAAAGTCTACACTTCAAAATGAGACAATTTATCCCCAGTTAAAATATACAACCACTTCAGCGCCGTTTAGCAGCAATGATTTGATTGAAGGACTAAGGTATACGACCTTATTATTGGTTCTAAAATTAAGGCTGGTTTGGAGATACGGTCATTTCATCTCCTTGAAGTAATCATATCTGTGTTATTTCATTCTCCATTTATAGGCATCAGATTTCTTCTCTTGAATCAGATTCAGATGATGCTAATGCCCAGTGCAAAAACAGACTGAAGCCATTGTCAGTGCCTCTGTTAAAAAGCACTTGATAATCTGTAGCCTGGGGTGACGCACTGTGGTTATGCCTTGGCAGTAAATGCCTGAACCAGAGTGCAAGACTTAAAGTACAGAACTATGCAGAAGTCTTAGGCACGTATGGTATATTCAGCTGGGGTGCCCGGGACTTTTGCACAGTACTGTATTTGTCAACGTGTAGTGGAGAGCGAGTTTGTAAATCTGGTAGGAGCAAAGGACATTGGGAATGGCGAGTGTGAAGCGCTGTGGGAGGGGTGTGGGACGGGTGGCAGAGAAGGAGTGCCGGGGTGGGGGTGGTGGGGGTGCAGACACACACAGCCCTGAGACACCAGGCAAGGTAATTTGATTACAAACAACTGGTTTATTGATCATTACAGAATGTCTCTCTGGTGCTTCCCACTCCCTCCCCTCTCCCTTGCCCTTTCCCCACCCAGGATTCCCCTCTCCCTGCCCCCTTCCCACTCTCAGTCCACTGTAGAGACCCATATCAGAATCAGGTTTATTGTCATTCACAGATGCCATGAAATTTGTTTTTTTTTGTGGCAGCAGTACAGAGCAATAAATAAAATGACTACAATACTTCTGCACAGTAACCTAGCTAAATATATATATGTGCCTAAGACTTTTGCACAGTACTGGACATTTATTATCAAAGTATGTGTACCATATACAACCTTGAGATTCATCTTGCAGCAGCCACGAAGCAAAGAAACACAATTAAATATCTTAAAAAAAAACACACACTACGAAGACCGACAAACATTCAATGTGTGAAAAAAGAACAAATCAAGCAAACATTTAAAAAAGTAAATAACACACAGAACATGAACCATAGAATCCGTGAAAGTGATTCAACAGCCACGGAGCTAGTTCAGTGCTGAGGTGAATGAAGCCAAAATGGTTTCCATCTGCTAGATGAGCATTAGGACCACAAGACCATAAGACATTCGGCCCATTTAGCCTGCTCCACCATTCCGTCATGGCTGATTTATTATCCCTCTCAACCCCATTCTCTTGCCTTCTCTCCGAATCCTTTGACACCCGTACTAATCAGGAACCTATCAACCTCTACTTTAAATATACCCAGTGGCTTGGCCTACGCAGCCACCTGTAGCAGTGAATTCCACAGATTCACCACTTACCCCTTCACCCACCCATCTCTTTTAAACTCCAGCGAGTACAGGCCCAGAGCCATCATACCCTCCGCGTACATTAATCCTTTCATTCTTGGAATCATTCTTGTGAATCTCCTCTGGACTTTCTGCAAAGTCAGCACATCTTTTCTTCGATAAAACTGCTCACTATGTTCCAAGTGTGGCCTGACCAATGCTTTAAGAGCTTCAGCATCACATCCTTGGTTTGACACAGAGGTACAGCAAGTTCCTACCTCACACAGCTCCAGAGATTCAGGTTCAGTCCTGCCCTCTGATGCTGTCCACGTGGAACTTGCACATTCTTGCTATAACTATAAGACCGTAAAGTTTAGGAGCAGAATCGGGCCATTCAGACCATCAAGACTGCTCCACCATTTCATCGTGGCTGATCCATTGTACCACTCAACCCCATGTCCTGCCTTGTCCCTGTTAACCTTTCATGTCCTGACTAATCAAGAATCTATCAACTTCCACCTTACATACACCCAATGACCTGGCCTCCACAGCCATCTGTGGTAACGAATTTCACAGATTCACCACCCTCTGGCCAAAGAAATTCCTCCTCATTTCTGTTCTAAATGGACGTCCTTCTATTCTGAGGCTGCTCCCTCTGGTTCGAGATTCTCCCATCATAGGAAACATCCTCTCCATGTCCACTCTATCTAGGCCTTTCAACATTGAGATCCCCTCAACCTCATTCTTCTAAAATCCAGTCAATACAGGCTCAGAGCCATCAAACATTCCTCATACATTAACCCCTTCATTCCCGGCATCATTCTCGTGAACCTTCTCTGGACCCTCTCCAATATCAGCAAGTCCTTTCTTAGATCAGGGTCCAAAAACTTAAGTTGTTCGGTTAATTGGCCACTGTAAATTGCTGCTAATGTGTACATGAAGGATAGAATCTGGGAGGAGTAGATGGGAAAATGTGGGAAGGGTGAAATAAGTTTAAAATGGGTCAGATCAGATGGACTAAGAGTCTACTTCAATGTTCTGCAGTTCCGTGACTAAGAGGCAAGGAGCTCAAAACCAATCAGGACAAAGCAGCTTACTTGATTGATATCCTTCGGATCCAATCATTTGCCTCCCAGAGCTATAGCATGGATCATCTCAAAAGTTCAGTACACCAAATTGCTAAGGCCACTTCAGTAGTAGCTCCCAAATCTTCTTGTACTCCTACCTCCAAGAATCACAAAGGCAGGTCCCCTGTAGCTAACTTCACTCAGCTCAATGGTGAACTCGGTCCCCAAATGATTGGGGTGGTGTGGTTAGCAGCGACCTGGGTTCAGTTCTTGTCGCTGTCTGTAAGGAGTTTGTACATTCTCCCTGTGACTGCGTGGATTTCCTCTGAGTGCTCCAGTTTCTTCCCACAGTCCAAAGATGTAATATGCTGGTTAGTAGGTTAACAGGTCATTGTAAATTGTCTTGATTAGGCTGGGGTTAAATCGGAGGTTGCTGGGCGTTGTGGCTCGAAGGGCTAGGAGGGCCTGTTCGCACAGACTCACTTTCTGCAACTCATGAACTCATTCCCTGTACATCCTCTCTGAAAGCAGTAATGCAAAGAAGACATTTCCCAGATGGTAAGAGCCCTTAATGATGGATACTGCCTTCTTGAGGACATCAGGTACATCAGGCCTGAAACGTTGACTGTTTACAAAGTCCTGATGAAAGGTCTTGGCCTGAAACTTTGACTGTTTGTTCTATTCTGTAGATGCTGCCTGACCTGCTGAGTTCCTCCAGCATTTTGTGCATTGCTCTGGATTTCCAGCATCTGCACGATTGCTTGTGCTTACGATTTGAGGTCTTAACCTACCTTTGCTTACCCCTTGAGGTCTTTTAATTTCTCTGTTCGTTGTATATTGCATCTTCCACTGTTACTTGTACAGACACAGTAGCCAAAACCAGCTCTTTATCCTTGCTTCCTTTGCACTGAGAATTCCAGCAGGATTACCTCTTCTGGAAGTTTACCAATTCAAGCATAAAATTTAGTTTTATTTAGCAATACAGGGCAGAATAGGCCCTTCTGGTCCTTTGAGCCATGCCTCTCCAGCAACTCCGATTAACCGTAACCTAATCACAGGGCAATTTATAATGACCAATTAACCTACCTGGTATATCTTTGGAAAGTGGGAGGAAACAGGAGCGTCCAGGGCATTCCACGTACAGGTGACACCGGAACTCCCTGAACTGTGATAGCATTGCACAAACTGCTGTGCTACCGTGGATTTGTGGCAAAGTTTGTGGATGATACGAAGATAGGTAGAGGGGTAGGTAGTGCTGAGGATGCAATGCCATCGCAGCAGGACTTAGACAAATTGGAAGAATGGGCAAAAAAGTGGCAGATGGAATACAGCGTTAGGAAATGTAGGATAGCGCATTTTGGTAAAAGGAACAATAGTGCGGACTATTACCTAAATGGGGAGAAGGTTCAAACATCAGAGGTGCAGACTTGGGAGTCCTCATGTAAGACTCCCAGATGGTTAATTTGCAGGTTGGGTCTGTGGTAAAGAAGGCAAATGCAATCTTGGCATTTATTTCAAGGGGTATAGAATATAAAAGCAAGAAGCAATGCTGAGCCTTTATGAGACACTAGTCAGGCCGTACTTAGTGTATTGTCAATAGTTTTGGGCCCCATATCTCAGAAAGGATGTGCTGTCATTGGAGAGAGTTCAGAGGAGGTTCATGAGAATGAATCTGGGAATTAAGAGGTTAATATATGAGGAGAGTCTGGCAGCTTTGGGCCTGTACTCACTGGAATTTAAGAGAATGTGTGGGGATCTTATTGAAACCTATCAAATGTTGAAAGAACTACATAAGGTGGATGTGGAGAGGATGCTTCCTCTGGTGGGGGCATCGAGAACTGAAGGGCACAGCCTCAAATTTGAGGGGTGACCTTTAAGAACAGAACTAAGGAGGAATATTTTTATCCAAAGAGTGGTGAACCAGTGGAATGCTCTGAAACAGACTGCAGCGGAGGCCAAGTCCGTGCATATATTTAAAGCGGAAGTTGATAGATTCCTGTTTGGTCAAGGCATCAAGGGATATGGTGAGAGGATAGATGTAAGGGGTTGAATGGGATCTGGGATCAGCCATGATGAAATGATGGAGTGGACTTGATGGGCTGAATGGCCTAATTCTGCTCCTTTGTCTTGTGGTCTTATGGCGCCTACTTAGGACTAGTGTAAATGGATGGTTTGCACAGACTAGATAAGCTAAAAGGCCTGTTTCTGTGCTGTAAATTTCCATGACTACTATGTTTCCAATTGAATATCCAACAACGAGTCCCTTCCACATGCCTTCCTTGTCCTCCCAGTGGATCAGAGCAGCTTTGACTCACTTAGCAATGGCCTTTGGATGGAATTTTCTAATCCACATTTAACAAGACATGGGTGGCCACTTTCTGATCTCTTTATGTTCACTTTCTGCTTCTCGATGAGATCATCTTGGGAAGTTTGACAACATTAAGGACACCACTGAAAGAGTGGACGTGGAGAGGATGTTTTCTTTAGCTGGGACCAAAGGGCCAAAGGCCGCAGCTTCAGGATAGAAGGCTGTCCCTTGTGGAGGAATTCCTTCAGCCAGAGGTGGTGAATCTGTGGAATTCATTGCCACAGACGGCCGTGAAGACCGAGTCATTGGGTATATTTAAAGCTGAGCTTGATAACTTCCTGATTAGTAAAGGTTACAAGGAGAAGGCAGGATAATAGGTTTAAGAGGGATAATAAGTCAGCCATGATCAAATGGCAGAGCAAACTCAGTGGGCTGAATGACCTAATTATGCTCCTGTGTTATGGTCCTCTAAGTGCAAGTCTCTGTTATTGTTCATTACATTTGCTGAATATTAATTCCTTTAACTAATGCTGGAGTTAGATTTAGATTTAGATTCAGATTTATTTATCACAGGTATTTTACATCAAAGCACACAGTGAAATGCCTCCTTTGCATTAACAAACAAAAAAAAACAAGGGTGTTCTGGGGGCAGCCGGCAACCGTCACCAATATTCCAGTGTCAACATCACGTACCCACAATGGTCAACAGAACAACACAGAACACAACCTTAGCCACAAGACCCTACAAAGGGACAGTAAACACTATTGAGAAGATTATTGGGATCCCCCTCCCACTATTTGTGACTTTTAGCTGAAGCGTTAGATACAAAGGGCCTGAAGTATTGTTGAGGATCCCTACCACAATCTCATTGACCCACTACCATCAGGAAGGAGGTACAGGAGCATCAGGACTAGAACTCCAGAGTGGGTAACAGCTTCTTCCCTCAGGCTGTGAGACTAATGACTACCCTGCCACCACCGAGGCCTTGTCACTAGGACAGTGACCTGATCACTGTTTGCTGTTTACCTGTGCTGCACACTACAATTAATTATTTAACTAACTTATTTGTGGTAATATTTTGTTTTATGCCCTGTGTGTGATATATGTGGTGTGGGTGCTCCACGACCCAGGGGAACGTTGTTTCATTTGGTTGTACGTACAGGCAGATGACAGTGAACTTCAACTTGAACTTGAACAA
Source organism: Mobula birostris (assembly GCF_030028105.1). Lineage (NCBI taxonomy): Eukaryota > Metazoa > Chordata > Chondrichthyes > Myliobatiformes > Myliobatidae > Mobula > Mobula birostris. The sequence goes on from NC_092378.1 coordinate 149,469,650, forward strand.
AAGAGCACACACAAAGCAACAAAACAGCAATAGCAAAACTAGCCCTGTTCCTCCCTCCCTCCCAGCCTGCACACATACATAGTCCTCTATCGCCAGGACAAGCCATCTTCTTTGGTCTCCACCAGACTTGTGGATTGGCAACACTGGGTCTCGACTTCTCTGGCGGAGGCACAGAGATACGAAGACCCATGTTCATGTCATCGGACCTCAACTTCCTGACTTCCTGACCTCTGATTAACCTTCCAAATTTGGAATTCAACAGAAAAAGTCCTAGTAAAATCAACTGAAAGAAATCCAAAGGTTGACAGTTTTCCTGAACTTTTAATGAAAGTCCACTTATTTCATTCAGTTTAGTATAAACTGTGATTAAACAGTTCTTACAGAAGAGCAGCTCTGGGTAATAGAATTGGAACCTCATCACAATATTCATACTGGGTGACGTTTGTTGGTTTTATATGTCAGCATATAAACAATCACATCTTAAAGTGATTTAAACCTTGGACTGGTAATGGGGTATGTTCAGAACAGATTGAACGAGTTAGCCATCCATCTGTTCCTCAATATGAAGGAAACAGCTCATCCTCAGATGGAGATAGAGTCATCTGAATCAAAGAATGGTTTCTATCATGCTTTGACGGAAAAGGACTTTACAGCTAATGATGTTTCTCTGTAGTGTAGTCATTGTAATTTAGGCAATGCCCATAAGGCCTACAGGAATTGGGACATCATGTTGTAACTGTGCCAGTCATTGGCTAACCACACTTTGAGTGCTGTCTGCAGGTCTAGATGCACAGCTTTAGGAAGGATCTCATTACATGGGAAAGGGAGCACCATGGCAGCATGGCAATTAACATGATGCTATTACAGCTCAGGGTGTCAGAGTTCAGAGTTCAAATCCAGCATCCTCTGTAAGAAGTTTCTACATCCTTCCTGTGAAGGTGTGGCCTTCCTCCAGGTGCTACGGGTTCCACTCACAGTCCAAAGACGTACTGGTTAGTTGGCTAATTGCTCATTGTAAATTGTCCTGTGATTGGGCTAGGGTTAAATCGGTGAGTTGCTGGGAGGTGTGGCTTGTTGGGTCAGAAGGGCCTGCTGTATGCTGTATCTCTAAATAAAAAATAAGACAGAAATAAATAAAAGGTTCATGAAGATGTTAATGGGATTGGAAAGCTTGTGTCATAAGGAGAGACTGGATAGGCTGATACTATATTCCCTAGAGCACAGGAGGCTGAAGAGTGAGCTGTAAACAATGAGGAAGGGCATAGATAAGGTTGCTGTCTTTTTTAAAGGGTAGGGGAGTTTAAGGGTAAGATTTAAAGGGGATCTGAGGGGATTCTTTTTCACACAAAGGGTGGCGGTGTATGGAATAAGCTGCCGTAGGAAGTGGTAGACGCAGGTACAAATGCAATGTTTAAAAGACTTTTGCACAAGTACACGGGTTGGAAAGGCTTTGGGGGAAATATGCAGATAGAATCAGTGAATCATAGACAAGAGATTCTGCAGATCCAACCACAAACAAGAGAAAATCTGCTGACGCTGGAAATCCGAGCAACACACACAGAATGTTGGAGGAGCTCAGCAGGAGAGGCAGTATCGATGGAAAAGAGTACAGTCAACATTTCAGGCCGAGAGAGCAATGGGAAACGGCAGCAAGATCCAGGTCTGAAGCAAATCACTGGACGGTCTGTTCCAGGCCCAGAGTGATTCGCCGCAGTGAGGCCCAGGTCCTAAGGCGAGGTACAATACACTGTTTGGATAATCTAAAGGCTGGCCCAGATAGACAGAAAGGCAGGGTGTCAAGTGTCAGGTGAAATTAGATCACTCTGGGTGCCAAGCCAATTTGGGGAGGTTAAGATTTGGTATCTGACAAATTTCTACAGATGTACCATGGAGAACATTCTAACTGGTTGCATCACCGCCTGGAACGGAAGGGCCACTGAAAAACAAGAGAAAATCTGCAGATGCTGGAAATCCAAACGACACACACAAAATGCTGGGGGAACTCAGCAGGCCAGGCAGCATCATTGGAAAAGCATATAGTCGACGTTTTGGGCCAGGACCCTTCATCAGGCCTGGAGAAAAAGAAATGAGGAGTCAGAGTTAGAAGATGGGGGGAGGAGAGGAAGAAGCACAAGGTGATAGGTGAAAGTGGGAGGGGGCGGTGAAGTAAAGAGCAGGAGAGTTGATTGGTGAAAGGGATACTGGGATGGAGAAGTGGGAATCTAATAGGAGAGGACCGGCCATGGAAGAAAGAAAAGGGAGAGGAGCACCAGAGGGAGGTGATGGACAGGTGAGGAGATAAGGCGAGAGAAGGAAAAGGGGAATTGAAAAAAGCTGCAGAGAGTTGTAAACTCAGCCAGTTCCATCATGGGCACTAGATTAGATTCTAATATGTTTATGGACCATTTGAAAATCTGATGGTAAAGGGGAAGAAGATGTCCCTAGTACATTGGTCTTTAGGCTTCTGTGCCTCTTCTCTTATGGTAGTAGTGCAAAGAAGGCATGTCCTGGATGGTGAGGGTCCCTAACTATAGATGCTGCATCTTGTAGATGTCCTTGATGTTGGGGAGGATTTTTTCCACAATGGATATGGCTGAGCCTACCATCCTCTGTAGCACTTACAATCTTGAGGAGGTATTTTCCTTCTAAAATGTTCCACGGGATGATAATTTTCAGTCATTTTGTAGCACAATGCCTCCCTCCTGAATGCCAAAGTCTAATTTCACCTCTCTGCAATTTTGTATACCATAAAATATGCTTGATAAACACCAGATTGAATTCATAGTTTACACAGAAAGTTCATTAACATAATTGCTTTTATCTGATGCTTAGGCAATTGAATGTTCACTGAGTTTCCTCAGAAAAATACTTTCTAATTGTTTTTCCAAAAGTTAAGTTTAACTAATGTTGTAGATGCTCTCACTTTCTGATTAACTTTGTACATTTTAGAATCTATTTTCAATCCCTCTGACTGATTTATCTCTCAAGAATCTCTTGTGATATCTGTTTCAAAGCAGTGTTGCGGTTTACCCTGAGGGTATTAGCAAGTTTCCATTGAACACATCTTCCAAGCTTCACACTGTCTTGTGCTGATTTCCAAGTATGTGTCATATATGCCTTTTAAGGCATCCGCTAGTCTTGCGAGATCATGGATCTGCGTCTGGGAAGTCTTCACTCTCCAGGGCACAGGCCTGGGCAAGGTTGTATGGAAGACCAGCAGTTGCCCATGCTGCAAGACTCCCCTCTCCACGAGACCAATGTTGTCCAAAGGAAGGGCATTAGGACCCATACAGCTTGGCACCAGTGTCGTCGCAGAGCAGTGTGTGATTAAGTGCCTTGCTCAAGGACACAACACACGTTGCCTCGGCTGGGGCTCGAACTCACGACCTTCAGGTCGCTAGTCCAAAGCCTTAACCACTTGGCCACATGCCCACACACACATATACATATATATGCCTTTATGCCATAACTTATCCTATCTATTCAGCTAGGAAGAATAAGTTGTGGTCTTCTGCTGCCATAGTCAATCTTCTGCAAGGTTTGATGTCTTGTGCATTCAGAGATGCTCTTCTGCACACCACTGTTGTAACGCGTGGCTATTTGAGTTTCTGTCAGCTTGAACCAGTCTGGCCATTCTCCTCTGACTCTCTCATTAACAAGACATTTTCACCCACAGAACTGCCTCTCACTAGATTTAAAAAAAACTATTGCAACATTCTCTGTAAACAAAGTTCACAAATTTCACGATGTATGCCAGTGATATTGAATCTGATTCCGATTCTGAAACTCTAGAGACTGTTGTGCATGAAAATCCCAGGAGATCAGCAGTTTCTGAGATACTCAAGTCACCCCGTCTGGCACCAATAATCATTCCACGGTCAAAGTCACTTAGATCACATTTTTTCCCCATTCTGATGTTTGGTCTGAACAACCACTGAGTCTCTTGGCCATGTCTGCATGCTTTTGTGCACTGAGTTGCTGCCACGTGACTGACTGGATATTGGAATTAACAAGCAGGTGTACAGGTGTAACTAATGAAGTGGCCACAGAATATAAATCTGGAGGGCTTATCATTTGGGATCACGAAGCTGACTAAAGTAAGGCAGAGGTTTTTCATTCTGAGTGTCTTGTACCTTTGGAACTCAGTATCTCAGAGACTAAAATATTAAATATATCCTCATTATAGGAAGGATGTGGAAGCTTTAGGGAGGGTGCAGATGAGATTTACCAGGATGCTGCCTGGATTAGAGAGCATGTCATATGAGGATAGGTTGAATGAGCTAGGGATTTTCTCTTTGTAGTGAAGGAGAATGAGAGGTGACTTGATAGAGGTGTACAAGAGGCAGAGATAGAATGGACAGACAGAGACTATCCCTAGATTGGAAATGACTAATACAAGGAGGCATAACTTTTAAGATGATTGGAGGAAAGTATAGAGTGGTGTTAGAGTTAATTTTTTTACACAGAGAGGGGTGAGTGTTGAGGTAGATGCATTAGAGATATTTAAAAGTCTCTTAGATAGGCGCACAGATGACAGAAAAATGGAGGGCTATGAGGGAAGGAAGTGTTAGATTGATCTTGAAGTAAGTTGAAAGGTCTGCCCATTAATGTGAGCCAAGTGGTCTGTGCAGTGCTGAGGTGTTCTCCACCTGTCAAAAGTGGATTTCCCGGTGGCCAACCATTTTAATTCCTATCCCCATTCCCATTCCGACATGACGGTCCACGATCTTCCCTTTTACCACAATGAGGCCACTCTCAGTATTGAGGAGCAACACCCTATATTCCGTCGAGGTAGCCTCCAACATGATGGCATGAACATCGATTCCTCTTCTGATGATTTTTCTTTCCCTCACCCTTTCCTCTTCTTCTATTCCCCATTCTGTCCTCTTACCCCTTCTCCTCACCTATCTATCACCTCCCTCTGGCGCCCCTACTTCTTCCTTTTCTCTCAAGGTCTACTCTCCTCTCCTATTAGATTCCTTCTTCTCCAGCTTTTTATCTTCATCCACCTAGCTTCACCTATCACCTTTCAGCTTGTCCTCCTTCCCTTCCCTCCCACCTTTTTACTTTGGCATCTTCCTCCTTCCTTTCCAGTCCTGATGAAGGGTCTCAGCCTGAAACTTTGACTGCTTATTCACTTCCACTGATGTGTGTATTTCTCTGTAATATTCTAAGTTCCATATCCTGGGCTGAGAGAGCATTTTTGACTACAGAGTGATTGAACTTCACTGTGACGGAGGAGGAGAGTGTGATCAGAGACCAGCCACACTGGTGGAGAAGTCTTGCTGTGACTTTAAATGCACCACAAGGAGACTGGCGCTCTACCAGATACGGGTTTTACTCAGCACAAGCAGACGTTCATGAGGAGAAACAGAGGGTGGATCGCCCGAGGGAAACCCTCGTGAGAATCTCTCTGAACTCAAAAGTACATAGAGTTTTTTTTATATTCCTTAAGAACAAAGGTAATGGCATGTTATTGAGTGCAATTTTAATAGTTAGAATTACAAAGTTTAATACTTCAGATGCAGATGAAAGTTTATAGTGGGAGCACAGTTTAACTGACAAGGCCATCAAACCGTGTAGATGCACAGTGGAGAGTATTCCCACTGGTGCACCAGCACTGGTAAGGCGGCTCCAATGTGTAGGATCACAAGAGGACGCAGAGAGTTGCACATTCAGCCAGCTCCACCATCTCCCCACCACTGAGGATATCTTCAGAAGGCAGTGACTTAAGAAGGTGGCATCCATCATTAGGGGCTCTCACTATCCGGGACATACCCCCTACTCATTACTAGCATCAGGGCCTGACAACCTGCACTCAATATCTTAGGAACAACAATGAGAGAGAAAATGGAGGGTTGTGTGGGAAAGAAGTGATCTTGGAGTAGGTTTAAGTGTTGGCACAATATTGTGGGCTGAAAGGCCTATCCTGAGCTGTTCTATGTTTTAAAACTTCTTCCCCTCCATCATCAGATATCTGAATGAGCCTATGAACACTACCTCACTACACCACTATTGTGCTATTTATTCATCTCTTTATAATTTATTGTAATATTTTTAGGGTTGTGGGTTGGAGATACGTCTCTACCAAAGGAGGTGAGAGGCGCTCCTTCCTTCTGCTAGCCTGCGGGTCACGCTTGGGCAAGGTGTAGCACCTGCTTAGCACGTGAAGCCACGGGACCAGGAGGTGGATGAGCGTATGAGAAGCTGGTGCCTGAAACGTCGACTGTTTACTCTTTCCCATTGATGCTGCCTGGCCTGCTGAGTCCCTCCAGCATTTTGTGTGTGTTGCTTTGGATTTCCAGCACCGGCCTATTTTCTCTTGCTTGCGGTGGTCAAGATCATGATCACTCCTGTCATATGACACAGCACATAAACCGATAATAAGCCTGATTCTGATCATTCACACTAAAGTTCTAAAAGCTTCTGAAGGCAAACGCCTTGGACAGTCATAAAATTTGTATCATGAAGACTGATTCACCGGGTACAGAAATACCCAAATATGACAAATACCACGAACACATGACTGTCAGTGATAAAATAGGCAGTCTGGGCTCTTCCTTAAACTCTATCCCAATGATACAAAGTATCAGAAAATTCTCCATGATTGGTCTGTTGCAGGCTAATTACCACAGTACCATTGTCCCTATATTTTGCTAGTGTATGTGGGAAAGTCCATGGCTTTTGCTTTCCAAATGCTGTGAGACCATGCGGTAAGATAGCAATGCGCTTGGTTGCAGCAGCCTCTCCTGGACCAACCAGTGGTGTAACTGTGCATCCTTTACATCTTTTTTACAATTGCAAGGCACCGCTGAATATTAACAACAACAGTATTTGCAGGTCCACCCAACTAGCGAGTTGCTGAGTGGTGTTGGAGCTGGAATTGTTGCTTTCTGTGTTTCGCCTGCTACAGCCACCCAGGAATGAAACCTTCAGAGGCGGTGCATAGTCCAACAAACTGTGCAAGTGATTGTCTTGGGCATTTTTCTTGTGATCGTAGGACCCTGTTGGACTTTAGTAATGTAGAAAACTACAAATCTGGTTCACTGGTTCATTGGAAAGATCAACAACAGGGAGCTGTGTGGCCTCGGCTTTTGTGCAGACCAGGCCCTCTCATGCCATGGCCACCTAGGGGAGGAGACAGTAGAGGCAGTGTGGGAGAGAGCAGAGACACAGCTGGAGTCTGCGCTGGGCTGGGGGCTGGACCTGCTCATTGATGCCTCTCCCCTGTGTTTGCTGGGTGGAAGGCAAGCTGGGTTGTGTCCATCTGCAACTGAACTTATGTGTGAGGAGGAACTGCTGTGTGCTGCTTCTTGCAGAAAGATGGCTCTGGGACAACATTCCATGCACCATCAATCTACAGGGGATTGTCCTCAGGGAGTCTTTTGTGACAGTATGTTTTTTTGCTATTATAGCTTTATGTGCTTTGCACTGTGTGCTATGTTCTGGTATTGCATTTTACACCTTGGCCGCAGATGAATACTGTTTCATTTGGCTGTATTTATGTGCATAGTTGAATGACAATTAAACCTACACTTGAACCTGGTCTCTTTACTACAATGCTGCTTATCTATACAGCTATCCTTGTGCTTTCTACTTGCATTATTTTAGTTTTCTTCTCCGTGGATTGTCACCTTGTCGTGGTAAAGAAGCTTGTGTGGTCCTGAGATCCCGAGAGCAATGCCGTCTGGAGCTATGCTCCTGGTAGGGTCACCCATGGCGGTAAGGTCGAAGGTGAGGTCCCTGACAAAGAACAATCCAGCCAAGACCTCAACGGTGGAACAGGCGGATGAAGTTACTTCAAACTCAACGGCTGTAAAGGTGGATGAAGGCTGTAACAAATCCATCAGCTCCAATCGTCGTGGTTTCCATGCCATTGGAATCAGTTGGTTGATTTGTGAAGTACCGTGTGCTTCTTGGAGTGCAACATCAAGTACACGTTAAACAAACACACGCACAGGCATCTTCACTCTGTGGGCCACTTCTTCAGAATGAAGACCATCATCCTCGACCTCAAGGGACAGCCACGACGATTTTAGTTTTGTCATAATCCAAATTATGAATCATATTCCTAGCGGACATCTAATCCTAGGACTTTAAGGGTATCTTTCCCTAGTCTCGACCTCGAAGTAGGCTGTCAGTCATGTAGACATAAAAGACTGCAGATGCTGGAATCTTGAGCAACACTCAAGATGCTGGAGGATGACATTCCCTCTAATTATTTTACAGCTGCGCAGATGAGCCATCGCTCTGAGCAGATTATTTTTACTCAGCCTGAAAATATTGTGCAGCAGTTAAATGGGTTTTTTTTTAACATACACATCAAACAAACACAAACTACAACTCACAACACCAATAAATGACGTCAGGCAGTCAGAACAACTGACAGGCACAATGGCAAAAATAAAATGTTTTGACTAGATGGCATTGGCACTCAGAGAGCCAGCAGTTTATTAACAATGAGCTACCGGCTTCCATTCTTTGTATATTGTTACAATTTGTGACAGTGTTATAACTCAAAACACTGACAATGTATATACATTGAAACTCTAAAATGTGTCAAAGTAAAGGTTGTGGTATGTTTATTATTTAGAAAATGTATGGATTACATTCATTTATTCATTCGTTTTGTGCCAATTTGTAGGATGTGGGCGATCATGATCTTTTTATGACCATGACATTTTTCTTGACAAATTTTTCTACAGAAGTGGTTTGCCATTGCCTTCTTCTGGGCAGTGTCTTAACAAGACAGGTGACTTCAGCCTTTATCAATACATTTCAAAGATTGTCTGCCTGGCGTCAGTGGTCACATCACCAGGACTTGTGATACGCCCCAGCTGCTCATACGTCCTACTCCCATGGCTTCATGTGACCCTGATCAGTGGGCAGGGGTGGCAAGTGCCACACTTTGCCCAAGGGTGACCGGCAGGCAAGCGGAGGGAAGGAGTGCCTTACACCCCCTTTGGTAGGGACATATCTGTACCTCGCCATCCTATATTCATTAACATAATTAATTACAGGGTTTTTCACAATTATGTTAACATAATTTCAGAATTATATTAACATTATGTAAAGGAAAACTCCAGCTGCATGGCAACAAAGGCTATGTGCACGACAGCATTTCGGCTACTGCACGGCCGTGCACCCGCGCAGCTTAAAGGGAACAGTGCTGGAGGAACTCAGCAGCTCAGGCAGCATCTGAGGAAGGAAATGAAAGGTCAGTTTTGCCTAATCAGCCTCTCAGATCGCTGGTTGCTCTGTGGAGAAGGATTTGGATTTTGTTCCGTGGGTGCCCTTTCCTGGTTGTAGCTCTAGATGGGGCTATCTGACTGCAGTTTCTCAGAAGAGCCAATAATCAGTTGCATCGAGCAAAGACGTTGGTCAGCCCACAACAGAGTACAAGGAGCAGCAGGACTATTAAATTCCAACACCTACAAAATAAGAGAGGAAGAGACATCTCAGGTCATGAAGTCATGAACAGAAGAGATTCTGCAGACGCTGGAAATCTCGAGTAACACACACATCGTGTTAGAGGAACTCAGCAGCTTGGGCAGCTCGATGAAGGGGAATAAACAATCGATGTTTTGGAACGAGACACTTCAAAATTCAAAGTTCAAAGTAAATTTATTATCAAAATACTTATATGTTACCACATACTACCCTCAGATTCATTTTCTTGTGGCCATCCACAGTAAACGCAAAGAGACACAATGGAATCAATGAAGAATTGCACGCAACAAAGATGCCCAAACAACCAACACCGAGACAGACAACCATTACAAGGACAGACAGACAACCAGGCAGAGGGTGACTGAAGCCAGCATAGATCAGCCCTGGTCACAGTGAATGATGGGGTGGAGAATATTGTGGAAAAAATGTGGAGGGACTGTAAAGTGATAGCTGGGGCATGGGCAAGTGATACAGCAAGTGAGCTAGGGCTTTTTTCTTTGGAGTGAAGACTTGCTAGAGGTCTACAAGATGATAAGAGACTTAGATCGAGTGGACAGCCAGAGACTTTTTTTCCCAGGGCGCAAATGGTTAATATGAGGGAGCATAATTTTTAGGTGATTGGAGGAAAGTACAGGGAGGATGTCTATGGTAGGTATTTTACACAGAGAGTGGTGGGTGTGTGGAATGTGCTGCCAGGGTTAAAGGTAGATATATTTGGAAACTATTAAGAAAATGTTAGATAGGGACATGGATGATAGAAAAATGGCTGGCAGGGTTAGATTGATGTTAGAGTAGGTTATAATGTGGGCACAACGTCATGGGCCAGAGGATGGTACTGCTGCACTGTTCTGTGGTTGACGGGATTGGAACCATTGAAACGATTGTGAAGATTGGATGGACCCTTTAATCTCGGAAATAGTCCAAGTGAGTTATGGGTATGCCATGTTGGTGCTAGAAGCGTGGTGACATTCGCACAACGCTCGCTGATTTGATTTGACGCAAAACCAACGCATTTTGTTGTATGCTTCAATGTACGTGTGACAAATAATGCTAATCAATAAATCTTTAACTCTTTGAACCCACCAGCGCAACCCTAATTACGATAGGTTAACACCAATTCCACTGCTGCCTCTAAGGAGTTTGCACGTTCTTCCCGTGACTGGGCTGGTTTCCTCCCACATTCTAAAGTCGTACACTTAGGGGTAGTAGGTTAATTGGTCACGTGGTGTAACTGGACGGCGTGGGATCATTGTATCCAAATAACCAAATAACCTGTTACCGTGCTGCATCTCTAAATTTCTAAAACAAAACCTTGAAAATACTGTGACCACTTTGATTACTTTACACTAAAATTGCATTTATGTGTTCATTGTTTTCTTTCTAGTAATAGTTGTTGATGGTTTTCTTGTGAATAATGACCTGTGCCTGTGATATTGCTGCAAGTAAGCTTTTAATTGCATCTACTTCTTCTTCTTGGCCTCCGTCAGTCAGGGTCGACATCCCAGCTGTCTAGATACACAAGCCTGGGCAGTACGATATGGAGAGCAAGCTGTTGCCCATGTAGCAAGCTCTCCCTCTCCACACATCTGATGAACCTGAAGGAACAACAGAGACTGATACAGTTTGGCACCAGCAGTGTCACAGAAGTTGCCAGTCAACATTGAACTCAGTGTAGGACTGCCTTAGGGATTCCAGCTCCAGACTTTTCCCTCGGGGTTTACTCCTAACTGGGTACAGCCGCAAGGCAGCGGAGGATTGAGATCAGAGTTTGCCTTCTCCTAGATGAGCTGTCAACCACAGCTGACGAGCCCCATCTGCCCAAAGCCACTGGTTTACGGCACCAGTAACCCGCCTTTGCCCTCTCTCCTGTCAGTAGAAACGGTTCTGCCGCGCTTAGTAGCTAAGTCACATGTGAAGGGCAGGAGATGGATGTGTTTGTCAGAGGCTATTTGAGTCGCATGCCATTTGGAGCATTGAATCGGTAGTGGGAGCTTGTCTCCATTACCCTCTGGCTCTAACAACCTTAAGGAACCTAATTTCATCTGTGCATACCATAAACACAAAAGTATCTGCAGATTTTGGAAATCTAGAGCAACACACACAAAATGCTGGAGGAACTCAGCAGGTCAGGCAGCATCTATGGAAGGGAATAAATAGTTAATGTTTCCCAATGAAGGGTCTGGTCTGAAACGGCGACTGTTTATTCCCCTCCACTGATGCTGCCAGACCTACTGAGTTCCTCCAGTATATTTGTAAATATAATAAATCTGATATTGGATTTGCTCCCTCAGTACAGTCTCTGACATTATGATCTCCAAGAGCTCAAAAATCTAAGCCAATACCACAGTCTGGGTGGTGTAACTTGATCTTGTGATGCCCAGGCTAGGTGGTCCATGGCTGCCCATGAGGCATTGAAATCTTCAAAAGCTTCATGTCTTTGGACATTATTGCTTCTCTACAAGATACAAGGACACCACAAATGGTTTAAGTCCTGTTCACAAACCGCCTGGTGCACATTCAGTGAATTCACCTCCTTATAGCAAGGCCCTCATCTTTGTTGAAATTCTCAGCCTCTAATCTTGTTTCAATGGCTTTCTTCTTCAGCTGGTCCCAAAAGCCACGGGCATGGCATCTATCAGAAGCTCACTCATACGGACTTGTACCCCAACAATAACAGTCACCATCACAGCTCCCTACATAGAGCGGTTCTTCCTACTTTGACTAACTGTGTGAAAGCTATTTCAGACCTGGAGAGCCTCCCTGAGGAAATAAGGCAATGATACATGATGTTCCTACAGAATGACGACAAGGTGAAAGAAATCAACTGGGTCCTTAAAAGGGCCAATGTAAAAACCAGGAAATCTAACAACAAGGAGGAACCTGTCTCTACTGCCTGTCTTCCCTATATTTCTATGCTTTTTGGAAGGATTACAAGGATTCTGAAGAAATAACAGATTAATACTATCCACAAACCCATAAGGAAGCTCAAATCCCAGCTTATGTGGATCAAAGATGACCTGGAACTCAAGACAGCTGGCGTTTACAGGATTCCCTGTGAATGCGGAGTATGTGTATATCGGCCAGACAGGATGTATGGTGGAAACTCACATCAAGGAGCATAGGGGGTGTATCTGTTTGGGCCACCTGGAGAAATTGGCAATGGCAGAACATTGTATTCGCAATGTCATAGGATTGACTTCGATGGTACTAAACAATGGCTTTTTTGACTGTCTGGTGAAGGAAGCCATTGAAATAAGAGTAGAGAAGATGAAGATCTCCCTCTAAATAAGACCTGGAACATGATTTTAAACAAGGCGGGACCGCGGAAACCTGATTGGTTGAGGACTAACCAATCAGGAGGGAAGAACGACAGGAGTTGAGTACATATACCACCTGACTAGACGTGCCCAGGCATCATCCCTGATGAAGATGGTGGAGCTTGTCATCAAAATGTCAGTTAAAATCGACACCTTTACCCGGCTGGAAGACCCAGAGGAGCTTATGTGCCTTTTTCTATAATATTTCTGCATTAAGTTCTGCTTCCAAAATTCAGCTCTACCAAGTGCAGTTGAAACCATTCTCGATAGTCATTTTATTAGGTACCTTCTGTGCCTAACAAATTGGCCACTGAGTGTACGTTCATGGTCTGCTGCTGTAGCCCGTCCACTTCAAGGTTCAATATATTATGCATTCAGAGATGCTCTTCTGCACACCACTGTTGCAACGTGTGGTTATTTGAGTTACTGTCACCTTCCTGTCAGCTTGAACCAGTCTGGCCATTCTCCTCTGACCTCTCTCATTAATAAGGCATTTTTACCCATATAACTGTCATTCACTGTATGTTTTTGCTTTTTGCACCATTCTCTGTAAACTCGAGAGACTGTTACGCTTATAAATCCCAGGAGATGTTGTATATTTGGATTTTCAGAAGGCCTTTGACAAGGTGCCACACATGAGGCTACTTAACAAGATAAGAGCCCATGGAATTACAGGAAAGTTACATACGTGGATAGAGCGTTGGCTGATTGGCAGGAAGCAGAGAGTGGGAATAAAGGGATCCTATTCTGGTTGGCTGCAGGTTACCAGTGCTGTTCCACAGGGGTCCGTGTTGGGGCCGCTTCTTTTTACATTGTACATCAACGATTTGGATTATGGAATAGATGGCTTTGTGGCTAAGTTTGCTGATGATACGAAGATAGGTGGAGGGGCCGGTAGTGCTGAGGAAACGGAGAGTCTGCAGAGAGACTTGGATAGATTGGAAGAATGGGCAGAGAAGTGGCAAATGAAGTACAATGTTGGAAAGTGTATGGTTATGCACTTTGGCAGAAAAAATAAACAGGCAGACTATTATTTAAATGGGGAAAGAATTCAAAGTTCGGAGATGCAACGGAACTTGGGAGTCCTCGTACAGGATTCCCTTAAAGTTAATCTCCAGGTTAAGTCAGTAGTGAAGAAGGCGAATGCAATGTTGGCATTCATTTCTAGAGGAATAGAGTATAGGAGCAGGGATGTGATGTTGAGGTTCTATAAGGCGCTGGTGAGACCTCACTTGGAGTACTGTGGGCAGTTTTGGTCTCCTTATTTAAGAAAGGATGTGCTGACGTTGGAGAGGGTACAGAGAAGATTCACTAGAATGATTCCGGGAATGAGAGGGTTAACATATGAGGAACGTTTGTCCGCTCTTGGACTGTATTCCTTGGAGTTTAGAAGAATGAGGGGAGACCTCATAGAAACATTTCGAATATTAAAAGGCATGGACAGAGTGGATGTGGCAAAGTTGTTTCCCATGATGGGATGGGGGAGTCTAGTACGAGAGGGCATGACTTCAGGATTGAAGGGTGCCCTTTCAGAACAGAAATGCAAAGAAATTTTTTTAGCCAGAGGGTGGTGAATTTATGGAATTTGTTGCTACAGGCGGCAGTGGAGGCCAAGTCATTGGGTGTATTTAAGGCAGAGACTGATAGGTATCTGAGTAGCCAGGGCATCAAAGGTTATGGTGAGAAGGCGGGGGAGTGGAACTAAATAGGAGAATGGATCAGCTCATGATAAAATGGCAGAGCAGACTCAATGGGCCGAATGGCCTACTTGTGCTCCTTTGTCTTATGGTCTTATGGAGATCAGCAGCTTCCGATACCCAACCCACTCTGTCTGGCATCAACAACCATTCCATGGACAAAGTCACTTAGATCACATTTCTTCCCCATTCTGATATTGGGTCTGAACAACAACTGAACCTCTTGACCATGTCTGCATGCTTTTATGCACAGAGTTGCTGCCACGTGTACCTAATAAAGTGGTGACTAAGTGTAATTTCAGAGGCAAGGATACTAATTTATCACACTAATGGCACCCTTGGCTAACGTTGCTATTCGCTAAGACTGAACTCTTTGCAATTAATTACCTTACATGCTAATACAATAAAAGTTAATGGTCCAAATTTGATGGTCTTCCAAATTTATTCAGCTCATTGTGGCTGCCTTTCTCCCCATTGTCGATGGTATTTATATGCATTGATGTTAACCTGCAATCTTCATTTTTACAACTGGAGCCTGTGAATTACTGGCTGGGGCTCCTCCTCACTTTCTGAGTCCCTGGAAGGCTGGAGAGTTACTCTGTTTCCTACTACTCCTGCATTAGTTGTACGAGGTGCTGGTGAGGATGCACTTAGAACATAGGACATGGACTCAGTAGCCACTTTATTAGATACCTCCTGTACCTAATAAAGTCACCACTGAATATAGGTTTGTGGTCCTTTGCTGCTACAACCCATCCTCTTCAAGGTTCAACGTACTGTGTGTTCAGACATGCGCACCGCTGTAGTAACATGTGGCTATCTGAGTTACTGTTGTTTTCCTGTCAGCTTGAACCAGTCTGGCCGTTCTCCTCTGACCTCTCTCATTAACAAGGCCTTTTCACCCACAGAACCACTGCCACTGGATGTTTTTTTTACTTTTTTGCAACATTCTCTGTAAACTCTAGAGATTGTTGAGTGTGAAAATCTGCTTCTTAGATACTCAAGCCACCCTGTCTGGCACCAACAATCGCTTAGATCATATTTCTTCCCCACTCTGATGTTTGATCTGAACAACAACTGAACCTCTTGACCATGTTTGCATGCTTTTATGCACTGAGTTGCTGCTATATGATTGGCTGATGAGATATTTGCATTAACGAGCAGGTGTACAGGTGTACTTAGTAAAGTAGTCACTGAGTGTAGAACATGACAACACAGTACAGGCCCTTCGGCCCACAATGTTGTGCTGACCCTTTAACCTACTCTAAGATCAATCTAATCTTTCCATCCTACATAGCCCTCCATTTTCCTATTTTGTGTTCGGTTTTGGGAAAGATGTTATTGAATTGGAAAGAATGCAGAGGACATTTACAAGATGTTGCCAGGATTTGAAGCACTGAGTTATAAGGAGATGTTGGAGAGACAAAGGACTTTGTTCCTTGGAGTGGAGGAGACTGAGGTGATCTTATAGAGGTGTATAAAATCATGAAGGTCACATATACAATGAAGGCACACAGTCTTTTTCCCAGGCTTGGGGAATCAAGAACTAGAGGACACAGGTTTCAGCTGAAGGGGGAGAGATTTAATAGGAACTCAGGCAACTGCTTTACATGGGTATGTGGAAAGAGCTGCCACAGGGCATGGTTGAGGAAGGTACAATAACGACTTTTAAAGTACAGTTGAACAGGACATAGGGGAGCTTTATAAGGATATGGGGCAAAGTCAGGCAGGCGAGGCTAATATGGATGGCAATCTTGGTTAGCATAGACCAGATGGGCTGTAAGGCCTATTTCTGTGCAGTGTGACTCTGTGTGTGCCTGTGTGTGAAGTGGAACTGTGGGCTATATGTATGTGTGATGGAAATACGGGCTGTATGTGTGTGTGTGTGTGTGTGTGTGTGTGTGTGTGTGTGTGTCTGTGTGTGTGTGTGTGTGTCTGTGTGTGTGTCTGTGTGTAGTGTATGTGTGTATTATGTAGTGTGTGTGTGTGTATTATGTAGTGTGTGTGCATTGTGTGTGTGTGTGTGTGTGTGCGTGCGTAGTGTGTGTACTGTGTGTGTCTGTGTGTGTGTGTGTCTGTGTGTAGTGTGTGTGTGTATTATGTAGTGTGTGTGCATTGTGTGTGTGTTTGTGTGCGCGTAGTGTGTGTACTGTGTGTGTGTGTATGTAGTGTGTGTGTGTACTGTGTGTGTGTGTGTGTGTACTGTGTGTGTGTGAGTGTGTAGTGTGTGTGTACTGTGTGAGTGTGTATTCTGAGTGTGTGTACTGTGTGTGTGTGTAGTGTGTGTGTGTGTGTGAGTGTGTAGTGTGTGTGTGTGTGTGTGTGTGAGTGTGTGTGTGTACACTGTGTGTGTGTGTAGTGTGTGTGTGTGTGTGTAGTGTGTGTGTGAGTGTGTGTGTGAGTGTGTAGTGTGTGTGTGTGTGTGTAGTGTGTCTGTGTGTGTAGTGTGTGTGTGAGTGTGTGTGTGTGTGAGTGTGTAGTGTGTGTGTGTGTGTGAGTGTGTGTGTGTAGTGTGTGTGTGAGTGTGTGTGTGCATTGTGTGTGTGTGTGTGTGTGCGTGCGTAGTGTGTGTACTGTGTGTGTCTGTGTGTGTGTGTGTCTGTGTGTAGTGTGTGTGTGTGTGCGCGTAGTGTGTGTACTGTGTGTGTGTGTATGTAGTGTGTGTGTGTACTGTGTGTGTGTGTGTACTGTGTGTGTGTGAGTGTGTAGTGTGTGTGTACTGTGTGAGTGTGTATTCTGAGTGTGTGTACTGTGTGTGTGTGTGTGTAGTGTGTGTGTGTGTGTGAGTGTGTAGTGTGTGTGTGTGTGTGTGTGTGTGTGTGAGTGTGTGTGTGTACACTGTGTGTGTGTGTAGTGTGTGTGTGTGTGTAGTGTGTGTGTGAGTGTGTGTGTGAGTGTGTAGTGTGTGTGTGTGTGTAGTGTGTCTGTGTGTGTAGTGTGTGTGTGAGTGTGTGTGTGTGAGTGTGTAGTGTGTGTGTGTGTGAGTGTGTGTGTGTAGTGTGTGTGTGAGTGTGTGTGTACACTGTGTGTGTGTGTGAGTGTGTGTGTGTGAGTGTGTGTGTGTGTGTGAGTGTGTGTGTGTAGTGTGTGTGTGTGTGTGTGTGAGTGTGTGTGTGTGTGTAGTGTGTGTGTGTGTGTGTGTGTGAGTGTGTAGTGTGTGTGTGTGTGTGTAGTGTGTGTGTGAGTGTGTGTGTGTGTGTGTGAGTGTGTAGTGTGTGTGTGTAGTGTGTGTGTGTGTGTGAGAGTGTGTGTGTGTGTGTAGTGTGTGTGTGTGTGTGTGTGTGTGTGTGTGTGTGTAGTGTGTGTGAGTGTGTGTGTGTGTGTGAGTGTGTAGTGTGTGTGTGTGTGTAGTGTGAGTGTGTGTGTGTGAGTGTGTGTGTGTGAGTGTGTAGTGTGTGTGTGTGTGTGAGTGTGTAGTGTGTGTGTGTGTGTAGTGTGTGTGTGTACACTGTGTGAGTGTGTGTGTGTGTGTGTGTGAGTGTGTAGTGTGTGTGTGTGTGTGTGTGTGTGAGTGTGTAGTGTGTGTGTGTGTGTGTGTGTGTGTGTGTGTGTGAGTGTGTAGTGTGTGTGTGTGTGTGTGTGTGTGTGTGTGTGTGTGTGTGTGTGTGTGTGAGTGTGTGTGTAGTGTGTGTGTAAACAGTAGGGGCACCGACCAGGTCTACACAGCAGGGACAGGGGTCATCACATGAAGTACTTAATCCCATCAGTTACACTTTACAACACCAGTTTGTGCTGTTTTCCTTCTATGGTGCTCATTAACGTGAAAATGATCAGATTTACTGGAGTACATGACGCCAGGTGATCAGCTTGGGCAGAAATAAAGTCACGTATAAATGGAATCAAGTTCAATTTCAAAGTAAGTTTATTATCAAAGTATGTACAGTATACCATATACACCCTTCAGACTCATCTTCGTGCCGGCAGCCGTAAAGCAAAGAAGCACAACAGAATCCACGAGAAAACCCCACACAATGACTGACAGTCATCCAATGTGCAAAAAAGAACACATCGTGCAAACAATACGACAAAGCATATAAATTACACACAGAACATAAACCGCAGAGTCCACCACCACGCTGAGGCGAATGAAGCCAGTGCCTCTCCAAGTCAGGCAGGGATAAATACATAAATCTAGTAGCCCATCCACACATGGACGAGCCAGAGTAAATTATATCAGTCCTGTCGTTCCAAACATTAGCAGTTTGTTTTGCAATTATTTTATTCGCTCTTGTTGAGGACAGTAAAATAGACAAAGGAGCAAGGATTTGGACATTTGGTGGAACCTTTGTTTCCCCTGTTTACTACTGATATGATCTTCACCTCAGCTTTGCTCTTCTGTCTGTTCCTTCAAAGCCATGAAGTTCAAAATCTACCCATCTTCATCTTGACTATGCTCAGTGAACCCACACCTTCCTGGGGCAAAGTTCCAAAGATTTATGAGTGCTGAAGAAGGGTCTTGGCCTAAAATGTAGACTGCTTGTTCCTCTCCATAGATGCTGCCCGACCCGCTGAGTTCCTCCAGCATTTTGTGTGTTTGTGTAGCTTTGGATTTCCAGCGTCTGCAGACTTCCTCGTGTTAAAAGTTTACGATGTTCTGCGCAAAGATTTATGACGTTCCTGGAGTGAAGGAGGATGAGAAGCGACTTGACAGAGATGTAAAAATATTGAGGCATAGACAGAGTGGACAGCCAGAGGCCTGTTCCCAGGGTGGATTCCTAATACCAGAGGGAATAATTTTAAGGTGATTGGAGAGAAGTTTAGGGGAGATGTCAGAGGTAGGTTTTCACATGGAGTGGTGGGTGTGTGGAACACCCGGCTGGGGTGGTGGCAGAGGCAGACACATTAGACACATTTAACAGACTCTCAGACAGGCGCATAGATGATAGAAAAAGGATGGCACTCAGGAGGCTGTATCGGAGGGGCTAGTCGGAGGCTTGAAGTTTTCGGATGGACGTACTCAGTGTCGGCTGTGATCGGCTGCTTCCAATGCATTGGCAAGTTGTCGGTGCCTGGAGGTTTATGGCAGGGAGTTTCTCCCCTTTGCCGCCTGCTATCTGGCACTCGGGAGTCGATCGGGACTTGAGACTTTTTTTTACTGTGCCCATGGTCTGCTCTTCATCAAATTATGGTATTGCTTTGCACTGCTGTAACTATATGTTATAATTATGTGGTTCTGTCAGTGTTAGTCTTTGGTTTATCCTGTTTTCTGTGATATCACTCCAGCGAAACATTGTATCATTTCTTAATGCATGTATGCATTTCTAAATGACAATAAAAGAGGACTGAGTGTTCTCATAATCTAATAAAAATGTCAGGTTATTAGAACATAGAACCTAGAAAACTATGGCACATTACAGGCCCTTTAGCCCAACCCTGTAACCTACTCCAGCAACTGCCTGGAATTTCCCTCCCACATGATTATGTGGGAGGGCAGGGTTAGATTGATCTCGGAGTAGTTTGAAAGGTTTGCATGACATTGTGAGCCAAAGGGCCTGTACTGTGCTGTGGTGCTCTGTGTTCTATGTTCCATGTTCTATGTGGTGCTCTATGTTCTATGTTAAGAAATAGTGCCTGATCTCCATCTTAATCAGATCACTCCTTATTCTGAAACACTGTCCCAAGTTCCAGGTTCTCCCTGGAAGGAGACATGGAGTCACAGAGCGATCCAACAGAGAAACAGGCCCTTCGGCCCACGGAGTCTGTGCCAACCATTAATCACCCATTATATATCAACCACCTTCTACAGTAACCGTATTCTATATCTGAACATAAAACATAGAGCATAACTGCGCAGTACAGGCTACTCGGCCCACAATACTGTGCCAAACTCATTCTCCTCATGTTCTTATCAGCTCTCCCCAGATCCATCCAGACACTAGGGGCCAATTAACCTCCCAACCTGCATGTCTTCGGAACTTCATGCAGTCACAGGGAGAATATACAAAATCCGCACAGTCGGTGCCCGAGGTCAGGATTGAACCAGGCACACCGGAACTGGGAAGGCATCGGTTTTACAAATGGTGCCACTGTTCCAATCTGGGATGTGTCATCTATGTTGTCCTGTTTGGGGCCTCTGGTCAAAGACAAAGCAGTGTAGCCCTCTCTCAAATCCCCGCTGATGTGTCTGTCTGACTTCCAATCAATAAACTTCCTCAGCATCCAGTTTGTCAAATCCTCCATGTCTCAAAAAGTTTGCCTTTTATTTCTCTAATAAAAACAGGCTCAAGCTGTTCAATCCTCCGTCAGGAGACAACCCGTGATCCTGAACTACATTCAATGGAAATATAAGGGAAGCGTAGCAGATAGTGTGACGCTATTACAGCCCAGGGTGTAGTGATTAGTGTGACGCTATTACAGCCCAGGGTGTAGCCGTTAGCGTGACGCTATTACAACCCAGGGTGTAGCCGTTAGTGTGACGCTATTACAACCCAGGGTGTAGCGGTTAACGTGACACTATTACAGCCCAGGGTGTAGCCGTTAGTGTGACGCTATTACAGCCCAGAGTGTAGCCGTTAGCGTGACGCTATTACAGCCCAGGGTGTAGCAGTTAGTGTGACGCTATTACAGCCCAGGGTGTAGCGGTTAATGTGACACTATTACAGCCCAGGGTGTAGCAGTTAACATGACACTATTACAGCCCAGAGTGTAGCCGTTAGTACGATGCTATTACAGCCCAGGGTGTAGTGGTTAGCGTGACGCTACTACAGCCCAGGGTGTAGCGGCTAACATGACGCTATTACAGCCCAGGGTATAGCGGTTAGTGTGAATCTATTACAGCCCAGGGTGTAGCGGTTAACGTGACACTATTACAGCCCAGGGTGTAGCGGTTAACGTGACGCTATTACAACCCAGGGTGTAGCTTTTAGCGTGACGCTATTACAGCCCAGGGTGTAGCAGTTAGCGTGACACTATTACAGCCCAGGGTGTAGCCGTTAGCATGATGCTATTACAGCCCAGGGTGTAGTGGTTGGCGTGACACTATTACAGCCCAGGGTGTAGCAGTTAACATGACACTATTACAGCCCAGGGTGTAGCCCTTAGTACGATGCTATTACAGCCCAGGGTGTAGTGGTTAGTGTGACACTATTACAGCCCAGGGTGTAGCGGTTAGTGTGACGCTATTACAGCCCAGGGTGTAGCGGCTAACATGATGCTATTACAGCCCAGGGTATAGCGGTTAGCGTGAATCTATTACAGCCCAGGGTGTAGCGGTTAACGTGACACTATTACAGCCCAGGGTGTAGCGGTTAACGTGATGCTATTACAGCCCAGGGTGTAGCTGTTAGCGTGATGCTATTACAACCCAGGGTGTAACAGTTAGCGTGACACTATTACAGCCCAGGGTGTAGTGGTTAACGTGGCACTATTACAGCCCAGGGTGTAGCCGTTAGCATGATGCTATTACAGCCCAGGGTGTAGTGGTTAGTGTGACGCTATTACAGCCCAGGGTGTAGTAGTCAACGTGGCACTATTACAGCCCAGGGTGTAGCCGTTAGCACGATGCTATTACAGCCCAGGGTGTAGTGGTTAGCGTGACGCTATTACAGCCCAGGGTGTAGTGGTTAGCGTGACACTATTATAGCCCAGGGTGTAGCAGTTAACGTGACGCTATTACAGCCCAGGGTGTAGCCGTTAGTACGATGCTATTACAGCCCAGGGTGTAGCGGTTAATGTGACACTATTACAGCCCAGGGTGTAGCGGTTAGCATGATGCTATTACAGCCCAGGGTGTAGTGGTTAGCGTGACACTATTACAGCCCAGGGTGTAGCGGTTAGCGTGACGCTATTACAGCCCATGGTGTAGCAGTTAGTGTGACGCTATTACAGCTCAGAGCATCGGAGTTCAGAATTCAATTCCGGTATTACCACTCAGGATGTTGGTTCTGGCATCCTCTGTACGTTTCTATACATTCTGTACATGTCTATACATTCTTCCCATGTGTGTGTGGGTTTCCTCCCATGTGCTCCAGTTTCCTCTGTAGTCGAAAGATGTACTGGATAGTAGGTTATTTGGTCATTGTAATTTGCTCTGTGATTAAGCTTGGGATAAACAGGATGACTCGGTGGGCTGAAAGAGCCTCTTCATGCTGTATCTCTACATAAATAATTGGCCTTCCCAAAGGGACTTACAATCAATCGATGTATAAAGCTATGTTATGTATTTATATTTATTGTGCTTTATTATCATTATCATTATTATGTTCTTTATCTTATTGCGTGCTTTTTGTGCTGCACCAGATCTGGAGTGACAATTATTTCATTCAGTGTCACTTCTGCACTGGAAATGACATTAAATCATCTTGATATGAGGAGACCAAAATCAGAATCAGAATTAGAGTTACTTGGTGAACAAAACTGAACCTCTTGACCATGCCAGCATGCTTTTATGCATTGAGTTGCTGCCATGTGATTGGCTGATTAGATATTTGTATTAATGAGCTGGTGTGCCTAATAAAGTGACCGTTGAGTGTAGAGCATTACAGTACAGTGGAGGTCCTTTGGCCTGTGATGTTGTGCTGATCTCGTATTTCCTCGTCCCCTGCAGCAGAGCGCCCCTGATCATCTCTGATGTCCAAAACAACATTGTCCACAACTTTAAACCTGAGCCCCTGGTCCTTGAAGCACCTTTGAATGAGAAACTGCCTCCATCCATCTGCCCAGTCCTGTGATCCCTTGTTGGCTGATGGAAAATGTGCCCTCTGTTTCCCCTCCAGATGATGCCTGATCCATTGAGTTTCCTCAACCTTTCCTCCTTTGATCTTCAAAGTTCAAAGTAAATGTATTATCATAGTATGCGTATGTCACCATGTACACCCTGAGATTCATTTGGCCTTCAACATCTGCAGTTGTCTTGCCTTCATAAGGATCAGAATCAGGTTTACAATCACTGACTTAGATGATGTGAAATTTGTTGTTTTGTGGCAGCAGCAGAGTGCAAAGACAAACTTACCACAAACTACAAAATACAGCCAGCAGCCACTTTATTAGGTACACCTGCACACCTGTCCATTAATGCAAATACAGTACTTAATCAGCCAATCATGTTGCAGAAACTCAATGCATAAAAGCATGCAGACATGGTCAAGAGGTTCAGTTGTTGGTCAGACCAAACATCACAATGAGGAGGAAATGTGATCTGACTTCAACCGTGAAATGATTATTGGTGCCAGGTGGGGTAGTGTGAGTATCTCAGGAACTGTTGATCACCTGGGATTTTCATACTCAACAGTCTCTAGAGTTTAGAGAGAGTGGTGCAAAAACATCCAGTGAGTGGCAGTTCTGTGGGTGAAAGTGCCTTGTCAATGAGAGAGGTCAGAGGAGAATGGTCAGACTGGTTCAAGCTGAGAGGAAGCCGACTGTAACTCAAACATGCTACAACAGTGGAGTGCAGAAGAGCATCTTTGAATGCATAAAACATTGAACCTTGAAGAGGATGGGCTACAGCAACAGGAGAGCATGAACAGGCAGAAGTACACACAGTGGCCACTTTATTGAGTACTCTCTTGTACCTAATGTCCTGCTTGGTGGCGCAATAATATCAGCGCTGGACTCCGGAGCGAAGGTTCCCGAGTTCGAATCCAAGTCGGGTTGAGCATCGAGCTAGCAACTTGGCCTCGTAAAAACAATAGTTTGCTACGGAAACACCGTCATGCCGGTGCCCCGATAACACCACTGCCGAGTTAAAGGCTAGTCTTCTTCTTCTTCTTCTTCTTGCACCTAATAAAGTGTCCACTGAGAATGAATAAATAGTGCAAAAAAGGTATAAGGAAAACAGACTGTTCAGAAATCTGATGGTTGAAGAGAAGTTGTTACTGAATTGTTGAGTGTAGGTCTTTTCTTTGATGGTAGCAATGAGAAGAGGGCATGTCCCAGAAGGTGAGGATCCTTAGGGATGGATGCTGCCTCCTGAAGATAGCCTGGATGGTGGGGAGGGTTGGACAGTGAAGTCAGACTGGACTGGAGTGGGAAGGGATGAGGGAATGGAGTGATCAATGCTCTGTGAAGTTGATAACTAATCCCTCTGATCGCACTTCAATCTCGTACCTTTTCTATGGGAGACCACCAAGGACAGGTTGCATGGAGTTTGTGGTGTCTAATTCAAGATATAAACCAGTGGACAACCATGAGGGGGGAGATGAAGATTATAATCCATCACTGAGTTTGGATGGCAGTAATAAATTGTTCAATCTCTCCAGTCATATTTCACAGTATCGGCTGTACCTGCACAATTTGGTTATTGCTTGGTAATCAGTCTTAATTATATCCATTATTCTGTGTATAAATCATTTGAACTCCTGCCAGTAATTTACATCAAATCATCTGATGTTCTCAATTAGATTTGAACTTGTACCTCACTCCAGGAGATCCATTACGTTTTCATCAACTTCCTTTATTAGACCTGGCCTCCAGTCTAGTGCGTGCTGCAACGAAGGTGGCAGATGTAACGTGTTCCTTAGGGCGCTAAGCCACAAGGAGGGAGGAATTTATTTACAGTGGTGCTCGAGGAAGGTTCAATGTCTCTCACTGAGCTGAAAAGGGGTAGGTAAAACTGTGTGTGATGTACAATATCATGCAAAAGTCTTCGGCACATATGTATAGCCAGGGTTGAGGCCTGATGTCTGGAGCCAAGGACAGGCGGCCTGTCCTGGGATTGGAGGCCTGTCTGTGGATGAAAAAGTGGCTCATTTCGCTGTTACTGCACACACACAAATGCTGGAGGAACTCAGCAGGTCATACCGCATCCACGGCTGTTGAAATCCTTCATCAGTGGACGCCAAGACCCTTCATCTCGACTCATTCGAAATCTAATGGCGGAGGGGAAGAAGCTGTTTCTAAATGATTGAGTGTGGGCCTTGCGTTTCTGTTTGCAGTAATGAGAAGAGGTATGTCCCAGATGGAGAGATGGAAACTACAAATTTATGATTTGCTGCTGTTGCTGCTTGAGTTGTTCTGCTGAACATTGTGGGTAAGCTATGTTGGTGTCAGAATGTGTGGTGACACTTGTGGGCTGCCCCAAGTACATCTTTGGGTGCGTTGGTTGTAACGTAAACGATGCATCTCACTCTATGTTTTGACGTAGGTGATAAATAAGTCTGGATCTGAATTTAAAACTAGTTAACAATATATCCCAAAGCAATGCTTTACAAAGCCCTTTACATCTCCTTTCAACTAGCATGAGCCTAGCTCTATGTGATTAATGGTAGAGGATCACAGAACATTACACACAGAAAAAGGCCCTTCAGCCCATCAAGTCTGTCCTAACCATTAAGTACCAATCTAAACTAATCCCATTCACCAGCACTGTCCTAAAGTCATAGTCATAAAGTCACATCACAGAATGAGGCCCTTCAGCCCATCTAGTCTGTACCAAACTGTTATTTTGCCTAGTCCTTAGCATGTTTTGTCCTGGCAATTCAAATCATTGTCATAGAGACAAAGAGTAAGATTGAACAGAAGCAGGCCCTTTGTTGACCAAGATTCCCACATGTTGGACTTTTTGAAAAACATTAGGATAGATAAGTCCCTGGGGTCGGGTGGCATATACCTAGGTTACTATGTGAGGCGATGGAAGAGGTTGCCGCACCTTTAGCAATGAATTTTGTACCACTGCTGGCCACAGGAGCAGTACTACAAGAGTGGAGGATGGCAAATATTGTTCAGTAAAGGGAATAGCATTAACCCTGGGAATTATAGGCCAGTGAGTCTTACAGCTGTGGTGGGCAAACTGTTCAAAAAGATTCTTAGAGGCAGGATTTATGAGCATTTGGAGTACAGTCTGATTAGGGATAGTCAGCATGGCTTTGTGAGAGGCAGGTCATACCTCACGAGCCTGATTGAATTCTTTGGGAATATGACAAAGCGCTGTGCTGAAGGCAGAGCAGTGGATGTGGTGTATATGGATTTTAGTAAAGATGTTTGATAAATACATGGTAAATGGTAGGGCATTGAAGAATGCAGTAGAACAGAGGGATCTAGGAATAATGGTGCATAGTTCCCTGAAGGTGGAATCTCATGTGGATAGGGTGGTGAAGAAAGCTTTTGGTATGCTGGCCTTTATTAATCAGAGCATTGAGTATAGGAGTTGGGATGTAATGTTGAAATTGAACAAGGCATTGGTAAGGCCAAATTTGGAGTATTGTGTACAGTTCCGGTCATCGAATTATAGGAAAAATGTCAATAAAATTGAGAGAGTACAGAGGAGATTTACTAGAATGTTGCCCGGGTTTCATCTCCTAAGTCACAGAGAAAGGTTGAACAAGTTGGGTCTTTATTCTTTGGAACGTAGAAGGTTGAGGGGGGACTTGATAGAGGTATTTAAAATTATGAGGGGGATTGATAGAGTTGACGTGGATAGGCTTTTTCCATTGAGTGTGGGGGAGATTCAAACAAGAGGACATGAGTTGAGAGTTAAAGGGCAAAAGTTTAGGGGTAACATGAGGGGGAACTTCTTTACTCAGAGAGTAGTAGCTGTGTGGAACCAGCTTCCAGCAGAAGTGGTTGAGGCAGGTTTGATGTTGTCATTTAAAGTTAAATTGGATAGATATATGGACAGGAAAGGAATGGAGGGCTATGAGCTGAGTGCAGATCGGAGGGACTAGGTGAGAGTAAGAGTTTGGCACAGACTAGAAGGGCCGAGATGGCCCGTTTCCGTGCTGTAATTGTTACATGGTTTATATATGGTTATATAAGGTTCCCCATGGCAGGCTCAATCAGAAAGACAGGAGATATGGGATCCGGAGAAACTTAGATGTGGATACAGAACTGGCTTGTTCATAGAAAGCAGAGGGTGGTTGTAGATGGGGTATATTCTGCCTGGAGGTCAGAGGCCACAGGGATCTGTTCAGGTGCCTGTTCCTGTTCCATTTTGTTGAGCGAGGCATGGGGGCTAGGGGGTTGATGTTCAGTTGTGTTCTGTTAGTTTTTTTTATGTGGTAGGGGTTGTTTGGGGGTCGATGTTCTTGTTCCATTTTGTGCGGGGTGGGTGGGTAGGTTGATGCTTCTCTCTCAACGACTTTCAGGTTCATGGTTATCTGAAGAAGACTAATTTCAGAGTTGTGTATGGATACATGTTCTGAGAGAAATGAACTTTTGAACCTTTCCTCTTTGCGGTTTTTATTGATGACTTGAAAGCGGAAGTGGAAGGGCAGGTTTGTAAATTTGCATAAGACACGAAGGTTGGTAGAGTTGTGGAAAGTGTAGTTCAACCCCGAAAAGTGTGAAGTGATTCACTTCGGAAGATCGAATTTGAAAGCAGAATACAGGGGTTATTGGCTGGATTCTTAGCAGTGTGGTTGAACAAAGGGATTTTGGGATGCACGTCCATAGATCTCTCAGAGTGGCCATGCAAGTCGATAGACTTGTTAAAAAGGCATATGGTGTATTAGTGGGAGGATTGAGTTCAGGACCACAAGGTAATGTAGCACCATAAAACCCTGTCTAGACCACACTTGGAATATTCTGTTCAGTCCTGGTTTTCTCATTATAGGAAGGACGTGAAAGCTTTAGAGAGGGTGCAGAGGAGAATTACCAGGATGCTACCTGGATTACAGAGCGTGTCTTATGAGGATAGGCTGAGCTTTTCTCTTTGGAGTGAAGGAGGATGAGAGGTGACTTGGTAGAGCTGTACAAGATGATAAGCAGCAGCATAGATCGATTGGACAGCCAGAGACTTTTTCCCAGGACGGAAATGGCTAATACAAGGGGGCATAATTTTAAGGTGATTGGAGGAACATATAGGGAGGATGTCCGAAGTAGGTTTTTAGACAGAGTGTGGTAAGTGTGTGGAACATCCTGCCAGGGGTGGTAGTAGAGGCAGATACGTTAGAAGCATTTCAGAAATTCTTAGATAGGCACCTGGATGATAGAGAAGTGGAGGGCTATGTGAGAGGGAAGGGTTAGACTGATCTTAAAGCAGGTTACGAGGTCAGCACGACAGCACGGGCTGATGGACCTGAACTATGCCCTAATGTTCTATGTTCTTAAACCAACCTCCTTGGTCAAGCTTCTGGTCAACTGCCCTAGGATCTCCGATTGTGTCTGGAGTCCACTTCTGTCGGATTGCTCGCCTGTGAAGCTTCTGTCTCTGACATGGCTGTGCATTTTGATGGTTGCATTTAACAGGCAGCCAATAGTTTGTGGAATTATTTACTTAATACACCTTACCAGAGCTTCCTTAGGGCTTAGCTATCTGAATCCAGAGTGATAATTTCAAAAGTCCTTCCCCTTTCAGGTTGGGACCCCTTGTTGACTGTCCTTTTCCTCCACAGATGCAGCCTGACCTGCTGAGTTCATCTAGTACGTTACTTGTATGCGTGCATGTGTATGTGTGTGTGCGCATTAGTACATTGGTGCATGTGTGTGTGTGTGTGTGTGTGTGTGTGTGTGTGTGCGTGTGTGTGTGTGTGTGTGTGTGCGTGTGTGTGTGTGTGTGTGTGTGTGTGTGCATGTGTGCTTCTCCGGACTCCAGCAACTGCAGCCTCTTGCTCCTCTGAGACACCAAAGATTCTGCAGATGCTGGAAATCTTGGGAACACATGCAGAAGGCTGATCAAGCAGCATCTCTGGGTGAACAGCCTCAACCCAAAACATGGACTGCTCATTCCGGCCCAGAGTCACTACCTGGCCTGTTGAGATCCTCCAGCGTTTTGTGCGTGTTGCTCCTGTGTCCGTGTCTTGAAGGAGCAGTGCACCCTCACCGGCCTCCCACCTCAGGGCCGCTCGCCTCAAGTCGAACCTCAAGAGACACGGGACAGGGGCGAGTCATTGCCATTACTTTTATTGCACTTTTCACCAGGTCGCAAAAAACAATTACCACAAAATTAAAGCTGAGGAACACCGTTAACTGAGTCGGCTGGAGCCGCAGACCGCAGACGTCAGCCGCCCCGCCCCTACCTTTACACAAAGAGTTAAGAACAACACTGGTATCAATCTGTCGGGAAGAATCCCCACGCCATCCTTGTCTCCGAACGCGAGCCCAGTTTTCTCAGGCCAATGCAACCGACTTTCAAGTTTTCACACAGCGGGTAGAGTCCTTTTCCTTTCATTTATATATATATATTTAAAGATTTATATATTTTAAAGTCTTTTGTTTCTTCTGTTTTGGAATTGCACAGCTGTTCAATATTCACATCTTAGGATTGGATTCCATAGTGAAAAAAAAATCAAGTAAGTGCCTTAACTTAGAAACTTTTCATTATAATAATCTGTGCCAGAGTCTATACTTTACATATTTGGAAACAATTACATCTTTGTTCTGAATTCATTGAATTCAAAAAGTAACATAGATCACCAGTCTCTTCAAGACTTTCTATTTTTTACTTAGACGAGTAAAAAAAAGAGGGGGGAGTTTGGGATCCCTCTACTACCTTTTGGAAGAGGCTAAATTGACTTTGAAGTCTATGTCATTTGCCACCACGTTGTCATGACCCTCCTTCTCCACACAGTCATTTACCATCTTTAAGATGATTCTCACTCTCCTGTCCATTGCTTTCAGGTGGGCGTCGATCAGAATCGGAGAGAGCTTGTCTCTCATCAGCGACTCTTCCATCACATCGCTCAGCTTGTATTCTTCCTTTGCCAGGAGCTGCAGTCGAAGGTACGTCGATTGCTTGATTCTACGCAAGTGGTAGAAGGTGGGGTGTTAGCTCTGAAAATTCACGGCCCGCCCCCTATCAACACTGAATCCCTTCCACCTCTCTGGACACTGTGTCCCACACCACAACAAGCCCATTCTCTCTCCTCCCCCCTGTGCCCACACACCCAAACTGGTCCCTAGGCCTTGGTTTTAGAATCCATGCCCTTATTTTCCCACCATGTCCTTGTCCTCAGGACCATCCCTGTTGTTTCCTGTCCTGGTCCAGCAGCATGGGTGCTATCTCCAAGACAGCACACCAGAACTTTCTCAGAAGGCTAAGAAAATTCAACATGTCCACAATGACCCTCATTAATCTTTACAAGTGAACCACAGAGAGCATCTTAATGGGATGCATCGCATCTTGGTATGGTAACTACTCTGCCCAGGACTGTAGAGAGGTGTGTACACAGCCCAGCCCATCACACAAACCAGCCTCCTCACCATTGACCCCATCTATACTTCCCACTCTCTTAGGAAAACAGCCATCATAATCAAGGACTCATCCCACCCCGGACATTCTCTCTTCTCCACCCTCCCATCAGGCAGAAGGTACAAAAGACGGAGAACACGTACCATCAGCTTCTACCCCGCTGCTCTCAGAGGACCTCCCACACACTGAAAGATGAACTCGTGATCTCCCAATCTGTCTTGTCGCAGCCCCTGCACTTTATTTGTCTCCCTGCACCACACTTTCTCTGAACCTGCAAACCTCTTTTTCTTTTTGCTGTCTTGATGTACTTAGCTATGGAGTAATCTGTCTGGGTTGTGCGCAAACTAAAGCTTTTCATGGTTTCTTGGTAGGCGCGACAATAGAACAGTTCAGCACAGGAACAGGTGTTCAGCCCACAACATTGCCAATTAAATTTGTAATCAAATGAGCAACTAAACTGATCTCTTCTGCCTAAAAATGTCCATATCCTTCCATTTCCCTCACAGTTATTTGCTTATCTAAACGTCTCTTAAAATTCTCTAATGCAGGGGATCCCAACTTGGGGTCCATGGACTCTTTGTTTAATGGCATTGGTCCATGGCATGAAAAAGGTCAGGAACCCCTGCTCCAATGTATCTGCCTTCTGCCTCTCCCACCATCCCGGGCAGTGCATTCCAGACTCCCACTACTTTGTGTAAAAAAAAACAAACTTGCGTCACATCTCTCTTGAAATGAATCCCCTCTCAGCTGAAATGCACGCTCGCTCTACTAGACATTTCAACACTGGGAAAAAGATACTGTCTACCTACTCTATCTATGCTTGTCATAATCTTATATACCTTTATCTGTAATGAGTTCTTCAGACCTGTATGGGATGTTGGCGAGTGTTGGGCTCTGAGGTTATTAGAGCACCTGAAATGGTTTTTGTTTAACAAGAGCCATTGATTGTTTGGATTTCCTTGTGTTTTTCTTCAGTGACTCGCTCTTTATAATATAGTCTCCTGGTGTTTT
The DNA here is from genome assembly GCF_030028105.1 of Mobula birostris. Lineage (NCBI taxonomy): Eukaryota > Metazoa > Chordata > Chondrichthyes > Myliobatiformes > Myliobatidae > Mobula > Mobula birostris. The sequence continues at coordinate 149,501,188 of NC_092378.1, forward strand.
CTGTTTAAGCTTATTAAGTTTATTTTGATAGGCTTGGGGATTCCCTATTATTTGTAATATTTAAGTGGATGCCTGATTAGTGCTAATCGTGGGGTCCTAGCTTTGATAACGTTCCTTTTTACGGTGTTGCTCGGTCAAGCCACCGATGTTCTTTTGGAATTATTACGGATAAACTCTCGTTGCCCCCTCTACATCAGAGTCTGTCTTTCCTCTGCACTTGGGTTCTGATATTGCCAGCACACGCTGTGACACAATCAAATCTCCCCTCTCAGCCAGAGAAAACAACCCAAGTCTGTCCGACCTCACACTTGCCCTCTAATCCAGGCAGTATCCTGGTAAAGCTCCTCTGCGCCCTTTCCAAAACCTCTACGCCCTTCCTATCATGGGTCGAGCCCATAATAAACCAGTTTCCGATACGCCCTCAGGACTTACCGACAGCACTGACTCAGTGGCACGAGGATGGAAAGCTCGTCGTGGGAATGTTTGCCAAACCTGCGCAGGAAACAAAGTCAAACATTAGGAAGCCCTTTCACAGTTCCAGCCGATGTGCAGGAGAACTGTGTCTCATAAGGAGACCATGAAGCAATTATTTTTTTCTTCCCAGGCAACCGCGTTCCTAGATATGCTGAATCTGGGACTGGCTTCAAGGAGTACTCCCTCTGCAACTTTTACGCACAACTTTTATAGGTGCAGGTGAGCGGCAGACCCTGACAAAATGACAGTTCAAGGGCAACACAAACAAAATGATGGAGGAACTCAGCAGGTCAGGCAGCATCTGGAGAGGAATACACAGTTGCCGATTTGGGCCGAGACCCTTCATCAGGACCGGGAAGGAAGAAGCCAGAAAAAGAAGGTGGGGGAGGGGAAGAAGTAGAAGCTGGCAGGAGATAGGCGAGACCAGATGAGGGGGCAGGTGGGATGAAGTGAGAAACTGGCAGGAGATAGGCGAGACCAGATGAGGGGGCAGGTGGGATGAAGTGAGAAGCTGGCAGGAGATAGGCGAGACCAGATGAGGGGGCAGGTGGGATGAAGTGAGAAGCTGGCAGGAGATAGGCGAGACCAGATGAGGGGGCAGGTGGGATGAAGTGAGAAGCTGGCAGGAGATAGACGAGACCAGATGAGGGGGCAGGTGGGATGAAGTGAGAAGCTGGCAGGAGATAGGCGAGACCAGATGAGGGGGCAGGTGGGATGAAGTGAGAAGCTGGCAGGAGATAGACGAGACCAGATGAGGGGGCAGGTGAGATGAAGTGAGAAGCTGGCAGGAGATAGGCGAGACCAGATGAGGGGGCAGGTGGGATGAAGTGAGAAGCTGGCAGGAGATAGACGAGACCAGATGAGGGGGCAGGTGGGATGAAGTGAGAAGCTGGGAGGTGATAAGTGGAAGAGGTTAAGGGACGATGAGGAAGGAATCTGATAGGAGAGGACGATGGACCATGGGAGAAAGGGAAGGAGGAGGAGCACCAGAGGGTGGTGTTAGGAAGGTCAGGAGAAGGGGTGAAAGGGGAGCCAGAATGGGGAATGAAAAAAGAGAGACGCGTAGGGGGATAAATCGATGGTCATGCCATCAGGTTAGAGAAGGGACTCCCAACTTTTTTTATGGCACGGACGCTTAACATAAACCAAGCGGTCCATAGACCCTAGGTTGGGAACCCCTGGGTTAGAAGCTATCCGGACGGAATATGAGGTTTTGCTCCTCCAGCCTAACCTTCATTAGAGATACGGCATGGTTACAGGTCACGGGGAGAACGTACAAACTCCTTACAGACTGCTGTGGGAATTGAACCCGGGCCTATAATAGAGTCATGCAAACTGCTACGCTACTGTGCCCCCCCCAAATCTTGAATTAATCAATTGATTCATTACACATCAATTCATCATTGTAGTACAATGATGTAATAAAATCCATGGCATTGTTCTAGCTCAATGTTCCAGCTATTGTTCTGATTTGTACAAACAGTATGCAAGACAAGCTTTTCACTGTGTCTTGGTACATGTGAGAATAACAATAAACCAATTCCAATCCCAATTCCAATCAAATTCACAATTCCAATTCTAATCCCTGGTCTAATTCCAATCCTGATCCCAATACCAATCATCATTCCAATCCCAATCCTCATCCCTATTTAAATTCCAATCCTTTTCCCAATTCCAATTTCAATCTGAATCCCAAAACCAATCCCAATCTCCATTCCAATCCTGATCCCAACACCAATCCCCATTCCAATCCCTATTCCATTTCTAATCCCAATCCCAATACTAATCCTCATTCTAATACCAATCGCCATTCCAATTCCAGTCCCAATCCCATTCAAGCTCCTGATGTGAAGGAAGCCAATATGAATGAACAGTATGACAGACAAGTGTTTCAGATGTGAAATGAAACCGTCCATCGTAAAAACAGGAAACAATGGAAATACTCTGCAGGTCAGGCAGCATCTGTGGAGGGGGAAGCAGAGCTAGTGTTTCAGAACTGGCCTGAAACTTTATTGATTTCCAGCTTTTATTTCATTTCCTGTAGATTGCCCTTTGCGTAAACAGGAGAAGCTGGGGGCGGTGGGGCGGTGATGCATGTTTATGGTCTATAGGGAAATCAGTAGGAGAACTGTACTGTGGTTAAAGAACTGTGTATATGTGCAGGTGGGAGGCAGGAATGGGGCTTATTTCTGCTGTTGTTGTTTTGTTGCTTGTGTTCTGTGTTGTCATGCCAAGCATGTTGGGTATGCCATGTTGGCGCAAAAATGTATAATTCTGGTGTGCTGGTTGTTAATGCAAATGACATGTTTCACTGTTTCATTGTCTGTACATGAGACAAATAAACTTCAATCTTGAATCAGAATGATAGGAATGATAGAGATAGGCAGAGATTTGACGGGCCAAATGGCCTTCCTCACTGCCATAAGGCAATGTAACATATAGCATCAGGGAGCAGTTTGTTGCATAGGAGTCCTGATGCTCTCTCCAAAATATATTTAACTAGCAAATCACAACCACAGGGTTCCACAGGTGCTGGAAATCTTGAGCAACACGCACAAAATGCTGGAGCAACTCAGCAAGTCAGGCAGCATCTATGGTAATGAATATGTCTTGGTCTGATCATCAGCACTAGAAAGGAAGGGGGAAGAAACCAGAATAAGAAGGGAGTGGGGGAGGGGGAAATACAAACTGACAAGTGATAAGGTGAGCGAGTCTGGGTGAGCACGTGGTCGAAGGGTCGGAGGGCAGCAGAGACCACAGATGAGTAGCAGTGAGAGAGGGTCTGACTGAAAACCTATCGAAGAGAAGATGAAAACTTCCTTAGAGTGGGCATCCTTCACAGAAATTTCACAGTCGAGCAGATAATCATAACCAGTGATGCACTGAGTTAGCTGTTTGACAGCACCAGGGATTAAACAATGTCTGGGAACATCTTTCAAGGTTCAAGGGCAGTCCGAGATCTGTCCCATCGTGGGATTGGTTGGAATAGGGACAGAACAAGCCGGAGGGTCGAAGATGTACAGAATTGAAATTACCCCGGGGTTAACTCTACCGATGGTTGGCTAGTGATTCAGGCCAACTAATATATTGAGCATCTTGTGTGAGTGACATACAAGCCCAGTGCTGTGAGTGGTGTTATACAGGGTTAGAAATCCTCCAGGCTAGAACTTTCAGTCTCCATGATGACCCGGTAGACCTCAGAGCAGGCTTCCTTCACAACAGGAATTTCAAAGGTATACCTTGAGGAAATACTCTACAATCTTTCTTTCCACAAGACCAAAATAGCAAACGACGTAGGAGCAAAACTAGGCCATTCAGCCCATTGAGACTGTTCCACCATTCCATCACAGCTGATTTATTATCCTTCTCAACCCCATTCTTCTGCCTTTTTCCCATAACCTTTGACACCCTGACTAATCAAGAACCCATCAAACTTTGCTTTAAATATACCCAATGGCTTGGCCTACATGACCGCCTATGGCAATGAATTTCACTACACTCTGGCTAATGAAATTACTCCTTATCTCTGTTCTAAAGGGACAGCCTTCTATTCTGAGGCTCTGATTCTAGACTCCCCCACTACAGGAAACATCATCTCCAAGGCCTTTCAATATTCAATAGGTTTCAATGGGATCTCCCTCATTCTTTTAAATTCCAGGGAATACAGGCCCGGAGCCATCAAATGCTCCTCATATGTTAATCCTTTCATTCCTGGGATCATTCTTGTGAACCTCCTCTAGACCTTCTCCAATTCCAGCACATCCTTTCTTAGATAAGGGGATCGAAACTGTTCATTCTGAGAGGTGAGCAGCTCATCAGACACTGGCAATTGAACGATCTCTGGGTTTGCTTCACCCACGGCCTCAGTATTCACCTTCCATCCAATTTTGTGGACGTGTTCCGGAGGTAAACAGTGACCAAGTCCAAGCAGTCAGCAGAAGAACATTAAACGCTGATTTTATCAGCATTCACAGACACGCAGAAAGGCACACACACTGTGGAGAAGAACCGATGACCTCTAAAAACTGATTGCACCCTCTGTTGTGACCTTGACGCATTGTTGTACTTGTTACCGCTCTTTAGCTGTGGCGGATGGCTGGCTTCAGTACAGTCTGTTTCGTTCTGTCTCGCCTGAGAGATGCAATTTGCATGAACAACAAAGGAACCTGCAGAGACTACATTAGCCGTGAATTTGGGATGTTACAGAGAAGTACAAAACCATCCCTTCAAAGTTGTTTGGCTATCCATAGCGACCAAACTGATTCAATTCACAGACTCACTATCGAGGACTCTACAATTTATGTTCTCAGTATTTTTAAAAATTATTTGTGCAATTTGCCTTCTTTTACACATTGGTTATTTGTCAGTCTTTGTTTATGTATAGTTCTTCATAAATTTAATTGTATTTCTTTATTTTCCTGTAAAAACCTGCAAGAAAATGACTCAGAGTAGTAGGTAGTGATTGACACACACACTCTGGCCACTTGTTCGGTACCTCCTTTACCTAACAAAGTGGCCACGGATTGTGCGGTTGTGGCTTCTGTTGCTGTTGCCCACCTACTTCAAGGCACGATGTGTTGTGTGTTCAGAGATACTCCTCTCGTAACGTGTGGTTATTTGAATAACCTTCACTTTCCTGTTAGCTTGAACCAGTCTGGCCATTCTCGTCTGACCTCGCTCATTAACAAGGCATTTTTACCCACACAACCGCTGCTTACTGAACTTTTTTTTGTTTTTCACACCATTTTCTGTAAACTCTAGAAACTGTTGTGCATAAAAATCAGGAGATCAGCAGTTTCTGAGATACTCAAACCGCCCTATCTGGCACCAAGGGTCAAAGTCACTTCGGTCACATTTTTTCTCCATGCCAATATTTGGTCTGAACAACAACTGAACCTCTTAACCATGCCTGTGTGCTTTTATGCATTGAGCTGCTGTCACGTGATTGGTTGATTAGATATTTGCATTAACGAACAGGTATACAGGTGTACCCAATAAAGCGGCCACCAAGTGTACCTGTGCTGAGCAATGCACACAAAATTCTGGAGGAATTCAGCAGGTCAGGCAGCATCTGTGGAGAGGAACAAATAGTTGACATTTTGGCCGAAACCCTCTGTCAGGATTAGTCCTGTTGACGAGTCTCGGCCTGAAATGTCGATCGTCTACTCTTCTCCATAGATGCTGCCTGACCTGCTGAGTTCCTCCAGCATTTTGTGCGTGGTGCTTTGCATTTCCAGCATCTTCAGGCTTTCTCATCTCAAGATTATCTCTGTGCCTAATACACAATCCACCTTCTTTCAGAAATGTGTTCACAGACTTGACCTCCACAGCTTTCCAACCAGATAGTTCCACAGGACCATCTCCCTGAGTCAAGATGTTTGTTATCCCTTCAGTCCTATACCAGAGGACATCTTTTGAGGTGGTTGAAGGAAAGTTTAGGGGAGATGTCACAGGTAGGCTTTTTTACACACAGTGTGGCCGATGTTTAGAATACCCTGCCAGGGATGGTGGTACAGGTAGATAATTAGGGACACTTAATTGACTTAGATAGGCATATGGGTGATAGAGGAATGAAGGGTTATGTTGGAGGGAAGAGTTAGATTGATCTTGGAATAGGTTAAAAGGTTAGAACAACATTCACTTACACTCCAGGTGTAATGCGTTGCAAGGTTTCACTGCTAATATAACGGCTTCTCTGTAAGGTTTCACTGCTAAGGTAATGGTTTCTCTGTAGCAGCAATGTTTAGGTTATGACTAGAGATAACGGGGGCTTTGGAATGTATGCTAGCCAATGAGAGGCATGTTGTTCTTCCTTGTGGATCTGGGAGCAGGGATTTCATGGTCTTTTGTTGGGGAGAGATGAAGAGAGAAGATGCGAATGAAGAGAGGTGGTAGAGCACCAAACGGAGTGGACTTGGAGTGAGGGTCCGAGGGTCAGCAACGATCGGAGAAGGTTGATGGGGAACAAAGGAACAGAACCGTGAGCTCCAACGTTGCTCATTAGACTGTCCCATGAGAACGGATCCTTTTTTTGTCTCTTTACAAACCACACAGTCAAATTAAGAGTTATGAAGCTCAATCATTTAATTATTGTGTACTGTTTGTTATTTCGTGGAACTGATTTGTAACAGGGGACACATTGTGCAGCATCCACCCAGACAAGATTCCTTAAGTTTGGCCGTGCCGGGGGCTGTCTTCCCCTAGATGAAGCTGCTAGCTGAAACCAGGGTTACACAGGGAATAAAGCTCTAACGTACTCAAATCTTTCCTTGTAACTCAGGCCCTCAAGTCTCGGCAACATGTTTGTAAATTTTCTCTGTACTCTTTCAGTCTTATTGCTGTCTTTCTGATGGTAGGTCATAGAGTCATAGAACGTCATAGCAGAGAAACAGGCCCTTTGGTTCATCTAGTCCATGCCGAACTGTTATTCTACCTTATCCCACCTGGATCATAGCCCTCCACCATGCATGTACATATCCAACTTCTCTCAAATGTTGAAATCAAATTTGAATCCACCACTTCTGCTGGCAGCTTGTTCCACAGTAACTCCTCCTCCCCTCCACATGAAGAAGTCTCCCCTCCCCCCCTCGCCCCGCCAAGCTCTCCCAGGTGACCACAACGGCACACAATACTCCAACTCTGACCTCACCAAAATCTCATACACCTTCAGCATAACTTTCCAAAGCCTGTACTCAATTTCTGTCAGCGCCGGTAAAACCATGCCTGGTTGATCCAATCCCTCATGATGTGACAGTCCCCGTCATCCCAGGACCCAGTCTCCTGAACCTTAGCTACGCTCCCTCTAAAGGCACATACACCTCTTCTGAAAGGAATTGATCAGAACTGTGTTAAGTACATCATACATTTAATGAACCAGTTTGAGATTCAAAATTGCTTGTTATTTCTCATTACCCTAGTGTAAAGAAGAATGAAATGATTGAAACTTTGATATGATATCTACCTCATGACACTACCTATTTTTGCCGTTCATTTATTGATTGATTAACTGATACAGCATTGAATATGCCCTTCTGGCCTTTCCAACCGCGACACCTAGCAACCCCCAGTTTTAGCCAGAGCCTAACCAAAGGACAATTCACAATATGACCTACTAACCAGTATGTATTTGGACTGTGGGAGGAAACTGGAGCACCTGCAGGAAGTTCACGTATTCCACAGGAAAGACATACAAACTCTTTATAGAGGGCGCTGGAATTGAATTCTGAACTCGGACGCCCGGAGCTGTAGTCTTGTGCTAACTGCTACGCTACTGTGGTTTTGTACGACTTAGTTTGGGGCCTTCTCTGGAGGGGAAGCCCCAAATCCTCGGCTTTGCCTATTGCCTGTTGCCGGGGCTGGGGTCGAAGCGCTTGGCAGAGATGGTGCTCGGTGCTCGGTGTCGAATAGGTGGTCGGAGGCTCGGAGTTTTTCGGACGGACTCGGAGTTGGACCGTGGTCGGATGCTTCCAGGATGCTGCACCGGCAAGTTGGCGGCGCTGGAGGTTCACCGTCTGCGTGAGATGATGGGACTTTCGAGAGACTCTGTGACTTTTACTGTGCCATGGTCTGTTCTTATCAAATTACGGTTTTGCTTTGCACTGTTGTAACTACATGTTATAATTATGTGGTTTTTGTTAGTTTTTAAGTCGGTTTGTCATGTGTTTTTCGTGATATCATTCTGGAAAAACGTTTTATCATTTCTTAATGCATGCATTACTAAATGACAATAAAAGGGGACTGCGTGTCCTCATAATCATAATCATAGTTATATTTTATATATTTCTTATTGTAATTTATTGTTTATTTTATATACTGCATTGTACTGATGGCACAGAACAACAAATTTCACGGCCTATGTCGGTGATAGTAAAAGCCACATGCACAAAATGCTGGAGGAACTCAGCAGGTCAGGCAGCATCTGATGCACCTATCAATCATACGATATGTTAAGCACAAGAGACTCTGCAGATGCCGGAGATCGTGAGCAGCAAAAACACAATTCTAGAGCAGGGGTTCTCCAATCTGAGTTCCACAGACCCCCGGGTTAATGGCCGGGGTTCAAGGCACAGAAAAGGTTGGGAACCCCCCCGATCTGCAGGTCAAGCAGCGTCTGAGTGAATCTGTGGAATTCATCGCCACAGACCGCTGTGGAGGCCAAGTCATTGGGTATGTTTAAAGCCGAAGTTGATCGGCTCTTGATCATTCAGGGTGCCAAAGGTTACGGGGAGAAGGCAGGAAATTGGGGTTGAGAGGGACAAGAAATCAGCCACGATGAATGGCAGAGAAGTCTTGATTGGCTGAATGGCCTAATTCTGCTCCTCCGTCTTATGATCCGTGTAGCTCCTCTAGCATTTTGTTCATGTACGTTCATGTTAAGCTTTATGTAAGTTATATTAAAAACATGTAGGGAACAAGGGCAGTTAATTGTTTCACAGAAACACTGGTAATTAGGCTAATGAAATAATTACACAGAACAGGATGCAGGCCAGATCTCTTCCCTTTGTATTTTGTTTTTCCATCTTTGTATTTTTACGATTTGATGTTTTTTGCACATTGTTGTTTGTCCGTCTTTCTTTGTGTGCATTTTTCAATGATTCTATCGTGTTTCTTGGTACTTACTCTGAATGGCCCTTAGGAAATGAATCTCAGGGTGACAGACACACACTTTGGTGATAAATGTACTTTGAAATGTGTAAGAGACTGACCTGGAGAGGTGATTTACTGGATTCAACAACAGCTAAAGTAGATAGTTTTGTGGTAAACTAATTATGTCATTGCACCAATATGTGAATAGTTAACCCATGCTGTCATTTTATGTATGAAGGTAGCACTAGTTCTGTTTGGGTTTATCAGTAGTTCTGAGTCTGTCACTAGTTCTCTCTGAGTCTGTCACTAGTCCTGTCTGGGTCTGTCACTAGTTCTGTCTGGGTCGGTCAGTAGTTCTGTCTGGGTCTGTCACTAGTTCTGTCTGGGTCAGTCAGTAGTTCTGTCTGGGCCTGTCAGTAGTTCTGTCTGGGTCTGTCAGTAGTTCTGTCTGGGCCTGTCAGTAGTTCTGTCGGGGTCAGTCAGTAGTTCTGTCGGGGTCAGTCAGTAGTTCTGTCTGGGCCTGTCAGTAGTTCTGTCTGGGTCTGTCAGTAGTTCTGTCGGGGTCAGTCACTAGTTCTGTCTGGGTCTGTCAGTAGTTCTGTCTGGGCCTGTCAGTAGTTCTGTCGGGGTCAGTCAGTAGTTCTGTCGGGGTCAGTCACTAGTTCTGTCTGGGTCTGTCAGTAGTTCTGTCTGGGTCTGTCAGTAGTTCTGTCGGGGTCAGTCACTAGTTCTGTCTGGGTCTGTCAGTAGTTCTGTCTGGGTCTGTCACATGTTCTGCTTGGGGAATTGATGTAGTGCAGGAACTCTAAACACTGAGTCTGTCACCTTGATGAATTATTCTATTAGACACCATTCTTATGTTCAAAGTGTTTGCTTTCAATAAAAGCTGTCCTGTTGTAACTCTGTAGAGTCTGACACTTTTTCCAATGACTACAAAGAAATGCACACGTGACATCTTTTTGTGCGTGCTCATACCTGTTCATCCTTTTCTGCTTTTATACCATTACATGCTCCTGCACATGTCAATACATCTCACACACAAGCATCACGACTGTTCACTCACAGCTGCATAATCTCACACACGCGGGCGAACAAGCACACATACACACACGTGCACATAACATACGCACAGGCACGCACATGCATACACGTGCACACACTTTTGCCCGTCCCATTGGAAGCTACGACTATCCCCCCTCCTTACCCTCTGCCATTGTCTAGATGAATGATAAATGAATCGTTCCCAAACTTTTCAAAGGTTTCGTAATGGTGCCGATCCATGTTACCTGTTGAGAGAGCAGCAGAGAAACAGTCAGCCAAAGACCGGGCCTGCCCGAACCCAGCAGCTCCATTGTTGGTCTCTCGACCACCCTCAGTCATACACCTGAGGAGGAGAGGGAATGCCAGCCAGCTCCTCAATCCTGGAGGGAGAGCTGCCGAGGGTGAGCTACGCTCTCAGTGTTCAGCACATGTGACCTGGAAGTAGCCTCGCTATTGACCAACTGACCTGTCCATCCCAGTTGAGCTCCAACATCTCACTGGTCTCCATCCTCCATGGAGAGGACCCCATGGAGACTCTCGGAGTGGGTGCTAGGAGGGCATCTCCTCATTCTGAAATTCTGACGGGAACACAAGAGACTGCAGAGCTCTGTTTCACTCACCTTCATGCACTTTGGAAGAAGGAAGAATAAAGGTGTATAATATTTTCTAAATGGGGAGAAAATTCAGAAATCAGAGGTGCAAAGGGATTTGGGAGTCTTAGTTCAGAATTCCTTAAAGGTTAACTTAGTCAGTGTCAAGGAAGGCAAATACAATGTTAGCTTCCATTTTGAGAGGACTGCAATACAAAAACAAGGATGTAATGCTGAGGCTTTATCAGGCATTGGTCAGACAGCACTTGGAATATTGTCAGCCTGAGTATTACCTAAGAGAGGATGTGCTGGCATTGGAGAGGGTCTAGGAGGTTCACGGCAATGGTGAATCTGTGGAATTCATCACCACGGACAGCTGTGGAGGCCAAGCCATTGGGTATATTTAAAGCGAAGGTTGATATGTTCTGGATTAGTTGGGTGTCAAAGTTAACAGGGAGAAGGCAGAAGAATGGGGTTGAGGCTATAATAAGTCAGCCATGGCAGAACTGTGGAACATACTAGATTGCCCAAATGACCTAATTATGCTCCTACAGTACTGTGAAAAATTCTTAGGCACATACATATAGCGAGGGTGCCCAAGACCTTTGCACAGTACTGTGTTTGTCAATGTGGAGCGGACAGTGAGCTTGTAAATCTGGTGGGAGCAAAGGATGTTGGGAGTGGTGAGGTGGACTGCCACGGGAGGGGTGTAGGACAGGAAGAAGTGCTGGGGGGGGTGGTGCGGGTGCAGACACACACAGCCCTAAGACACCAGGCAAGGTCATTTGATTCCAAACAACTGGTTTATTGATTATTACAGAATATCTCTCCGGTGCTTCCCACTCCCTCCCCTCTCTCTTCCCCTTTACCCAACCATGATTCCCCTCTCTCTGTCCCATCCCCACTCTCAGTCCACAATGGAAACCCATATCAGAATCAAGTTTATCATCACTCACGTGTCATATATATATATATATATATATATATACACACACCTAAAGCCTTTGCACATTACTATATGTTTTATAAGACCATAAGATACAGGAGCAGAAGTAGGCCATTTGGCCCAAGGAGTCTGCTCCGCCTTTAAATCTTGGGCTGATCCAATTCCTCCAGTCATCCACACTCCCCTGCTTTCTCCCCATATCCTTTGATACCTTGGCTAATCAAGAACTTATCTATCTCTGCCTTAAATGCACCCAATGACTTGGCCTCCATAGCCTCTCGTGGCAACAAATCCCACAGATTTACCACCCTCTGTCTAAAGTAATTTCTCCGCAATTTATAGTCTCATGATCTTCATCTTATTTCTTTATATCTTGTGACAAGCCTTCATTAGCATAGCAGGACTTGCATGTCTAAAGGAGATACAAGAGACTGCAGACGCAGGAATCTGGAGCATCACACAAAGGTGCAGGAAGAACTCAATGGGTCCGACTGCATCTGCGGACGGCAATGGACAGCTGATGTTTCGGTTTGAGACCCTTCATCTGGACTGAATGGGTAGACGGGGAGAGGGCGACTATAAAAAGGTGAAGGGAAAGGGCGGAGCAAGAGCTGGCAGGTGATGGGTGGATCCAGGTGAGGAGAGGCGACAGGCAGATGGAGGAGAGGAGAGCAGTGATAGCGACAGATGCTGGGAGGTGAGAGGTGGAGGTGTCAAAGGGGCTGCACGTGCTGGAATCTCTGACAGGAGAGAAAGATGAAGCATGGAACCAAGTGAGGGAGGTGGGGAGGTGGGGAGGTGGGGAGGGCAGGGGGATAGCAGGAAAGGAAGAGCAGTGGGACGAGTGTGAAGGTGATGGATATCCTTCTCGGAGCTTTTTTCTACCCCTGACATCCAACTTTGTATACCTTTCTACTTTTTAATTAAAATTTTATGTCTTTTAGGCCAATAAAGGGCCTGGATCTGAAATGTTGGCTGTCCATCTCCCTCCACAGATGGAGTCTGGCTAGCTGAGATCCTGAGAGTCCAAAGGCAGGATGTCTGGTCTCAGCGTAAGGGGCTGGTCAAGTAAGGTTGAGGGTTGTGAGACTTTGTATAACCCCACGGACAGTGGGTGCTCCATCACTGACTCGACGGTGGAGGCTGATGGACCTTTGATCCTTTGAAGGGATCATGGAGCCTTGAGAGGGGAAAGTTGCTGAGGTGGAGGAATTAGCCCAAATGCTAGGCCATTTCATCATGGCTGATTCATTTTCCCCCTCAGCCCCAATCTCCTGCCTTCTCCCCTTATCCTCTCATGCCCTGACCAACCAAGAATCGTTCACGCCTTAAATATACCCAATGACTTGGCCTCCACAGACACACGTGGCAACGAATTCCACAGATTCACCACCCTCTGGCTAAGGAAATTCCTCCTCATCTCCATTCTAAAAGGAGTACCCTCTATTAAGAGGCTGTGTCCTCTGGTCTTAGACTCTCCCACCATAGGAAACATCCTCTCCACATCCACTCTACTGAGGCCTTTCAACATTCAATAGGCTTCAATAAGGTCCCCTCTCATTCTTCTTAATTCCAGTCAGTGCAGCCCCAGAGCCATCAAACGCCCCTCATACATTATTCCTTTCATTCCTGGAATCATTCTCGTGAACCTCCTCTGAACCCTCTCCAGTGTCAGCACATCCTTTCTTAGATAAGGGGCCCAAAACTGGTCACAATACTCCAAGTGAGGCCTCGCCAGTGCTTTATAAAGCTTCAACATTACATCCTTGCTTTTATGTTCTAGTCCTCTCGAAATGAATGGTTCCAGTAGATCAGTTCTGCTTCCCTACTCGTCTCCCGAAGTCACGCCCAACACCAAAGGTCCTGCTCTATAGGTTTAGGAGCTTAGAATCACGAGGACCCGTCAGATCTATGCGATGTACCAATCCTCTCAGTGCAGTTTCCTCTACTCTTTCCCCTAAACCACAAATTATTCCCCCCAAACATCTGTCTGATTCCCTGCATATCCCAAAATCTATCAAGGTTTGAGGCCCTGCTTCTATCCCTTCATAAGTCAGCTGAATTACAGGAAACAAGAGGAAACCATTCAGTCCATCAATACTGTACTTCTCATACCTCAATATACCCACCAGCTGATCTCTGAGGCTGCCGAATGTCAGATGATTCAGCAAAATCAGAGCAGGGATCTCCTGCCCGTACCGTCACCGGGCAAGAACACTAGGATTTACCAGGAGTGCAGGGTGCTCGGCCCTACGGGCTGGGGGGCCAATTCCTGTCCTGTACAACCTCATTACATACAGCGAGCCTTCCTTACCCATGAGAAAGTCAAAAATAGTCATGTCGATGAGGTCGAGGAGCCATGTGCCCAAGTTGTAAGGTGCCGTTTGTTTGACTTCCTCGCAGTAGTCAGGATCCACCTCCCATCTGCTCGGGGGGGGGGCGGGGGTGGAAGCAGAGAGTTCTGTTAGTAGCACAGTCAGTGATTGTAGTATCCGCGCAAATCTCTCTCACATCGAGCTGCCCCTCCCCACCCCCCCAGTTAACCCAATGCTTCTCCAGCCCCCTAATCCCAAAGTCCTTCTGCCATAACATCTACTGTACAAGTCACACTGGTGTACAAGTCAGCCCCTGTCTCTGACTATCAGCGGCTGCTTCCCAGGGTCTCTGTCGCACAACATTTGCTGTATAGGGTATACATCAACCCCTCCTCTCTATCCAGCAACAACTGCTCCCCAGGGTCTATATGTCATAACATCTGTTGTATAAGTCACACTGGTGTACAAGTCAACCCCTGTCTCTGTCCATCAGCAGCTGATCCCCAGGATCTATGTACCACAACATCTGTTGAATAAGTCACACTGGGGTATACATTAATCCTTGCTCTCTATCTCTCTGTCCCAGCAGCAACTGCTCCCCAGGGTCTACGTACCATAACATCTGTTGTATAAGCCATACTGGGCATAAGATGACACCCCCCCCCCCCACAAACAACTGCTGATCCCAGTGTCTATTTAACGTGACATCTAGTGTATAAATCCCAGGTATATAACAGCCCAAGGTCTATCCAAGGTCCTTTAATACTGTAACATCTGGAGTACAGTCCTGTGCAAAAGTCTTTGGCATATATATAGCTAGGGTGCCTATGACTGTCTCATAGTTCTGTATATTATGCCTCTCCATTTACCAAATAACACTTAATACTACTGAGCTAACACAAGGCCTCCTGTCCCATGATCCTCTCGTATCCCCTTTGCCTATCACCTGTCCAGCTCTTGGCTCCATCCCTCCCTCTCCTGTCTTCTCCTATCATTTTGGATCTCCCCCTCCCACTTTCAAATCTCTTACTCACTCTTCCTTCAGTTAGTCCTGACGAAGGGTCTCGGCCCAAAATGTCAACTGTACCTCTTCCTAGAGATGCTGCCTGGCCTGCTGCGTTCACCAGCAACTTTGATAAAGTGTGTTGCCTAAATACTCTTAATTCTGTTTCCCAACCACCGTCCTATTTTAACCAATATACAGTTCTGTGCAAAGGTTTTAGGCTTGCTAACTATAAGACTTTTGCACAGAACTGTAGCTTGCACACTGATGTATATAAACTATTTTGGCAACCCTGCCCCCTCCAACATGCTTCCAGCAACACCAGATCCCCAGGTCTATTACCTCAACGTTTGATATATAAGTCATACAGATGTATAAATCGTCCCTTGTCTTTCTTCCTTCAACAGTTTATCCCAGGGTTTATTTACAGTAATAGCTGGTAAATAATTCATACTAGTGAATCCCCCCTTCCCCCGTGCTCCCTTCCACTTTCATATTCCCCACCAATTCCTGCTTTGTTATAGACTTCAGTGCTAGGAAATCACCCTTCATGGTTTTAAGGCTTTTTCCCCATTGAACTTTAGGTCAAAATTAAATAATAAAACCACGTTCTAGTTTTGAAACGCGATAGGTTCCAGTAATCATTTACAGTTATTTGTTTTTACTCTTTTCAGTTTCCTGGCTTGAGGTAAAGTTTTGTAAAATATGCATCAATAATGGAAAATCAGCAGCGAATTGTACAATGTCTAACTTACTTAGAACATAGAACAGGACAGAGAAACAATCCCTTCGGACCACAATGTCTGTGTCGACTGTGGCGACAAATTAGACTAATCCCCTTTGGTCTGCACGTGATCTGAATCCCTCCAAAGCCCTTCAAGCCTAACCGTCCCTTGATGGTGGATAAGACTCTCTCAATGATCAATGATCAACTTGATTCGCCATATATGTCTACATATATCAGTAATTAGCTGTGGTGTGTTAGTGTGACATGTAACAGAAAGACTAAAGAATTATATAAAAATCAAGTTACAGATTAAAGTATATATATATGGAATAAAATGTGGATAAATCCATTGCATTTTCCGTGAAATGTAATTCCGAGAGGATCAATGGATACTATTATTGAACAAAAGAAAAACACAGGACAAAACACTGAAACACCACAGCCGCCATCTTTGTCATCACCTCCCCTCCCAGTTTAGTCCCTTTGGGAACTGCCCCGAAGGGAGGCGTGCACCACTATCCCCCCCACCAGACTTACTCCGCTCGTTTGCGTTTGTGATAAGACCGTCGCCAGGGATTCCTCCACGTCTTCCTTTTGGCCAGGGCCAGGTCAGGCAGGAAGGCCGCCAGCGATCCCTCGATCTGGTCGGGTTTCCCGCACAGAGCGTGCTCGGTGGAGCAGTAGTAGGAGCACTCTCCGTAGAAGCAGACGTTGTTGGCTGCGCGGAGAGAGAGAAAGAGGGAAGGAGGATGGGTGCCAGTCAGCCAGGTTACCACAGGCAGCGTGCGGTGGGATAAGCTCATCGCAGGCTCTTACATGGGAAGTGGTGGATCCCAGTATGGGACTGAGTAATTATAAAGCCCAGGATGGTATATCACAGGAACAGGCCCTTCAGCCCATCATATCTGTGTTCACCATCATGACAAATTAAACCCATCTGTTCTGCTGCCACATGATCCATATCCCTCTGTTCCCCGCACATTCATGGGGCTGTCTAATTGCCTCCTAAATGTTGCTCTTATATCCGTGTACAGCACCTACCCTGACAGTGCCTTCTAGTGTCTACCATCCTCTGTGTAAAACACTTGTTTGCCACTGCCTTCTTCTCGGCAGTGTCTTTACAAGACAGGAGAGCATTCTAACTGGCTGCGTCACCGTCTGGCATGGGGGTGGGGGAGGCTACTGCACAGGATCGAAATAAGCTGCAGACAGTTGTAAATTTAGTTAGCTGCATCATGGGCACTAGCCTCCTTAATATCCAGGACATCTTCAAGGAGTGATGCCTCAAAAAGGAGGCATTCATCATTAAGGACCCCAAAACCCAGGAAATGCCCTGTTCTCTTTACTACTGTCAAGGATGAAGTACAGGAGCCTGAAAACGCACACTCAATGATTCAGGAACAGCTTCTTCCCCTCTGTCATATGATTGCTAAATGGACATTGAACCCATGAACACTACCTCACTCCTTTTTGCACAAATTATTTAATTTAATGATAGATAAATTAGATAGATACATGGATGGGAGAGGTCTGGAGGGTTATGGACTGGGTGCAGGTCAATGGGACTAGCGGAATAAAGTTTCAGCACAGACTAGAAGGCCGAATAGCCTGTTTTCTGTGCTGTAGCTATGGTTCTATTTTAAATGATTTAATATATAGTATATATATATATAATTACTGTAATTCGGTTATTTATTATTATGTATTGGGTTGTACAGCTGTGGCAAAAAGAACACATTTGAAGACATACACTGGTGACATTAAAGCTGATGTGAGTGTCCCACATCTCCTTTAAACTTTCCCCCTCTCACCTTAAATGCATGTCCTCTAGTGCAGGAGTTCCCAACCTGGGGTCCATGGACCCCTCAGTTAATGGTAGGGATCCATGGTATAAAAGAAGTTGGGAACCCTGGTCTAGTGTCCGACATTTTCACTGTGGGAAAAGTTATTCAGACTGTACCTATCATCATCATCATCGACCCAGCTGGTGGTGTAGTGGCATCAGCGCCGGACTTCGGGAGGAAAGGTCCCGAGTTCGAATCCAGCCGGCTCCCCTGCATGCTTTCCATCCGTGCTGGGTTATGAGCTGGTGATCTCTTTGGAAACTCACCCGGCTGAAGGCAATGGCAAACCACTGCTGCAGCTAGCCTCGTACGCGGTTCCCCACTACGTCAGAGAGGCGTGGAGAGAAACTCCGGATGCGACATACCTTTCCCTTATCATCATCATCATTATGTGCCGTGTTGTAAGAAATGGGCTGTCATGGTGAAGTGGTTTGCCATTGTCTTCTTCTAGGCAGTGTCTATACAAGACAGGTGACCCCAGCCAGTATCGATACTCTTCAGAGATTGTCTGCCTGGTGTCAGTGGTCGCATAACCAGGACTTGTGATATGCACCGGCTGCTTGTACGACCGTCCACCACCTCCTCCCACATGACCCTGATCAGGGGATAAGCAAGTGCTACACCTTGCCCAAGGGTGACCCGCAGGCTAGCAGAGGGAAGGAGCACCTTACACCTCCTTTGGTAGAGACATATCTCCACCCCACCACCCAATCTATGCATCTCATAATTTTACAAATTTCTATCAGGTCTCCCCTCAGCCTCCAGCGTTCCGGAGAAAGCAGTCCAGATTTGTCCAACCTCTCCTTTTAGCTCCTACTCTCAAATCCAGGGGAATCTCTTCTGCATCCTCTCCAAAGCCTCCAGCAACAGGGCGACCGGAACTGTGCACAGTACGACAAATGTAGCCTGGTGCTTCATTTATGTTTAATGATAACTCACGAGGATGTTGCTGGGACTTGAGGACCTGAGTTATAGGGAAAGTCTGAATAGGATGGGACTTCATTCCCTTGAGCACAGGAGAATGAGGGGAGATTTGACAGAGGGAGAGGTATAGATAGGATGAGTGCAAGGTGAAAGGGAAGGTGAGTGGGTAGGACGGGAGGGGGGATGTCTCTCCCACTGAATTCCTCCTTCTTCAGCCTCTTACCTCTTCCACCCATCCCCTTCCAACTTCTTACTTTGTCTCCCGTTCCCCACCCATCCACCTTCCCCCTCACCCGTACTCCCCCCACCTTCTTACTCTGGCTTCAGCGACTTTCCTTTCCAGTCCTAACGAAGTGCCTGAACCCCTCATCCTCCTCATGTAGACTCCTCATCCTCCTCCATAGATGCTGCCTGACCTGCTCACACTGTTCCCTCTAACCTGCGTGGCAGCAGCCGTGCAGTTACTGAAATGCTCCCGCGCACATTGCCCTTATGACGTTTTATTAAAGAGCCACGCAGTTTTCAGCCAGTGTAAAAATGTCCTGCTCAGAGCAATATCTGGTCCCTGCAGCAACACTGGAGGGACCGTTGGTGTTGAGTTCCTCCGGCATTTTGTGTGTGTACATCCTTGTTTACTTATTGTAAAAATTGTGTATAACTGATGTTTAATTCATATTTTTCTTGTGAACATTGCTTCTCTGAGGCTATGCTTCTGTGATTCACTTTCACTTCACCTGTGCCTACAGGTATTTGCGCGTATGACAATAAACTCGACTTTGAAATCTAACTCTAATGTCCTGAAATCTGGTTGGGCTCACTTCGGAGGGAAGCTAATTTGCACAAGATGGAGAATATTCTGCCAGGCACTGTCATATGTCAAGAGTATTACCTCACAGATTCACAGAGGATGGTAGCATTCATAGAGAACAGGTCCTTCGGCACAATCATCAAAGATCCTCACACCCAGACCACGCTCTTTTCTCGCTGCTGCCATCGGGTAGAAGGTACAAGTGCCTCAGGACTCACACCACCTTACTACCTGACAACCATCAGGCTCTCGAGCAAAAGGGATAACTAACTCATACAGTGTTTCCCAACTGGGGGACTCTTTATCCTGTTATTTCATCCTCTCATTACTTAATGCTGTTTATTTATATTTTCATTTGAACAGTTTGTTGTTCATTGATCCTGTTTATGGTTACGTTTTATAGATTTGCTACGTATCCCCACAGAAAAAAGGATCTCAGGGTTGTATGTGGTGATTTTGAAAATAAACTTTACTTTGAACCTCGACTACTTGGCGGGGTGCAGATACATCTCTACCAAAGGATGCATAAGGCACTCCTTCCCTCTGTGAGCCTGCAGGTCACCCTTGGATAAGGTGTAGCACCTGCTTAGCTCAATGATCAGGGTCACGTGAAGCCATGGGAGCAGGTGATGGATGGTCGTATGAGCAACTGGTGCATATCACAAGTCCTGGTTATGCGACCACTGACACCAGACAGACAATCTCTGAAAAGTATTGATAATGGCTGGGGTCACCAGTCTTCTGCCCAGAAGAAGGCAATGGCAAAACAACTTCTGTAGACAAATTTGCCAAGAATGAACATGGTCGTAGAAAGACCGTGATTGCCCATGTCATATGGCACAGCACATAATGAAGGCTCAAGTCCTGGTGGTATGTGCTTTCAAGCTTTTGTATCTTCTGCCTGATGGAAGGAGGGAGAAGAGAGAATCACCAGGATAGGAGGGGTCCTTGATAAAGTTGGCTGCTTTCTTGAGGCAGTGAAGGGAGTCCATGGAGGGGAGGCAGGTTTGTGTGATGGATTGGGCAACATGCACAACTCGCTATAGTTTCTTGTGGTCTTGAGCCATAACAAGCCATAAAGCATCCAGACATGACACTTTCCAAGGTGCATCTGCAAAAATTGCTGAGGATTATCAGGGACAAGCCAAGTTTCCTCAACTTTCTGAAGAAGTAGAGAACTTGGTGTGCTTCTCTGTAGTTTGATACAACTGATTCACCAAGGAACGACTCAGCCAGAGGGCACTCAGGCACTTCCCTCCAACAATCCCCTCCCCTCTAACCTTAGCCTACCTACTGCCGTGAGTTAGGAGCTTCATTGTTGAGGGGGCGCGATGCAGAGAAGGGAGGTGGCATTGCGAGGGCACCACCAAACCAAGCTGCCTACCTGGTGAGATGAAGAAGGTCCTCCAGAGTTTCTTGTCATGGGTGACGTCTCGGATTTCCCTCGTCATGTTGACCAGTCTCCCAGCAACCGGGGGCACACGTCGGAAATCCAGAATCCTTCAAAGGAAAAAGAGGGCCACCATCGAGAGAGTAAAATAAACCCTCAGTCACACTTAACTCTTGATAGGGTGGTAAAGAAGGCATATGGGGCACTTGTCTCCATTGTTCAAGGCACTAAGGGTAAGTGTATGGAAGCCATATTGCAGCTAATCAAACCTTGGCTAGGCTGCACTTGGAATATTGTGTGTAGTTCTCATCACACTATTACAGGAAGGATGCAGAAGCACTTAACATGGTGCAGAAGGGGTTTATTAGGATGCTGCCTGCATTAGAGGATTTGAGCCATAAAGAGGTTCGACACTCGCCTGCAGGAAAGATGTAAATACGGTTGAAAGAGTACAGAGAAAATTTACAAGGATGTTGTCAGGGCTAGAGGACCTGAATTAGAAGGAAAGGTTGATTAGGTTAGGACTTTATTGCTTGGAATGTAGCAGATTGAGGGGAGATTCAACAGAGGTACACGAAATTATGAGAGGTGTAGCTAGGGTAAATGCAAGCAGGCTTTTTCCATTGAGGTTGGGTGGGACTACAACCAGAGGTCATGGGTTAAGGGCGAAAGGTGAAATATTTAAGGGGAACATGAGGAGAAACTCCTTCACTCAGAGGTTTATGAGAGTGTGGAATGAGCTGCCAGTGTAAGTAGTGCATGCAAGCTCAACGTCAATGGTTAAAGTAAGTTTGGATAGGTACATGAATGGTAGGGTTATGGAGGGCTTTGGTCCAGGTGCAGGTTGATGGTAATAGGCAGTTTAAATGATTCGGCACAGACTAGAGGAGATGAAGGGCCTGCTTCTGTGCTGTACTTTTCTATGACTCTAAACTTGAGTTGTTTGCTTCAGAGTATCAAAGGCTGAGGAGAGACCTTGTAGAAGGTGACAGAATTATGAGAAGCATAGATAAGGCAGCCAGTCAGAATCTTTCTCCCAGGTAGAGATGGCAACTAACAGTGAATATTCACTAAAGTTGAGAGGGGGAAAGATTAAAGATTAAAGGAGATGTTGCAGGAGAAGGTTTTTACATAGAAAGTGTTGGGGGCAGCAATGGGCTGCCAAGGGTAATGGTGGAAGCAGATGTGATAATGGCATTTCGATAGGTACATGAAGGTGCAGGGAATGGAGGGAGATGGATTTACCAGGATGCTGCCTGGATTAGAGAGCATAGCTTATGAGGATAGGTAGGGCTCTTCTCTTTGGAGTGAAGGAGGATGAGAGGTGACTTGATAGAGGTGTACAACATGTTAAGAGGAAAGGTCGAGTGGACACCCAGAGATTTTTTTTCCCAGGATAGATAAAATTTTAAGGTGCACCAAGGTGCAAAGTTTTAAGGTGAACATGAGATTCTGCGGATGCTGGAAATCCAGAGCAACACACACAGACTGCTGGAGGAACTCACCAGCTCAGGCAGCATCTATGGAGGGGAATAAACAGATGATGTTTCAATCTTGAAGAAGGGTCTTGGCCTGAAACGTCAACTATTTGCTCATTTCCATAGATGCTGCCTGACCTGCTGAGTTCCTCCAGCATTTTGGGTGTCTTGCTCATAACTTAATGCTGATTGGAGGTAAGTATAGAAGAGGTGTCAGAGGTAGGTTTTTTTTACGCAGAGTTGGGCGTGAGTAACACTTGACCGGGGGAAGTGATAGAGCCAGGTACATTAATGACATTTAAGAAACTCTTATATATGCTCATGGATGACAGAAAAATGGAGGGCTATGTGGGAGGGAAGAGTTAGATTGATCTTAGAGTAGATTAAAGGGTCAGCACAACATTGTGGGCTGAAGGGCCTGTACTGTGCTGTAGTGTTTTGGTTTCGATGTTGTATGAACGTATAAGAGATTTGTGGGCTGAAGGGCCTGTACTGTGTTGTAGTGTTTTGGTTTCGATGTTGTATGAACGTAGAAGAGATTTTTGATCCAAGGGTCCCGTTCCCGTGCTGTACTGTGCTGGGTACAGAAGTCTCACCTGTCCAGATGAAAGGCAGCAATCTCCGAGTTGTGTCTCTCGTAGTCGGAGAAGTAGAAGAAGTCAGGAGGAGTCTCCTGCTCCCTGGTTTGCCTGGAAAAAAAACACTACAGTTTAATGAGACTTGTCCATTGGCAGGAGGCACACAGATAAGAAAACGCCGTTTACTTTTACTAAAAATTTAAAAGGTAATAAGTACATACAGTACTGGGTAAAAGTCCGAGGCACATATGGATATATAGCTATGGTGCCTAAGACTTTTGCACAGTACTGTCGCAATTTTATGTACGGCACTGTACTGTTGCTGCAAAATTTTAAAAAATACCCGTCATATGTGAGTGATGATAAACCTGATTCTGATATGGGTCTCTATTGTGGACTGAGAGTGGGAAGGGGTCAGGGAGAGGGGAATCATGGTTGGGAAAAGGGGTTGGGAAAAGGGGAAGAGAGAGGGGAGGGAGCGGGAAGCCCTAGAGAGACATTCTGTAATGATCAATAGACCAATAGTTTGGAATCAAATGACCTTGCCTGCTGTCTCAGAGCCGGGTGTGTCTGCACTCGCATCACCCCCACCCCTGGCACTCCTTCTCTGCCACCTGTCCCACACCCCTCCTGCAATGCTCCACCCTCACCATTCCCAACATCTGTTGCTCCTGCCAGATTTACAAACTCGCTTTCCGCTCCACGTTGACAAAACAGTACTGTGCAAAAGTCTTAGGCACATATATCTAGCTAGGGTGCCAAAGGCTTTTGCACAGTACTGTATATGTCACCATACACAACCCTGAGATTCATTTTTTGTGGGCATACTCAATAATTCCATAATAGAATAACAAAAGTGCAAATATGAAAAGAATGAAATAATAATAATAATAAATAAGCAATAAATATCGAGAACCTGAGATGAAAAGACCTTGAAAGTGAGCCCAGAGGTTGTGGGAACAATTCAATGATGGGGCAAGTGAAATTGAGTGAAGTTATCCCCTTTGGTTCAAGAACCTGATGGTTAAGGGATAGTAACTGTTTCTGAAACTGGTGGGGTGAGTCCAGAGGCTCCTGTACCTTCTTCCTGATGGCAGCAGCGAGTTGAGAGCATGTCCTGGGTGGTGGGGTCACTGAAGATGGATGCTATTTTCCTGCAACAATGCTGCATGTAGATGAGCTCAGTGGTAGGGAGGGCTTTACCTGTGATGGACTGGGCCACATCCACTACTTTTTGCAGGATTTTCCCTTCAAGGGCATTGGTGTTTCCAAACCAGGCTGTGATGCAGCCAGTCAATATACGCTACACCACATATCTAGTCAAAGTTTTAATGGCATGCTGAATCTTCACAACTCCTAATAATGCAGAGGCACTACAGTGTTTTCTTCATAATTGCTCTTACATGCTGGGCCCAGGACAATCCTCCAAAATGATAACACCGAGGAATTTGAAGGTGCTGACCGCTGATCCTCCAACGAGGACTGGCTCATGGACCTTTGGTTTCTTCCTCCTGAGTCAATAATGAGCTCCCGGGTCTTGTTAACGTGGAGTGAATGGTTGTTGTTGTGGCACCACTCAGCCAGATTTTCAATCTCCCTCCTGTATGCTGATTCGTCACCGCCTTTGATTCGGCCAATGATAGTGGTGTCGTCAGCGAACTTGAATATGACATTGGAGCTCTATTTAGCCACACGGTTATAAGTGTAAAGAGAGTAGAGCAGGGAGCTAAGCACACAGCCCCCTGCTTTACTCACGTAAGGTAAAAGCCACCTGAAGCACCTTCAATTACTCCAAAAGACTGAGGTTTGGTAAAATACTGAAAGGCTTTTATTCGCTGTACAATACGACCTCCACAGTGAGTGTCTGCCCCCGGACTGAGGGGGAGGGGCAAGGCGAACACCTTTATACAGGACTCTGTGGGAGGAGCCACAGGGGCAGTCAGCAGAGGGGTGTGTCCAGACAGGTAACCGAGTTACAACATATATACATGGTTTACCACACCACCCAGGCTGTTCCTTAAGGAAAAGAGTAGTTAATTCCCTTACGTAGGGAATGAAGGCTGGTGTCAATCAGATTACAAATGCACCATCCAGGCCAAGCTCTCTTCTCACTGCTACCATTCGGAGGGAGGGAGGTATCATTACCTTAGATCCCACACCACCAGGTTCAGGAACAGTTATTACCCTTCAACCAACAGGCTCCTCAACCAGTGTGGCTAACTTCACTCATCTGAACACTGAACAGATCAGAACCAGGTTTAATATCACCGGTAGATGCTATGAAATTTGTTGTCATGGGCTGCAGTACATTGCAATACATAGTAACAAAAACTGTGAATATATATATATAGTCAAATTCAACAAGTAGTGAGGTAGTGTTCATGGTTTCAATGTCCATTCAAAACTAGGATGATAGAGGGGAAGAAATATAAACACAAAATAATCTGCAGATGCTGGGGTCAAAGGATAAAGGGGAAGAAGCTGTTCCTGAATCATTCAGTGTGTGCCTTCAGCTCCCGTACCTCCTCCCTGCAACCTCTGGACTCACTTTCAAGGACGCTACAACTCATGTTCTCAGTATTATTATTTTATTTTTTATTTTCGTAATTTGTCTTCTTTTGCACAGTGGTTATTAGTCAGTCTTTGTTTTTGTACAGTTTTTAGAAATTGTATTTCCTTACTTTCC
The DNA here is from genome assembly GCF_030028105.1 of Mobula birostris. Classification (NCBI taxonomy): domain Eukaryota; kingdom Metazoa; phylum Chordata; class Chondrichthyes; order Myliobatiformes; family Myliobatidae; genus Mobula; species Mobula birostris. Next base: position 149,526,578 of record NC_092378.1, read on the forward strand.
TGTGGATGCCTGCAAGAAAGTGGATCTCAGGGTGGGACATGGTGACATATATGTACTTTGATGATAAATTTATTTTGATGATCTTTCTGTGTGATAATGATGAGGCTCAAATGCCAACTTCACAACAGGAGTGGCCAGGAGCAGCAACTCACCAGGAGACGTCAGAATCGCTCTGAGAACTCGGGGGTTTGTAAGCTAATGTAGTGGAACGAGCGTGATGAGGGAGGTGGCAGAGGTTACCATTTTCTGACAAAATTATTGAAACCAAGCTTTCTATTAGCAGAATGCAAATATACAATTCCTTGCTGAACAAAACAGTTCCTGCTCTCCGGTGAGGTATGGGGTCGCACACGCGTGCCTCGTGCGACTAAAATCTGACACAGTCAGAAGCTGGGAGTCAGAGGGAGTTGCTGATAGAGTCATAGAGCCCTACAGCATAGAAACAGGCCCTTAAGCCCATCTAGAGCATACTGATCCAATCTTCTGCCTCGTCCCGTCTAACCTGCACCTGGACCATATCCCTCTAAACCGCTCCCATCCACGTACTTCACTCAGGAAATAGCAGGGAGCCACATGGACCCTTGAACCTTCTGCAATACCCAATCAAATTTCGACTGATCCAGTTGCAACCTCAGCTCTGCATTCCCGCCCACCTTTCATCCTCATGATTTTCACAAATCCTTCCCCCTCTTCCTTACACGTGTGACACCCTGCGTTCCAAAGACATGTGACATTACTAAACTATGTCTTAAATTGGGATTCCTTAGTTTTAAGCTGTGACCCTGCCCTACGCCCCCCCCACCCCAAACTTATTTACACAATGCAGAAATAGCCCTTTCTTCTATCATGACCCTGAGGGGCTTTCTAAAGCATTGAACCATCGGACCATTGGTAAGACCGTTGTTCACGTGACAGTCAACCAACCAGATCAGTGAGTCAGACCAATATAAACACAAGCACTCGGCAAAACCCACACTCAGTTGTGCACCTCGTCTACTGATGAAACGTTTGTGACCAAACCTCCAGGCCCGGTGAACAACCTGAGCACCAATCTTCTCGTTCATTTCATGCTACATCTACGTATCTCCCTCACAACTTTACGTAACTCTGTCATGCATCCCTTCCACTCCATGGAAAAGAAACCCAGTCCATCCCGCCTCTCCTTAAACTGAAATGCTCCTCCCTGGGTAACATCCTCGCAGAAACACAAGAGACTGGAATCTTCAGCAGAAAAACAAATGAAGCAACACACATAAAATGCTGGAGGAACTCAGCAGGACAGGCAGCATCCATAGAGAGGGAAAAACAGTCAACATCGGTGCTCAGTCCTGGTTGCCTCACTACAGGAAGGATGTGGAAGCCATAGAAAGGGTGCAGAGGAGGTTTACAAGGATGTTGCCTGGATTGGGGAGCATGCTTTATGAAAACAGGTTGAGTGAACTCGGCCTTTTCTCCTTGGAGCGACGGAGGATGACAGGTGACCTGATAGAGGTGTATAAGATGATGAGAGGCATTGATCGTGTGGATAGTCAGAGGCTTTGTCCCAGGGCTGAAATGGTTGCCACAAGAGGACACAGGTTTAAGGTGCTGGGGAGTAGGTACAGAGGAGATGTCAGGGATAAGTTTTTACTCAGAGAGTGCTGAGTGCATGGAATGGGCTGCCGGCAACAGTGGTGGAGACAGATATGATAGAGTCTTTTAACAGACTTAGTAAAATAGAGGGCTATGGGTAAGCCTAGAAATTTCTAAGGTAGGAACATGTTCAGCACAACTTTGTGGGCTGAAGGGCCTGTATTGTGCTGTAGATTTTCTATGTTTCAGGGCCGAGACACCTCACAAGGATGGAAAGGGTAAAGAAGTCAGAATAACAAGTTACGGGAAGGAGAAGGAGTAGAATCTGGCAGGTGATAGGTGAGACCAGCTGAGGGAGGAGGTGAGTGGGTGGTGGAATGGGGTTAAAGTATGAATCTAGCAGGTGATAGGTGAGACCAGGTGAGGGGGAAGGTGAGTGGGTGGGAGATGGGCATGAAATAAGAAGCTGGAAGGTGATAGGTGGAGTAGGTAAAGGCTGAAGCTGACAGGACAGGAAAGTGGACCATGGGAGAAAGGGAAGGAGGAGGCGAACCAGAGGGATGTGAGAAGGGATGAGAGGTGAGCCAGGATGGTAATGGAAAAAGAAAGAGGGAGGGGAGAGAAATTATTGGAGGCTACCCAGACAGAATATGAGTGTTGCTCCTCCAACGTGAGTAGCCTCATGGTGGCGGTAGAGGAGCCCATGGGCTGACATGTTGGAATGGGAATGGGAATAGAAACGGGCAGGTGATGAGTGAATGCTGGTGAACCCATGTGAGGCGGGGGGAGGCCGTTTCTGCTGTGAAAGAAAAAAAACTGCTGGAACAACTCCGAGCATTCGAGCCGTATCTGTGGAGGGAAAGGAAATGCTGATGTTTCAGGTCGAAACCCTGCATTGTGCTGGATCTCTGCTCCACCCTCACCACCCACGTTCTACAGCAGCATGAGCGGAACAGTGATAAAAGAAACATCGTTCATCTGGAAAGAATGCAGAGATGATTTATGAGGATGCTGCCAGGACTTGTGGGCCTCAGAGGTTGCACAGGCCGGGACCTTATTCCCCGGAATATAGTAGGCCGAGGGGCAACCACAGAGGCTCGTTAAATCATGAAGGCCATAGATAGGGTGAATGCACAGTCTTTTTCCCAGGGGAAGGAAGCCAAAAACTAGAGGGTATCGGTTTAAGACGAAAGGGTGAAGATTTAAAATGGATCTGAGGGGAGGGTGTGTGTGAAATTCCTCAGAGATCAGTGCGTATATGAATTGAGCTGTCAGAGAAAGTGGTTGAGACAGGAACCAATAGCAACATTCAAATATTTAGATGGGAGGTGTTTATTAATTTTTATTGAGATACCCCGCAGAATAGGCCCTTCTGGCCGTTTGAGTTGCACCACCCAGCAATTTCCCCAGTTTAGTCAGAGCCAAATTACAGGGCAATTTATAATGACCAATTAACCTACTAACCAGTACGCCTTTGTACTGTGGGAGGAAAACCATGCGGTCATGGGGGTGAATGTACTAACTCATTCCAGGCAGCAGCGGGAAATGAGCCCAGGTCGACTGTACTTTAAAGCGTTGCGCTACCCACTACACTACTGTGCTGTAGAGGGATATGGGCCAAATGTGGGAAAGTGGTATTACCTCGCTGGGCACCACGGTTGGCATGGGCTAGATGGGCTGAAGGGCCTGTTTCTGTGCTGTATTAATCTATGGCTCTAACTCCACACAACATCACAGCCGTGGCCTAACCAATTGTAACAGGTTGTCCCTGTTCTTGTACTCTGTCACAGTCAGTGAAGATTGGAACATTCAAGCTATTTAAAATATATGTTAATACGCGTTCTTCACTACACTATCTACGTGCCATTACTTTCAGGGACCTCAAGCTCCCTCTGTTCACCAACACTCCCTGGGGTCTTGCCATTTACTGTGCATGTCCTATCCCACTTAACCTTTCCAAGTCCATTGCTACACATCTGTCAGCAGTAAATCCCATCTGTCATTGTTCAGAAGAATCGGAATTAGAATCACTGACACACAGGACTGTGCAAAAGTTTTAGGCACATACTGTATGTATAGCCAGAGTTGCCTAAGAGTTTTACACAGTACTGTAGTAATTTTATGTATTGCACTGTACTGCTGCAAACAAAAAATCAAATTTCATGACAAACCTGATTCTGATATGGGTCTCTATTGTGGACTGAGAGTGGGAAGGAGACAGGGAGAGGGGAATCATGGTGAGGAAAAGGGGAAGGGAGAGGGGAGGGAGTGGGAAGCACCAGAGAGACATTCTGTAATGACTAATAGACCAATTGCTTGGAATCAAATGACCTTGCCTGGTGTCTCAGGGCGTGATATGTCTACACCCGCACCACCCCCACCCCTGGCACTCCTTCTCTGCCACCTGTCCCACACCCCTGCCATGTCGCTCCACCCTCACTATTCCCAGCATCCTTTGCTCTGCCCAGATTTACAAACTGGCTCTCCACTCCACGTTGACAAACACAGTACTGTGCAAAAGTCTCAGGCACCCCAGCTATAAATGTATGTCATGAAGATTGTTGTTTTGTGGCAGCAGTACACTGCCTAGCTTGCCAGTACAGTGCAATGCTTAAAAAAATTACTGTGTTACAGTAAAAATAAATAAATTAAATAAGTATCTCTAAATAAATACACTAATTAAATATTCTAATTTCAAAAGGTGCAATAACGCAAAACTGAAACAAATCGTAAAAGGGCAGCATGCGGTTAGCGCGACGTTATTACAGCTTGGGGCATTGGAGTCCACAATTCAATTCCAATGCCATCTGATAGAAGTTTGTACGTCCTTCCCATGGGAGTGTGGGTTTCCTCCGGGGGCTCCGGTTTCCTCCCACACTCCAAGGACGGACCAGTTGTAGGTTAACTGGTCGTTGTAAATTGTCCCGTGATTAGGTGAGGGTTAAATCGGGCGATAGCTGGGTGATGCGGCTCATCGAGCCAGAAGGGCCTGTCCCACGCTGTATCTCTAAACGAACAAACAAATAAATAAATAAACAAATCGTGCAAAAGACAAATAGCGAGTTAGCATTCATGGGCTCATTGTCTGTTCAGAAATCTGATGGTGGAGAGAAAGAGTCTGTTCCTCAAACGTTGCGTGTGTGTCTTCAAGCTCCTGTACCTCCTCCTTTGTGGTAGTAATGAGAAGAAGGCACGTACAGATTAGTGAGGGTCCTTAATGATGGATGCTACCTTCTTGAGTCACTTTAAGGGGCATTTAGACAGACACATGAGCAGGCAGTGAGTGGATGAATCTGGACTATGTTCAGGCAGAAGTGCTGTGGTTTAAGTCGGGATCATGGTCAGAACAGTCATGATAGGCCAAAGGGCCCCTTCCTCTATTACCTTTCAATGTGCTGTAGAGTCGTGGAGCAACAACAGCTCAGAAATAGACCCTTCGGCCCAATGAATCCATGCTGACCACAGTGTCCCGCTGTCCTGCGCTTGGCTCATATCACTCGACGTCCTGCCCCTATCCAAGTGCTCCTTAAACAATACTACTGCAATCAGTCTACCCTGTAGCTGATCAAAAACTAAGCAACGCATCACCAGCACTAGCCTACTCACCATCATGGACATATATACAGACACGTGTCAGGAATAAGGCCGGCAATATCATGTAGAATCTCATCTACCCTCCTCATGGACTGTGTGTCCCACTCCCATCAGGGAGCAGGCTACGTAGCATCCACACCAGGACCACCAGGCTCAAAAGCAGTGAGGCTGATCATCATCTCTGCCCACTACCCACCCCTCCACATGCCCCACTATCACTGCTTTATCATTTCCTGTCAGTGTCATCCAATGTACAAGCACTCCTGTGCCAGGCATCACTTTATGGACATATAATCAATCTCCGTATAGGCTATCCAATGTATTTATATTTCTCTTCACTCTCCTCTCCTATTAGATTCCTTCCACTTTAACCCTTTCCCTTTCCTACCCACCTGGCTTCACCTATCACCTCCCAGCCAGTCCTCCTTCCCCTCTCCCCACCTTTTCATTCTGGCCTCTTCCCCCTCCCTTTCCAGTCCCGAAGGAGGGCCTTGGTCCAAAGTGTCTTCTCTTTGTTCATTTCCACAGATGCTCTCTGATTTGCTGAATTCCTCCAGTGTTTTGTGTGTGTTGCTTTGGATTTCCAGCATCAGCAGACTTTCTCATGTTTATATTATTCAATTATTGTGGGTTTTTTTTTGTCCTGTATCAGATCTGGAGTAACAATTATTTCAGTCTCCTTTACACCTGTGTACTGGAAATGACATTAAACAATCTTGTATCCTCTCGACAACCTATCGAGAACCTCAGGGTTCTCTCCTGAAATATCCTCTCGATATCTAGCCTTTGAGAACCGCAGGGTTCTCTCCTGAAGTAACCTCTCCGACATCCAGACTGCTGAGAACCTCAGGAACTTGTGTGCTTCAATCTCCCGGTTCCGAATGCCCTGTGGGGTGAGCCTCCTTGCTCACAGCACAGTGCTGACCCAGCCCGTATAGCGGCAGACCCACCAACAGTGGGAGGCACCCAGCTCCCTGTGAGGGGGGGGGGACCAGAAACTGTATGCAGGACTGAAGGTGATTGTAGGCCACATAAACCCCTCAAACAGTTTCAAGCTCAAGTTTAATTGTCATTCCACCATACATGGATACAGCGAAATGAAACAGCGTTACCCCAGGGTCCAATGTACAAAACACAGTACCAACAATCACACACAGCACAAGGTACATCTAGCAAATATAAGACATCAGTAAAATGCCATCACACAAAAAACAGTAATAGCCCAAGACCCTGGGTCTATAAATGGCTTGGAATCCCAATGAGAGTCATACAGCACAGAAACAGGCCCTTCTTCCCAAATGGTCCATGCTAACCTGGATGGCCATCTGAGGTCATCCCATTTGCCCACGTTTGACCCATAACCTTCTAAACTTCATGAAAACCAGCCTCCCCTACATGGATCCTGTCAACACTTCCTGCTGCCTCGGGTAGCAGCCAACATAATCAAGGACTCCTCCCACCCCAGTCATTTGCTCTTAAAAGTTCCAAGTAAATTTATTATCAAAGTATATATGTGTCACCATACACTACCCTGGGATTCATTTTCTTACAGGCATTCACAGTAGAGTAAAGAAATATAACAGAATCAATGAAAACCGACACGCAAAGACTGACAAACAACCAATGTGCAGAAGACATTCTGTGCAAATACAAAAATATGCAATAATTAATAAATGAGTAAATAAATAGTACTGAGAACATGAGGTGTAGAGTCTTTGAAAGCGAGTCCATAGGCTGTGGAATCATTTCAGAGTTGAGTTGAGGTGAGTGAAGTTATCCACGCTGATTCAGAAGCCTGATGGTTGAAGGGTAATAACTGTACCCCCTGCCATCAGGCAGAAGATGCAAAGGTTTTCTCTTCCCATGGCCACGGTAGCACCGTGGTTAGTGCAATGCTTTGCAGTGCCAGCGATCAGGGTTCAATTCCTACCACTGTCTTTAAGGAGTTCATACCCACCAACATGCCAGAGGAGAAATTTGTAGCATTGGCAAGAGAACATTTCTGAGGATCTATCCAGATCCCAATATATCGATGTGATTACAAAGAAGGTATGACAGGGGCTATATTTCATTAGGAGTTTTGTTAGATTTGGTGTGTCACAAAGATATTTGCAAATTTCTACAGATGTACCACAGAGAGCATTCTTACTGGCTGCATCACCATCTAGGATGGTGGAGGGGGCACTGTGCAGGATTGAAATAAGCTGCAGAAAGTTGAGAGGGGAGACTTGCAGCATGGGCGAATGCTGGTCTTCCATAAACCTTGCCCAGGCCTGCATCCTGGAAAACCTCCAAGGCGCAAATCCATGGTCTCACGAGACTAACGGAATAAAAAAATATATACTTACTGTAATTTACAGGTTTTTTACTTATAAGACCATAAGACAAAGGAGCAGAAGTCGGCTATTCGGACCATCGAGTCTGCTCTGCCATTTCATCATGAGCTGATCCATTCTCCCATTTAGTCCCACTCCCCCGCCCTCTCACCATAACCTTTGATGCCTGGCTACTCAGATACCTATCAATCTCTGCCTTAAATACACCCAATGACTTGGCCTCCACTGCTGCCCGTGGCAACAAATTTCACCGATTCACCACCCTCTGGCTAAAAAAATTTCTTCGCATTTCTGTTTTGAATGGGCTCCCTTCAATCCTTAAGTCATGCCCTCTCGTACTAGACTCCCCCATCACGGGAAACAACTTTGCCACATCCACTCTGTCCATGCCTTTCAACATTCGAAATTGCATTGTATTACATTGCACTGCTGCCACATGGTGACAAATTTCATGACATATGCCAGCGATATTAAACCTGATCCTGATTCTGATTCGGAATTTGTGGAGCGATGATATCAGAACTCAAGAACACATCTTCTATGTGGAAGATAAAATCTACTTCCTGACTCATCTTTAGGGCAAGGAGGATGTGGGTGGTAAATCTGTGGAGTTCATTGCCACAGACAGCTGTGGAGACTTAGTCATTGGGTATACTTAAAGCAGATGTTGATAGGTTCTTAATTAGTCTGGACATCAAAGGTTACTCGGAAAAGACAGAATGGGGTTGAGAGGGATAATGAATCAGCCTTGATGGAATGGAGAAGCAGACTCGATGGGCCAAATGGCCTGATTCTGCTCCTATGTCTTATGGAAGCCAGAGTAGTGAAGATGAAACGTAGACGGGCACAGGGTGAACTCCACATAGACAGCGCCGGAGGTGGGGATTGACCGGGGTCTCTTTCGCCACGCTATCAGCCCTGTCACTGCTCCCGTGTTGACTTCTGTGAGGAGGGTGGAGGAAAATATTGGCCGGTGCCTCCTTGCCACTGGCTCGTCCCCTGGCACAGCACAAGAGTTTCCTAACAACTGCTCCACCGTGGGGAGTTAAATGCTTGCAAAGTGAGTGAACCCTTTAAATCAAAAATTGACAGCTCTGGTTTCGGTGTCAGCTGGGGGTGGAGTGGTTTGCACTTTTGTCTTCTGAGTCAAACGATTGCGGGTTCTAATCCCATTCCAGAGAGTAGAGTTTAAAATCTGGAGCGGCACTGTTGGACTGGGAGATCATTACGTTGTAAAACTGCAGTTAACATAGCACTGTCACAGTGGCAAAGATAGGGGTTCGATTCCTGCCGCTGTCTGTTAGTACTTTGTACGTCCTCCCCATGATCTTGTGGGTTTCCTCCGGGCGTTCCGGTTTCCTTCCACACTCCAAAGGCATAAAGGTTAGGGTCAGCGAGCTGCTAGCATGCTGCGTTGGCTCCAGAAGCACAGTGACTGTTGTGGGTCGCCCCAGTACATTTTCACCTGTGTTGGTTGTTGAAGCAAATTACACATTTCTGTTTTGATATATATGTGACAAGTAAAGCTGATCTTTGTAAGCTTTTTTATCCTTTCAATTATTAGTGGAGGCTGGAGTGACTTTGGAAGCAGTTGTCAGTGAAAGTGCTGTGTGATAAGGTACACAACCCATCCAGGAATGTGCTGACTGAGCTCACCTCACCCAAGCTGATGCCGGGGCCAGTGTGCTGATACTGGGACGCTGCTGGACGGGGGTTCCGCTCTCGGCCTACCACTAGGTGGTGCCGGCGAGCCAGGCAGAGCCGTGATCACAGTGACTCACAGCAGAGGCTGTGGTCAGCCAATCTCACAGGCTGCAGACAGTTTTGTCCCTTCATGTCTGCATGTGTGTGTCTGTGAGAGAGAGGGAGGTGCAGAAAATGTGTGTCTGTGATACTTTCCTTTTGAATGTGTCTGTATATACACATGCATCTCTCATGTGCTTGTGTGTGTATGCCTGTTTGTATATGTGAATGAGGCGCTGTGTGTGTGTGTGTATCTACATACAGTGGCATGCAGAAGTTTGGGCACCCCTGGTCAAAATTTCTGTTACTGTGAATAGTTAAGTGAATAGAAGATGAACAGATCTCCAAAAGTCATAAAGTTAAAGATGAAACATTCTTTTCAACATTTTAAGCAAGATTAGCATATTATTTTTGTTTTGTACAATTTTACAGTGAAAAAAAGGAAAGGAGCACCATGCAAAAGTCTGGGCACCCCAAGAGATTTGAGCTCTCAGGTAACTTTTACCAAGGTCTCAGACCTTAATTAGCTGGTTTGGGCTATGGCTTGTTCACAGGCCAGGTAATGCAAATTTCAAAGCTTTATAAATACCCTGACTCCTCAAACCTTGTCTCAACAATCAGCAGCCATGGGCTCCTCTAAGCAGCTGCCTAGCACTCTGAAAATTAAAATAAATGATGCCCCAAAGCAGGAGAAGGCTATAAGAAGATAGCAAAGTGTTTTCAGGTAGCCATTTCCTCAGTTCGTAATGGCAGTTAACAGGGATGGTGGAGGTCAAGTTGAGGTCTGGAAGACCAAGAAAAGTTTCTGAGAGAACTGCTCGCAGGATTGCTAGAAAGGCAAATCAAAACCCCCGTTTGACTGCAAAAGACCTTCAGGAAGATTTGGCAGACTCTGGAGTGGTGGTGCACTGTTCTACTGTGCAGCGACACCTGCACAAATATGACCTTCATGGAAGAGTCATCAGGAGAAAACCTTTCCTGCGTCCTCACCACAAAATTCAGCGTTAGAAGTTTGCAAAGGAACATCTAAATAAGCCTGATGCATTTTGGAAACAAGTCCTGTGGACTGATGAAGTTAAAATAGAACTTTTTGGCTGCAATGAGCAAAGGTATGTTTGGAGAAAAAAGGGTGCAGAATTTCATGAAAAGAACACCTCTCCAACTGTTAAGCACGGGGGGTGGATCGATCATGCTTTGGGTTTGTGTTGCAGCCAGTGGCACAGGGAACATTTCACTGGTAGAGGGAAGAATGAATTCAGTTAAATACCAGCAAATTCTGGAAGCAAACATCACACTGTCTGTAAAAAAAGCCGAAGATGAAAAGAGGATGGCTTCTACAACAGGATAATGATCCTAAACACGCCTCAAAATCCACAATGGACCACCTCAAGAGGCGCAAGCTGAAGGTTTTGCCATGGCCCTCACAGTCCCCCGACCTAAACATCATCGAGAATCTGTGGATAGACCTCAGAAGAGCAGTGCATGCAAGACAGCCCAAGAATCTCACAGAACTAGAAGCCTTTTGCAAGGAAGAATGAGCGAAAATCCCCCAAACAAGAATTGAAAGACTGGCTACAGAAAGCGTTTCCAAGCTGTGATACTTGCCAAAGGGGGTGTTACTAAGTGCTGACCATGCAGGGTGCCCAAACTTTTGCTTTGGGCCCTTTTCCTTTTTTGTTATTTTAAAACTGTAAAAGGTGGAAATAAAAAAGAAATCTTGCTTAAAATATTGAAAGAAATGTGTCATCTTTAACTGTATGCCTTTTGGAAATCAGGTCATCTTTTACTTGCTTAGCTATTCACAGTGACAGAAATTTTAACCAGGGGTGCCCAGCTGTGTGGTGAAAAAGGCACAACAGCGCCTCTTTCACCTCAGACGGTTGAGGAAGTTTGATATGGGCCCCCAAATCCTAAGAACTTTCTACAGGGGCACAATTGAGAGCATCCTGACTGGCTGCATCACTGCCTGGTATGGGAACTGTACCTCCCTTAATCGCAGGACTCTGCAGAGAGTGGTGCGTACAGCCCAGCGCATCTGTAGATGTGAACTTCCCATTATTCAGGGCTTTTACAAAGACAGATGTGTAAAAAGGGCCCAAAGGATCACTGGGGACCTGAGTCACCTCAACCACAAACTGTTCCAGCTGCTACCACCTGGGAACGGTACTGCAGCATAAAAGCCAGGACCAACAGTCTCCGGGCCAGCAGACTGATGACACAACTGTATTTCTAGGTTATACTGACTGTCCTGTTGTACATAATATTTATTATAAATTACTACAAATTGCACATTGAGACGGGGAAATAACGTAAAGATTTTTACTCCTCATGTATGTGAAGGATGTAAGCAATACAGTCAATTCAGTTGAAATGTATGTGTGTGTCTACGTATGTGTGCCCATGTTTATGAGTGTCGTGTACCCCTGTTTGTGTATTTTAATGAGTCGGTGTGTGTGTGAGAGGGAGAGTGTGAGAAGGTGTGTCTTTGAGTGTGATATGTAGGTGAGAGTGTGTGTATATATGAGAGAGAGTGTGAGTGATACAGAGAGAGGGGACTAAGAGCGTGAGTGAGAGAGAGATGGGGAGAGAGAGAGGGAGATCAATAGATAAATCTGGTTTTGTGTGAGTGTGTATATGTGAGACAGAGAGAGAGGGGAGAGGAGATCAATAGATAGATCTCGTATGTGAGCGTGTGTGTATGTGAGAGAGAGAAGATCGATAGATAGATCTGGTTTAGTGTGAGTGTGTGTGTATTTGAGAAACTGCTGTGTTGCTAAGGGATGAGCACACATCACAACGTTGTTTCTGCTGTGTCCTGTCTCCTCTCGGTGTCTGACAGCAGGGGTCAGAGGCCTGAGGGGGACAGAAGCCAACCATCAGGGATTGCAGGCATCTTTGGGCAGAGCTCAGACCAGAGACACCTCCGGTATCACCTTACACAGTGAAAACATTCAAAATAAAGACCAGCCTCAATAAAATGTAAAAAATGTCAAACAGTAGTTTGCAAAACGCGGAATAACAATTACTGGGTGTGGTATGACAGCCAAAGAATTAAACATTGGGTGCACCAGTTTTGGCTGATTTCTCATTTTAAGCAGAATAACTCAACTGAGAAATTCAAGTGAAATCATTTATCAACAAGGGAGCTGGAATCATCTGTCCTCGTGCTCTGAAGATTCCCCTTACATTTGCTTCCAAAGTACAATTAGAGTTGTTTCTATATTGGACGGATCCCACAGGGCCCCCTGTCTGTCTCACCTTTTTAATGTGAGTGTGTTTTAAAGGGCTCTGTACAAATTTTGCTCGGGACCCACACAGCTTGAGTCAGAAGGCTGGGGCAGGTCGGGGACCCCAGCAGTTCAGCGTTGCGATAGCGCCGTGGGATCTCACAGTGCCTGAGAGGCCAGGCGGACTGGGACCGTGAGGAGCATTCTAACTGGTTGCATCACCCTCTGGTATGGAGGGGCCACTGCGCAGGGTCGGGAAAAAAAAACAGCAGTGGGCTGTAAACTCGGCCAGCTCCATCATGGGGACCAGCCTCCCCACCATCGAGGACATCTCCAAAAGGTAATGCCTCAAGAAGGCATCATCCATCATTAGAGACCCTCACCCCCAATCCAGGACATGCCCCCTTTTCTTTACTAGCCTCCTTTCCCCGTGACTGTGCACTCCAATTTCCCCCCCAGAGTCCAAAGACCATAAGGCATAGGAGCTGAATTGGGCCATTCAGCCCATACAGTCTGCTCTGGCATACGAATTAGGGTTAGTGGGTTGTGGGTGTGCTGTATTGGTGCTGGAAGCATGGCGACATTTGCAGCCCACTCCCAGCACGATCTTTGCTGATTTGATTTGATGCAAACAATGCATTTCATTGCATGTTTTGATGCACACGTGCAAATAAAGCTAATCTTTATCTTTATTTATCAGACTAAGTCCATCCCAGGAAGACTTCTCCTACCATTGAGCACATCCACGTACAAGCAGCACTGCCTTAAGAAAGCAACATCCATTGTCAAGGACTCCCACCTTCAAAGGCATAGACTCTTATCACCTTCGTTACTGGACCAGTTGTGACGAAGGGCCTGTTTCTGCGCTGTATAACTCTATAACTTCAATTTGGAATCCATGTCTGTTTCTGGGGTTTCTTGGCCTACAATCACCTTCAGTCCTGCACACAGTCTCTGCTGCCCCTCACGTTCAAAGTAAATTTGTTATCAAACTACATACAAACTCTGAATTTTGTTTTCTTGCAGGCATACACAGTAAATCCAAGAAACACAATAATAGATTCAATGAAAGACTGCATTCAACAGGACAGACAAACAGCCCATGGGAGAAGGACAACCACTTGTGCAAACACAAAAGAGGGGAAAAAGATCAATAAATGAATAAGCAATAAATATTGAGAACATGAGATGAAGAGTCCTTGAAAGTGAGTCCATAGGTTGTGGGAAGGGTTCAATGATGGGGCAAGTGAAGCTGAGTGAAGTTAACCCCTCTGGTGCCACACACTGTTTGTGGGTCTGCCACTATACAGGCTGGTTAAGCACTCTGCTCCGAGCAAGGAGACCGACCCCACAGGGCACTCGGAACTTAAGCCTGTAACCCGGGACTTCCTAACAGTGATCCACTGGTTATAACTGTGCCATTCTGAATTCAGTCTTGTGAGACCATGGATCTGCGCCCTGGAAAGCCTTCACTCTCCAGGGCGCAGGCCTGGTCGAGGTTGTATGGAAGACAGGCAGTTGCCTATGCTGCAAGTCTCCCCTCTCCACGACACCGATGTTGTCCAAGGGAAGGGCAAGGGCCAATACAACTTGGCACCGGCGTCATCGCAGAGCAATGTGTGGTTAAGTGCGTTGCTCAAGGACACAACACGCTGCCTCAGCTGGGGCTCGAACTCACAACCTTCAGGTCGCTAGTCCAATGCCTTAACTACTTGGCCATGTGCCTACTCAGTAAATCCACCACAGTGCTGGGCATTTGGCATAATTTAATTACATTGCTGAGAAGAAATGCCCAGTGTCCTGCACCAGGCACCGTTTATCAAACTGTACGGCTTAACTAAATCTTTCAAATTCAGAATCAGGTTTAACATCACCGGTATATGTCATGAAAATTGTTGTTTTGCGGCAGCAGTACAATGCAATACATAACAAAAAGCAATAAACTGCAATACGAAATATATATGTAAGATGAATCTCAAGGTTGTAAACGGCACTGTTATAACTTCAACAAAATTGCTTTGAACTTTGAATGAAAAATTTAAGTGGTGCAACAAGAGAGGAAAATAAAAGTGAGGTAGTGTACATGGATTCGGGGACCATTTAGAAATGTGACAGAAGAGGGGAAGAAGCAGTTCCTAAAACATTGAGGGCATCAAATTCACCAACGAGATAACACTTCAGTGAAGACTTGCCTCCTTTCCCTTATTAATGTGTCAATTTTGTTGTTTTTCTCCAGCAAGTTTTAATTCAGGGGAGAATTAATTCTGTGTTTTATGAGAGGGTTGATCAGACTCTGGTGATGCATTCTCTGGATTTCGAGAATGTATAACAGTACAGGACAGGGTCAGGCTCTTCAGCCTGCCATGTGGTGCAGAGGTAATTAAACTGGAAATTAGATGCCTAACGAAGCTAATCCCTCCTGCCTACACAATGTCCATATCGCTCCATGCATGTAAATGAGAGGCTCCTAAATGAGACACGAGGCCCTGTGCCCTTCTGGGCCCGCAAGTTGTCGAGTCAGGAGTTTGAGACCCCGAGTTCAGGGTCCCGTCATCAGTGGATCCTAGGGTTGAAGCCCAAAGGTCGACGACCCAAGTCAGTGCATCTGGAAGTCGAGGCCTCGGTCGCTGACGCCCTGGTTTTGCGAGTTCACTGGGGAAGTCAGAGGCCCGATGTCTGTGGGTCCACTAGGAGCGGGAGGAGCAGCCCCCAGGGCCTGCCCTGGGGATGAAGGCCCATCGGTGTGCGAGTGGGTGGGCGGGAGGGAGGAGAGGGGCTTGGCTTGCCTGTTGTTTTGTTTCGTTTCTGTTGTTGCGTTGTTGTCATCGCTTGCGTAGTTCTGCTGAACACTGTGGCCATGCAATGCTGGCACCAGAACGTGCGGCGACACTTGCGGGCTGCGGCCCCGTGCCTCTGCTGCTTGTGTGGGTTATTAACACAAATAAAACATTTCACTATGGTTCGATGTACACGTGATAACTAAATCTGAGTCTATTGCATCTGCCTCCACCACCATCTCTGGTAGCCTATTCCAAACAGCTATCAATCTGTTATAATCCAGCCCCACACATCTCCCTTGAATTCTTAACTTAAATGTATACCATAAGACCATCAGATATAGGAGCAGAATTAGGCAATTTGGCTCATCAAGTCGGCCCTGGCATTTAATCATGGTTGATTTATTTTCCCTCCCAACCCCATTCTCCTACCTTTTCCCCATAACCTCTGATACCCTTACTATTCTCGAACGTATCAATCTCCACCTTAAATATAATAAGATCATAAGACCATTAGATATAGGAGCAGAATTAGGCCATTTGGTCCAGCGAGCATGCTCTGCCATTTCATCATGGCTGATCCAATTTTCCTCACAGCCATAATCTCCTGCCTTCTCCCTGTATCCCTTCACACTCTGACCGATCAAGAATCTATCAACCTCTGCCTTAAATATACATAAAGATTTGGCTTCCACAGCTGCCTGTGGCAAAGAATTCCACAGATTCACCACCATCTGGCTAAAGAAATTCCTCCTCATCTCCGTTCTAAAAGAACGCCCCTCTACTCTGAGGCTGTGTCCTCTGGTCTTAGACTCTCCCATCATAGGAAACATACTCTTCACATCCAATCTATCAAGGCCATTCACCATTCAAGAGGTTTCAATTAGGTCACACTTCATTCTTCTGAATTCTAGTGAATACAGGCCCAGAGCCATCAGATGGTCTTCCCATCACAAGCCAGTCAATTCTGGAATGATTTTCGTGAATCCTTTGAAACTCTCCAGTTTCAGCACATCCTTTCTGAGATATGGGGCCCAAACTTGCTGATGATACTCGAAGTAAAGCCTCACCAGTGGATGATTGAATTGATGGCTTTGTTACAAAGTTTGCAGACAATATTAAGATAGGTGGAGGGGCAGGCAGTTTTGAGGAAGTAGAGAGGATACAGAAAGACTGAGACAGATTAGGAGAATAGGCAAAAGCCTTCTGAAAATCCAAGTACACAACATCAGCCGATTCTCCTTTGTCTATCCTGTTTGTTATTTCTTCAAAGAATTCCAACAGATTTGTCAGACAAGATTTCCCCTTGAGGTTTTATGCTAACTACAGCCTACTTTATCATGTGCCTCCTAGTACCATGAGACCTCATCCTTAATAATCAACACCAACATCTTCCCAACCACTTAGTAACTGTCCCATAGTTTCCTTTCTTCTGCCTCTTTCCCTTCTTGAAGAGTGGAGTGACACTTGCAATTTTCCAGAACCATTTCAGAATCTAATGATTCTTGAAAGATCATTACTATTGCCTCCACAATCTCCTTAGCCACCTCTTTCAGAACACTGGGTGTACACCATCTGGTCCAGGGAACTTATTTACCTTCAGACCTTTCAGTTTCCCAACAGCCTTCTCTCTAGTTATGGTAACTTCACACACTTCATGCCCCCGGCACCTGGCTCAATAAATTGCATCTCAATAAATAAAATAAATAAAACCAAAAGATTGGAAATGTTCAGTAGGTCAGGCAGCATCTGTGGAAGGGAAAACAGACTTAAACATTAACTCTGTCTTTTTTTTTAAATTGAGATACATACAGCTCAGAACAGGCCCTTCTTGTCCTTCGCATCATGCTGCCCAGCAACCCCCGATTTAACCCTAACCTAATCACGGGACAATTTACAATGACCAAGTAACCTACCAACTGGTACGTCTTTGGAATGTGGGAGGAAACCGGAGCACCCGGAGATAACCCACGTGGTCACAGAGAGAACGTACAAACTCCGGTCACCAGTTGTACTAACTGCTACGCTACCATGCTGCCCATAGCTGCTTCCTGACCTGCTGAGTTTTTCCAGCATCCGTGCACATGACAATCAACTCAACTTTGTTTTGAACTTTCAACTGAACACATTTCACAAAAACTTCATATTATGGCATGAAGCACCCAGATACCAATTATTATCCAGCCCACTCTCCAAGCTGCTGATTAATGCTTAAAGATATTCATGCCTCACTCAGTGTTCATTGCTCATTTACCTTCTGGCTGCTAGTGATCGACTAATTAACCAACCAATTAGCAAGCAGCCAAGCTGACTAGAATCAATTTTGCCAATCGATGATGTTACCCAAACAATCATCGATTCTCAATTGGAAGGATTCCTCGGGCTGTGACACTCCACAAATCACCAACAAATACACAACAGGCCCTTCTGCCCATCAGAGTCTGCGCTAACCACTCTCACTACATGACCATAAGATATCGGAGCAGAATTAGACCATTAGGCCCATCAAGTCTATACTGCCATTCAATCAGGCTTGTTCTTTTTTTGAACCCCATTCTCTTGCCTCTCCCCAAGACCTTTAACCCTCTTACCAATCAAGGACTTATCAAATTTTGGTTTTAAACCCCCAAACTCTTGGCAATGAATTCCACAGATTCACTATCTTCTGGCTGAAGAAATTCCTTCTCACCTCAGTTCTAAAAAAAGCCCCTTTGTTCCGATGCTGAGCCTTTTGACAGGTACGTGGATAGACCAGGGCTTCCTAACCATTTTTATGCCATGGACCACTACCAATAACCGAGGGTCCATGGACCCTAGGTTGCAAACCACTGCCTTAGATCCTGGACTCTTTTACTAATGGGATCATCCTCAATGCATCCCGTCTATCCGGGCCTTTCCAAATTGGGTAGATAATTCTAATCCTATATTCTCCCTACATTCGCATCATCTCCCAACTGGTTCTACCACCTACTATGCTCTTGGGGCAACTTACCGGGGCCGATTAATGACTGATCTGCACGTCTTTTGGGAGGCGTCGCCTCAAGAAGGCAACTTCATCATCAAAGATCCCCACCCACCATCCATGCAATGCCATCTTCTCGAAGCTACCACCAGGTAGAAGGTATGAAAGCCTGAAACCCCACATCACCAGGTTCAAGTAACATAGCAGACAGCACTACGCTATTACAGCTCAGGGCGTTCCAAAGTTTAGAGTTCGATTCTGGTTCCATTCTGAAAGGAGTCTTTATATTCCCTCCGTGGAATGCGTGAGCTTTCTCTGGGTCCTCTGATTTCCTCCCACAGTCCAAGGGTGTACTGGGTACGTGAATCGGTCATTGTAAATTGCCCCACAGTTAGGTTTACGTTAATTGGGTTTGCTGGGATGGCATGGCTCGAAAGGCCACAAGAGCCAATTCTGCGCTGTCTCGCTAAATAAATAAACGTGGTAGAGGTGTATGAGATGATAAGATATGGGACATAATTTTAAGGTAATCAGAGGAAAGTGTGGGGGGGGGGGTGTAGAGAAGTAGGTTTTTTTTAAAAACACACAGAGTAGTGGCTGTGTGGAACGCCCTGCCAGTGGTGGTGATAGAGATTAGGCACATGGATGAAAGAAAACGGAGGACTACTGTATGTGGGAGACAAGGGTTAGATAGATCTTGGAGTAGGTTAAAGAGTCAGCACAATATCATGGGGCGAAGAGCCTGTACTGTGATAGACTGTTCTATGCTTAACAGCTACTTCTCTTTGTCCACTTAGCTCTTGAACTAACCAGCAAAGCCCTAATCACCAATGTTCCCTCTATTTTTTTTACGTCTGCGTGGACCGACTATTGCTCTGAGCAGGAAAATTTTACATGGCCTGAAAACTGCATGGCACTTTAAATGTTTCTTTTTGTAATATGCATTCCAATGAATATTTAGAACAAAAATTGAAAAATCACTATTTTGATTTCATTTATTAATTGAAGGGTATAATGAAATAAAGTATAGCAAAGAAAATCTTTCACATCCATAAACATTATCTCGCCTGATGGCATCAGTATTCGGGAGGCTGACAGTTTATTAGCAATGAGCTACCGACTTCCATTCTGTGTTTATTGTTACAATTTGTAACAGCGTTGTAACTTGTAACACTGACAATGCAAATACCTTGAAGCTCTAAAATGTTTCAAATAAAGGTTATGGCACGTTTATTATTTGGAAAATTTATGGATTATATTCATTAACATAAACAATTACAACTATCTTGGCGCCATCATCAACCAGGAAGGATCAAAGCCTGAGGTCCTTGCAAGGACAGCCCAAATGACCGCAATGCTGACTAAACTATAACCAATCAGGAGAGACAATAACATGGCTCTCAGATCCAAGTTGGAACTACTGCATGTACTGTGCTCTCCGTCTTCTTGTATGCATGGAAAGCTTCAGAAGGCCCCTCGGCACCTCCATACAAATCATGTCTCAAATGACGAAGTACGAAGAACCATCACCCAGCTCATGAAGATCTACTGTCCACAGTAAAAAAAAGAGGAAACTGAGATGGTATGGCCACATAACAAGATCAAGTGGACTCTCAAACACCATTCTTCAGGGAATGGTGCAGGGGAAAAGATAAAGGGGCAGACAGAGGAAGAAATGAATAGACAACATCACCGAGTGGACCAGCAAGAGCTTTGCCACAATCCAGGAACTCGCCCCAAAATTGAGAGATGGAGGCAACCGGTGCAGTACTCATCTGTACAGCACCCCAAGACCCAGGCGGGTTGCGGGATCGTAAACGTAGCCGTAATTACAGGGTTTTTCACAATTATATTAACATAGATTTCAAAAATACATTAGCATAATTTCAAAATTACAGTACTGTATTAAGTCTTAGGCACACCGATATATACCCCTACCTAAAAGAAAGAAAAGAAAAAGAAAAAAAAAGAAAGAAAGAAAGACTGCCTGGATATTGGAAGGTCTCCACATGCTCCATGGGATTCAAAATAAATTTAATATATTTATTTGTTACTTTCCCCAAAGGACCAACATCTTTATCATTGGCACACCTAGATATGCCAACGTATCTTTTGTAAATAAGGGTGCCAAATATTCAAAAATTTATCATATTTATCTCTTAAATTATAAATAATTTTTTCAAGTGGAATACAGCTAAAAATTTCATTATTCCAACGATCCATACTTAAATATGAATCTGATTTCCAAGTAACTGCTATAGCCTTCTTGGCTACTGCCAATGCGATTTTTATAAATTCTTTCTGGTATTTATTTAACTTAAGTTTCAGTTTTATCCCTTCAATGTCACCTAATAAAAATAATATAGAGTTATGCCAGTAAATTGTTCCAATAAAACCCTTAAATTTATCCAAAAAGACAAAGGAGCAGAAGTCGACCATTCGGCCCATCGAGTCTGCTCCGCCATTTTATCATGAGCTGATCCATTCTCCTATTTAGTCCCACTCCCCCGCCTTCTCACCATAACCTTTGATGCCCTGGCTACTCAGATACCTAACAATCTCTGCCTTAAATACACCCAATGACTTGGCATCCACTGCTGCCCGTGCGAACAAATTCCATAGATTCACCACCCTCTGACTAAAAAAATTTCTTCGCATTTCTGTTCTGAATGGGCGCCCTTCAATCCTGAAGTCATGCCCTCTCGTACTAGACTCCCCCATCACGGGAAACAACTTTGCCACATCCACTCTGTCCATGCCTTTCAACATTCGAAATGTTTCTATGAGGTCTCCCCTCATTCTTCTAAACTCCAAGGAATACAGTCCAAGAGCAGACAAACGTTCCTCATATGTTAACCCTCTCATTCCCGGAATCAATCTAGTGAATCTTCTCTGTACCCTCTCCAACATCGGCACATCCTTTCTTAAAAAAGGAGACCAAAACTGCCCACAGTACTCCAAGTGAGGTCTCACCAGCGCCTTATAGAGCCTCAACATCACATCCCTGCTCCTATACTCTATTCCTCTGGAAATGAATGCCAACATTGCATTCGTCTTCTTCACTACTGACTCAACCTGGAGGTTAACCTTAAGGGTATCCTGTATGAGGACTCCCAAGTCCCGTTGCATCTCCGAACTTTGAATTCTTTCCCCATTTAAATAATAGTCTGCCCGTTTATTTCTTCTGCCAAAGTGCATAACCATTTCCCACTTCTTTGCCCATACTTCCAATCTATCCAAGTCTCTCTGCAGACTCTCTGTTTCCTCAGCACTACCGGCCCCTCCACCTATCTTCGTATCATCAGCAAACGTAGCCACAAAGCCATCTATTCCATAATCCAAATCGATGATGTACAATGTAAAAAGAAGCGGCTCCAACACGGACCCCTGTGGAACACCACTGGTAACCGAGACCATTGATCAGATAAGTTTGAATTTAATCTATTTATTTTTTGCGGTGTAATATATAAGTGGTGCAAAAAATTATATTGTACTAATCTGAGTCGAACATTTATTGTATTTGTCATACTGTTAAGACATAGTCTTGACCATTAGTTTCATCAATATTAACACTCAAATCCATTTCCCATTTTTGTCTTGACTTGTGAATTTCTTGTTTAAGTGTCTGTTTTTGAATCAGATTATACATAAAAGAAATAAATTTTTTAATTTTTCCTTTTTGAATTAAAATTTCAATTTCATTAGGTTTCGGCAAAAACATTGTTTGGCCCAGTTTGTCTCTTAAATAAGCTCTTAATTGAAGGTAACTAAAGAAAGTGTTATTTGATATTTTATATTTATTCTTTAATTGTTCAAATGACATCAATATACCTCCTACATAACAGTCTCCTATACATCTAATCCCTTTTTGGTACCAATTATATAAAAGTTGATTATCCATTGTAAAAGGAATAAGTCTGTTTTGGATCAAAGGTCTCCTTGCTAATAAAGATTTCTTTATTTCATCATCAACATTTATCTTATTCCACAGATCAATCAAATGTTTTAATATAGGAGATTCTTTCTTTTCCTGTAGCCATTTAGATTCCCATTTATATATAAAATCTTCGGGTGTATTTTCTCCTATCTTATCTAATTCTATTCTAATCCATACGAGTTTTCATTCGTCAAAGAAAGATGCAATAAATCTAAGTTGATTTGCTTTATAATAATTCTTAAAATTTGGAAGTTGTAACCCTCCTAACTCAAATCTCCATGCCAATTTTTCCAATGATATTCTTGACATCTTACCTTTCCAAAGAAATTTCCTCACACATTTATTTAACTCATGAAAAAATTTCTGTGGCAGTTGTATTGGTAGTGTTTGGAATAAATACTGTAATCTAGGAAATATGTTCATTTTTACAACATTGACTCTACCCACTAATGTTATTGGTAATATCATCCATTTGTCAAGATCTTCTTGAATTTTTTTCGATAGTGGTAAATAATTAAATTTATATAAATTCTTTATATCATTATCAAGTCTTATACCTAAATAAATGAATTAATTACGAATATTAAACTCAAAATAAATGATTCACCACCTTAAGTTAGTATTTTGTAGATGCACCTTTGGCAGCAATTACAACCTTGAATATGTGTGGGTAGGTCTCTATCAGCTTTGCACATCTGGATACTACAACTTTTCCCCATTCATCTTTACAAAACTGCTCAAGCTCTGTCAGATTTAATGGGAATTGTGAACGAACAGCCCTTTTCAAGTCCAGCCACAAATTCTGAATTGGATTGAGGTCTGGACTCTGACTTGGCCACCCTAGGACATTAACTTTGTCATTTTTAAGCCATTCCTGTGTAGCTTTGGCTTCATGCTTGGATACATTGTCTTGCTGGAAAACATCTTCTCCCAAGTTGCAGTTCTCATACAGACTGCCAGGTTTTCCTTTAGGATTTCCCTGTATTTTGCTGCATTTATTTCATCCTCTACCTTCACAAGCCTTCCAGGGCCTGCTGCAGTGAAGCATCCCCGCAGCGTGATGCAGCCACCACCATGCTTCACGGTAGGGATGTTGTCTTTTTGATGAAACGCAGTGTTTGGCTTACGCCAAAACATAGCATTTAGTCTGACAGCCAAAAAACCCAACTTTGGTTTCATCCAACCATAGAACCTTCTTCCAGCTGACTTCAGAGTCTCCTACATGCCTTCTGGCAAACAGTAGCTGAGATTTCATGTGAATTTTTTTCAACAGAAGCTTTCTCTTTGCCACTCTCCCATAAAGCTGCGACTGGTGAAGCACCCGGGCAACGACTGTTGCATGTACTGTCTCTCCCATCTCAGATATTGAAGCTCATAACTCCTCCAGAGTTGTCATAGGTCTCTTGGTGACCTCCCTCACTAGTCCCCATCTTGCACGGTCACTCAATTTTTGAGGGTGGCCTGCTCTAGGTAGATTTACAGCTGTGCCATATTCTTTCAATTTCTTGATGAATGACTTAACTGTACTCCAAGGGACAGTCAGTAACTTGGAAATTTTCTTGTTTCCATCTCCTGACTTGTGCTTTTCAATAACATTTTTACAGAGTTGCTTGGCGTGTGCCTCTGTCTTCATGGTGTAGTTTTTGCCAGGATCCTGACTCACCAGCAGTTGGACCTTCTAGATACAGGTGTATTTTTACTACAATCAATTGAAGCAACGTGACTACACAGGTATCTCCATTTAACTAATTATGTGACTTGTAAAACCAATTGGCTGCACCAGTGATGATTTGGTGTGTCATATTAAAGGGGGTGAATACTTATGCAATCAATTATTTTGTGCTTTATATTTGTATTTAATTTAGATCACTTTGTAGAGATCTGCTTTCACTTTGACATGCAAGAGTCTTTTTCTGTTGATCAGAATCAAAAAAGCCAAATTAAATCCACTGTAATTCAACGTTGTAAAACAATAAAACATGAAAACTTCTGGGGGGGATGGTGAATAACTTTTACAGGCACAATATGTGCCTACGATGTTTGCACAGTACTGTACATTAGGGACATTTAACAGACTCTTAGATAAACTCATGGTTAATGGAAAACTGGAGGGCTATGTGGAAGGGAAGCGTTAGATTGATCTTGGAGTAGGTTAAAAGGTCAGCACAACATCACAGACCACCAAGGGCCTGCACTGTTTTGTAATGTTTTATAGTCTATTATTGAGGATTCACTCACAGAACATAGAATATAGGATAACTTTTCTCTCACTGATATCAGACTCTTGAACAGACTTCAATTGCAGTAAAGATGAACCCTTCCAAAGGTCAGTCTCCTTATGTACAGACGTCACACAATCAATCTATGCATATAAACTATTATATATATTCATTGTGTTTTTTTTTATAATTGTGTTCTCTATCTTATTGTGGTCTGATCTTGTGCTGCATCAGATCCAGAGTAACAATTATTTTTTTCTCCTTTACACTTGCGTACAGGAAATGACATCAAACCATCTTGAACCTTGATCTCTCCCTCTACCTCAAGGTGGCGCTGATCTGCCAACCTGCACTGTGCTTCTTCCATAACTGTACAATTCTTATTTTTTTCCTTCTCTGTTACTCACTGTATTTATGCATGACATAATCTGTCTGGATGGCGCGTGTACGGGGTCTTTCTTTTTTGTATGTTAAATTTAAAATGGCTTCTTTGTTATGTTATACTGGGGAATGCTGAGAAAGTCTCTAACTGGACATTTGCTGGGGTTAATACAGACAGCAGGGTGCTATTAGCCAATGGGTGGTCATGTATCGTTTTTGTTTGGATGATAATGCTGTCTCATATAACTAGGGACGGGGTTTTTGGCAGGGAGTCGGAGGAGAGACGGGGAGTCGGAGGAGAGACGGGGAGGACGGCAGGGAGTCAGAGGACAGATGGGGAGTCAGTGGAGAGACAGGGAGTCGGAGGAGAGATGGGGAGTCAGAGGGGAGACGGGGATGACGGAGGAGAGACGGGGAGGACGGGGGGAGACGGGGAGGACAGGGGGAGACGGGGAGTCAGGGGAGAGACGGGGAGTTGGGGGAGAGATGGGGAGGACGGCAGACGTGCGGGGAGTCGGAGGAGAGACGGGGAGGACGGTGGACGTGCGGGGAGTTGGAGGAGAGACGGGGAGGACGGCGTACGGGCAGAAAGGCTCCGGTCGATCACTCCGGGTGGTCCCGAGCCGTGAGTCGACAGGACTCGGGTGGTCGTCGGGAATCGACTGAGCTCCAACGGTTGCGCACGAAGAACTTGGACCTTGATAAGTCTTGGTGCCTTTTTTTTCCATTACTTCCTTTTCTGTATCGAATTTATATTAATGTCATAGACTTAGTAATATCTATAAAGTGTACTTGGTAAAACATACTGGGTGTGGTGGCTGATGATTGATGTTTGGGATTGATTCGGGCAGCAACCGACTCCGTGGGAAGCGTTGAGGCGGGTGCTGGGTGGGATTTCCCCGAGACATATACGAGCCAATATAACTGAGCGTTACACATGTAAATAAAGCTTTTCACTGTATCTCAGTATATGTGACAAATCAGTCACTGAACGTCACTTTGCACTGCACCCACCCAGTCTAACACCACCGAGCATCTGCAGCAATTCCCTTGCCTCGTGGCACCCTGAGGTTAGAAAGACACAGCTGAAGAGAAATTGGCGACACATCTCATGGGAGCTTTCAAAAGGCAGTACATTGAGCTTTCAGAGTCATATCAAGGTTGGGGTTTAGAGCTTTTGCTTGCTCTACTCTCTCCTTGGCATTATGAGGGCTGCGAAGAGCCATCAGGACTGCCAGAGAGGCGGCTGAGCGAGCCTCCAGATGGCTATGGATCAAGAGGTGTGACCCATGGACCTGCTGGGACACAAGCCTGGGCCCGATCAACCCTGGCTGGGTCGCCTGGGTGAGAGTGTCTGATGATGAAAGACCCAAAACATCTGATGACTCCAGGTTACATCACAATGATGCTGTGTCCCAGCACATTCTAGGATGTATCTCAGCATCATACAGTCACTACAGCACAGAAGCATGCCCTTCAGCCCATTTAGTCTGTGAACTATCATTAATTTGCCTCGTCCCACCAACTTGCACCTGGACCTTAGCTCCACTCCCCTCCCATACTCTTCTCATTCAAGTACTAGGGGTGTTTGATAAGTTCGTGGCCTAGAGTAGAAGAAGTCAATTTTTGAAAACCTGGCACATTTATTTTTCCTACATTTACACACTTAGTCCAGCGGTCGTGGAGCATACGGATCCCTTCTTTGTAGAAATCGACGTCTTGGACCTCCGGAAAGTGGTCCACAGCAGGTGTGATTGATAAGTTCGTGGCCCAAAGTAGAAGGAGATGAGTTATTAACTTCAAACTTTCTGCATTATCACTCAAAGAGTTGAACTGCATGTGCGTGTAACGAGAGCTGTATAACTCATCTCCTTCTACCTTAGGCCACAAACTTATCAATCACCCCTGCTGTGGGCACTTTCTGGACATCCAAGATCCGCATGCTCCACGACCGCTGGACTAAGTGCGTAAATGTAGGAGGGGATTATGTTGAAAAATAAGTGTGCTAGGTTTTTGAAAATTGACTCCTTCTACCATAGGCCACGATCTTATCAATCACCCCTCGTACCTATCCAAACTTCTCTTAACCGTTGAAATCAAACCCACATCTGCTGGCAGCTCATTCCACACTCTCACCACTCTCTGAGTGTATAAGATCCCCTGCAGGTTCCCCTTGAATATCACACCTTTCACCCTTAACCCATGACCTCTAGTTCTAGTCTCACCTAACCTCACTGCAAAATGGCTGCGTTTACCCTATCAATACCTCCCATAATTTTGTATACCTCTATCAAATTTCTGCTCATTGAGATACCTCTATCAAATCTCCCCTCATTGAGATACCTCTATTAAACCTGCCTCACTGATGATTGTCCAGTGGCACTTACATCAGGACACCCATGTTCCAGGAAATTCAATAATTGTGTTACAGAGTGCACCATTGTTGTAACAGAAAATTGGATTTGCAGTAGACCTGTGAATAATCATTTTTTTTCTGTAATCATGACCTAGTTTGTTACTTAATTAAGTCTTTCTGTAGCTACCTTATGTTATCAAAATGTAGTCTCACTGATAATTGTGTTAACTGAGAACGTAAAGGTTCTACCAAATTCAAGCTCGGGTGGAGCAGTTTTGACTCGTCTGCTGTCACACACCAGCTTTATAATAAATCGTGCGTTATTTCCGACACCAGCTCCAATAGTGGGAGAGTCTGAAACCAGAGGGCACAGCCTCAGAATAGAAGGACGTCCCTTTAGAACAGAGATGAGGAGCTGTTTCTTTAGCCAGAGGGTGGTGAATCTGTGGAATCATTACCACATACGGCTGTGAAGGCCAATTCACTGGGTATATTTAGAGCCATAGAGAAGTACAGTTCAGAAACAGGACATTCAGCCCATCTAGTTCATGCCAACGCCATTTAAACCCCCTACTCTCATCAACTGGCACCAGAACCATAGCCCTCCATGCCCCTGCCATCCATGTACCAATCCAAATTTCACTTCATTGAAATCGAGCTTGCGTGCACCACTTGTGCTGGAAGCTCGTTCCACACTCTCCCCACCCTCCGAGACGAAGAAGTTTCCCCTCATGTTCCCCGTAAAGACTTCTCACCTTCCACCCTTAACCCATGACCTCTGGTTGTAGTCCCACCCAACCTCAATGGTAAAAGCCTGCTTGTATTTACCCTATCTACACCCCTCATCATTTTATTTAAAGCGAAGCTTGATAGGTGCTTGATTAGTTGGGTATCAAAGATTATGAGGAGAATGGGGTTGAGAGGAAAAATAAGTCAGTCATTATAGAATGATTAAAGCAGACTTGAAGGGCTGAATGGCCTAACTTGGCCCCTACAGAGCCTATGAAGAAACTATGGCTGAGCCACCAAGTGTGGTATTAAGCACTTTGGCTGGAAGAATACAGATGTAGGCTAAATGGGGAAATTACTCTGATTACCCTCCCTTCATCACCACCCCCCCCCCCCACTCCATAGGAAGCACTGACCATCCCTACAGTTCAGAAATCAGAGGGGCAAAGAGACCTACTTCAAGATTCACTTACGATGAACTTGCAGCTAGAATCAACAGTAAGGAAAGCAAAAACAATGGCAGTAGCCATTTCGAGAGGACTAGAACGTAAGAGAAGCTTGGACAGGTACATTGATGGGATCAATGAACACACGTTGATGGGATTAGGCAGAAGGTGAGGTTGACATGGACTAAGTGGACACAGGGCCTGTTACTCTGCTGTAGAAAGCAAGGGTGTACTGCTGAGGCTTTATAAGATGCTGGCCAGACCACATTTGGAATACTGTGAGCAGCTTTGGGTCCTGTACCTCAGGAAAGATGTGCTGGCTCTGGAAATTATTCAGAGGAGGTTCACAAGAATGAGCCCAGGAACGCAAGGCTTGATGGATGAGGAGTGTTTATTGGCTCTGGGCCTGTATTTGACGTTCAGAAGAATAATGGGGAATTTCATGGAAACCTCATGGATGCTGAAGGGCCTGGATAGTGCAGATGTGGAGAAGATATTTCCATTAGTCGGAGAGTCTAGGATCTGATGGCACAGCCTCAGAATGAAGGGATGTCCCTCTAGAATTGAGATGAGGAGGAATTCCTTTACCTAGAAGGTGGCGAATCTGTGGAATTCACTGCCACAGGCTGCTGAGGAGTGTATTTAATGCAGAAATTAATAGATTATTGGGTGATAAAAGTATTAAGGGTTACAGTGAGAGGGCAGGAGAATGGGGGCAAAAAAAATGTCATGGTTCAGTTGTGGAGCATTTCAATGGCTTAATTCTGACCCTATATCTTATAGTCTTATGGAAATTGGGACTAGACATCTGGGTTTAATGGTCTCCTGTGGATACACTACTGGCATTTTTCATTTAAAGATGCGCATGGTTTTGCTCAAAAAGAAAACATAAACATTCAGCTCAGCCACTGTAAGTTTAGCAATTTGTGCACAGCTTCCCCAACCCACATGTCTTGGATCATCCGGGAGGGGAAAAAAAAAGATCAAATGCTTTATAGCAGAACGCAGAACTAAAAATACTGCTACTGTCTTAGAACAGCAGAACCAGGCTCAGACCCAGCTCGCTGGCTCCAGATTTAGTTCAGACTGGCTGCATTATAGCCCAGTATGGAAACACCAATGCCCCGAATGGAAAATCCTACAAAAAGGAGTGTATGTGGCCCAGTCTGGCACAGGGAAAGCCCTCCCCATAACTGAGCACATCTACATGGAGTGCTGTCACAGGAAAACGGTATCCATCAAGAGCGACTCCCACCACCTGGTCATGCTCTCTTCTCGTTGCTGCCATCAGGAAGGAGGTACGGGAGCCTCAGGACTCACACCACCAGGTTCAGGAACAGTTATTAATCCTCAACCAACAGGCTCTTGAACCAGAGGGGATAAATTCACTCAACTTCACTCACCCCAACAGTGAACTGTTTCCACAAACTATGGATTCACTTTCAAGGATCCTTCATCCCATGTTCTCGATATTTATTGCTAATTTATTCATTTATTATTACTTGTTACATTTTGTATTTGCACAGCTTGTTGTCTTTTGCACACTTGTTGCAGACATCCCACCCTGCAAAAACTCATTTCAGGGAGGTAGCACCTCAATTTGCGGGAGACTCCCGGAACTTCCGGGAGCGGTGGGATGTCTGCAATAGAGTAGCTCCTTAGCAGCTGGCCAGCTAGTTTAAATAACGTTAGCTATGCTAGTGAACGAATGACACCTGTTAAAGTCACCTCAACATGTCTTTTACATTTTAACCCACCATGGGCAATAGAAAAGTCACTGTTGCAAACAGTGCAGTGAGTAACACTGTCATTATTTTGACCCCTATTAGGCAGGGGTACACTTTAGTGTAGTCTGGGGTGATGTACGTTTTATATTTTCTTTTTCTGGAACACTCTGCCATGGCACGCTCTCGCTCTCTCTCTTTCTCCCTCTCTCGTTTTCGCTTGCTTTCTCTCTCGTTCTCTCGCTCGCTCTCAAAAAAATTGATTTCCGTGATATTGTATATAATTTGTGGGCATCAGGGAGCCTCTATTAATATGCGGGGGACTCCCGGAACTTCCGGGAGAGGTGGGATGTCTGTTGTTGTATGCCCAGTTGCTGCAGTCATTCATTGATTCTATTATGGTTATTGGATTTATTGAGTATGCCCACAAGAAAATGAATCTTGGAGTTGTGTATGGTGACATATATGTAACTTTGATAATAAATTTACTTTGAACTTTTGAATGTTGCACATTTTTCAAAAAGGAACCCAGTTCTAGATTCAGGCCCTCTGCTCTGGCTCCAGGTTTTGGTTCAGATTAGCTGCAGATCTATGGAATGGAATCTGGCTCCAAATTCAGTTCCTGCAACCTGGCTCCACATTTTGGCTACAAACTGGCTGCTCACTTACAGAAAGAAACCCGGCTCCACATTCTGGTCTTGTATCCTGGCTTCACATTTTGGCTCAGACTGGCTGCACATTCAGAGAAAGGAATCCAGCTCCAGCTTCTGGCCATGTATCCTGGCTCCACATTTTGGCTCAGACTGGCTGCACATTCAGAGAAAGGAATCCAGCTCCAGCTTCTGGCTGTGTACCCTGGCTCCATATTTTGGCTCAGACTAGCTGTTCATTTACAGAAAGGAACCTTGCTCCATATACAGGCTGAAGTTATATTATGCCAGCACAGGCACAAAGAGAGACCACTACAGACCAATAACTCAGTTACTTAACAACACCTACTAAATTGCTTAATGTGATGACTCTTTCGGGGGCCATTTTTACCGTGAGGATTAGGTTCGGGACACAGAGTGTACGGCTGACTATCTGGGCCTCACTGCTGTTCCTGGAGTATTAACAACTTGCCTGATTCACCTGACCCTGGGCGTCTGAAAACCTGCCTCTCATCTGCACCCGTGAACATTACCCTGTACAATCATGAGCCAGGGGATTCAAAAATCTGAAAGGATGGACCACCAAAGCTGGAGTAAATTCATTATCAAAGTACGAATATGTCACCGTGTACTACCTTGAGAATCAATTTATTGCAGGCATTTACAGGAAAATAAAGAAACACAATAGAATTTATTAAATAAGTTACACAGAAATAAAGTCTGACCAACTACCAAAGTGGAAACATAGAAACATAGAAAATAGATGCAGGAGTAGGCCATTCAGCCCTTTGAGCCTGCACCGCCATTCAGTATGATCGTGGCTGATCATCCAACTCAGAACCCTGTACCTGCCTTCCCTCCATACCCCCTGATCCCTTTAGCCACAAGGGCCATATCTAATTCCCTCTTAAATATAGCCAATGAACTGGCCTCAACTGTTTCCTGTGGCAGAGAATTCCACAGATTCACCACTCTCTGTGTGAAGAAGTTTTTCCTCATCTGAGTCCTAAAAGGCTTCTCCTTTATCCTCAAACTGTGACCCCTCGTTCTGGACCACAGAAAAGAAGACATCTTTTGCAAATAAAAAGAATCATTAACATTGAGAACACGAGTTGTAGGGTCCTTGAAAGTGGGTAATAGAATCAGTTCAGAGTTTAGGTGAGTGGTTATCAATGCTGGTTCAGCAGCCTGATGGTTGAGAGGTAGTAACAGTTTCTGGACCCGGTGGTGTGGGACCTAAGGTTCCTGTACCTCCTGCCCAATGACAGCAACGAGACGAGAACATGGTCAGGATGGTGGGGGTCCTTGAGGGTGGATGCTTCCTTCTCGTAGCACCACTCCTTGTAGATGAGCCCAAGACACCAGACCCAAGGACAGCTTCTACCCCATTGATATAAGATGAGTGAATAGTCCCTAGTACAATAAAGGTGGGCTGTTGACTTCACAATTTACCCATTGTGACCAGTGTCTGCCAGCACTGCATTTTCTCTGGAACTGTAACACTTTATTCTGCACTCAGCTCTGATTTTTCTTGCACCACCTCGTATGTACTGATGTGATGAAATGATTTGTTTGTATGACATGCCAAACGACGCTTTTCACAGCAAGTCAGTGCATGTGACGACAGAACACAAAACTTAGAACACAGCAGCCCTCAGGGCCCAATGTTGTGCCAACTTTTTAAACCTATTCCAAGATCAGTCTAACCCATCTCTCCCACAGAGCTCTCCATCTTTCCATCATCCATTCAAAGTGATTCAAAGTGTCACTGCTAATTTGTTCTGTACCTTATAATATGTAATTTATGCACTATCCTTTGTTTATTTATGCATAATTCATTTGTAGACTTTATTCTTACCTTCCCAAGTTACTGTGTGTTATGTGTACTTCTGTGCTTTACACCCTAGTCCAGAGAAACGTTGCCTTGTCTAGCGGTAGATATGTATGAAGTTAAATGACAATAAACTTAACTTGACTATCCATGTGTCTATCTAAGTGTCTCCTAAATGTCCCTAATGCATCTGCCTCTAGTGGGCACATGGCCAAGTGGTTAAGGCATTGGACTAGCGACCTGAAGGTCGTGAGTTCGAGCCCCAGCCGAGGGAACATGTTGTGTCCTTGAGCAATGCACTTAATCACACATTGCTCTGGTGCCAAGCTGTATGGGTCCTAATGCCCTTCCCTTGGACAACATTGGTGTCGTGGAGAGGGGAGACTTGCAGCATGGGCAACTGCCGGTCTTCCATACAACCTTGCCCAGGCCTGCTCCCTGGAGAGTGAAGACTTTCCAGGCGCAGATCCATGGTCTCGCATGGTCTTGCAAAACCTGCCTCTACCACGCACCCACCACTCTGTATGTAAAAAAACATCTCTGACATCCTTGCTATATTTTCCACCAATCACTTTAAAATTATGCCCCCCCTCACCAGCATTCGCCATTTCCGTCCTGGCGAAAAAAGTCTCTGGCCATCCACTTAATCTATGCCTCTAATCATCTTATACACCTCCATCGAATCACTTCTCAGCGATAGTAAACCAATCGACCAGTTTGCCAGTGGGTACCCATGTCCTGAAGTGCTACTTGCATTATTAATCAGTAAACAAAAAGATCATGAAACAAACAGACGCTTCTGCCTAAGTTGTGCCAAACTCATTAAGATAATGATGTCTAATTACCCTGATTCATTCTGTCTGCACATGATCCACCTTGCATTCTCTGCATATTCATATACTGTATCTGTCTAAGAGACTCTCAAACACCTATCGTATCTGTCCCTACCACCATTGAGGTCTAACCGATATGAAGCACAGTAATGTTATACTGTTTACTTTTTAACTAGTGTTGTAAATGGTGGTGGGGTAGAGATAAGTCGCTACCAAAGGAGGTGTAAGGTGCTCCTTCCCTCCACTAGTCTGTAGGTCATCCTTGGGCAAGGTGTAGCAAATGCTTAGCCCCCCATTTGTGGTCATGTGAAGCCATGGGATCAGGTGGTGGATGGCTGTATGAGCAGCTGGTTCATATCATCAGTTTTGGTTATGCAACCATTGCTGCCAGGCAGACAATCTCTGGACTATTGATAATGGCTGGGGTCATCTGTCTTGTAAAGACACTGCCCAGAAGGTGACATTGGCAAACCACTTCTGAAGAAAAATTTGCCGAGGACAATCATGGACAAAGACCACGATCGCCTATGATATGGCACATAATGATGATGTCATATGACACGGAGCATAATGATGTAAAGTCACCTTATGCTAATGTAAATCTTCTGGAATACATTTCATTATTTGCTAAGTTATTTGTGGGAATATTATTTTAAGAGTTGTGTGAGAGTTATATGTATTGTGTTCACCTCAGTCCAGAGGAACATTGTTTCATTTGGCTGTATACATGTATGCGGTTTAATGGCATTAAATCTGAACTAGTGCGATCATTTAAGTCAGTGGTCCCCAACCTCCGGGCCATGGATCGATACATTGCCACGAAGAATGCAGCGGTACAGCGGTAGCCGGAATGCACCCAGCACATCTTTAAGAAAAAAGCCAAAATAAACAAGCTAATTAATTAGGTGCCGCCCGGCACGTAAATGTCGGCCTAGATCAGGGGCGATTGCTGATTGTCAAGTTGTCATTCCAAAGAATGGCGCCAAGCTACTGGAAGAGCTGGAGGGCAGTGAATCAGCATGATTTAAGGAGATTTGGTGAGTCACCAAATACCCTAGCAAATTTCTACACATGTAGCATGCAGAGTATTCCTGCTTGCTGTATCAGCACCTTTTAAGGAGTGTCCAATACACAGGATCGAAAGAGCTTGCAGTGAATTGTCAACTTAACCATCTCTACCACCATCGAGGACATCTTCAAAAGGCCTTGCCTCAGGAAGGCGGCAAGCCGGATGGGTATTAAGGACGGCAAGTCCTGGACCGTGAAGGTTCATAATGATGGAGGCTGCCTTCTTGAGGCACCGCCTATTGAAGATAAACTCAGTTGTGCCCAGTTGGCTGAGGGTACAACTCTCGGCAGCTTTTGCAGATCCTGTGCAGTGGCATCTCCATGGAGACTACAGTTCACTTGCAACTTCATCTGCAGCCTTCCAAAGAAAACTGGATAATCGGGTTACGGAATAAGCTGGAGAAGAGGATATGATTCACAAGGGGATAGCATAGGCTCAATGGGCTGAACAGCCTTCGGCACAGCTGCAATTCTATACCACTAAAAGTCAGCTTGAATACTGTCAAATGCTAGTCCAAGCATCTTAGAGTTAATCTTTTGAGGCGCTATTTGAGATGTTTTGGCTTGGTGCCACACCAACCCTAGGGCACTTTGCTTACAATGCAATCTTTTCTCTCCGAGATTTCTACTTCGCAGTAACACACTGGCGTTACACTGAGGGCCTGTGATATAATTCCAGCATCGCACTGTTCACCGGCTGCACTTTCAGAGGGGCAGAGTTTGGGCAGGGGATAGGAAACCGCTCCAGTATCTCTTCCCATTGGTTGCCTGGCGAGAAGGTGACATCATTATTGTCAAAAAGGATACAGTGCTTTCCTGGCAAATATGACGAATAAACTCTTCTCGTGCTTCTAGCCAGGGACAGGTATCAATTTTAACTGACATTTCAATGACAAACTGTGCCACTTTAATCAGGGCTGATGCCTGAGTATGGCTAGCCCGGTTGTATTTGTACTCCGCAGTCCATCCCTCCTGATTGGTTAGGATCCTGAAGAGGTACTGGATGAATGCCATCCACAAATCAGTAAGGAAGCTCAGATCACAGCTTATGTGGGTTCAAGATGACCTGGTCCTCAGGTCAGCTGACATTTACAAGATTCCCCGTGAATGTGGAGCAGCGTGGACGGGATGCAAGATTTAAACCCACATCAAGGAGCCCAGGAGATGTATCCGTTTGGGTTACCCGAAGAAATCAGCAGTAGCAGAATATTGTATTTGCAATAGCTGTAGGACTGATTTCGCCAGAACAAAACTAGTGTGCTGCACCAATGGCTTTTTGGGACTGACTGGTGAAGGAAGCCATTGAAATAAAACCAGAGGAAAAGGATTGTAACAAAGACGAAGGTCTCGGTCTAAGTAAGAACCAGATTTCAATTGTAAACAAGGTTGGAGAACGGAAACCTGATTGAATGAGGACTCACCAATCAAGAGGGGTGGATGATGGGGGGGATGAATACTTCCAGATTAGATATGCCCAGGCATTAGCCCTGATGAGGATGTCGGAGTTCATCATTGAAAAGTTGGTTAAGGTCGATATCTGTACCTGTTTGGAAGCACGAGAAGAATTTATTCATCACAACTGTCCTCTGCTATCTCCACTCTGTGCACTGTCAATATCATAAGACCATAAGGCAGGAGCAGAATTAGGCCATTCAGCCCATCAAGTCTGCTCCACCATTCTATCAGAGCTGATTTATTATCCCTCTCAACCCCACTCTCCTGCTTTCTCCCCGTAATCTTTGATGTCCCGACTAATCAACAGTCTGTCAAGCTCCGTTTGAAATATACTCAATGAATTGGCTTCCACAGCCACCTGTGGCAAAGAATTCCACAGATTCACTATCCCCCAGCTACAGGAATTCCTCATCACTAAAGGAACGTCCTTCTATTCTGAGGTTGTGCCCTCTGGTACTAGACTCTCCCACTCTAGGAAACATCGTCTGCACATCCACACTGTCTAGACCTTCCAATATTCAATATCCACACCCCCATTCTTCTAAACTCTAGCAAGTGCACACCTAGAGCCATCAGATGCTCCTCATACAGTACTGTGGAGATATAATTACCTAGGGTAGCTAAGACGTGTGCACAGTAAAGTAGATAGGAGAGAGAGTTTGTAAATCAGGCGGGAGGAACAGATATTCTGAATTGCGAGTGCGGAACGTGGGTGGGATGGGTGCCAGAGAAGGAGTGCCAGGGGTGGGGGTGATGTGGGTGCAGACACACCCAGCCCTGAGACACTAGACTAGGTCAATTGATTCCAAACAATTGGTTTATTGATCATTACAGACTGACTCTCTGGGCACTTCCTTCTTCCTCCCCTTTTCCCAACCATGATTCCCCTCTCCCTGCCCCCTTCCCACTCTCAGTCCACAATAGAGACCCATATCAGAATCAGGTTTATCATCACTCACATATATCATGAAATTTGATTTTTTACTGCGGCAGCAGGAATACAGTGCAATACATACAATTATTACAACACTGTGCAAAAGTCTTCGGCATCCTAACTATACATACGTGCTGAGGACTCTTGCACAGTGCTGTATGTTAACCTTTTCATTTCCAGGATCATTTTCCTGAACTTCCTCTGGACACGGGAGGCCTAAGATTGCTCACAGTACTCCAGGTGTAGTCTGACCAATGCCTTGTAAAGCTTAGGCCCTTGGGATCTAGAGATACAGAGTCATACAACACATTAAGTACCAAGATGCCCACCTTCATTTGGTCCCCCCTGTACCTAATAAAGTGGCCACTGAGTCAGACATCCCACCTCTCCCGGAAGTTCCGGGAGTCTCCTGCATATTAATAGTGGCTCCCTGATGCCCGCAAATTATATACAATATCACGGAAATCAATTTTTCTGAGAGCGAGAGAACGAGAGAGAGAAAGCAAGAGAGAGCGCGAGAGCAACCACGAGAGAGAGAGCGAGTGCAAGCAAGAGAGAGCGCGAGAGCAACCACGAGAGAGAGAGCGAGTGCAAGCAAGAGAGAGCGCGCGAGCCAGAGAGAGAGCGTGCAAGTGAGACAGAAAGCGGGCGAGAGCATGAGAGAGAGAGAGAGAGAGAGAGAGAGAGAGAGAGCGCGAGCGCGCGCGTGTGCACGCCATGGCAGAGTGTTTCAAAAAAAGAAAATATAAAACGTACGTCACCCCAGACTACACTAAAGTGTACCCCTGCCTAATAGGGGTCAAAAATAATGACAGTATTGCTCGCTGCACTGTTTGCAGCAGTGACTTTTCTATTGCCCATGGTGGGTTAAAATGTAAAAGACATATTGAGGTGAGTTTAACAGGTGTCATTCGTTCATTAGCATAGCTAACGTTATTTAAACTAGTTGGCTAGCTGCTCAGGAGCTACTCTATTGCAGACATCCTACCTCTCCCGGAAGTTCCGGGAGTCTCCCGCAAATTGATGGTGCTACCTGCCTGAAATGAGTTTTTACAGTGTGGGATGTCTGCTGAGTGTGTGTTCATGGTCTTCTGCTGCTGTATCCCATCCACTTCAAGTTTCGACATGTGCGTTCAGAGATGCTCTTGACTTCTGCACACCACTATTGTAACGTGAAGTTATTTGAGTTACTGGCGCCTCCCTGTCAGCCTGAACCAGTCTGGCCGTTCTCCTCTGACCTCTCTCATTAACAAGATATTTTTGCTGCTCACTGGATGTTTTTATTTTCATTTTCGCACCATTCTCTGTAAACTCTAGTGACTGTTGTGTGTGAAAGTCCCAGGAGATCAGCAGTTTCTGAGAAACTCAGACCCCACCCCCCATATCTGGCATCAATAATCATTCTACGGTCAAAGTCACTTCGATCGCATTCCTTCCCCATTCTAATGTTTGGTCTGAACAACAACTGAACTTCATGACCGTGTTTGCATTAAGTTACTACCACATGACTGGCTGATTTGATATTAACACTGCAGGTGTACAGGTGTACCTAACAAAGTGGCCACTAAGTGGATATGTACTTTGATAATAAATTTGACTCTGATAGAGTCATATAATGTGAAAACTGTAAACAGTGTGAATCATGGAGCACTGTAAAAAAAAAAGAATTTTAACAAAGACGAAGGTCTCACTCGAAGTAAGAACTAGAATTCGATTGTAAACAAGGTGGAAGAGCAGAAACCTGATTGGATGAGGACTAACCAATCAGGAAGGGCAGACTACAGGGGTAGAAATTCCATCAGACTAGACATGCCCGGGTATCATCCCTGATGAAGATTCGTCATTGAAATGTCAGTTATAATCGATACTTGTACCAGGCTGGAAGCCCGTGAAGAGGTTATTTGTCATGTAAGCCGGGAATGTATTCAGAGAGCAGAGCTTAGTTTTGGAGGGTGGAACCTAGTCAAGATGGTGCCAAATGGTGACTCCTTTGTTTGCATCTTCGGAAACAGTTCTATTTCCATCTTTAATATCTCTATTTTTCCCTTTCAGGGTTCTTTTGAAGACTCTGACCTGGAGTTACACGCTGACTACGGTTCTTTGTGGGAATGGGACCCGCTCTCGAGGTTTCACAACTGGCCGTTATCCGACATGCCAAGGGCGCGGCCTAACAGTTTGGCTCACCTTTGGAAGCCTAGGATCTCTGGGCTCTGGAGATGGGCGGATCGAAGGTCAGTGTCCCGACAGACCAGCGTTTCGTGGGAGCCGGAAGATCTTTGGCTGCGTGCCCAGAGACCTGAGATCTTTGGGCACACTCGGAAAAAGCGATGCGACGGACTTTTAACATCATAAACCAGCGAGTTGTTTGTTAAGTCTCCCCTCTCGCTGTGAAACAGAGACACCTCTTTCTCCCTTATTAGGGAGAGAGAGAGAGCCTGTGGTGTATTGAATTACCAGGTGAACAAGTAGTCTTTGGGGTAGGGCAAGTCTGTGTCTTTGCTGTTGCTCTTGCTGCACGCTTGAGTGCTCGGTGGTGGGTGCAGATGATTTTTTTTTTGCCGGTGGGGGGAGGGGGGATCAATGCTTGCTGCTGCTTACACGCGGGAGGGAGGGGAGCTGGGGGGGGGACTTTCGGGTTCTAACATCTAACTGTCATTCATTCTTTGGGGCACTCCTCTGTTTTCATGGATGGTTGCGAAGAAAAAGCATTTCAGGATGTATACAGTATACATTTCTCTGACATTAAATGTACCTTTGAAACCTTTGAAAGCACTAGATCCCTTTTCACTATAATACTGTAAGGTTGTGTTGCTGTAATCACGGAATAACGTTCCTTCGGATAAAGGAAAGTGTCGGTGAAGTGTTAGGAGAAAGTCGGGGAGAATGCGCGGAGAATAGGGACAGTGTAGGATTGGTTTGGTTTGGTTAGCTTTATTATTGTCACATGTACTGAGATACAATGAAAAGCTTGTCTTGCATATTGTTCATCCAGATCAGATCATTGCATGGTGCACTGAGGTACAACAAGGCAGAACAATAACAATGCAGAATAAAGTGTAACAGCTCCAGAGATGAATGGAAATGGATGGCTGATGGTCAGGTCGGACTCGATGGGCCAACGGCCTGTTTCTGTGTTGGACCTCTCTCTGCACTCCCCCAATCTCCCCTCCCCTTTGCTCCTCCACGCAGTGCCAGTACCAGGTAGGATATCTTTCTCTAATCTGCGCCACCAGCAGTCGATAAGCCAAGGCTGGACGGGAGCCAAGACAGGAGAGGGAGAGCAAACAGGGAGCAGGGAGCGAGGAAGCAAAGAAAACAAAGACGCGAAGGTTAAAGTGATCACCAGCCTGCGTCATGGCGCAAATATGCTGACGTTGTATCATCGGAAATTTACGCGTTGGGTCACTTTAGCTGATACACTCTGACGATGTATATGCTTCTCACAAACGAATGATTAATTTATTCATCAGCTTCTCTAACTTCTGATCATTTCACCCCCCCCTTCCCCTTCCTTCTTTTTCCATTCCCAGTCTGACTCCCCTCCCACCCCTTCTCTTCACCTCACCTGCCCATCTGAGGCCCCTCCTCCTTTCTTTTCCCCCATGGTCCGCTCTCCTCACCTATCAGATTCCTTCTTCTTCAGCCCTTAAACCTCTTCCACCTATCACCTCCCAGCTTCTCACATCACCTCCTCCTCCACCCACCAACCTTCCCTCTCACCTGGCTTCACCTGCCAGCTTGTGCACTTTCCCCGCCCCCTACCTCCTTATTCTGGACCGCTCCCCCTTCCTTTCCAGTCTAGAAGCTTCTACTGTTGACTCCTCTCATAGATGCTGCCTGACTTGCTGCGTTCCTCCAGCATTTTGTGCTTGCTTATAGCATTTGTAGAATCTCTTGTATTTATGATTCGTGCCTCTACAGTTCACAGGACATCCACTCCGGAAGCGGTGTGAAGCCCCTCACTGTCTCACCGCAGGGTCTGCAGTATTTCAGAGCTCAGCCTGTAAATGGGGCACAGCAAGTGTCCGCAGACAGTGGGTCACCCCTTTGCAGATGGCCGTCCTTTACCGCTAGTGTCAGGGATCACTGAGACGTAACATTAGCCCAGTTCTTTGTCTGAGCACAGAAGCTGTCAGTTCTGCTACGTTCTCTCTCCAAGCAACTGCTGTGTTCTGCATTTCATTTTCTTTTTTCTTTTTTCTCCTCCCTCTCCCTCCTCCTCCCCACCCAATTGTGTCACCTGGACCCTCGGTCTCCACCCTCTCATAGACAAGCTTCTCTACCCTTCCTCACATCCTAAGGACACCTGTCTCCTCACGTTTCCAGTCGGAGTCACGCACAGCACGGAAACAGACCCACTGCACCCAGTGGCCTGACGAAGCATCATCCATCTGAAACGTTAAATCCGTTTCGACCTCCACTGTTCCCCCTAAGCTGCGTGGGCACACGGCCACGCAGTAACTGAAATGTTCCCGCGCACATAGCCTTTGTGACCGCCCGGCTGGAATTTTATTTAATATAATACTTTATTAAAGAGCTGTGCGGTTTTCAGACTGCTCAGAGCAGCTGTAGGGAAAAATTAGAGGGAACGTTGGTGCTGCCTGACCTGATGAGTGTTTCAGCATTTTCTAGATTCTAGAAGACTTCTCTTTGTGATCTGGAGATCTTTAAGAAGAGGTGCCTCAAGAAAGTGGTATCAATCCCCAAGGACTCTCAACAACCAGGTCATGCCCTCTTCTCATTACCACCATCGGGGAGGAACACAGCAGCCTGAAGATCCACACGTACTCATCCCCACACCACACAATACATGGAATCTGCATTGGCCACCAATAGACAATCTCCTAAAAGTACATCACACCCGACCAGACTGATCACATTATCCTCTCCCCCTCTGCCATCAAATTCCTGAATGGCCTATCAACACTACCACATTATTCCTTTTGTTTTACACTATTTATTTGTGTCGTTTATCATAATTTTGTACTTTTATATTGTACAGCTGCCACAAAATAACAAATTTCATGCCATACAGTGGACGTCAGTGTTAACTAATCTGATGCTGAACGAAACATTCATGCCGGCACAACATGACTTGCCAACTTTTACACTCAATGTCCTGACCATTGATGGCAAGCTTGCCGTGTGCCTCCTTTACCACACGATCAATGTTTGTTGAGAGCTTTGCATGGGGCCAGCAACGCCATCCTGCAAAAGCCCAGAATGATAGAAGCTTCAAAGACCTCGTCCATGGTAGAGGGAGGATCTTCGCCTGGGGCATGGGCAACACCTTCAAAGATTCAAAGTGCATTTATTATCAAAGTATGTATGTAGTGTACAACCCTGAGACTTGTCTTCCCTCAGATAACCATGAAACCTGTTCAAAGAAAAACATCAAACCCCCAGCGCACAAAAAACAAATCGTGCAAATGCTAAAAAAAAACGAGCAAAAAACACATTATAAAACATCAAGACCATAAAGTCATCGACAGAGTCCAGGCATATTCGGTTCAGTGCAATCTAATGCTATGTAGTTCATTGTCTGCAGGCTGTAAAGCCATTCTGGCCCGATCAAAATCGCACAAAATAGCAACAAAGAAAAGGAGCGACTGGAAATCAGAAATGCGTCATTCCGTGAACTACAGAGTCCAATCCACAAACAGCGTCGATTAAACCTTGCCCAAGACCCAGACCTCCGGCACCAACCTCTAGCAGCATCCAGTGAGAGGGAAAGAGAGAGAGAGAGAGAGACCACTCATGTGCAGGGAACTTCCTCTGGGAACAGCGGGCAAGTAGGAGAGAGACCATCACATGCAGACCCCTTCCTCCAGGATCAGCAAGTGAGAGGGAGAGAGAGAGAGAGAGAGAAACTGGACACACGCAGGTAGACGGTGCTGAATAACCGCCTGCCTTCCGCTTTCGTCCTTGTTGATTTCAATCTTCCTTGACGCATCAGTCGGCAAGAAATGGAGTCGATCATGGGCTCACGCTCCATCTCCAGGCTCCTGAGCCTCGCGAACTTGAAAGACTGGCCCGGGACAGAGGACTCTGGTGAGCTGCCACCAACAGCCATTGCCCGGTAGGGGCGATGGGCTTATGTGTGTTGCTCTGGCCAGGGAGCCTTGCACACCAAAGTTAGTTGCCGGGACTTGAGAAACTGAGTTACAGAGAAAGGTTGAATAACTTAGGACTTTATTCCCTGGAGCGTAGGAGAATGAGGGGAGATTTGATAGAGGTATATAAAATTATGATGGGTATAGATAGAGTGAATGCAAGCAGGCTTTTTCCACTGAGGCTAGGGGAGAAAAAAAAGAGGACATGGGTTAAGGGTGAAGGGGGAAAGGTTTAAAGGGAACATTAGAGGGTGCTTCTTCACACAGAGAGTGGTGGGAGTGTGGAATGAGCTGCCAGATGAAGTGGTAAATGCATGCTCACTTTTAACATTTAAGAATAAATTGGACAGATACATGGATGGGAGGTGTATGGAGGGATATGGTCCAGGTGCAGGTCAGTGGGACTGGGCAGAAAAATGGT
Organism: Mobula birostris; assembly: GCF_030028105.1. Taxonomy (NCBI): domain Eukaryota; kingdom Metazoa; phylum Chordata; class Chondrichthyes; order Myliobatiformes; family Myliobatidae; genus Mobula; species Mobula birostris. Next base: position 149,569,886 of record NC_092378.1, read on the forward strand.
TCGGCACAGCCAAGAAGGGCCAAAAGGCCTGTTTCTGTGCTGTAATGTTCTATGGTTCTATGGTTAGAAGTTGCAGACAGTAATTATTCACTGCATAGTCAAAGATTTTGCTCACATGCACCCCAGGTATTTTTTTCTTAAAATTTTAAATCTTTTCCCCAATGATTCTTGGACCATCTGCTGATGGAAATAGCGCTATAAGGCCATAAGATATAGGAGCAGAATTAGGCCATTCAGCCCATCGAATCTGCTCCGCCATTCCATCATGGCTTATCCTGATCTCACTCAATCCCATACACCTACGTAGGAGAGGCAACAGACAGCAGATGTGGGAACCTGGAGCAAGAAACTTCTGGATATCTCCCTGCGTCATACATGAAACTTCTGAATACCTGAACCATGGGTAATTTTTCTCCTCCCCCACAGATGCTGCTCGACCCACTGTGTTCCTCCCGTCCCGCAGATTGCTTGACGCTCCGAATCCTAATTTAGTCTCACCTCAGTAGCGTAGCAGTTAGCGTGATACTGTTACAGCTTGGAGCACTGGGGTTCAGAGTTCAAATAAGGAATCCATTTGTTGTCCCTGTAATTGCATGGGTTTCCTCTGGGTGCTCTTGTTTCCTCCCACATTTCAAAGATGTACTGGTCAGGAGGTCGTTGTAAATTGTCCTCTGATTTGGCTACAGGTAAATAGGTGGGTTGTTGGGCAGTGTGGCTCGTGGTTCCATGCTGTACCTCTAAATAAATATTCTTTAGATGAGAATCAAAAGAACTTAGGGAGCTTTAATAATCACACGTACATTGAAACATATTGCGAAATGTGTCAATTGCGTCAAACTAAATCATCGAGGATTGTACTCGTGGCAGACTGCAAGTGTTGCCAAGCTTTAGGCGTCACAGAGCATGCTCACAACTCACTAATCTTAACCGTATGTCTTCAGACTGTGGGAGGAAACCAGAGCACCTGGAGGAAACCCATGTGGTCATGGGGAGAACATACAAACTCCTGACAGACAGTGGTAGGAATCGAACCCAGATCAATGGTCGCTGGCGCTGTAAAGTGATTGTGCTGCCGTGCCTCCCCTCATCAACTGGCAGCATCCCCTCATTCCCATTAACTCTCTCCCCAGGTGTTATCAACACTTACACACCAGGGGCAAACACAAGAGATCCTGCAGATGATGGAAACACACACAAAATACTGAAGGAACTCGGCAGGTCACGCAGCAATTATGGAAATGTGACTACAACAACACAACACACAATGAAACAAACAGCAGTGACAACAACAGACCACAACAACACACAAAGTGCTGGAGGAACTCAGAAGGTCAGGCAGCATCTAAGGAAACGAATAAACAGTCGACGTTTCAGGCTAACACCCTTCATCAGGACTGGAAAGGAAGCAGGAAGAAGCCAGAATAAGATGGTGGGAGGGGAGTAGCACAAGCTAGCAGATGAAAGGTGAGGGGAAAGACAGGTGGGTGGGTGGAGGAGGTGGGATAAAGAGAGAAGCTGGGAGGAGATAGGTGGAGAAGGTAAAAGGGCTGAAGAAGAATGAACCTGATAGGAGAGGAGTGTGGACCATGGGAGAAAACGATGGAGGAGGGGCACCAGTGGGAGGTGATAGGCAGGTGAGGAAAAGAGGAGAGGTACAAGGGGAGGCCAAGAGGAGAATGAAAGAAGAGGGAAGGGGAGGAAGAAAAGCTGCTGAGAGTTAGAAAAATTGATTCAAGCAGCCAATTAACTGACCAATTTGCAGGTCTTTGGGATGTGGAATGGAACTGGAGTACTTAGAAGAAACCCACATGGTCACAGGGAGAACATGCAGACTCCACACAGACAGCCCCAGAGATCAGGATTGAATCTGGGTGTCTGAAGTTCTGAGGCAGAACCCTGCCAGCTACATTGCTCTGTAATTTTCTCACCCAGATGCAAGGCATTATGCAAATGCGGGCTTTTGTTGCAAGAAAACTGTGCAAACAACTTGGAACACAAGGGAAGCGAGAGTATTGGCTGGTGAACTGAATGGAAGAGTAATTGGAAGTAACATCAAAGGAGCTCAGTTATTGATGAGAGAGTCAGTGGTGACGCGGTTGGAAGCAGCAGCTTCAACGGGGACAACCAAAGGTGTTATTATCTTTCTTAAACGTACTTTTTATGATAACAAGACCCTGCTGGAGATTAAGAACTTAAACTACTGCAGATCTATCCCATCAATGACCTGCTTATTGGCGGAGAAACTGATGGAACTAGACTCGGTGCAGATCGTGCTGCTGCCCCTGTGTCAGAAACTCGGAGCTGGAACGTGAAGCTGGTTTGCCCCCTAACAGTGAGTCATTGTCTTGGTTGCTTTTCTTGTGATCGCAGGACTCTGCTGGACGTTGTTAGTGTGGAATGCTGCAAGTTCGATTCACTGATTTGGTGGTGAACGGTGGGAGCAGATGTAGGGGGGGGGGGAGCTGTGTGGCCGTGGTTGTGGAAAAGACTGGGCCTCAAGCTGTGGTGTCACCCGTTTGCAGCCGCTTGGCTGGTCGGGGGGGGGGGGGGGGCGGAGTGGTTCATCAGGGTCAGGTGCTCCACTGGAGTGCCAGAGGCAATATGGCACAGCATACACGTTGGATTTGGTGCTGCTCGGCTGAAGACAAGATATATTATGCTTCCCAGTGGCCACACATTTTAATTCCACGTCCCATTCCCATTCTGATATGTCTATCCACGGCCTCCTCTACTGTAAAGATGAAGCCACACTCAGGTTGGAGGAACAACACCTTATATTCCGTCTGGGTAGCCTCCAACCTGATGGCAGGAACATTGACTTCTCTAACTTCCACTAATGCCCCACCTCCCGCTCGTACACCATCTGTTATTTATACACACACATTCTTTTTCTCTCTCTCCTTTTTCTCCCTCTGTCTCTCTCACTATACCCCTTGCCCATCCTCTGAGTTTTCCCCCCCTCCTCCTTTTCTTTTTTCCCTGGGCCTCCTGTCCCATGATCCTCTCGTATCCCCTTTTGCCTATCAACTGTCCAGCTCTAAGCTCCATCCCTCCCCCTCCTGTCTTCTCCTATCATTCTGGATCTCCCCCTCCCCCTCCAACTTTCAAATCTCTTACTAGCTCTTCTTTCAGTTAGTCCTGCCGAAGGGTCTCGGCCCGAAACGTTGACTGTACCTCTTCCTAGAGATGCTGCCTGGCCTGCTGCATTCACCAGCAACTTTGCTGTGTGTTGCATATATTATGTTTGACTGCAGACTACTGCAACATTCATGGATTCAGGGACTTGGAGTATTTTTTTGTGTGCCTGTATTTGACCACTGTCTTATATGTGCTATGTGTGCCTTGTGCAGTAAATGACTGTTGAGACTGTGTTTTGTACCTTGGTCCCAGAGAAATGCTGTTTTATTTGGCTATATTCATAGGTATTGATGTATGGTTGAACGACAACTAATCTTGAACTTGATATGCATTTGATGACCATTACATTTGGTGGACAAATAGAAAACAATGAAATGTACTCACTTCATTGGTTTGAAGAGAGCCTGTCCGTAGTTTTGGAAAGTCATGATAAGTTTCAGCTGTGTGCCTCCAGACTTCATGGCTGTAAGGGGCAAAAAAAAAAGCAAGAGTGAACTAAAATGCATGAAGAGTAAGTTGCTATTCAGCAAGCTGAGGTTGGAAGAAAGGGAATTGCAATTCCATAGTGCCATTCACATCCCTTCCAGAACTTTCTTAAATACAACAGAGTATAGAATCACTAATGGAATGGAAAAGTGGTAGGTACGGCACAGTCCATCACAGGTAAAGCCTTCTCCAACACTGAGCACATCTACATGAAACACGGATGCAATATCCACCATCAAGGACTCCCACCATCCAGGCTATGCTCTCTTCTCCCTGCTGACATCAGGAAGGAGGTAAAAGCTTTAGGTCCCACACCACAAGATGCTCGACCCGAAATATCACAGACAAAATGCTGGAGGAACTCAGCAGGCCAGGCAGCGTCTATGGAAAAGAGTACAGTCAACGGGCCGAAACGTCGAGTGTACTCTTTTCCATAGATGCTGCCTGGCCTGCTGAGTTCCTCCAGCATTTGTGTGTGTTTTGTTTGGATTTCCAGCATCTGCTGATTTTCTCTTGTTCCTTGAATTGAATTGACTTTATTACTTACATCCTTCACATACATGAGGAGTGAAAATCTTTACATTACGTCTCCGTCTAAATATGCAATGTGCGATTTATAGTAGTTTGTAATAAATAGTATGTACAACAGGACAGTCAATATAGCATAGAAATACAATTGTATCAGCATGAATTAATCAGGCTGATGGCCTGGTGGAAGAAGCTGTCCCGGAGCCTGTTGGTCCTGGCTTTTATGCTGCGGTACCATTTCCCGGATGGCAGCAGCTGAAACAGTTTGTGGTTGGGGTGACTCAGGTCCCCAATGATTCTTCGGGACCTTTTTACACACCTGTCTTTGTAAAAGTCCTGAATAGTGGAAAGTTCACATCTACAGATATGCTGGGTTGTCCGCACCACTCTCTGCAGAATCCTGCGACTGAGGGAAGTACAGTTCCCATACCAGGCAGTGATGCAGCCAGTCAGGATGCTCTCAATTATGCCTCTGTAGACCTGAAATATCAATTGTTTATTCATTTCCATAGATGCTGGCTGACCTGCCAAGTTCCTCCAACATTTTGTGGGCATTGCTTTTGGTTATTTACCTACAACCATCAGGCTACTGAAACAGTGTGAATAACTTAATTCACCTCAACGCTGAACTGATTCAACTACCAACAGACTCACTTTCAAAGACTTTACAAATCAAGTTCACAGTACTATTGTTTATTATTTGCAAAATTTGTCTTCTTTTGCACATTAATTGTTTGCCAGTCTTTATGTATAGTTTTTCATAAAATTTATTTTCATTTTTCTGGTGAAATATACATACTTTGATATTAAATTTACTTTGACACACTAATGAAGAATCTTTTGTTTGTTGTTATCGTTGAAATGTCGGTAAATTTAATCAGTTTCTTATCATGTGCACTGAGGTACGATGAAAATCCATTGTCCTGCACACCGTCCATTTCATTACATCAGCCCATCGAGGCAATGCAAGGGAAAACAGTGACAATGCAGGATAAAGTGCTACAATTACAGAGAAAGTGCGGTGTCGACAGACAATGTAGATAAGGTCGATATGTGGGAAACGCAGGCCCCAAACTGTACATAGCAAGATCTAACAAACAACAGTAGACTAAGCTGATCCTCATTCTGAGCCCTGATATCAACAAGGAGCTTTCCTTTTGAAGAAATATTGATATGGAATAACTATTAGCCAACGGACTGGGGATCCAACACAACATTATACCATGGGACGAAACGACCATAAAGCCTAGGAGCAGAATTAGGCCATTCAGCCCATCAAGTCTGCTCCACCATTCTACCATGGCTGATTTATTAACTCTGTCAACCCTGTTCTCCTGCCTTTTCTACTTTTAATGCCCTATTAAAGACCCTATCAACCTTTGCTTTAAATATACCCAAAGATTTGGCCTCCACAGTTGTCAATGGCAGTGAATCCACAGATTCGCCACACACAGGCTAAAGAAATTCCTCCTCAACTCTGTTTTAAAGGAATGTCCTCTTCTCCACATCCACTCTATCGAGGCCTTTCACCATTTGATAGGTTTCAATGAGGTCACCCCTCATTCACTGGAATTCAGAAGAATGAGGGGTGACCTCATTGAATTCTAACGAATGGTGAAAGGCCTCGATAGAGTGGCTGTGCAGAGGATGCATCCTATGGTGGGAGAACCTAAGACAAGAAGACACAGCCTCATAATACAGGGACGTTCTCTAGAACAGAAATGAGGAGGAACTTCTGTAGCCAGAGGGTGGTGAATCTGTGGAATTCTTTGTCATAGGCAGCTGTGAACGCCAAGTCTTTATGTATGTTCAAGGCAGAGGTTGATAGATTCTTGATTGGTCAGAGCATGAAGGGATATGGGGAAGGCAGGAGATTGGGGCTATGAAGAAAATTGAATCAGCCATGATGAAACGGCACAGCAGACTTGATGGGCCAAATGGCCTAATTCTACTCCTATATCTTATGGTCTTACCCGTGTCCATGTCGTCTGGTTGTAGACTCTCCAACTACAGGAACTATCCTCTCCACATCCACACTATCTAGGTCTTTCAGTGTTTGATAAGTTTCAATAAGATCCCCTCTCATTCTTCTAAACTCTATCAAGAAAAGGCCCCAGAGTTTCTGGAGCCTCTCCAGTGTCAGCACATCTTTTCTTCGTTAAGGGGCCCCTAACTGCTCACAATACTCCAAGTGCAGTCTGACCAACGCATCAGAAAGCCTCAGAATTACATCCCTGTCCATTTTAAAATTAAAAAGATAGATTTTCATATTTAGAACAGGCTGACTCTGGCATTTTGCCAGTGTATATAATCTCTTATCTTCACTCAGTAATGATGGGAAAGATTGAGTTCGGCTGGTGGGCTTTATAAATATTACAGCAGGTTTTTTCCCCCGTCGTATGCAGCATATGATATTAACAGCTGACCTTAGGGAAGAGAAAAGCAATCTGTGCTCTGTTCTCTGGAGATGAAAATGTCATCTTTAATTAACTGGAGACAAGTTGGATATCCCTGCAAGAATCAGTGATGCAAACCAGGCAACTGAGAACAGGGCCTCCTGATCTGATGTTGCATCGGACAATTTATTGTTGTTGTTGTTCCTTCTTGCGCATGGGGCGGCATTTTTGTCAATCCGTAGCATTTAACTGTTTTAATGAGGGCCGAATTGCGAGCTCAATGCTCAACCCAGCACGGATGGAAAGCGTGCAAGGAGCCGGCAGGATTTGAACCCGGGGCCATTTGGCCCGAAGTCCAGTGTTGACACCACTACACCAGTGGCCAGCATTGGGTGATTTATTAACTGTACAAGTGGTGTTGGTCCATGACGCTAACTCTTTTCTTTTGAACAGAACCCTGTTCTCTCCTGCATCGGCGTTTACTTTGATTTGGGGCATCGGTGTATGTGTGGACATATCCTGCTGCTCACACTACCAATGGACACACTTTCAAAGAAACTACAACACGTTCACAGTGTTATTAATTTACTCATTTATTAATTATTATTTAGTTTCCAAATTTTCAGGTTGCCTTCTTTTGCACACTGTTTTCTTGTCAGTCTTTGTACGTACATTTTTGCTGATTCCATTGTATTTCTTTGTTCTACAGGAATGCCTGCAAGAAAATGGATCTCAGGTAGGATATGGTGACTGATATGCACTTTGATAATAATTTTACTTTGAATGTTTATTGTACTATCTCACTGCACTGTGTAATGATTTGATCTGTATAAACAGAATACAAGACAAGTTTTTCCACTGTATATATGTGACAATAATAACCCAATACCAATACCCCTGAGGTTAGGACGCGGGGGCGGAGGGCAACGCCTTTACCAGCTGTGACACTGCGCAGCCCAAGATAATAGAATGATTCTGGGAATGAGAGGGTTAACATATGAGGAACGTTTGTCCGCTCTTGGACTGTATTCCTTGGAATTTAGAAGAATGAGGGGAGACCTCATAGGAACATTTCGAATGTTGAAAGGCATGGACAGAGTGGATGTGGCAAAGTTGTTTCCCATGATGGGGGAGCCTAGTACGAGAGGGCATGACTTAAGGATTGAAGGGCGCCCATTCAGAACAGAGACACGAAGACATTTTTTTTAGCCAGAGGGTGGTAAATCTATGGAATTTGTTGCCAGGGCGGCAGTGGAGGCCAAGTCATTGGGTGTATTTAAGGCAGACATTGATAGGTATCTGAGTAGCCAGGGCATCAAAGGTTATGGTGAGAAGGTGGGGGTGTGGGACTAAATGGGAGAATGGATCAGTTCATGATAAAATGGCGGAGCAGACTTGATGGGCCAAGTGGCTGACTTGGGCTGCTTTGTCTTATGGTCTTATGGTCTTAATATAGGTTAGAAGTCAAGATGGCGTCCCCTTTTGCTCCGGCCCAGGGCAGTGTGGGTTGGCAGATGGAACATGATGCATAGGAAGTGCAGAGGTTAGCTGATTAGTCCAGGTGTCAAAGATTATGGAGAGAAGGCAGGAGAATGGGGTTGAGAGGGATAATAAATCAGCCATAGCTGAAGGTAGAACAGACTCAATGGGCCGAATGGCCTAACTCTGCTCACCTTATTTGTCACATGTACATCGAAACATACAGTGAAATGTGTCATTTGTGTCAACGACCAACACAGTCGGGATGAGTTGGGGGGGCAGCCCGCTTAGGTTTTCACACTTTTGATACCAACCTGTGACCTCTAACACTAACCTGGATGTCTTTGAAGTGTGTGAGGAAACCCCAGCCACCATGCGGTCATGGGGAGAATGTATAAACTCCTTACAGGTAGCAGATTGGGTGGCAGGGTGAAGACAAGTCCCTACCAAAAGGGGTGTAAGTCACACCTTCCCTCCGCTAACCTGCAGGTAACTCTTGGGCAAGGTGTAGCACCTGCTTAACCACCCCCACCCCACCTCTGATCAAGGTCCTGTGAAGCCATGGGAGTAGGCAGTGGATGATCGTATGACATGGCACAGGGAAATCCAGGTTATGCAAATACTGATGCCAGGCAGACAATCTCTGAAGAGTATTGATAATGGCTGGGGTCACCCGTCTTGTAAAGACACAGCGCAGAAGGCGGCAATGGCAAACCACTTCTGCAGAAAAATTTGCCAAAAACATCATGGTCATGGAAAGACCATGATTGTCCATGTCATATGACATGGCACATAATGATGATGTCATACGACACAGCACATAATGATGATGATGACAGACAGCAGCGGAACTGAACCCCAATCTTACAGCTGGTGCTTCTGTGTAGCCTTTGTGTTCAGTTTTTTGGAGTTCAATAAATGAGTTGTTATAGTTTTTTCTTAAACATAAAATGCCTCCTGTAGTTTTATTTGTGAAAACCTACAGTGCAAACCCCTCACAGACAGCATCTGAACCCAGGACTCTGCTAAATAAGGATACAGCAGCTCTGCTAAAATATTCACAGATAACAACCATACTCTGTATAAAAAAAAGACCTCATCCCACAGATCCTCTTTAAAACTCCTCCCTCTCATCTTACAGCTCTGCCCTCTTGTTTTTAATAGCCCTAGCATGGGAGGGATTGTGACTACTCTCTCCATGTCTCTCACAATTTTATATACAGTCCTGTGCAAAAGTCTTAGGCACGTATAGTCTGCTGAGGTGCCCAAGGCTTTTGCACAATACTAACCATTCTGGGACAGCTTGCTCACCCTTGGTCCCTACTGGGCACTCAGCTCTCACCTGTGGCTCCAAGTAGCTCCCAGACTGGGCGGATGAGATCTACAGCGAGATCCAAGGGCCAGGAGCACAGTTCTGCAACGCTCCGTGGAGAGCGAAGAGCATGACAAGGCTCAGACGATATCATGGTCATCCACTGCCACCAGGGAAGACCCCAGTTTGTGACACTTGTTCGTACCACTGAACCTGGAATTCCGAGGTTGAGAGGGGGGAACTGCCCCAGGGCAACAGCTTTTCTACTTTAAAAACTCTCCTGCACAAGTCTCCTGTCATCGTCACACATGACAGACAACCACTGTAGTAATTTTAGGTATTGCACTGTACTGCTGCAAAAAAACCCCCAAATTTCATGACATATGTGAGTGATGATAAACCTGATTCTGATATGGGTCTCTATTGTGGACTGAGAGGGGGAAGGAGGCAGGGAGAGGGGAATCATGGTTGGGAAAAGGGGAAGGGAGCAGGAATCACCAGAGACACAACCTGTAATGATCAATAAACCAATTGTTTGGAATCAAATGACTTTGCCTGGTGTCTCAGGGCTGGGTGTGTCTGTACCCTCACCACTCCTGTCCCTGGCACTCCACCTCTGCCACCTCCCATGGTGCTCCACTGTTGCCATTCCTAGAATCCTTTGCTTCTGCCAGATTTACAAATACGCTCTCCGCTCCACATTGGCAAATACAGCACTGTGCGAAAGTCTTGGGCAGTCTAGCTACAGTGCCTAAGATCTTTGCACCGTCCTGATAGGTGAGACCAGATGAGGGGGAAGTTGGGTGGATGGGGGAGGAGAGAAAAAGTAAGCAGCCGGGAGCGTTTCTTCCCTTTTGTCAATGCTCCATTATTCTCTCCTATCAGAAGCACCTTCTCCCTTTTTCCATTCCTCTTCTGATTTCCCTCTCACCCATTCTCCTCACCTGTCCAACACTTCCCTCTTTTTCCCTTCTTCCTTCCTTTTCTTTTGTGGTCCACTGTCTTCATATTAGATTTCTTGTTCTTCAGCCCTTGAGGTAGCAGTTCAAGAAGGCGATATCCATCATTAAGCAGCCCCATCACCCGGGACATACCCTCTTCTCGTTTCTACCATTAGGGAGGAGATACAGGAGCCTGAAGGCACACACTCAATGTTCTAGGAATAGCTTTTTTTTAGATTATGAAGACACGCAGTCCTCTTTTATTGTCATTTAGTAATGCATTCATATTTCCTCCGGTGTGATATCACAAAACACAGGACAGACCAAGACTGGAAAAACTAACAAAACCACATAATTATAACATATAGTTACAACAGTGCAACAATACCATAACTTGATGAAGAACAGTCCATGAGCACAGTACACAGTTCAAAGTCTCTCAAATGTCCCACATCTCACGCAGACGGGAGAAGGAAGAAAAACTCTCCCTGCCATGCCGACCACAGTCCGACTCTGAGTCATCCAAAAACTTCGAGCTCTGATCAGCTCTCCGACACCGAGTACTGAGTGCCATCTCTGTCCGAATGATTTGACCTCAATCTCGGTCGCCAACAGCAGGCAAAGCCGGGGATTTGCCCTCCACTGTCAGATTTCTGAACAGACAATGGACCCATGAACACTCCCTCATTATTTGTCTTTCTGCACTATGTATTTCATTTTGTGACTTGTAAGTTTGAGGCTGTATTGCACTGCACTACTACTGCAAAATAATACATTTCTTGTCACGTGTTAATGATAATAAATTATGATTCTGAGATGGTTGTTGTTTTTTACTTTACGCTACGTGACAGGTATCTACCTAAATGCTGCCTGGGCTTAGTTGTGGGACCATCTGCTCCTTTTGGCATTCATACCTGGCAGAGCAGGCAACCAAGCATGCCAACAGAAGCTATATTCGGGAAGTACAGCATGGATGGAAGTTTGGCTGACTGGCAGGAGACAAAAAGTGAGAATAAACGAGGTCTTTTCTTGTTGGCTGCCAGTGACTCGTGGTGTTCTGCAGGCATCGGTAATTGGGATCGCTTCCTTTTGCATCTCCTGTCAATGGTTTGGATGACGGAATTGATGGCTTTGTGGCCAAGTCTGCAGACGATACAAAGGCAGGTGGGATAGACAGCTGCTGTTGAGGAAACACAGAAAATGGGCAAAGAAATGGAAGGTGGAATATAATGTGGGGTAGTGTACGTTCATGCTCTTTGGTGGAAGGAATAAGGACATTGACTATGTTCTAAACGGGGAGAAAATTTAAAAATTACAGGTGGAAGGGGACGGGAGGCCTTCTGCAAGATTCCCTAAAGGGAAACTTAAACTGGTTCAGTCAGTGGTAAGGAAGGCAAATGTAATGTTAGCATTCATTTCAAGAGGACTAGAACATAAGAGCACGGATGTGATGTGGAGGCTTTATACGGCATTAATTAGACTGCACTTGGAGTACTGAGAGCAGTTTGCACACACAGAAGTTCTGGAGGAACTCAGAACATCAGCCAGCGTCTATGGAGGGGAATGAACCGCTGACATTTCAGGCTGAGACCCTTCATCGGGACCCATGTGGTCCTGGGAGGAACATCCAAAATCCTTACAGACAGTGGCGGGAATCAAACCCCGATCGCCAGCACTGTAAAGCATTGCATTAATTGCTTAACACTACCATGTCACCCTTACCGAGGGGTAGGGAGTGAATTTCAAACGAGGGCTTCAATTCTAATGATTAGAATTGCACAGGTCAAAGTAATCTCTTTTCCAAAAAAAGATGTCACTCGCATGCAAGAGGATCACGGTCCAAAGTCTACACTGAGTCAGTCCCTAGATAAGCAGGCTCAATGGCTGTTTAATTTTATGTAAATAAATCTGATTTCTTTGGAGGTCCATCTGGGCAGGTTTCAGCAGGAGCTCAATGCAAACGGAAGATTCAAATATTACTCCCTCATCTGTGATTCACAATCTTTAGGGAAAGTACTTGGCTCCCAGCCCTACAAAGGTAACCTTTCAACGTGAGATTCATTCGCGCAGTTTACTGACGAAACTCACAGCTTGCAAAACATGAGGATAAAGGGTTTGAGAGCGCGTTGCGCAGTTCTTAAAGCTGGTTTGGCCAGCTTCCATGCTGAGCATGAATTTGTTCTGATATTGAACTCACTTCAAGTCATAGAAACAGACAGCACCTCAGCAGACCTTTCAGCCCATCTAGTCTATGCCAAAATGTTATTCTGCCCACCCCATTGAACTGCACCTAGACCATACACCTCTCATCCAAATTTGGCTTGCATGTTAAAATTAAACCACTCCTGCCAGCAGCTCATTCACCCTCAGATGTTCCCCCTTAAATATTTCACCTTTCATCCTTAACCTATAATCTCTAGTTCAAGTCTCACCCAAGCTCGGTGGAAAAATCCTGCTTGCATTTATCCTATCTGTACCTGGCACGGTACCACAGTGGTTAGCACAATGCCCTACAGTGCCAGCGACCCAGGTTCCAGTCCCACTGCTGTCTGTACGGAGTTTGCACGTTCTCCCCGTGACTACGCAGGTCTCCCCCCTCAGTCCAAAGGCGTACTGGTTGGTCGGTTAATTGTTCTTTGAAAAACTGGCCCGTGATTAGGCTAGAGTAAAATCAGGGGTTGCAAGAGGGCACAGATAGAAGGGCTGGATGGGCCTATTCTGTTCTATATCTCCATCAATCAATCAATAAATAAACAAATATATTTATTTATTTGGTATGCCTTCCATCATTCTTCCACGCTCCTGGAGAAAAAAATCCAACCTATTCAACCATTCCCTACCCCTCAGATCCTCAAATTCTGGCAACATCCTTGTAAGGATGTCAAGGGAGGCTTAGCTTTGGAAAGCAGTATCTCCCAGTGGCCACACATTTTAATTCCACATCCCATTCCCATTCTGACAAGTCTATCCACGGCCTCCTCTACTGTAACGATGAAGCCACACTCAGGTTGGAGGAACAACACCTTATATTCCATCTGGGTAGCCTCCAACCTGATGGCATAAACATCGACTTCTCTAACTTCCGCTAATGCCCCACTTCCCCCTTGTACCCATCCGTTATTTATTTATATACATACATTCTTTCTCTCTCTCTCCTTTTTCTCCCTCTGTCCCTCTGACTATACCCCTTGCCCATCCTCTGGGTTCCCCCCCCACTCCCTTTTCCTTCTCCCTGGGCCTCCTGTCCCATGATCCTCTCGTATCCCTTTTGCCAATCACCTGTCCAGCTCTTGGCTCTATCCCTCCCCCTCCTGTCTTCTCCTATCATTTTGGATCTCCCCCTCCCCCTCCCACTTTCAAATCTCTTACTATCTCTTCTTTCAGTTAGTCCTGACGAAGGGTCTCGGCCCGAAACGTCAACTGTACCTCTTCCTAGAGATGCTGCCTGGCCTGCTGCATTCACCAGCAACTTTTATGTGTGTTGCTTGAAATTCCAGCATCTGCAGATTTCCTCATGTCTTAGCTTTGGTACTAGTTTTGGTATGGTTTATTGTTGTCACATGTACGGAGATACCCCTGTGAAAAGCTTGTTTTGTATGCTGCTTATACAGATCAAATCATTACACAATACATTGAGCTAGAATAATAAACCAGTGACAATGCCAAACAAAGTGCAAAAGCTACCAAAAAGTTGCAGTATGTGTAAACAATATCATAATGGAGTAGATTGTGAGGTCAAGAATCCATCTTATTGTACAAGGTCCATTCAAGAGTCTGATAACAGCGGGAGAGAAGCTGTCCCTGAGCCTGGTGGCAAGTGCTTTCAGGATTTTGCGTCTTCTGCCCGACGGAAGAGGGGAGAATAGAGTATGTCCTTGTGGGTGGGGTCTTGGATTGTGCTGGCTGTTTCACCGAGGCAATGAGAAGTGTAGGTAGTCTATGGAGAGGAGGCTTGCTCCTGTGATGAGCTGAGCTGTGCTCAAAACTCTCTGCAGTTTCTTCCGGCCACGGGCAGAGCAGCTGCCGTCCAAGACAGGATGCTTTCTATGGTCCTTCGGCAAAAATCAGTAATAGTCAAAGTTCTTCAGCCTCCTGAGGAAGTAGAGGCGTTGATAAGCTTTCTAGGCCGTGATATCAATATGGCCGGATCAGGACAGGCTGTTGGTGATGTTCGGTTCGAGGAACCTCTGGCAATGATGAGCTGGGAAAGACCCGCACTTTGTCGGAATGCAGTTGAGAAAGACCACTCAGCACCTGGAGCTTCCTCACTCATTTCCTCATTTAGAAGAACATCCTCCAAGAGGACCACAACCTTTGGTTTGGAGGCTTGTGTCCCTCAGTGACTATGCTGGCTGGAGTCAGGGCTTTGTGCTTTGCTCTTGGTAGGGTCACCCATGGCAAACAGGCCAAAAGATAGAGGCCAGATCAAGAGTGGTCCACCGGTCCTCCAAGTTCAAGGGTTCAGCAGAGGACAATAACTCTAACTGGTAAGACAAAACTGTTACCGAAACGGCAATAAAGAATCCTTCTACATCCGAGTGCAACGGTATTCCTGAGTCTCCACTTGGGAATTGCATGACTGACAGTAATGGCCTAATTCTCCTCCTATGTTCGTAAGACCATAAGGGTGCAAAACTGCTCACAATACTCTGAGTGTAGTCTGACCAAAGCCTCAGTCATGTCTTCTTGTGGCTCATGGACCATTCAGAAATCCGATGGCGGAGGGCGAGAAGCTGCCCCTAAAACGTAGAACATTGATGTAGCATTCCCAGCCTTTCTGTCCTGTCTTTTGTCCGAACCTGGGGAAGTTTGGAATATTCTAACTAATATATCCACTGTTTTGTTGGACACTTCATAAAGTGCCGAGTATATAAGCCGGCTGAGCCAAAGCATTTATCAGTATTAAAACCTTCAGATGTGCCAAAAATATGCCTAATATCAATCGTACAATGGGCGGCGGTATGGAGATATGTCTCTATCAAAGGAGTTGTAAGGCGCTCCTTCACTCCGCTAGCCTGCAGGTCACCCTTGGGCGAGGTTCAGCACCTACTTAGCCCCTGATCAGGGCCGTGTGAAGCCATGGGAGCAGGTGGTGGATGGTCATATGAGCAGTTGGTACATATCACAAGTCTCGGTTATGTAACCACTGACACCAGGCAGACAATCTCTGAAGAGTATTGATAATGGCTGGGGTCACTCATCTTTTAAAGCTACTGCCCTGAAGAAGGCAATGCCACTTCTGTTGAAAGATTTGCCAGGAACAATCACGGTCACGGAAAGACCATAATGGCCTACATCATAACGAAGGAGCAAATGATGGTGATAGTACTTAATGCAACCCCAGCATTACTCAGTATTAACGAGATGGTTGCAATGTCTTATTTTTATTTATTTAGTGATACAGTACAGTAACTGACCCTTCTGGCCCACCGAGCCCGTGCTACCCAGTGTGACAAACTAACTTACCAACCCAGAGGTCTTTGGAATGTGGGAGGAAACCAGAGGAACCAGAAGAAACCCATGCAGTCATGGGGAGAACATACAATCTCCTCACAGGCAGCAATGGAACTGAGACCGAGGTCTCGTTGGCAATGCAAACGTCGTTACGCTTAATGTGCTACTGTCTCCTATCGTAAAGGCTGAGGCACAGTTTCTGTTTAACCGTCTCCGCTATTTGCTGGATCTGCACCTCCTCAACCTCCTTCCCAGGGGGATCGTTCAGGGTTCCCCTGGGCCTCTCTCTTCTTTTTATATAAGAAAGAAACTTACATTGTAGCAACACACACTCTGCTGGGGAAATTAGTGGACTGAGCTGTATCAGTGGGAAGAATGAAACTGCCTCCCCTGCAGAAACTGCCCCCATACCTCTATTACCCACTCACATGTTTTACTTCCCTATTACTTCCCCGGTACCCCTCCTCCTTTCCTCGTCCCCCTTCCCCTTGTTCCACTCTCTTCTCCTGTCAGATTTTTCTTTTCTCCAACCTTTGACCTTTCCCATCCAAATGGCTTCACCCATCACCTGCTAAACCAGGGGCGTCAATAGATACTGCTCATCCCACTGAGTTCCTCCAGCAGACCGTTTATTGCTCCAGATTCCGCCATGTATTACAAATTACATTCTACAATACTACAACCAAGAGGCGTCACGGTTAGCGAGATGCTACTACAGCCCAGGGCAGCGGAGTCTGCAGTTCAGTCCTGGCGTACAAAGAGTTTGTATGTTTTTCCTGTTTGCTCGTGAGTTTTCTCCCACAGTCCAAGGGCATAACAGGTAGCAGGTTAACTGGTCATTGTAAGTTGTCCTGTGATTAGACTAGGGTCAAATAGGTGGATTGCTGGGCGACAATACTCATCGGACTGGAGGGCCTGTTCCACACTGTATGCATGTATGTATGTCTGTCTGAATGAATGAATGAATGAATAAATTAAATAAATAAATAAATAAATAGTGAGAGAGACACCCACAGAGAGAGAGATAGGTCAATCGATAGATGATAGAGAAATAAATGAATGAATTGCCCGAGGGTTAAAGAGGTGGGTTGCTGGGTGGTGTGGCTTGAAGGGCCTGTTTTGTGCTGCATCTCTAAAAAAAAATCAATTAATTGACCAAGACAGAGACAATAACAGTGACCAACACAATTACTAACACAAACTAAATTAAAATTCTCTCGTTATGTTTTTTTAAATTAAATTGTATAATTGATGTTTTTGTGAATGCTGTTTATCTGACGTTCTGCGCTTGTGTTCTGCTGCAAGCAAGTTTTTCATTGCATCTCTGCATAGATAAGACGCTGTGGCCGGCAGTCAGTGAGCGGCGCAACGCTGAACCGAGCTGAACTGAGCTAGACCGAATACTCCTGGACTCGTGGTTTGACGTTTCATATTCCATGTGTTGTTTGCTCACTTTCTGCTGCTTATGCAATTTGTTCTTTTTTCACGTGTTGTGTGTTTGATGTTTTCTTGAATGGGTTCTATGGTGTTTCTTTGTTTCATGGCTGTCTGTGGTGAAGACGAATCTCAGGGTTGTATTCTATATACATACCTTGATAGTAACTGTCCTTTGAATCTTTGAATAAGACAGGAGCAGAGATAGGTCTTATGTATGCAATAAAGAACTCAGCAGCATCACCGGTAACATATACATACTTGAGCAGATGACAATAAACTCCACTTTGACCTTGACTTTGACTCATTCTGCTTCATAACCAGAACTAAGACTGCTTCTTCCCTGTTAGCTCCAAAACTTATTGTTCTAGGAAACTATCCTTATAGCTTGGACACCATCAGCCGTTCAGTCAGATCTGGGCGCTGCAAACAACTCGGACAAACCTGGACACCGCCGATGGCTCGATCAAATCTGGACATCGCAAATTCCATGACCACATCTGGACTGTACACAGCCTTGACACATCTGGGCACTGCAGAGAGTTTTAGCATACTTGGGAGAAGTCTTGGACATATTGAGTATTTTGAACATAGCGGTGCACTGCGTTGTGAATGCAACCCAGTGTATCACGCAAACCAATATCTTCTCCTTTGACCCGTTGCCTCTTCCCACTGCCTCAGGAAGGCAGATAACATGATCATGATCCCCTCCCAACCTGGTCACTCTATTTTCTCCCCTCTCCCGTCAGGCAAAAGATACAAAATCCTAAAAGCACTTACTACCATGCTCAAGGACAAATTCTGGTTTATTCATTATGTACCGTGTTGCATGACGTAGGCAATTATGGTCTTTCCATGACATAGATTGCACTTGGCAATTTACACAAGCGGTTTGCAATTGCCTTCTTCTGGGCAGTGTCTATACAAGACAGGTGAGCACAGCCATTATCAACACTCTTCAGAGACTGCCTGCCTGGCGTCCGTGGTCGCATAACCAGGACGTGATCTGCACCGGCTGCTCGTACGACCATCCACCACCTGATCCCATGGCTTCACATGACCCTGATCAGGGAGGTAAGAAGGTGCTACACCTTCCCTAAGGGTGACCTGCAGGCTAGCGGAGGGAAGGAGCGCCTTACACCTCCTTTGGTAGAGACACATCTCCATCCTGCCACCCAAATTCTACCCTGCAGTTATCAGACTTTTGAGCGGATCTCCCACACACTAATACATGAAGCCTCGATCCCCCAATCTACCTTATCGTGACACTAGCACTTTCTTTTCTGCTCACTTGGCACATTCCCTGCAGCTGAACACTGTCTTCCGCATTGTTTACTTTTGATTACCTTGATGTCATTCTGTCCAGACCGGATGCAAAATAAAAGCCTTTTCCTGTGTCATAAACCGATACTATACAAGAGCAGGATGCTGTGTCAAGGGTGACTACAGCAAGACTCCCGGCCAGAGTGATTGCGGCCGGACAACACACCCAGAGTGGCCACAGCCAGACCCCCGGCTAGAGTGACCACAGCTGGACACCACGGCCAGACACCGCGCCCAGAGCGACCACAGCCGGAGCCTTGGCCTGAGTGACCATGGCTAGACACCGCGCCCAGAGCGGCCACGGCCGGA
Organism: Mobula birostris; assembly: GCF_030028105.1. Lineage (NCBI taxonomy): Eukaryota > Metazoa > Chordata > Chondrichthyes > Myliobatiformes > Myliobatidae > Mobula > Mobula birostris. The sequence goes on from NC_092378.1 coordinate 149,588,686, forward strand.
CACCCAGCCAGAGTGACCATGGCTGGACACTGCGCCCAGCATGTCCCCAGCTGGACACCTTGTCCAGAGACACTATGGTCTGTCACTGTGACCACAGCCTAACACTGTGAACAGTCTTCTGCACAACACACAGATCTGAGACAGGTTTAAAACTGTTTTCAGGAAATGTAGCAGCGAAAGGAAATCAATTCCATCGGGAAGAATTAAACAGGTTGGAAATTCCTTTCTGCCGGAGGAAGAAGTGTGAAGGGGACCTGAGAGGGGCGTATAAAATCATAAACACGTTTGAACAGGGTGAGTGTGAAATGTTTCGACATGCCATTAAAAACTGGAAATGGAATTCAGGAGAGTGTGGAGAAAGGATGGAACTCACTCCCACGGGCAGGCTGGGCCCTACAGATTTCTTACAGGGGTGTGGGGGTGGTGTGTTCAGTAAACACAAGGAGAAGGGAGACGTGGTGTTACAGGGAAAGGAAATTAGAAGGAGGCAGAAACACACGAGATTGTTGAGGCAAAGGGGCCTGATTCTGTTCTGCTGTTATCATGTGGAGGATAGAATTCATTCTTCAGCCTGCTGAGATTTGTTATGCTCTGGTTACCACTCAAAGGGAGTGGTATGCGCTGTGGGAACACAGCAAGGTGGGTCATTACGTGCACGAAGGGAGGCTGCACAAACTGACTGATTCCAAGGGAGGAGATGATTCAGGAAGGTTGGAAAGTATGACGGAAAACCTTAGCGCAGGGCATCAGGCAGAGGTTACAGCTGGAAGTGACGAAAGGCGGTGAATCAGAAGGCATTGATAGTGCTCAGTGTTTGTGGAATGTTGAGAGGGGACTGGGGAGGTCAACAAATCAGCCTGTTGGCTGTGCAGGAAAGGGAAGTGCAGTACAGCCATCTCTGGGAACGTTACCGTCCACCTCCCCATCCCATCGCTGCTCCATGCCTGTGTTGAGACCCCTCACAAGAGAAGGAAGGAAGTTAAAGACCAGTGGAGGGGAGGCTGAGCCAAGGCATTACTGGAGAGATGGGGTGACAGCAGTGTTGGGCTCAGGAAGGGACTGCATGGAAGTTTTGAGGTCAAAGCTGGGATTGGATGATGTTAATATTGAGCTTAGGGTAGTAAATGGACATTGAAAGTCTTGGACACAGGCAGGGACTTGTGTGCAGGTTGGACTCTGGGCAGTGATTGGACATGAACTTGTGACACATATCAACCATAATTTAGCTGACTGGAAGGACGGCTCGAAGGCCGAACAGCCATTCTCCTTTGAATCCAGATCAAGTTCATTGCTGTGGGCATAAATACCCAGGGTACAAATACCACGAAAATTAGCTTTCTGAAAAGCAGCAGCTCACTACATTACAGATATAAATTACATCAACTTAAATTAATTTAATTTATAAATTAACAAGAAATAAATTAATTATAGATTAACAATTCACAATAAATTATTAATTCATAAATTAATTTAATTCCCTGGATAGAAATGGCTAATACAGGGGGACGTAATTTTAAGATGAGTAGAGGAAAGTATAGGAGGGATGTCAGAAGTATACAGAGTGGTGTGTGCATAGAACACCCAGTTAAGGGCAGTGGTAGAGGCAGGTACATTTAAGGGTATTTATAGATAGACCCACAGATGACAGAATGGTGCAAGGTTATGTGGGAAGGAAGTTTGTAAAGCTGGCGTTACATTGTGGACTGACGGACCTGGTTCTGTGCAATAATGTTCTATGTTCTATGACTTGATAACTTACTCTAACATCATGATGCATGACAAGGTACATGACCTTAAAATCTTTACAGCAGTAGAGAAGAAGAAGAAGAAGACTAGCCCTTAACTCGGCAGTGGTGTTATCGGGGCACCGGCATGACGGTGTCTCTGTAGCAAGCTATTCTTGTTTTTACGAGGCCGAGTTGCTAGCTCAACACTCAACCCGACTCGGATTCGAACTCGGGAACCTTCGCTCCAGAGTCCGGCGCTGATATTATTGCGCCACCAAGCGGGACACAGCAGTAGAGAGTCAGGTTCAACTCCACCGCCGTCTTGTAGGAGTTTGTACGAACTCCCCCATGACCGCGCGGGTTTCCCCAGATGCTCTGTCTTCCTCTCATATCCCAACGACAGAAGGGTTAGCATTAGTGAGTTCTGGGCATGCTCCACTGGCGCTGGAAGCATGGCGACGCTTGATCCTAGAGTAGTTTATGTAGTTGGTACAACATTGTGGACTGAAGGGCCTGTACAACGTTGCAATGCTCAAGGTTCAAAGTAAATTTTGTTATCAAAGTACATATATGTCACCACATACTACTCTGAGATTCATTTTCTTGCAGGCATACTCAATAAATCTACAGAATAACAACTATAACAGGATCAATGAAAGACCACCTAACTAGGGTGTTCTCTAGAGTACTGAAGACCACCAGAATGATGAAGACAACAAACTTCTCAAATGCAAAAACGTGAATAGTAATAATAAATAAATAAGCAATAAATATCGAGAACATGAGATGAAGAGTCCTTGAAAGTGACTTCTATGTTCTATGCTCTATGCACGTGATTAAAAAGCAATAAAAAAAAGAACAGCATTCGTGTAAGGTGAGGAAATCTAGTCTGAGGGAGAATTAGGGATTCTACAGACAAAGTCAGAACTGATGGTAATTCAGGACAAGGTCACTGTCATTCTGTCTCCTTGAACCCATCTGCCAATCATCAGTTCCAGTCTGTCCATCAGCAAGATGTTGAATCAACCACGGCGCCGTGTCATTAGCAGCACGCTAACCAGTCCCAGTAGAGTCTGCACTCTAACAGCAGTGCACTTCCAATTTATTTTTTAATTCAAAATCACAAACAGCACCTATTCCATCAGATAGCATTGTGACCTGCGTTCTCGCAGATGGGTGTGAAATTAAAACACCCTGATTGAAATGCAACCTCCTAACTCCCATTTTATTTCCATTACTTTGCTATTTTATACCTGCCTTTGAAGATAGCTTGCCAGCAATATTATTACTCTGTATTGTGTGACTTGCTGCAGGCAAACAAAATGCATCTCTTTTCAACCATCCATGTGGTGGATTCTTTTTTTTTAGAAAAATTATTCGCCGTGGTCGATAGCTAATTCAGACCGAGGTGCATTTAATTAGAAACTGTTTCCAGTCAGTGTTATGTGGGGCAACACGTTGTAGGGTTATAACTGGGCAAGACCTTAAAGAGAGATGATCATCTTTGCTCGTCACATACATATTGAAATATCGAAACATACAGAGAAATGCATCGCAATGCACACAAAATGCAGGAGGAACTCAGCAGGTCAGGCAGCATCTAGGAAATGGCGTTTCAGGCCAAGACCCTTCATCAGCACTTATGAAGGGTCTTGGCCTGAAACGTTGTCTGTTTATCAATTTCTATAGATGCTGCCTGACCTGCTGAGTTTTCCTCCAGCACTTTGTGTGTGAGTGTGTGTTGCTCTGGATGTCCAGCGCCTTCAGAATTTCTTGTGTTTGTGAAATGCGCCGTTTGCGTCAACGACCAACACAGTCTGAGGATGCGCTGGGGGCAGCCTGCAACTGTCGCCATGCTTTGGCTGCCAACATAGCATGCTCACGATTTACTAACCCTAACCTGTATGTCTTTCTGGAACACAAAATAACATGCAGATGCTGGGGTCAAAGCAACACTCACAACACGCTGGAGGAACTCAGCAGGTCGGGCAGCATCCGTGGAAACGGGTCGACGTTTCGGGCCTGAGCCCTTCATCAGAACTGTAGAGGGAAGGGGCAGAGGCCCTATAAAGAAGGTGGGGGGAGGGTGGGAAGGAGAAGGCAGGTAGGTTCCAGGTGAAAAACCAGCAAGGGGAAAGAAAAAGGGGTGGGGGAAGGGAAGCAGGGAGGGGATAGGCAGGAAAAGTGAAGAAGGAATAGGGGAAAACACAATGGGTAGTAGAAGGAGGTGGAACCATGAAGGAAGTGATAGGCAGCTGGGGGAGAGGGCAGAGTGAAATAGGGATAGGGGAACAGAGGGGAAGGGAATTACCGGAAGTTGGAGAATTCAATGTTCATACCAAGGGGCTGGAGACTACCTAGACGGTATATGAGGTGTTGCTCGTCCAACCTGAGTTTAGCCTCATCATGGCAGTAGAGGAGGCCATGTATGGACATATCTGAAAGGGAGTGGGAAGCAGAGTTGAAGTGGGTGGCTACTGGGAGATCCTGTCTGTTTTGGCATATGGAGCGGAGTGCTCGGCGAAGCGGTCCCCCAATCTGGAATGTGGGAGGAAACAGAGCACCAGGAGGAAACCCACACGATCGGGGGGTAGGGAGACAGAAACTCCTTCTGGGCTTACACCCCAGTGAGGTGCCAAGTGGTTTGTTCAGGACTTTTATGAGAACTTATATTTCCTTTGTACTAGGGAACCATTATAACTGGGGTGAAAACTGTCCCTGAGCCTGGGGAGATGTGCATTTGGGCTTCGGTACCTTCTGCCAGATGCGAAAGGGGACATATGACAACAATAAGCTAATAATGGACAGTATACCGTGACAGCGATCGGGGTTCAACTCCCGCCCCTGCCTTAGGGAATTCGTACATTCACTCTGTGACCCTGTAGGTTTCCTCTGGGTGCTCCAGATTCCTCCCACAATGCAGGTTAAAGTTAGTGAGCTGTGGGCATCCTTCGTTGGCGCCAAAAGCATGGCGGCACTTGCGGGCTGCCCTCAGGTTGTTGACAGAAACAACTCATTTCACTGTGTTTCAATATCCCTACGTTCATGTCCTGGACACGTTGTCACACTGGATGATTAATTAGCTTGGTAATAGGAGGCAGAGGGTGATGGCGGAGGGCCGCTTTTGGAAGCCTGTGAGCAACGTGTTGGCCCGTGGCCAAGTGGTTAAGGCACTCGTCTAGTAATTTGAAGGTCGCTAGTTCGAGCCTTGGCTGAGGCAACGCTGTGTGTCCTTGAGCAAGGCACTTAACCACACATTGCTCTGTGATGACACTGGTGCCAAGCTGTATGGGTCCTAATGCCCTTCCCTTGGACAACATCGGTGCTGTGGAGAGGAGAGACTTGCAGCATGGACAACTGCTGGTCTTCCATACAAACTCGCCCAGGCCTGCGCCCTGGAAACCTTCCAAAGCTCAAATCCATGGTCTCATGAGACTAACGGATGCCTATATAAAAAAAGAAGAGCAATGGTGGTATGTACCACAGGGACGTAAGATGAATGGATTCCATATGACTGCAAATTGCTCACTTGTTTTAGAATCATCCACATATTCTGAGGTACAATAAAAAAAAAACTTTGTTTGGTATGTCATCCAGATGTCATCAGATCAGTCCGTTAAAGAAAAGCAGTACAGATGCACAAGAAAAGTACAAGAGTTACAGGCAGACAGGAAGGTGGAAGGCCTAGGGGAAGGGGAAGTAGATTGTGAGGTCAGGAATCCATCTTATCGTACTAGTAAACCGTCCAATAGTCTATTAACAGCAGGGTAAAAGCTGTCCTTGAGCCTGGTAGTATGTGATTTCAGGCTTTTGTATCTTCTGCCCGATGGGGGCGGTGGGCAGGGGGAGAGAAAGTCCAGAATGGAGACAATATGAACAGCTGATGGTGTTGCCAAGAGGATATTTGCAGACTATGGCATGATACTGAACAAATGGGTAGATAGCAGAACATGACAGTCATCTGTGCACTTTATGTCAACTTGCATATCAACAGATTCTTTCAATTATCTCTTAATGTTACTGTGTTAATATTATTTCTGTGTTTATATTCTAACTGGTTGCATCGCTGTCTGGTTTGGAGGGGGGGGGGAACACTGGACAGGATTGAAATAAGCTGCAGAAAGTTATAAAGTCGGTCAGCTCCATCATGGGCACGTCTGCAAGGACATCTTCAAGGAACGATGCCTCAAAAAGGCAGCGTCCGTCATTAAGGATCCCATCACCCAGGCCATGCCCTTTTCTCCTTGCTACCGTCAGAGAGGTGCAGAAGCCTGAAGGCACACAGTCAGTGATTCAGGAACAACTTCTTCCCCTCTGCCACCCGATTTCTGAATGGACATTGAACCCATGAGCACTATCTCACTATTTCCTCCTTCTGCACTATTTATGTAACTTAACTTTTTAAATATATATATAATTCTTACTACGGTTTACAATAATAATGTTTTATTATTATGTATTCCATTGTACTGCTGCCACATTAAAACAAATTTCATGATATATACTGGTGACACCAAACCTGATTGTGATTATTTTATATACTATGTGTGATATATATGCTGTGTTTCACACCTTGGTCCCAGAGGAATGTTTTTTCACATACTGTATACATGTGTATGGTTGAAAGACAATTAACTTGAACATGAATATAATGTTGTTAAGTGCAAGGTGTTTGGGAGAACTACTAACAATAGAACAGACACAAGGAATGGTACAGACTGAGAGGGGATTGAGAAACAAGGAGAATGCAGTGTACAACTCCAAGGACCTCTGAAAGTTGCAACACTCATACACAGCTTGAACAAGGGGGCATAAAGGATCCTTGCTTTCATTAGCTGAGCCACAGAAAATGAGAATAAGGAGATTGGTTAGGTGAAGACTGGAGCTTTGTGTGCACAGTTTTGAGGTTAATTTTGAAGATGAAATCTCATGTGGATAGGGTGGTGAAAAAAGCTTTTGGTTTGCTGGCCTTTATTAATCAGAGCATTGAGTATAGGAGTTGGGATGTAATGTTGAATTTGTATAAGGCATTGGTAAGGCCAAATCTGGAGTATTGTGTACAGTTCTGGTCACTGAATTATAGGAAAGATGTCAATAAAATTGAGAGAGTACAGAGAAGGTTTACTAAAATGTTGCCTGGGTTTCATCTCCTAAGTTACAGAGAAAGATTGAACAAGTTAGGTCTTTATTCTTTGGAGCGTAGAAGGTTGAGGGGGGACTTGATAGAGGTATTTAAAATTATGAGGGGGATTGATAGAGTTGACGTGGTTAGACTTTTTCCATTAAGGGTGGGGAAGATTCAAACAAGAGGACATGGGTTAAGAGTTAGAGGACAAAAGTTTAGGGGTAACATGAGGGGGAACTTCTTTACTCAGAGAGTGGTAGCTGTGTGGAATGAGCTCCCAGCAGAAGTGGTTGAGACAGGTTCTATGTTGTCATTTAAAGTTAAATTGGATAGATATATGGACAGGAAAGGAATGGAGAGTTATGGGCTGAGTGCAGGTTGGTGGGACTAGGATAGGGTAAGAGTTTGGCATGGACTAGAAGGGCCGAGATGGCCTGTTTCCGTGCTGTAATTGTTATATGGTTATATGGTTAAGAGGGTACATGGTGAGTTGGCCTTCATTAGTAGAGAGAGTGAGTTCAAAAGCTGCAAGGCAATGTTGCGACTTTGCAAAACCCTAGTTAGACCACACTTGGAGCACCGTATTCATTTCTGATCACCTCTTGATAGGAAGGATGTGGAAGCTTCAGAGAGGAGGAAGTGGAGATTTACCAGGGGTGCTGCCTGGATTTGAGAGCGTATCTTATGAGGGAAGTTTGAGCGAGAAAGGCCTTTTCTTTTTGGAGCCAAGGTGGGTGACAAGTGACTTGACTGAGATGTACAAGTTCATTAGATGCATGGATAGAATGGACAACCAAGGCAGAAATCTTTAATACAAGAGTGCAGAAATGGAAGAAAGTATAGGGGGATGTCAGAGATAGGCTTTACTACACAGAGAGTGGTGAGTGCATGGAACAGCCTGCCTGGGGTGGTGGTAGAGGTAGATACATTAGCAACATTTAAGAACCTCTTAGATAGGCAATGAAAGAAAAATGGAGGGCTATGTGGGAGGGGAGCATTAAACTTGGAAAGGGTCTGAGGAAGAACATCAAATGTGTAGTTGGAATCTGGAGTATCCATCCTGAGGGAGTGATGAAGACATCCAGAGCATTTGATAGTGTGTGGACCAGGGTTTTCCGATCTTTTTTATGGCATGGACCCCTACCATTAATGGAGGGGTCTGTGGATTCAAGGTTGGGAACCCCCTGGTGTAGACCAGGTATTGGCAACTGACATAAGGATGGCGCGAACATAGCTAAATTAAAAATAGTGCAAAAACGGAAACAATAAAAAAGTGAGGTAGTGTTCATGGGATCAATGCCCATTTAGAAATTGACTGCAGACGGGAAGAAGCTGTTCCTGAATCTGTACCTCCTCCCTGATTGTAACAATGAGAAGGGGGCACATCCAGGGTGATAGGGGTCCTTAGTAATGGACGCTGCATTTCTGAGGCACTGCTCCTTGAAGATCAATTGGATACTATGGAAGTTAGTACCCATGATGGAGCTGACTAATTTTACAACCCCACCCCCACCATACCAGTCAATGTTGCAGCCTGTCAGAATGCTCGGCACATTTCTAGAAGTTTCATGCATTTTAGGTGACAAACCAAATCTCATCAAACTCCTGATGAATCGCCTTCTTTACAACTGCATCAGTATGTTGGGACCAGGTTAGATCCACAAAGATATTGACATCCAGGGACTTGAAATTGCTCACTGTCTCCACTTCTGTGAGGCTGGTTCAGACAGCAGATTGGTGAGTTTAGACTGATGGATGGGTGGGATTTGGTACCCAGCTACAACAATCTTAGAAATACAAACACAAGAGATTCTGCAGAGGCTGGAAATCCAGAGCAACACACACAAAATGCCGGTAGAACTCAGCAGGTCAGGCAGCATCTATGAAGGGGAATAAAGAGTCGACATTTCAAGCCAAGACCCTTCTTCTTGGCCCAAAATGCTAGTTCTTTATTCCTCCACAGATGCTACCTGACTTGCCGAGTTCCTCCAGCATTTTGTGCACATTAATCTTAGAAACGCCCTGCTTAATGAACAATGCCCAGCACAGTCAATCAATATCACGTAACTAATACAGTGAACTCACTCATTATGATAGCTTACACAAGGGAACACAAAGAAATGCCACAAATCACCATCATCAGCAAAACAGACAATTCTGTTACTGAAATCTGCAGCAAATGCTGCTTGAATTTAAATTGATAAAAGAAAATTTACTGACATAAATCCAATCCGATTATAATTTGATACGAACGTGTACAATTCAAGAGCAGAAGATGTACAATTGTTGGTAATCTATACTAGTGTTAGAGGGGATTAAATGGAAGGGTGTGAAGACCAACCTATGAACCTGTAATGTAGTTGGAAAATTGGCCTGCTTCAATGCTTCACCAATACAGAAGGAGGCCAATAAATAAAATGAGTTTATTGCTCTCTGGTAGAGCTATTCAGTTAGTCCAATCCCCCTTCCCTTTCCCCGAAGTCCCATAATTTTCTCACTAAGCATGTGTCCAATTGTCCTTTGCACATTCTGTTGAATGCCCTTCCACTTTCCTGATGAGCTAGGCAATCTATAATGCAATTCACTGTCAGGAGGTATTCCACAAATGTTGCCTATCAACCTAGAGCCTTGTCTTTTCCTGTAGTCTGCCCCAAAACAGTTGCTCTTCATTATTAACTCTATCAGCACCAGATGGATTTTCATAAGGAAGTGGATTTTAATAAAGTGCAAAAACGGAAACAATAAAAAAGTGAGGTAGTGTTCATGGGATCAATGCCCATTTAGAAATTGACTGCAGACGGGAAGAAGCAGTTCCTGAATCTGTACCTCCTCCCTGATGGTAACAATGAGAAGGGGGCACGTCCAGGGTGATAGGAGGCCTTAGTAATGGACGCTGCATTTCTAGATGCTAGTGAACGCAGCATCTCTAGGAAGAGGTACAGTTGACGTTTCGTGCCGAGACCCTTCGTCAGGACCCCTGACGAAAAGTGCTTTCAATTCCAAGAATGAAGGGGGGGATCTCATTGAAGCCTACCGAATATTGAATGGCCTAGACAGAGTGGACATGGAGAGGATGACTTCAATAGGGGAGGACTCTAGGACCAGAGGGTACAGCTTCAGAATACAAGGGCATCTCTTATTTATTTATTTATTTAGATAGGTAGATATACTTTATTGATCCCGAGGGAAATTGGGTTTCGTTACAGCCGCACCAACCAAGAATAGAGCATAAATATAGCAATACAAAAAACCCCCAACAATCAAACAACGAAATGCAAAACTATGCCAGATGGAAAATAAGTCCAGGACCAGTCTATTGGCTCAGGGTGTCTGACCCTCCACGGGAGGAGCTGCACGTTCGATGGCCGCTGGCAAGAACGATCTCCCGTGCCGCCAAGTGTTGTATCATGGTGGAATGTGGCCGAAGTCCAACAGTAAAAAGTTCAATATCCAGTCTGCAAATACATTCCTCGATCATAATATACCCCAGATTGCACCAACCGTTGTTAGCCAGATCAGTAAGCACCGAACTCCTTTACGCCGCTTACCGCTCTCGGTGCACTTCCGGTCAGGTGGAATTTAGAGATACAGCGTGGAACAGGCCCTTCTAGTCCACCGATTTAACCCTCACCTAATCACATGGCAATTTACCACGACCAATTAACCTACAAATCGGTACACCCTTGGCTTGTGGGAGGAAACCGGAGCACCCGGAGGAAACCCACGCGTTTACGGGAAGAACGTACCATCTCCTTCCAGACAGTTCTGGAATTGAGCTGTAATAGCGTTGCACGTATCGCTACGCTACAGTGGCGCACTTTAGAACAGAGGTAAAGAGGAACTTCTTCAGCCTGAGGGTGGTGAAGCTGTAGAATACATTGCCACCGACGGCCGTGGTGGTCAAGTCACTGGGTCTATTTAAAGCGGAGGTTGATAGGTTCTTGATTAGTCAGGGCATCAAAGGTTACGGGGAGGATAGTCTTCATATAGAAAGGGTGTGGAGAGTGTTCAGAAGAGGTTTAAGTGAATTAGAGGGTATGAGTTGTAAGAAGGAGGTTGACAAACTCGGACTGTTTCCTCTGGAGTGGCAGAAGCTGAGAGGAGATCTGACAGAAGTTTACAACATTATGAGAGGCAGAGGTAGCTTAGGTTGCCAGAATCTTTCACAGATGTCTAAAACTAGAGGCCATGCATTTAAGGTGATGGTGGGGGGGTGGGGGCGTTGTTCGGTGCAAATGTGCAGGGCAAGTATTTTTTATACACAGGGAGTGGAGGGTGTCTGGAATGTACAGCCGGGGCGGTGGTGGAGGCAGATACAATAGGGGTGTTTATTTAGACACGTGAATGTTCAGAGAATGGAAGGCTACTGAACTTGTGTAGGTGGAAGGCATTAGTTTCATCGGACATTTATTTTCTAATTCAGTTGGTTTAATTATGAGGTGAAGGCCCTGTTTGACATTCTACCCAGAAGGCAACAAATTGTATAAATAGATTGTCAACACAAGAAATTCTGAAGATGCTGGAAAACCAGAGCAACACACACAAAACACCAGGGGAACTCTGCAGGTCAGGCAGCATCTATAGAGAGAAATAGAACATAGAATAGTACAGCACAGTACAGGCCCTTTGGCCCTCAATGTTGTGCCGACCCTCAAACTCTGCCTCCCATATAAGCCCCCACTTTAAATTCCTCCATATACCTGTCTAGTAGTCTCTTAAACTTCACTAGTGTATCTGCCTCCACCACTGACTCAGGCAGTGCATTCCACACACCAACCACTCTCTGAGTAAAAAAAACCTTCCTCTAATATCCCCATTGAACTTCCCATCCCTTACCTTAAAGCCATGTCCTCTTGTATTGAGCAGTGGTGCCCTGGGGAAGAGGTGCTGGCTATCCACTCTATCTATTCCTCTTAACATCTTGTACACCTCTATCATGTCTCCTCTTATCCTCCTTCTCTCCAAAGAGTAAAGCCCTAGCTCCCTTAATCTCTGATCATAATCCATACCCTCTAAACCAGGCAGCATCCTGGTAAATCTCCTCTGTACCCTTTCCAATGCTTCCACATCCTTCCTATAGTGAGGCGACCAGAACTGGACACAAAGACAGTCCATGTTTGGGGCTGAGACCTTACAAGTAGAAGTTTATTAACATGAATTGAAGACTGGTTTTCACACAAGCAGATACAATGAGTCTTTACACAGAAAGTGCTAAAGCAGGGTTTCTTAACCTGTGGTCCACAAACTTGGACGGGAAAAAATTTACCTCAAACAACACCCATAAAAGTTGCTGGTGAACGCAGTAGGCCAGGCAGCATCTCTAGGAAAAGGAAAAAACTTACCTCTTTATTTTCCCTAATCCCTAACTGAAATTTAGCATTTCCTTCAATGATGAATGTAGGCAACAAACTCTGGTAATATTAGCAGTAACTGTGACTTTGTCACCAATAGAAATCACAGATATCTTCCTATCACATTACAGTTGTTACAATGCATTATTCTGAGAAGGGGTCCATAGACTTCACTGGACCATGACATAAAAAGAGATTAAGAACCCCTATGCTAAAGGAATTTAGTCATTCAGGCAGCAAGTCTGGAGAGGAATAAACAGTGGACATTTTGGAGCAAGACCTTTCACCAGGGCAGTCCTATTAAAGGGTCTCACCCCAAAACATCAACTATTTAGAAGACAGAACATAGAATAGTACAGCACAGAACAGGCCCTTCAGCCCACAATGATGTGCCAAAACATTTAAATAATAATCAAATAGCCAACTAAACTAATCTCTTCTGCCTACACAATGTCCATATCCTTCCACTTCCCTCATTTTCATGTACCTATCTAAATGTCTTGTAAAAGCCTTTGATGTTCCAGCCTCTATCACCACCAGCTTGGGTACTAGCCTACAAAGTACCTAGGACATCTTCAGGGAGCGGTGTCTCAGAAAGGCAGCGTCCATTATGAAGAACCTCCAGCACCCAGGGTATGCCCTTTTCTTACCATCAGGTAGGAGGTACAGAAGCTTGAAGGCACACACTCAGTGATTCAGGAACAGCTTCTTCCCTTCTGCCATCTGATTCTTAAATGGACATTGAACCTTTGGACACTACCTCACTTTTAAAAAAATATATACCGTAGTATTTCTGTTTTTTGCATGATTTTTAATCTATTCAATATAAATATACTGTATAAAGTATACTGAACAAGATTTACTTATTTATTATTTTTTTCTTCTTCTATATTGCGTATTGCATTGAACTGCTGCTGCTAAGTTAACAAATTTCACGGCACATGCCGGTGATAATAATCCTGATTCTGATTCACCATCATTGTTTTCTGCTAGGATTATCCCTGATTCCTTTCTTGGACTCCCCTTCATAGATGCTGCCTGACTTGCTGAGTTCCTCCAGCACTTTGTGTTTTGCTCAAAGTTTCCAGCATCTGCGGAATCTCTTGTATTGATACAACTGATCTTCTTCAGGCTGAAGGATCAGATCTTGACCTGCGAGTTTATATTCATGACCTACAAAAGGGGAGAACTATCAGGTACCCGCGAAAGCAGGTGAAAGGACATGTTGTGGCCAGGCTATTAGGACACTGTGACAGGTTATTTGTCGGTTCAGGGAGTCACTGAAAACTTGTTAAATGGCACATAACATGGTGAAGTGTGAGATCATGAAACTCAGTAACAGGAATCCACAGGCAGATTATTGTCTATGTGAGAGAGACTGCAGGTGTGAAGTACAAAGAAAACTAGGTGTGCTTGGTCATGAATTACAAGTAGCTCACAGGTGCAGCAAGTGTTTTGGAAGACAAGTTGTCTTGGATACCTCTGAGACTAGTACCAATGATAACTAAGTTTACAATTTTTTGCAACTTACTTCGATCTTGTGCAGTAGCCCCCGCTCCCCACCCCATACCAGTGATTCTACCAGTCAGAATGCTCTCCACATTGTATCTGCAGACATTTTTGAGTGTTTTAGGAGACAAACCAAATCCCTTCAAACTCCTAATGAAATGTAGCTGCGTTGGTATGGTGGGGCCAAGTTAAGTTATCATAACTATCGACAGCCACGAACTTGAAATTGCTCACTCTTTCCACTTCTGACTTCACAAGTGATGCTCGCACGATGGGACAGGGTTACACAGCTGCAGTGCATAAGGATGTCTGCTCACAGAGGGTGGTGTATCCCTGGAATGCTCTGTTCCGCAGGGCCATGCCTGGATTTAGTGAGGAAGTCGACAGATTTTGTAAAGATCACGGAGTTGGAGGCTGTGGGAAGCAGCCACAGGAGTTGAGGCCTGAAGCAGGTCAGCTACCGCAGGCCTCATCTCATCTAGGCTGTGAAGGGCCTCGGGCTAAAATGTTGATTCTTTATTCCACTCCATAGATGCCACCTGACCTTCTGAGTTCCTTCAGCATTGTGTGTGTGTTACTATTTTCTTGTGTAGGCATGTGGCCAAGTGGTTAAGACACTGGACTAGCGACCTGAAGGTCGTGAGTTCGAGCCCCAGCCGAGGCAACGTGTTGTGTCCTTGAGCAAGGCACTTAGTCACACATTGCTCTGCGACGACAGTGGTGCCAAGCTGTATGGGTCCTAATGCCCTCCCCTTGGACAACATCGGTGTCGTGGAGAGGGGAGACTTGCAGCCAGTCTTCCATACAACCTTGCCCAGGCCTGTGCCCTAGAGAGTGAAGACTTTCCAGGCGCAGATCCATGGTCTCGCAAGACTAACGAATGCCTTTACTTTTTACTATTTTCTTATGTATCATCCTCCATTGAGTTCCCTCTCAGCCTTCTCTGCTCGAAAGGTCAGTGGGATAACATATAGAACTCCTCCCTTACAATTCCAGAGACGTGGATCCGATCCTGGCCCTTGGGTGCTATCTGTGTGGAGTTTATGCATTCCCCACCCGCCCCACACCCCACTGGTGCTCCAATTTCCTGCCACACTCGAAAGATATGGAGGGGTTGGAAGTTTAATTGCCCATTGTAAATTAACCCTTGCGTAGCTGGGCAGTAGAATAATTGGGCTGGAGTTTAGAGGCACGTGAGAGAGAATACACAGGGAATGAGATTGATGGGATTCCTTTGAAAGCTGGCATTGATTCAATAGATTGAATGTCCTCCCATTTCATACAAAATAAAGATTCAAAATCCGAAGATCAGCTTCATTTGTCACATGTACATCAAAACATACAGTGAAATGCCGCACTTGCGTTGCAGACATGCTGGGGCAGCCCAGATAGTGTCACCACAATTCAACACCAACATAGCACGCCCACAGCCTACTGAAATGCGGGAGAAAACACAAGCACCCGGAGGAAACCAATACAGTCACCGGGCACCACTGTAGCACAGTGGTTAGCGTGATGCTGTTACAGCTTGGGACATCGGAGTTCAATTCCGACGTCCGCTGTAAGAAAGTTTATACGTTCTTCCTGTGTGTGGGTGGGTGGGTTTCCTCCAGGTGCTTTGGTTTCGTCCCACAGACCAAAGACGTACCAGTTAGTAGACTGATTGTAAAGTCTCCTGTGATTAGACTGAGGTTAAACTGGTGGGTTGCTGATTGTTGTGGGTTGGTGCGTCCTGTTCTGCACAGTACTTCTGAATAAACAAATTAATTAATTAAATAAAATATATAAACTCCTTACAGACAGCACTGGAAATCCAACTATGATTGGCAACGTTCCTGCTAATTGTTTTTACAGCTGCACGGACCAACCATTGCTCTAACCAGGAAATTTTTAAGCAGCTTGAAAACTGCGTGGCACTTTAAAAGTGATTTTTGTTATGTGCATACTACAAGTACGTACTAAGAATGAAAATTGAAAAATCAAATACTTTTGATTTTATTTATTAATTCAAGAGTATAATGAAATACAGTACAAAGAAAATCTTCCACGTTTCGTAAACTTTTTCTCATCTGTCTTTATTCCGAAGGCTACGTGCTCAGGAGCTTTTTAGTTACCACGTGACTGCGCACCTACATGACTTAGAAGGAACAGTGGGTCAGTATTGCCTTCGACCGAGAGTGTTCTTCAAACCCCAATCACTTCTTCATTACTACAGCCGGATGTGGAGGCCAAGCCATTGAGTATATTTAAAGTGGAAGCTGCTAGGTTCTTGATTAGTAATAGTGTTGTAACTTGAAACACTGAGAATGCAAATACATAAAAGCTCTAAAATGTTTCAAAGTAAGGGTTGTGGTACATTTATTATTTTAAAAACTTATGGATTGTATTTACTAATACATAACTAATTACAGGGTGTTGCACAATTATATTAATGTAGATTTCAAAATTATATTAACACAATTTAAAATTATGTTCACATTATATAAAAGAAAATTCCAGCCATGTGGCAATGAAGGCTATGTGTGTGGGAGCATTGCAGTTACTGTGCAGCCATGTAACTATGCAGCTTAGAGGGAACAGTGCTGATCGGTGATCGCGGGCGACACAAAGCGACTGTGCTAACCACAATCATGCCAGCCACAAAAAATACATAATACCGAATAATATTCTAGCTCCCCATAATAATACATGAGGAACAACAGCCCTTTCTGTATGTAATTCAGCTCTTGACTCAACACTGCCTTGGAATAAGTATGTTGGCTCTTTGAGAAACAACTTTAATTTGACACAATCCCTGATGTTATTTAGAATATTGCATTGTGTAAATCGGAGGCATTTATATTATTTTCTCAGCTGCCAGTGCTTGTTACCTGGCCCACGATTTCAGCAAATTTAACTTAAGGTGTATTTGTGATGGTATTCTACTATATCTGTTAGCACCTCTCCCTCGAGACATCAGTTTTCAATCACTCTGTTGGACTGGCTAGTCCCAGAATGATTTTATTCACTCGCCTCCATCTTCATGCAGTTTTTTTTGAGGTAATAAGGCAAGGAATTATTTTCACACAGATCTGTAATCTCGAAGTCACTTTCTCAGAGGGGCAATTTATCTCCTTACAAAGACAGATTACACCCAATGGCACTTTATTGGGCACCTCCTCTACCTCAAAGTGGCCACTGTGTGTATGTTTGTGGTCTGCTGCTGCTGTAGCCTATCCACTTCAAGTGTCAATGTATTGTGCGTTCAGAGATGCTCTTCTGCACACCACTGTTGTGAAGTATGGTTATTTCAGTTACTGTCACCTTCCTGTCAGCTTGAACCGGTCTGGCCATTCTGCTCTGACCCCTCTCGTTAACAAGGAGCTTTCACCCACAGAACTGCCACTCACTGGATATTTTTTGTTTTTCTGCACCATTCTCTGTAAACTCTGGAGACTGTCATGTGTGAAAATCCCAGGAGATCAGCACTTCCTGAGATATTCAAACCACCCCATCTGGCACAATCATTCCACAGGCACAGTCACTTAGATCACATTTCTTCCCCATTCGGATGTTTGGTCTGAACAGCAACCGAACCTCTTGACCATGTCTGCATGCTTTTCTGCTCTGACTTTCAGTCACATGATTGACTGATTAGATATTTGTATTAACTAATAAAGAGGCCGCTAAGCGAGCCTTCACAGAAAGATCCGAAATCTCAAAAGTCACTTTCTCAGATGGACAACTTATCTCCTTACAAAGACACATTATATGTGCTGTGTTTCCACTGTAGTGATTAGGGATATAGGGGTAGAGTTGATATATGAAAGAGATATTTTCTCACCCACACTGGAGATGTGTTGAGTGGCCAGATCCCCCAGCAAGGCCTCGATCGCCGGATTATGCCGTGAGTACAACTCATAACGGTTTATCCCGATGTGGAATTTTAACCAGTTGGGGTACGAGTCGACAGACGTTTCACTGGGGGCCAAGAGATCACCTTCCTCTTCGTTCGCCCTGAAAACAGAAAGGATTAGAAGGTCAAACCTGTCAATCAATTTTCAAAGTAACACATACACAAAGTGCAGGAACTCAGTAGCTCCCGGCAGCATCTCAGGAAAGGAATAAACAGTTGGTGTTTTGCACCAAGACCCTTCATCAGGATTCAATTTTCAAGGATGCGCTGGCAAAAATGGGGACTTGCGGTGACAGGATTTGCAGAGTTAGTAGGCCTGTTGCCTCAGGGTTCCAGTGAGCCATGTTTGATCCAGACCTCTGGTGCTGTCCATGTTGAGTTTGCACGTTCTCACCATGACCAAGTAGGCACTGTCCCTCATCATTGCAGGTGGCAAAGCAGGGTTAAGACTTACACAGTGAATGATAGGGCACTGGGGAGTGCCAAGAACAAAGTGATCTGGGATGGCAGATAGGGTCACAAATCTACAGGAGTTGAGATGTTATGTTGAAGCTGTATTAAACGTTGGAGAGGCCCAATTTGGAATATGTGTGTAGTTCTCGTCACTTACCCACAGGAAGGACGTAGAAAGAGTACAAAGAAAATTTACAAGGACGTTGAGGGGATTTGAATTGAGGACGTAAAAGTCAACTAGATTAGGTTTCATTCCCTGGAGCATAGAAGACTGAGGAGAGATTCGACAGAAGTATACAAAATTTTAAAGGGTATAGATAGGGTAAATGGAAGAAGGCTGATCTTGAGTGAGACTGGAAATAGAGGTCACAGGTTAAAGGTGAGAGGTGAAATACTTAAAGAGAATCTGAGGGGCAACTTCTTCATTCAGAGGGTGGTGAGAATGTGAGAAATACTCTTCAGGTCGAGCAGCATCTACAGAGAGAGAAGCAGAGCTGATGTACCAGGTATGAGAAGCAGGTTCTGATGAAGGGTGTCAGATCTGAAACATTAACTCTGATTTATTTCTACAGGTACCGCCTGACCTGTTGAAGGCTTTATTTTTGTTCAGAGATACAGCATGGTAACAGGTCCTTGCAGCACAATCAGCCCACACCACCCAGTTATACCCACAATAACAGGTTCTTGCAGCACAATCAGCTCACCTCACCCAACTATACCCAGAGTAACAGGTCCTTGCAGCACAATGAGCAGATGCTGCCCAATTATACCCAATGGTAACAGGTCCTTGCAGCACAATCAGGTCACGCCACCCAATTATACGCACAAGGCTAATTAATCTACTAACCCATACATCTTTGAAATGTGGGAGGAAACCGGAGCACCCTGAGGAAACCCACACAGTGAATGAGAGAGCATACAAACTACTTACAGACAAGGGCAGGAATTGAACCTGGGTCACTGACACTGTAATAACATTACATTTACTGCTACACTACCTTTCGTTCGTTAGGTGCCATGTCGTATGATGTGGGCAATCATGGGCTTTCTGTGGCAATGATAGTTCTTGGCAAATTTATCTATAGAAGTTGCCCCAGCCATTATCAATACTCTTCAGAGAGTGTCTGCCTGGCTTCAGTGGTCGCATAACCAGGACTTGTGATCTGCACCGGCTGCTCATACGACCATCCACCACCTGATCACGTGGCTTCACGTGTCCCCGATCAGGAGGCTAAGCAGGTGTTACACCTTGCCCAAGAGTGACTTGCAGGCTTGTAGACAAAACAGGCTCCTTACACATCCTGTGGTAGAGACACATCTCCATACCCCATCCAACTGTGCCACCTTAAGTAAAAGCAAATATATATTCTGATGTCAGCACAGCTTGCCCACAACTCACTAACCTTAGATCCAACCTGTACGTCTTTGGAACGCGAAAGGAAACCGGAGCACCTGGATGAAACCAATGGGTCGTTGGCCCTTTAATAACTTCACACAAACTACTACGCCAACAGCGCTGCCCACAAGTGCAGTGGTTGGGTACTGGTTAAGTCAACTGGCTAGCAATACGGAAGCTTGAAACTGGAACCTTCCGGCCCGAGTCCACATCGCAGCATGGCAACAGGTGTTGGATCGGGGTGCAGATTGTCATTCGGGGGCAGCATGGTGGCATAACAGTCAGCGCATCGCTTTACAGCACCAGCGACCCGGGTTCAATTCCTGTCACTGTCTGTAAGGAGTTTGTACAGTCCTTCCCATGTGCGTGTAGGCTTCTTCCAGGCGTTCCCGTTTCCTCCCACATTCCAAAGGCGTACGGGTTAGTAGTTTAATTGGTCATTATTAATCGTCCTGTGATTCAGCTAGGGTTAAATCAGTGGGTTGCTGGGCAGTCTGGCAGGGCCTGTTCCGCAATGTATCTCCAGATAAATAACAAACAAGGTTCTGAACATCACTGTGCTTCTACTAAAGAGAGAGCGTCTGCAGCTCCACACAGGAAAGATGGGTGGAGGAGGGTGGGGAGAGGAGGAGGGGAAGGGGATGAGATTGGAAGACAAGAAGAGGGCAGGGAGAAAGAGAAGGAAAAACAACACAAAAAGAGAAGTGGGGAGGGACGTTGAAAAGGAATGTAGCAGCAGAGACACTTGCACAAATTATTATCGCGCCAGAAGGAAATAAGAACTAAAGGGGGTTGATTTGGCAAATGATCTGTCATTGGGAAATTACACAGAGCCTATGTTCTGGGGAAAAGGAATGAGAGCTTTGAGAGTATGGCTAGGAAATCTGACAACCTGTCCTCAGATCCCAATGTCACATTGGGGAAGGACAATGGCCGCAAATGCACAGCCAGGAAAATATTCCCACTGAAGACACAGCACTTATCTTGTTTCTTCACCCTACCTGACGTCACCCCCCCCCCACCCCGACAGAGCAATAACAAATTCGGTGGACAGGGAAATCCCAATGTCAAAAATGGGGCTGTAGTCAGAGAGAAAGGGGTGGTGAGGAGGAGCGATGACCATGTGGGCAGTGGGCAGGGGTGAAAAAGGGGGCACAGGGTGATGGGGAGAGGAGAGGTGCTGACGGCAAAGTAGAATGGAACAGTGAAGGGTGGAGAGAGGGGTTCATTGTGATCCACAAGGAGAGGGAGGAAGGGAAGGGGGTAATCAGATGAGAGACAGAGAAAACAGACGAAGGAGGGAGAGAGATCGATGGGATGTGGGGGAAGAGAGTGAGGGGGTGAGGGGAGGGGGGGAGAGAGGGGGGAGAGGGGGGAGAGGGGGGAGAGGGGGAGAGGGGGAGGGGGAGAGGGGGGAGAGGGAGAGGGGGAGAGGGGGAGGGGGAGAGGGGGAGAGGGGGAGAGGGGGAGAGGGGGAGAGGGGGAGAGGGGGAGAGGGGGAGAGGGGGAGAGGGGGAGAGGGGGAGAGGGGGAGAGGGGGAAGAGGGGGAAGAGGGGGGAGGGGGAGAGGGGGAGAGGGGGGAGAGGGGGGAGAGGGGGAGAGGGGGAGAGGGGGGAGAGGGGGGAGAGGGGGGAGAGGGGGGAGAGGGGGAGAGGGGGGAGAGGGGGAGAGAGGGGGAGAGGGGGAGAGGGGGAAGGGGGGGAAGGGGGGGAAGGGGAGAGGGGGAAGGGGGGGAGAGGGGGGGGTGGGGAGAGGGGGGTGGGGAGAGGGAGAGGTGGGGAGAGGGGGTGAGGGCTGGGATGACCAGACTGATAGAGGCCTGAGTCAGGGACACGGGCTGGCTGTCTATGGTAACTGAAGGACGTGACAGAGAAGACAGGGTCAAGAGTGCGAGAGGGTGGGAGGTGCAAAGTGAGCAGAGTGGGGACAGTGACAGAGTGAGAGAGACAGATCAGTGGGAGGAGAGAGAGTGGGAAATGTCTGTGTTTATTTAACCCAGAGATGGATTGTTGCCCGCCACAGGGACTGACAAGTGGAGTTTGTTCCCAGCTCCAGCCTCTGCTGCCACCAGGCTACAGAATATATGTCTTTTTCAATAAAGGAAGGCAAGCATTGAAGCTGACGAGAACAATAGTCCTTTCCAGAGGAGTCTGAGAGCAGGGGGAGTGACTGTCTCCGCGTCAGAGCACCACCAAGGACAACACACAAGAAAAATAAGATTGGGACAGGCAGTAGATTTCAGGCCAAGATATCTGCTCCTCTTTCCTTTCTAACTGACTGCCCTCTCCCTGTCACTTTTAACCCCCTCTTTCCAGCTGACTGCTTCTCTCTCCCTCTCTGCTCTCCTCTCTTGTGATCCCTCTGTCTCATCTGACTCCTCGCTATTTCCCTCTGCTTATCTGTCTCTCTCCCTTTTCTCTGTCTCTTTCTCCTTCCATCCTGTCTGTCTCTCTTGCACCTTCTTTCTCTTTCCCCCTCCCCGACTCTTTCTCCCTCCTTCCTGTTTCTCTATCTGTCTCTCTGCCTCCCTCTCCCTGTCTCTTTCACTCACTCTCTATCTCTGTTCCTTTCTCTCTCTCTCTATCTCATTTTCTCTTCCCCCCCACCTCTCTCTCCCTCCCCCATTCTTTCTCCCCCGTCCCTCTGCTCCTTCTGCCAGCAGGGGAGACTGAGGTGCTGCCCATCAGGGTTCAATCCGACTGAGCACAATTCTGCACAAAACACTGGAGGAACCGAATGGGTTAGGCAGCATCTATTGAGGGAAATAACCAGTTGACATTTCAGGCCGAGCCCCTTCAAGGAACTGTAGACGGAAGCAACACCCACGAAGCTAGAGGAACTCAGCAAGATTAGGCAGCACCCGTGAAGGGAGAGGTTTTGAATTGAGATCCTTAAAGGGCCTCCAGCAACTTTTAGGTTTTTCTTCAGTTTCTAGCTTCTGCAGCCTCTCATGTCTCCTAACCTTAGTTCCAATCCACGTTGGCAGCAAGACATCGTGGTCAAACTCACTGAGGATCCAGTCTAAACCATCCTTCCAAGGACTGCCCTCTCACCATTGTGCAAAACACACTTCTTACCTTCCCCCTAAATGTTTCAACATAGCGCCATTGAATGTTTATGAGCCAGAGTAGGCCATTCAGTCAATCATCTGAATGTTAGTCTCATACCAATCTCCAATCTCCAGCCTTGCAGTTCATGGCTTTCTCAAATCCTGCGCAAATGTGTTAGAACATATTGCCTCCTCTCCCCTTCATGACTAGGAGTTCAATGTCACTCAATGCCATAAAGAGCTGATTATTGACTTCAGGAGGAGGAAACCGAAAAGTCTATGAACCACAGGTGGAGAAGGTCTGCACCATTAAATTCCTCAGCGTTATCATTTCAGAGGTGTGGCCACGTGGCCAAGTGGTTAAGGCATTGGACTAGCGGCCTGAAGGTCATGAGTTCGAGCCCCAGCCAAGGGAACGTGTTGTGTCCTTGAGCAAGGCACTTAACCACACATTGCTCTGCGACGACACTGGTGCCAAGCTGTAAGGGTCCTAATGCCCTTCCCTTGGACAACATTGGTGTCGTGGAGAGGGGAGACTTGCAGCATGGGCAACTGCTGGTCTTCCATACAACCTTGCCCAGGCTTGCACCCTGGAGAGTGAAGACTTTCCAGGCGCAGATCTATGGTCTCGCAAGACTAACAGATGCCTTTACTATCATTTCAGAGGATCTGTCCTGGGCCCAGCACGGCAACACCTCTACTTCCTTAGGAGTTTGCCACGATTTGGCATGACATCTAAAACTTTGACAAACTTCTACAGATGTGTGATGGAGAGTATATTTACTGGTTGCATCACAGCCTGGTATAGAAACACCAATGCCCTTTAAAGGAAAATCCTACAAAAAGTAATGGAGACAGCCCCATCCATCATGGGTAAAGCATCCCCCCTCCCCACCATTGAACACATCCACACGGAGCACTGTCACAGGAAAGCAGCATTCATTATCAAAGATCCCCACCACTCTACCAGGTCATGGTTTCTTCTCGCTGCTGCCATTCGGAAGATACATCTCATGCCTCCAGGTTCAGGAACAGTTATTAACCCTCAATCACCAGGCTCTTGAACCAAAGGGGATAACCTCACTCAACTTCATTTGCTTCATCACTGAACTGTTCCCTCAACCCATGGACTCGTTTTCAAGGACTCTTCATTTCATGTTCTCACTATTTATTGTTAATTTTTTTTAGCAATAAAGACAGCCTGTTGTCTTTTGCACATCGGTTGTTTGTCTACCTTGTTGGGTGAGTTCTTTCATTGATTATATTATGTTTCTTGGATTTACTGAGTATGGCCACAAGAAAATAAATCTCAGGGCGGTGTATATGGTGACATAAATTTGCTATGAACTTTGAATTCTTCAACCCCTACATCATCTGGGTGAAAACATGTTTCCACACCTTCTCTCAAATTCTTCCACCAAGAACATTTCTTTCCCTTTGGTGTTCAGCCTTCCCTCAGACTCTCTGCCTTTTGTTACCTCACACCTCAGTCAGATCCCCCCTCAGCCTCTTCCATCTGGAGGGAAACAACTTCAGCCTTTCTAGTCTGTCCTCACCACCGAGGACTGCTAATCTCTGTGGGGAGGGGGAAGAGAGGGGGTGCGGAGATAGGAGAGGGGTCACAGAGGGGAGAAGTGCAGGGGTAGGAAAGTTTGAGAGAGAGATGAGGCAAAGGAGAGAGGGCGAGTGGGTAAGGGGGAGTGACGGAGAGAGAGGGATTGTTAGAGAGTGGGTAAGATGGGAGAGGACAGTGACTGTGGGAGAGTAGGCAGAGAGAAGCCTGTGGCAGCCTGTCTGTAGAGACTGAAGGCAGTGACAGAACTATCTCTCTCTCTCTCTCCCTCTCTTTCTCCCTCCCCCATGCTCCTAGATTCAAACTGGAATCCATCCCTCCACTCTGAATCACAAGAAGGTTAAAAGCAACACAAGAGGCCATTCTACCCATCGAGGCAATACCAGTTCTATGTTAGAACAACCCCGCCTGTCTCCATCAGCTGCCTTAGAACACAGAACAATACAGCACAGTACAACTGCAGCCCATGAAGATGCTCCAAACTTTTAACCTACTCTAAAATTAATTGAACCCTTCTCTCCCACATAGCCCTCCGTTTTTCTGTCGTCCATGTGCCTATCTATGAGTCTCTTAAACACTGTTCCCTCTAATCTATGCAGGTGCACGGCCGCACAGTAACTGAAATGCTCCCGCGCACTTTGTCTTTGTTACCACACAGCTACTCATTCTAAATGTACATTGTACACGTTACAAAAAAAATTAAAGTGCTGCACAGTTTTCAGGCCATGTAAAAATTTTCTGCTCAGAGCAGTAGTTAGTCCGCACAGCTGTAAAAAAAATTGAAAAGGAACGTTGCTCTTAAATGTCTCTGTTCCATTAGAACAATGAAAGGCTATTTTGGAGGGATGATATAGATTGATCTTAAAATAGGTTAAAAAATCAGCACAACATTATGGGCCAAATGTGGTGTTCCATGTTCTTTAATGTTTCTGCCTCTACCACCACCGCAGGCAGCGCGTTCCAGTCACACACCTCTCTGACATCATCCCCCTCATACTTTCCTCCAATCATGTTAAAGTCATGCTCCCTTGTATCTGTTATTTGTCACTTCTGACCAGGGAATAAGTTTTTGATCTATTTAGAGATACAACATGGAACAGACCCTTCGGGCCCTTCAAACCGTGCTGTCCAGTAACCCACCAATTAAACTGTAGTCTAATTACAATGCCCAATTAACATACTAACCAGTCCGTCTTGGGGCTGTGGGTGGAATCAAAGGCACCATAGGAAACCCATGCGCTTACTGGGAGAACATACAAACTCCTGATAGATTGCGCCGGAAATGAACTCCGAACCCCGAGCTGAAACAGTGTGGCACTAACTGCCCACCACACCCCACAGTTCTAATCAGCTTGTACACCTCCATCCAGTCAACTCAACTCTCATCTGCCTTCAGTCCAAAACCCTCTCCTATCGGCTCTTGTCTTTGCACTCATCTGTCGTCCTGCCCCCAACCACTCAGCAAGTTGAGGAAGCACCTCCTCCTCCTCACTTTTGGTTATTCTGTCTTCACCCGTGGCTTCAGCAGAGAAGGATCAATAGGGAAGACAAACACTCAACCCTCAGGCCTGCCAACTCTTTCCTCTTGGACCCTCATCCTTCTGAATACTCCGGGTGTGACATAACCAGAGGCATTCCAGAAACTCGGGTTCAGTCTCAACCTTGGGAGCCGTCTGCAAGGAGTTTGCATATTCTCCCTCTGACTGGGTGGGCTTCCATAAAACTCTAAGACATGGGAGCGGAAATCAGACCATTTGGCTCAGCGACTCTGCTCCGCCATTCCAACGTATCCCTCTCAACCCCTTTCTCCTGCCTTCTCCCTGTAACCTTTGACACCCTGATTAATCAAAAACATGCTAACCTCCACTTTAAATATACCCAACCATTTGACCACAGCCATTCGTGGCAACGAATCTCGCAGATTCACATCCCTATGGCTGAAGAAATTTCTCCTCATCTCTGTTCGAAAAGGATGTCTCTGTTTTCCCCTGGATGCTCCAGTTTCCTCCCGCAGGAGATGTGTGCAGGTAGTGGGTCAATTGGACACTGTAACTTTTGTGTAGGTGGATGGCAAGAAAATTGGGGTTGAACATTCCTTAAGAAAGAACAGATTGTATTGTGTGTGGGTGAAGGGTAGATCCTGGGGAGAGTTGATGAGGATGTGGGGAGGACAAAATGGAATAAGGGTCGGTTAACGTGTGTAAGTGAGGGGCAGAATCTGGGGAGTGGGGAGATGCCACAGTCATGTAGCTGTTAGCACGACACTGTTACAGTTTGGGGCATCAGAGCTCAGAGTTCAATTCCAGCATCCTCTGTAAGAAAGTTTGTACATTCTCCTTGTGACCACGTGGGGTTTCTCCGTTTCCTCTCACAGTCCAAACACGTATCGCTTTGTAGGTTAATTGGTCATTGCAAATTGTCCTGTGATTAAATAAGTGGGCTGTCGGTTTGTGTGGCTCAGTAGGACTTGTCCCATGTTGTATCTTGAAATCAGGGGCTCACGGACCCCCTTAGTTAATGGTAGGGGTCCATGACATAAAAAGGATGGGGACCCCACTCTTAGTAAATAAATTGGCAGATAGATAGATAACCAAAGAATTATATTCAAGTAGAATAAATTACCCCAGGTTTGGGGCCAAAGGACCTGTTCCTCTGCTATTGTGCTCTTTGACTAATGGGTCGGTGAAAGGTAGAATTTTTGGGGGTGGGGTGGGGAAGTTGATAGGATCATACGGAGAATAACTTAAAAATGACCACCGTAAATTGACCCAAGTGTTTACGCCAATTGGGACTATTGATGGGAATTGAAAAAGGACGAGTGTGGGTTCACTGACCACTGTAAGTTACTTCCAGCGTGCAGGTTGGACGGAGAATCGAGGGAGAGGTTATGGAAACTTTGGGAGAATGAAGTGGAAATTAGTGCCGGTCTATTGGCCACTGCTACTCGCCCAGAATGTGGAGGCAAATAGTGGAATTTGAGGGGTTAATGGGGGGAATAACACAGGATTTGTATGGAGTTGGTTAACACTATAAATTGTCCCAAATGTGCGTGGGTGCAGGGTGGAACTTGAGGGGAATGCTAGGTTACAGAGAGGATTAGTGAGGAGGAATACGGACTAATCCGATGGGCCGAAAACCGACAAGAAAGGAACGAGCATCACCACCACCTTACCCCCGCACCAACCTCTCAAGGACTTACCAGTCTCGGGGGTCGCCGGCCTTGGGGTTGAACCTGATGTCCGAGTTGACGTTGAAGAGGATGTCCTGGGTGCGAAGTGCCGGCGGCGGCCTCTGGTAGAGCGGGTGGCCGAAGAGGGCGGCCAGTTTGGAGGGGCGGCTGCGAGCGGCGGCCCGCGGCTCGCCCTCGGACACCAGCCGCTTGCCGCTGCGGTTGGCGGCCGGCGCCGTGCCGAAGTCCTGCAGGATGCGCAGTGTGTGTTTGTCCCAGCCGGGCGGGCGGTGCTGGCAGGGGCAGCCGGCCTCACCTCCTCCTCCCCCGGTCGCCGCTGCTGCCCCCGGCCCGCCGGCGGCTCCCCCTGCCGACCTCCTCTCCAGGCGGGGCAGCAAGTCTGTCAGGATGTGCATGGTGCAGGCGACCAGGAAGACGGTTACCACCAATACCCGGAACCTCCGCGGCAGCATCGTTGTCTGATGGAGGGAGAGGAGGGGAGGGGAGGGGAGGGAAAAAGAGATGAGGGAGGGGGAGATAAAAGGAGTGAGAGGAGAGAGATGGAATGAAAAGGGAAGAGAGGGAGAGGAAAAAAGAGAGAGGAGGCAGTAGACGAGAAAGAGGAGGAGGGGAGGGAGTCGGGATTCCAAGCCCTCAGCCGGCGGGGCAGCGAGCTCCGATCAGCGCCGTGTCATCTGGAAGCGGCTTCACATTGCAAGTCTTGGCGCTCCTGGTTCATCTGTCTTGGCGCAGTGTGTGTGTGTGCAAGTGTCTCCCTCTCGCTCTCACCGAGACCGAGCCATCGAGTTCCCGAGAAGGAGCATCAGACGTGGAGCCGCTCACTGATTGGAAATCCGGCGGCCGCTCTCTCCGGCAGCGTCGGGGAGAAGTAGTGAACACACACACACACACACACATACACTCTAAACCTTCTCCCCTCCCCTGGATGGGAGGAGTAATGGTGACTCCCCGCTACAAAGCCAACCCTACCTTTCTCCAGAGGCAGGGATGCGGGGGGGGGGGTAGAGGGGGTTGTCTGGTCGAACTGTACCCCAATCGGCTCTCCTGTCCCGGCGGAGTCTCGTCCTCAGGGGGTGGGGAAGGGGAAAGATATAGGTGGGGATGATCCCTGGAGCTAGAAGATTTCCCCCACCCCTGGCAACTTGCAATAGCCCACCGCCTCCAATCAGAGCGAAGGGGCGGCTTTTAATCCCCACCCACCTCTACTTCTCTCCTCCTTCCCCGTCAGGGAACGGGGGGGGGGGGAGATCACAATACAGATAATAACAGGGGGGACAAAGATATAGAGGGAGATATCACCGTGGCAGAGAGAATAAGTTAGAGAGAGGGGAGCTATGGAAGGAAGAGGAGAGAGACTGACGGACAAGAGAGAGAGAGAGAGAGAGAGAGAGAGAGAAATCACTGACAGAGAGAAGACTAGAGAGAGAGGGGGAGGGTCGATATCGGGGTGGGGGAGAGAAGGACGGTGACAGGGAAAGAAAAGGATGTGAGAGACGGTGATACAGTAATCGGGGGAGAAAGGGGGTATAGAGTGGGAGAGGGGAACTGAGGGAAGGTGAAAGTGACAGGGAAAGAGAGAGTGTTGAAGAAGGGGAATTTGGGGAAGAGACAGGAGAGAGACAGAGAGTGAATGAGAGACTGGAGGAAAAGGGAGTGACGGGGTGGGGGGGGTGAAGAAGACGATTAGAGAAGGGGTGACTGGGGGAGAGAAGGCGGCCAGGCTGAGGGAGGGGGCAGTCAGAGAGGAAGAGGTGTGAGGAAGAGTTTTTTTAGAGAGAGAGAGAGGCGTAGGCGGCAGAGGGAGCCGGTTGCATTTGGGCACAGCCGCCTTGTTGTGCGGAGCCGGTTCCAGGAGCAAGTCTCACCGCCAGCCGCCCGATCAGCACACACGGGGAGGAAATGATTTATTACATATATGTGTGTGTATGTTTTGGGTTGAAATCGAAACGCGGCCCGAGTACATTGCCAACAGCGGAAAACACGGGCGCAGTCTGGCCACCAGACCTGATGTCCCAGGTCTGCGCCCCCCCCCCCTGTCTATTGTTTTTTTTGTACTTGCCACAGTCTGCTTGTTTGATTCCGTTCAAGCAGGCGAACTGATTTTTATTTGCCTGAACTTAAAACGGCGAAGGCAGTTCTTTGGGCCATGGTAGGTCTTTGGTCCGCGCGGGTTCCTGAACATACAGATTTGCTCAGTATCTCTTCCCTTGCTTTCTCCGGCTTTTGGTTACATTCCTCTCCTTCCTCTGCGCTCTTAACTCTTTTAACATTTCAGCATGTCAAGAGTATACAGACAGTGCTGGAGGAACTTGGCGTGTATGAAGGGGAATAAACAGTTGACATTTCGGCCGAGACCCTTCATCGGGACGGCTGGAGAGACTCGGTAGATCGAGCAGCGGCTACGGAGGCAAAGAGATAGTCGACGTTTCGGGGCGAGATCCTGCCCCTCTTCCGCCGGAGTTTACTGTAACTCTTAAATGCAGCGTAATAGATGGAAACATTTTTATTAAAATAAACTTTATGTACACATCATCAGTCTATGTATCTGAGTCCCGAGGAAGTCTGAACCGTCGACTGTCTATACCCCTCCATTCATTCTGCCTGACTTACTGAGTTCCTCCAGCATTTTGTGTGCGTTGCTGTGTACACAAGCTATCTTATCTATTTATATTTATTGTTTTTTTAAATTATGTTCTTTATCTTGGTGTGTTTTGTGTGTGTGTGTGTTATGTCTTTCTCCTTTACACTTGTGTATTGGAAGTGACATTAAACAATCTTGAACCTCCCTTGAATCTTGAATTCCCAATGAAAATATTTGCCAGAGTAAACAGTACCATGCCTTTTCATTGTCACATTTCATAGTCAATGCTTTCAGCCGTGTTCTACTACATTCCGTAAAATCAAACGGACTGCTGCCACTCGTGTGCCCCCCTGGGGTGATATATTACAATAATTGAGGGGTTTCTTCAGCCGGGTTGGCCCGATGAAAAGGTCGAACTTCTCCCACGGCCAGGAAGAGATTGGGTTAAAGTTTTTGCTAACTACGTAATCCCGACAGCGGAGAATCTGTAATTATGTCTCAACGATAGACATCATACATTTTATCTGTTTAGTGAACTGATCCGTGACTCAGAGATTGGGGCGGTAATGTCTGCGCCAGATACAGCGTTAAAGCCACGGTGCGTTTCAGTCCTCCGCTCTGCAACGACCCACGTCTTAACTCATTAAAAAAGACGCGTGGAACTCACTTCGAAACTTCAGAGGCTGACGTTTGGCACGTTGCCCCAGTCGGCTGTTTGTAAACATTCGCCACGATATCAGGACACCCATTAGCCTCTCGTTTTAAACCTCAGTTCTAAAGTTCAAAGTTCAAAGTAAAACCGTATTATCAGAGAACATACATGTCACTGCCTACGACCCTGAGGTTCTTTGTCTACGGGCCTGCAAAAACTTCATGGTTCTGGCACCGACAAACAATTTCTCTGTATTCACACGCATTTCTGTGATACATGCACATAAAGTAATATTAGCATAAATTATACTGAAAAGCACAAATATTATCATGTTATCCCAGTAAACCCAACTAGCCTCCCAATATGTTATCCCAGTAAACCCAACTAGCCTCCCAATATTGTTGAATATTGTCTCAGTATTTTCATAAATTATCCTGGTAGACCCAATCAGCTTCTCAATTTAGCATAATTATGCTAATGATTTTAACGCTCCTCTATATTAGCATAAATGTTCCTGATTTAGAATCTTGACTACTCCCATAAATTATCCAGTTGAAACCAATGCTTCACTCTGATACTGAAGCCGCACTTCTTTCTTCCTTCACTCTCTCAAGTTTGTCAACCATTTCCCGAAGAAAAGGGAATCCCCAAAAGATATTCACATTTTTGTTAAATATTATTTTGCTTAAGAATTATATACTTTGTTTATTCTGTGAATGAAAAGTGTAATGGTAATTGTACATTCAGTAACCACTTTATTCAGTGCCCCCGGTACCTAATAAAGTGGCCACAGAGTGTATGTTTCATGGTCTGCTGCTGCTGTAGCCCGTCCACTTCAACTTTGCATATGTTGTGTGTTCAGTGATGCTCTTCTGCACACCACTGTTGTAAAGCGTGTTTATCTAAGTTACTGTTGCCTTCTTGTCAGCTTGATCCAGTCCAGCCGTCCTCCTCCGACCTTTCTCATTAACAAGGCGTTTTCACCCACAAAACTGCAGTGCCTGGGACTGTTTATTGTTTTTCTCACCAATTTCTGTAAACTCTAGAGACCATTGTGTGTGAAATTCCCAGGAGATCAGCAGTTTCAGAGATACTCAATTCATCCTGTCTGTCACCAACAATCGAAGTCACTTAGATCACATTTCTTCCCCATTCTGATGTTTGGTCTGAACAGCAACTGAACCTCTTGACCATGTCTGAATGCTTTTATGCATTGAGTTGCTAACACGTGATTGGCTGCTGAGCTATTTCTTTTAATGAGCAGGTGTACAGATGTACCTAATAAAGTGGCCACTGAGTATATAGTCAATAGGAAATCCTGCTTCGTTGACCATTACACTCAGTGATGGAGCAATAAATTCCTCCCTCTATCCGCTACACTGGCAATCAGTCCAAAAGCGATTTCCAAAATTCCAGCTAACAGCATGGTATAGGCAGCAATAAATCTTGTGGAATCATTAACCCCTTGCTCTCGCAATTAAACAAGGTAAGCTTTCAAGAGTTCCGTGCCTCTCTTAAAATTGCCTGGGGCATTTTTCTTTCCAGACACATGTACAACAGGCTAGGCTGTTATTGTTTAGCAATTTGTGTCTTTGGAAGAACAAAGAATGACAGGAGTCTGGTCTCACTGCAGTCACTTGCAGTATACACACAGTGGCCTCTTTATTAGGTACACCCATAAACCTGCTTGTTAATGTAAATATCTAATCAGCCAATCATGTAGCAGCAACTCAATATGTAAAAGCATGCAGGCAAGGTCAAGAGGTCCAGCTGTTGTTCAGAACAAACAATAGAATGGGAAAGAAATGTGATCTAAGTGACTTTGACTGTGGAATGATTGCTGGTGCCAGACAGGGAGGTTTGAGTATCTCACACACTGCTGACCTCCTGAGATTTTCACACGCAACCGTCTCTAAAGCTTGCTGAGAATTATGCAAGAAACAAAAAAAAAATCCAGTGAGTGACAGTTCTGTGGGTGAAAACGCCATGCTTATCAGAGATAGAGAGATCAGGGCAGAAAGGCCAGACTGGTTCAAGCTGACAAGAAGGCGACAGTAACTCAAATAACCACACGTTACCACTGTGGTGTCCAGAAGAGCACCTCTGAATCCACAACACGTTGAATCTTAAAGTGGACGGCCCATGCCGCAGAAGACCATGAACATTCACTCACTGGCCACTTCATTGGGTACAGGAGGTAGAAAATAAAATGGGCACTGAGTGTATTTCCAGTTCTCACAGTCCTTTTATGTAATCTATGTCTTATCAAAATCATAAACACAAGAGATTCTGCAGATGCTAGAAATCCTGAGCATCTCACACACACACACACACACACACACACACACACACACACACAGAGTCCTGGAGGAACTCAGCAGGCCAGGCAGCATCTATGGAGGGAAATAAACAGTTGGCATTTCATATTGAGTCCCTTCATCTGGACTGTAAGATAACCCTATGGTGCCCATACGCAGCTCTCCGGTGAAAAACGATATCATATCTGTTAAATGGGGGCCGTGGGCAATTCTGATTTGATGGAGTACGGATGTGAAAGCACAGAGGAACATCTGGAGAAATTTCTGAAACGCCCGTTCGCTGCTGTCGTTACTGTGCGGTCGTGAGTCTTTCGGAGGGTAGGCCTCAAAATCCCCGGCCTTGCCTGCTTTTGGCGACCGAGAAGGAGGTCGAATCGTTCGGACAGAGATGGCGCTCATTACTTGGTGTGGGAGAGCTGATCAGAGCCCGAAGTTTTCGGATGACTCAGAGACGGATTGTGGTCGAGCATGGAAGGGAGAGTTTTTCTCCCTTCCCCCATCTGCGTGAGATGTGGGACATTTGAGAAACTTTGAACTTTACTGTGCTCACGGACTTCTTCATCAAGTTATGGTATTGTTACACTGTTTGTAACTATATGTTATAATTATGTGGTTTTGTCAGTTTTTTCAGTCTTGGTTTGTCCTGTGTTTTGTGATATCACACCAGAGGAAATAATGTATCATTTCTTAATTCATGCATTACTAAATGACAATAAAAGAGGACTACATGTCTTCATAATCACAAAATTTCCCATTGCTGGAAGTCAGGAACTGTAGCAAATCTGGGTGAGCACATGGTTAAAGAGTTGGAGAGAAGCAGAGATCACGGGGTGGGGGGCAGTGAGAGGGGTCTCACTGAACTCCTAATAAAGGGAAAATTTGCATAGGCATGCCTCAAAGAGTCCTCAGAGTGGAGCAGCAAATCATAAACATTTCCCTCTATAGATGCTGACTGACCTGCATCGTTCCTCCAGCACAAATGCCTGCAAGAAAATTAAACAGTATGTGGTGACATACACTGTCTGTACTTTGATAATAAATGGGTGGGGTTAAGATGGCGCCAAGTGGTTGCTCCTTGCAGCTCACCTGCGGAAAACAGCTTAAATTCCTCTCATTTACTTTCAAGGTGGTTGAGGTTCTATCGCGGTCCTGAAACTGAGTCTTTTTTTAAATGGCAGATGAGTTCCTGTTTCTGGAGTTCACCTGTTGACTGCAGAACTTGATCCCTCTTTGGGTGTTTTACCCTTGCTCGGTGAGTGGTGGGTACTGACACTTCATGCTGAAATGAGCTAGGGGGAGGGGGAGGGGGAGGTTGATGCTTCGTTGCTGCTTGTGTGAGGGGGAGGGGACTTCGGAGTTCTAACATTCTTCTGTCACTCATTCTTTTGCCGTTCTTCTGTTTCCGTGGATGTCTGTGAAGACTAAGTTTTTCAGGTTGTATATCGTATACATTTTCTGATAATAAACTGAACCACTTGAACTTTGATTTTGAGTTTCAGTTTTGTTATTTGGAATCAAATATTTTCCCCCAGGAGTCTGTCTTTTACCCCCAGGAGTCTGTTTCCACCCCCCCCCCACCTAGATAAGGGTAAGTGGAATGATGTCATACAAGAAGGGGAACCTTGATGCAGCGATTCACGCATCCTCTAGTACCACAGCCGATCAAGTGCTCTCACATTTGGCTGGATGACTAGTTCATCACGAGCTCAGCCCTCCCTACCATTGACAACACCGACAGGAGTTGTTGCCTCAAGAGGGTGGCATCCATCATCAGAGATCCCCACCATCTGGGCCATGCCTTCTTCTCAATGCTACGTTGGACAGGAAGTACAAAAATCCGAAGTCCCACACCACGAGGTTCAGGGACAGCTACATTCCAACACGGAACAGTTTCTTGAACCAACCTTACCCTGCCTCAGCAACAGAACATCAGAGAGAGAGCACCTCTTGCACTACTTTGTATTTGTCTCTGATTGTGTTTTTGGACTGATATCTTGTTTTTGCATAGTTCTTTTCATTGTCTTGTATAATTTGATGTACAATGTATGTATTATTTATGTCCTGAGCGCTGGCTGTACCTACATGTCTCTGATGCTGCTGCAAGTGAGCTTTTTATTGTATCTGTACCTCACTGTGTTACTGCAAACAAGTACCACCAAACAGCGCCACCAACGATCATTCTGAAGTATTCTGAGGATCAGCTGGAAGGACAGACACACTAACACCAGCATACTGGAGGAGGCCAACAGGGACAGCATCTCCACCACTATAAAGCAACACCATCTCTGATGGATAGATCATGTCACCACATCTCCCTCTCCCTCAAGAGGTGACCTGATAGATGAGAGGTGACCTGATAGAGGTGTATAACAGCGGACCCCAACCACCGGCCCGCAGACCGGTACCGGACCGCAAAGCATGTGCTACCGGGCCGCGAGGAAACGATATGAGTCAGCTGCACCTTTCCTCATTCCCTGTCACGCACTGTTGAACTTGAACATAGGGTTGCCAACTGTCCTGTATTTGCCGGGACATCCCGTATATTGGGCTAAATTGGTTTCTCCCACACGGGACCGCCTTTGTCCCGCATTTCCCTTGCTAAGGTAGAGTGTTCCTATGAAACCTTTCGTGCCGAAATGGCGTAAAGCGAAGAAGCAATTACCATTAATTTATATGGGAAAAACTATGAGCGTTCCTAGATCCAAAAAATAACCTACCAAATAACACATAAAACCTACAACAAAACTAACATATAGTAAAAGCAGGAATGATATGATAAATACACAGTCTATATGAAGTAGAAATAATGTATGTACAGTACTGTATGGTTGGGAAGATTATGCCAAAACCGATTTGTGGGAGAAAAATCCGGCACGTAGGTGCCCACGTAAGGCTTCATGGTCACGGTAGTCTTTCTCGTGGTAAACCCAAGTGTCCCGTATTTGACTGCTACTTTTGTCCCTTATTTGGGAGTGAGAAAGTTGGCAACCCTAACTGTAAAAGACATGTTGAGGTGAGTTTAATCCTACTTGAACACCCCCCCCCCCCCCCCATCGGCCAGTCCACAAGAATATTGTCAATATTAAACCGGTCCGTGGTGCAAAAAAGGTTGGGGACCCCTGGTGTATAAGATGACGAGAGGCATTGATCATGTGGATAGTCAGAGGCTTTGTCCCAGGGCTGAAATGGTTGCCACAAGAGGACACAGGTTTAAGGTGCTGGGGAGTAGGTACAGAGGAGATGTCAGGGATAAGTTTTTACTCAGAGAGTGGTGAGTGCATGGAATGGGCTGCCGGCAACAGTGGTGGAGACAGATATGATAGAGTCTTTTAACAGACTTAGTAAAATAGAGGGCTATGGGTAAGCCTAGAAATTTCTAAGGTAGGAACATGTTCAGCACAACTTTGTGGGCCGAAGGGCCTGTATTGTGCTGTAGGTTTTCTATGTTTCTAACAGATCCTTTACTCCCAGTTGAAGGAAGGTCAGCAAGGCCCTGGTGGGCAGATGAAATGTCTTAAATGTACATACTGTCAAAATCAGCCTGAAGAAAATCAACGGTGGCACTGTCGCGTAGTGAAATGCTTCACGGTACAGGTGACCTGGGTTCAATTCCCGCCCTTGCCTGTAAGGAGCTTGTATGTTTTCCCCATGGCTACATGGGTTTCCTCCAGGTGCTCTGGTTTCCTCCCACAGTCCAAAGACACACTGGTTGGTAGGTTAATTGGTCATTATAAATTGTCCCGTGATTAAGCATGAATTACAGTGCAGCATGGCTCGAAGGGCCGGAAGGGTCTACTCTGAACTGTATCTCAATAAATAAATACATCTGAAAACTGGGACGACATTGCTCTCAGTAGATACACCTGGAGGAAATCTGTTCAAGAGGGAGCTGCACCACAGGAGAGTGACCTCCGCTGTGCCGCAGAGAACAAGTGACAGCTGTGAAACGAGAGACTGAGCAGCCAGAAGACCCAACCACTGACCACAGCCGCCTCTTCTGCCCACACGGCACCAGAATATGCGGATCCTGGATCGGCCTCTACAGCCACCTGAGGTCCCATCAATAGACCACCCTTAAGAGAACATCCTACTCGACTCAAGTGATTGCACTCCTCGTGTGCACAATAACTCAATTTTTGTAGGTTATTTCTGATGGGTTAATTATAATGCATCAATATCTACAGAAAGTCAGATATTGAGCATGAAGTAATACTTGTTGTACTTTGAACCTAATGGCGAATAGTTTATAAATCGTGATGAAACCACAGCGTTTATGAAACAGAAAGAGACCATCAGCCCATCATGACTGGTCTAGTCCACAACCATCCAGCTACTACCATCAGGAAGGAGACACAGGAGCCCTCAGCCCAACACCAACAGGTTCAGGAACAGTTATTACCCTTCAACCATTAGGCTCCTGAACCAGCTTGAATAACTTCACTCACCAAAACTGCACCACACTACAGATTGACTTTCGTGTACTCTACAACTCAAGTTCTCAGCATTACTTATCCATTTATTTACACAGTTTGTCTTCTTTTGCACATTGGTTGTTTGTCAGCTCTTGTTCGTATACAGATCTTTTCATCTATCAGGGTGTGCGCACATAGGACCGGACCCAGGTGCGGAGGTACAGCAGACTCTGTCACGGTGGAGTGCTGGCAATGACTCGATCCGGGTGGGGAGGAATAGTGGACTCCCATGTACAGATGGACAAGAGGTTAGAAACAGGAACCAGCAGGGAATCAGAAGCATGGCCGAGTAACACCGTGAGACAAATCATTCTTCATATACACAAGGACCCTGACCCAGTGGTAAACAAGGGTCCCCTTTAAGTAATTATAGAAAGTGGAAAACCCTTGCCAGTCATAATTAACTTGACAATGTTAAACAGAAACCACCA
This sequence comes from Mobula birostris, assembly GCF_030028105.1. NCBI lineage: Eukaryota > Metazoa > Chordata > Chondrichthyes > Myliobatiformes > Myliobatidae > Mobula > Mobula birostris. The sequence continues at coordinate 149,626,409 of NC_092378.1, forward strand.
GGGCTTAACAGCTCTAACAATGAGTAAATACAGGTAGCTGAGAAACCTGGAAATCCAGCGCTCTGCTGCAAGGCCCACAGGGTTCGTGCAGGGAGCCTAGAACCAGAGGACACAGCCTCAGAACAGAAGGACATCCCTTTGGAACAGAGATGAGGAGGAATTCTCTTAGACAGAGGGTGGTGAATCTGTGGAATCCATTGCCACTGAGGACTGCGGAGGCCATATCATTGGGTATATTTGAAGTGGAAGCTGGTGGGTTCTTGATTAGCCAGGGCATCAAAGGTTACAGGGAGAGGTCAGGAGAATAGGGTTGGGAGGGACAATAGATCAGCCATGATGGAATGGTGGAACAGACTCAATGGGGTGGAAAGCCTGATTCTGCTCCTGCGTCTTATGTTCTTTATTCATAAATTCTATTTTATATTTTTGTAAACGCCTGCAAGAAAATAAATCTCTTGTTAGTATATGCTAATTATGCCTACTTTGTTAATAAGTTTATTTTGACTTTGACTTTGAAAGTGGAGATATTCAGATTCATCTCCCTTCCCAGCTCTCTCTTCACAGTCCTTTAACACACTGCTTAAAGTGTTGATATGTATCGATATCATATCACATACTGTATACGCAGAGCAGACTTGATGGGTTGAATAGCCCATTTTTTACTCCGATGTCTTATGGTCTATCAGGCTGAGTAACATCTTCTTACCCCAGGCTGTTAGACTTCTTAACACCCTGCTGCCACCCAGCACACACGTACGCCCTGTCTGAATAACCTACTGCCCCCTTCCCCACCCTCACTGACGCACTCTCATCCTGCACTGGGCACTTTTCATCTTTTATTGCTGCTGTCTCACATATTGATACGACTGTTTGTTTTATTATAATAATGCCAGTCTATCATAAACACGCCCCTCGCACTTCACGCCAACCTGTCAATCTTCAGGCCCTGTCACTCAGGGACTTGTGCTGATATTATTTTGTGACTCTACGTGCCGGATTGTAACTATATGATGTGTGTGACACTATGTACTGTGATTTGTGCCTTGGTCCCAGAGGAAGAATGTTTCGTGTGGCTGTATACACGTGTGTGGTTGACTGACAGTTTATTTTATTTATTTATTGAGATTTATCTATTACTCAGAGTAGTCCTTTCCCACTCTTTGAGTCAGGCTGCCCAGCAGTTCCCAATTTAACCCTAGCCTAGTCACTGGACAATTACAATGACCAAATAACCTACTAACCTACTAACCTAATAATGCCCCACCTCCCCCCCGTACTCCATCCGTTATTTATTATATATATATTCTTTCTCTCACTCTCCTTTTTCTCCCTCTGTCCCTCTGACTATACCCCTTGCCCATCCTCTGGTTTCCCCCCTCCCCCTTTTCCTTCTTCCCGGACCTCCTGTCCCATGATCCTCTCATACCCCTTTTGCCAATCACCTGTCCAGCTCTTGGCTCCATCCCTCCCCCTCCTGTCTTCTCCTATCATTTCGGATCTCCCCCTCCCCCTCCCACTTTCAAATCTCTTACCAGCTCTTCCTTCAGTTAGTCCTGACGAAGGGTCTCGGCCCAAAACGTCGACTGTACCTCTTCCTACAGATGCTGCCTAGCCTGCTGTGTTCACCAGCAACTTTGATGTGTGTTAAATGGATAACCTACTAACTGGTCTCTGGACTGTGGGAGGAGGCCCGGGCAGCCCGAGGAAACCCACGCATTCCTCGGGGAGGACTTACAAGCTCCTTATAGGTAGCATCAGGAATAAAATTGAACTTATATTACCAACACTGTTCCACTGCCCTTTCTAAGAGTGAGTTCTGGATCACCCCTCCCCCATGCTTTAAGGTGAAGAAGAAGTTCTCGAAGAAATCTTCTACTCCTCACAAGTATGGTGCATTTGATGGAATGAAAAAGCACGAGATATGCGACTGTGTCTGGCGTTATATAAATACACAAAGTATGACATTTTGTCTGGGAATATATTAACTCATGACAAGAGTAGAACACCGTCTGACAACGTATTAATAAAAGATATAGACCGATGTGTCTGTGAATATATCAATTGTTGACTTTTACTGTTGCTTCTGAGAATGCATTAGCAGATGAGACAGTCTATTCCGTCAGAGAGTATATAGTCACAGAACATCAACAACAGTAGCTGGTAGCAAACTAAATTGCTTCCTCACCTATAGTAACTGATAAAATGCCATTATCATACACACTCCACTGAACACCTCACGCACAACAGGATATTTGAGTGTACCCACAGTAACTTAATGTCACTGGCAAGAGACAGTCTGCTGGTTCTCGAGTCAGGGGAATTCGGGCAAGCGGCGTGGCAGATTGTAACGTCGAAACAGCGAGCCGCTGGTCGCCCCTCTCATTGTGGCAGGAGCAGTTTCTGAGACGACGAAGTGTTGGGATGGACAGTGGTTTTTGATGGTCTCTAGATCATGGTTTCTGTGGGTTTTGCTGTCGCTTGCATGGTGTGGGGGGGGAGTAGTTTAGTGCTTTCTCTGGACCATGTGGTGGAGAGGGAGAGGAAAGGTTGATGATTTCGCTGCTCTTGTGCATTGGAGGGGTGAGGGGGCCTTGGGATTCTAATGTTTTCTGTCATTCATTCTTCTGGGTTTTTTTTCGGTTTCGTGGATGTATGTGAAGAGTAAGAATTTCAGGTTGTGTACTGTATAATTCTCTGATATTAAATTGAACAATTGAACCGTTTGACCATTGGTGTACAGGTATCAGAAAGATCTCAGCCTCTTCTGCTCTGTGTTCACCAGGCAACTTATTTATTAATGTCAAAGTCAAATTCTGCAAGAACTTTAACTTTGCAAGAAAAATACCAGCAAGACAATGAATCTTAAGGTAGTACAGTATATGGTGAAATACAGTATCTGTAATAATAAATTTATTGTGAACTTTGAACTTCTAGAGTCAAGGTCCATTTATTATCAAAGTACATATATGTCACCATACACCACTCTGAGATTCATTGTCTGAACAGGCATTTAGAGGAACATAAAGAAATACAATAGAATTTATGAAAATCTATAAATAAATAAATACAGACTAAATAAAAAATATATACCTAGAACGTGATTGTGTTTTGAAAGTCTGAAACAGAAAAATTACGCTTTGGATACATAAAAGTTGTTAATAATTATTGGAACAGAATTACAAATGTGTCCTGAATAAACAGGGAAGAAGTCACAAGAGACCTCTAGAATCTGGAGCAAGAAATAACCTGCTGGAGCTAAGCCTACTGCCTGTTACGCCACTGGCATTTAGGCCAACAATGAAGGTCCTCCACCTTTGTCTGTCCTTGATCATCAAAACCAATTTTGGTCTTGGTCTTGGTGATGTTCAGGGCTTCCTTCATCATGCCAGTAGCTTCCTCTCGGTTTTCACTACTGTCAGCTATGCAAGACCTGGATGGAGACTCAGGAATGCTGTCACGTTCTGATGTAGAAGGATTCTTCATTGCTGTTTCTGTAACAACTTTGTTTTACCAGTCAGGGCTTTTAGCCTGGAGCTGAACCTCCAAACCTGGAGGACCAGTGGACCACTCTTAGTCTGGCCTCTTCCCTTTGATCTGTTTGGTGTGGGTGACCCTACCAAGAGCTAAATCATAAAGCTCTGACTCCAGCCGACATAGCTCTCCAGGTCATTGAGACACACCAGCCACCAAACCCAACAACGATGGTCTTCTTAAAAGAATCTACTGGAGGTACTTAAATGTTTTGAGCAGCATCTGTGGGATGGTAAGGAATTGTTGATGTTTTGAGCCTTTATCACCTTCCTTACTTATCAGATTCCAGCACCGGTAGCCTTCATGTTCCTGTTAATCATCTTCCACTCACCGTCTCCACCTTCACCCTCCTCCTTCCCACCTACTGATTCCATCTGTTAGCTTCCATCTATCTTCCACACAATGGACCACAAGATAGCGGAGCAGAAGTAGGTCTTTTGGCCCATCGAGTTCGCTCTGGCATTCCATCATGACTGATTTATTGTCCCTCCCAACCCCCATTCTCCTGCCTTCTCCCCGTAACCTTTGACGCCCTTACTAATCAAGAACCTATCAACCTCAGCTTTAAATATACCCAATGACTGAGTCTCCACAGTCATCCATGGCAATGAAATTCAAACATTCACCACCCTCTGGCTGAAGTGATTCCTCCTCATCTCTGTTCTATAGGAACATCCTTCTATTCTGAGGCTGTGCTGTCTGGTCCTAGACTCCCCCACTACAGGAAACATCCTCTTGATGCCCACTCGCTAGGCTTTTCAATCCTATCTATCACATCTACCTACCTTCCACTCGACCCAGACCAGGAAACTGAGCACAAGGTTCCAGTCTGCCTCTCACTCACCCTAAGCATTTACTGTTATAAACAATGTGCGTAGTTGTACACAGCCCTGTCTTAGAAACTCTCAAGAACCATCACTACGATGTTTTTATTGTCCTTTTGCCGTTGACCTGAAACATTAATTCTGATTCTCTCTCCACAGCCTCTGCCCAACCTACTGAGTGTTTCAAGCGTGTTCTGTTTAATTTCATTATCTTTTCTCTTCTTATGAAATTAATCATTTTTTTAACTTAATTAATGTTCTGAATTCAGAGGATTTCAAGCCAACTGCTGCCCATCTGCCCTCATTTCTCATGTGTGGGTTTGATGTCATTGGGGTGGGAGTGGACTACCTTTGTTCTCAGATCAATTAATTAATCCTGAAATGTGCAATCTTTACTCCAGAGGGGATCTGACCAGAGCTTTATACAAGGGCTGATGTATCATTTTGTTTAAATAGCCAAAACGTCAGCAATACCTTCTGCCAAGTTATTGCTCTCTAAAACATAAACATGTGCTATTGTTGATTCAGGATTGGTTATGGAACCAGGAATTTGGTGGTGTACCAGTGAGGTTTGGAAATCTGTGAACACAGCCCAGTCCATCGCGAAAAGCAGCCTCCCGCACATTGACTCTGCTTTCACTTGCCACTGCCTTGGGAAAGCGGCAAAAAGCAGTGACAATGAGAAGGGAAAGCCCTGTTCTCATTGCTGTTATCAAGAAGGAGGTACAGGGCCTGAAGGCATACACTCAACGATTCAGGAACAGCTTCTTCCCCTCATGCCATCCAATTTCTGAATGGACATTGAACCCATAAACACTACCTCACAATTTTTTTATTTCTACTTTTGCACTACTTATTAATTTAACTATTAAAAATATATATGTATGTACTGCAATTCACAGTTTTTAAAATATATTATTAAGTATTTGCAAGGTACTGCTGCTGCAAAGTTAACAAATTTCACGACAAATGCCGGTGATTTTAACCCTGATTCTGATTTTTATTCTAATAATCTCCCGCTCCAGACATTCCGCCTTCCCCTTCCTTTGGGTAGAAGATAGAAGAGCTTGAGAACACGCACCATCAGGCTCAAGAACAGCATCTATCCCAATGTCATAAGATTCTTGATTGGACAGCTTATTTGATAAAGAGCTCCTGATCTCCCAGTCTACCCGATCATGACCAAGGCACCTTCTCGTCTACCTGCACTGCACTCTGTTTGTAAGTGTAACACTTCGTCCTGTATTCTGTTCTACACTCAGTGGCCACTTCATTAGCTACGCCTGTACACCTGCTCGTTAACGCCAATATCTAATCAGCCAATCATGCGGCAGCAACTCAATACATAAAAGCACGCAGACATGGTCAAGAGGTTCAGTTGTTGTCCAGACCAAACATTGCAATGGGAAAGAAATGTGATCTAAGTGACTTTGATTGTTGGTGCTACAGGGGGTGGTTTGAACATCCCAGAAACTGCTGGCCTCCTGGGATTTTCATGCACATTATTCCCAAGCTTTTATAGAAAATGGTGTGAAAATGCCTGGTTAATGAGAAAGTTTGGCCAGACAGGTTCAAGCTGACAATAAAGTGACAGTAACTCAAATAACCACATGTCACAACTGTGGTGTCCAGAAGAGCATCTCTGAACGCACGGCATGTCGAACCTTGAAGTGGATGGGTTACAGCAGCAGAAGACCATGAGCATACACTCAGTGACCACTTTATTATGTACAAGAGGTGCCAAATAAAGTGGCCACCATTTGCAGTTTTCCCTCACTACCTCGATCTACTTGTGTATGTAGTTCCTCCAGCGTTTTGTGTGAGTTGCTCAGGATTTCCAGATTCCCTTGTGTCTCTGTAGAATAATCTTTCTGGATGGCCTCAAAACAACATTATTCAATGCCATCCAATTACAATTAGTAGGTTATTTGGTCGTTGGGTGTAAGTAGGCGGTGTGGGCTCATTGAGCCAGGAGGACCTGTAACTGTGCTATATTCCTAAAAAAATTTCATTTAAAATATTATTCTTCATCAGTTATTCTCATTGCTGTAATATCTTATCCCTCTTTCCTGTGGCGTCTTTCTATGTATCATACAATGCTCAACGTGAAGAAATTAGCTGATCCATCTTCCCCTCAGCCCCAATCTCTTGCCTTCCCCCTGTACCCCTTCATGACCAGACTAATCAAGAATCTCACAACTTCTGCCTTAAATATACCCAATGACTTGGCCTCCACAGCCGCCTGTGGCAACAAATTCCACAGATTCACCGTTCATGTTCAACCGTAGAGCCTCTTAGACACATTTATTCTCCTTGCCTCCCGCCACCACGCAGGCAGTGCATTCTAGGCACCCCACCGCACTCTGTGTCAAAAACTCACCCTGCACATCTCCTTTGAACTTTCCCCTTCACACTTCTAGTATCAGACATTTTGACCCTTTGAAAAAGGAATTGGCTGTTCACTCTATCTATTTGCCTCTCACAATCTTACAGGAAGGATACAAAAGGAAACAGAAATGTAAGTGTTTGTCTGCCAGTCAGTTCTCGGGGAAATAGAATCAGGTTTATTATCGCTGACACACAGGACTATGCAAGTCATAGGCACATGTATATAGCGAGGGAGCTCAGACTTTTGCACAGAACTGTAGTAATTTTATGTATTGCACTGTACTGCAGCCGCAAAAAGAAACAAATTTCATGACATACGTGAGTGATGATAAACCTGATAAACCTAACACAAAAAAAACTACTGCAAGTTCCCTGTTCTTATTACTATCATCAGGGAGAAGGTACAGGAGCCTGAAGACACACACTCAATATTTCAGGACAGCTTCTTCCTCTCTGCCTTGACATTTTTGGATGGGCTATGAACCCATGTACACTAACACACTACTTTTTCCTTTCTTTTTTTCTCTTGATCTCTTTTTGCAGTACTTAGTTCACTTAATTATTTTAAATATATATTTCTTGTTGAAATTTATAGTCTGTTATTATGTAGTGCACTGCTGCAGCAAAAGAAGTGATTTCACAACGTGCCAGTGGTATTAAATCTGATTCTGCTTCTGATTTTGAAGTTACAATAAGCGTAAATAACATTGTAAAAGAGAACTCGCGGGGTAGTGTTCATGGACTATGCAGCTGGTTCAGTAAGCAGGTTATGTTGAAACAAGTTACTTGTCGAAATGAACAGAATTACAGTCAGGTGTTGAGGCTTTAAGCATTTTATGCGATTGATTGTTGGTCTGAATTACTAGGTTTGATTGGTCCCACCTGGCAGTCATTATTATGTTAAATCATTGCCTTCTGGACAATGGCTGCCTTGGCAAATCCTGGCAGTGTTCACGCTGTTTGGAATTTTCCAACGATGTTTTACTGTGGTTGTAAATCTTTCATATTGGCCAAATGAGGACGTCAGAATAGTTTATTATTCAGGGCTCGGATCCAATTATCTTCAACAATTCTACATTTTTCACATAGCTACATAGAGTGTGCTTCTGGGTAAGAGTCAAACCAAGCTTAGACACTCTAGTCACTGGAGTGCAAGTCAGGTGTCTTAAACAGAAAAAGCAGGGTTTTTTTCCAGCCAGATTAGAGGGTAAAAGTTGTAAGGAGAGGCCAGACCAATGTAGTTTGTTTATTCAACAGCATTGGAGGCTGAGGGGAATCCTGATAGAAGTCTGAGGAATAAACACGAGGAATTAGGCAGATGCTGGAAATTCAAGCAACACACATCAAAGTTGCTGGTGAACGCAGCAGGCCAGGCAGCATCTCTAGGAAGAGGTACAGTCAACGTTTCAGGCCGAGACCCTTCGTCAGGATGAAGGGTCTCGGCCTGAAACGTCGACTGTACCTCTTCCTAGAGATGCTGCCTGGCCTGCTGCGTTCACCAGCAACTTTGAGAAGTCTGAGGGGCATAGATTGTGCAGACAGTCAGCCTGTTTCCCAGGGTTAAAAATCAAAGTAAATTTTCAAATTCAAAGCACATTTATTATCAAAGTAAATATGTATATGTCACCGTATACTACCTTGAGATTCATTTTCTTGCAGGCATTTACAGGAAAGGCTCATCATATGAAGAGCATTTGATGGCTCTGGGCCTCAGTGAGGGATGACCTCATTGAAATCTATTGAGTGTTGAAAGGCCTCGAGAGAGTGAATGTGGAGAGGATGTTTCCTATGATAGGGGAGTCTAAGACCAGAACGCACAGCCTCAGTATAGAGGGACCGTCCATTTAGAATGAAAATGAGGAGGAACTTCTTTAGCCACAGAGTGGTGAAACTATGGAATTCATTGCCACACATGGCTGTGGAGGCCAAGTCATTGGATGTATTTAAGGCAGAGGCTGACAGGTTCTTGATTAGCTAGGGCATGAAGGGTTACGAGAACAAGGCAGGAGATTGGAATTGAGACGGAAATGATCAGCCATGATGGAATGGGGGAGAAGATTCAATGGGGCAAATGGCTCCTGTAACTTATGGTCTTAAAATAAAGAAATACAATAGAATTTATGAAAATATACATAATCTCCTAAAGAAGACAAACTGTGCAAATTAAAAAAATTAATAATACCAGGAACATTAGTTCTGGAGTCCGTGAAAATCAGTCTGTATGTTGTGGAATCAGTTCAGTGTTGAGGTAAGTGGAGTTATCCACGTTGGTTCAGGACCTTGAGGGTTTAGGTTCGAAATATAAAGTTCTGAAAAGCATGCATTTGAGATGAGATAGGGAAGGTTTAAAGGATCAACCAAAAAGATGCTGCAGAAGATGGAAATCCAGAGTAAAACACACAAACGGGCGGCACGTTAGCATAGGGGTCAGTGCAACACTTTACAACACCAGCGACCCAGGTTCAATTCAAGGAGTTTGCACGTAGATTTCCCCCAGGTGTTCTGGTTTCCTCCCACAAAAGTGTGTCTGCTGTTGGTTTAATTGGCCATTGTAAATTGTCCTGTGATTAGGCTAATGTTAAACTTGGGGTTGCTGGAGGTTGTGGACTGAAGGGCTGGGGGGGGGCTGCCGGTTCTGTACGGTATCTCAATAAATAAGTGAATAAATAAAGTGTTGGAGGAACTCAGCAGGTCAAGTAGCATTTATGGAGAGGAATAAACAGTCATTTCATCTGTTTGTTCAGGAACTGATGAAGGGTCTTGGCCCAAAATGTTGGCGGCTTGTTCCTCTCCATTGATGCAGCTCGGCCTGCTGAATTCCTTGGGTATTTTGTGTGTGTTACTCTAGGGATGTGTGGGGCAAGTTGTTTTACACAGGTGTTGCCAGGCATGATACAGTATCATATGGTATTCTACAACAGTAACATCTCAGAGGCCTTTAGACAGACACAATAATATGTGGAGAGTGGAGAGACAGGGATCATGTAAAGGCAGAAAGAACTTAGTTTAATTTGGCATCATATTTGGCATAGTACTATGGCGTAAAGGGCTTTCACAGGTAAATCCTCCCCATCACTGAGCACAAACACAAGGATGTACAGGAGGTACAGGGGCCTTGGGTCCTACACCACCAGATTCATGAAAGGTTATTACCCCCTCAGTCACCGGACTCCTGAACCAGTGTGGATAACTTCACTCATCCCAACACTGAACTGATTCAACAACCTATAGACCTCACTTTCCAGGATTCCACAACTCATGTTCTCTACATTATTTATTATTTATTCAGTTATTATTATTTCTTTCTTTTTGTATTTGCACATTGGTTGTTTGTCCATCTTTCTGTGCATTTTTGTTGTGTTTCTTTGTATTTTCTGTGAACGCCTGCAAGAAAATGAATCTCAGGGTAGTAGATGGTGACGTATATGTATTTTAATAATCAATTTCCTTTGAACTTCGTTCCTGTGTTGTACATTCCATGTTCTTGTACTATCATTATGATGATGTCAGAGGGAAGTGAATTGTTGGTGGTAATTAGTAATGTGATCACCCAAGTCAAGTATGATGGCCTCCTAAGGACATGAGATTTGAGATTTGTTCAGGGAAAAAGTCTATTATTCCCTTAACAGAGAGTGCCTGTGCATGACTTTGTTTAATGTGGGTGGCTGATGCATGGACAGCCACCACACCATAAAACAATTACAGTACAGAAACAGGCCATCTTGGCCCTTCTAGTCCATGTCGACACACGGTTCTTGACAGATCGGGGTTAGGGTCCAGGGACATGGAGTGCAAGGTGACTGGGGACACTTCACTGCTGCTGCCTTCCTCCTTCTTCACAGCCCTGTGATATGTCATCATCGTCCACCAGCTCCACCATTGACGTCCTGGTTAGGTCGCTCTTTGTCTGGACCCTACCCCCTTGTTCCTACCGCCACGGGTGACCCCTCCAGGAGCCAGGCTCTGGATGATATCATGCTCAGGATCTCAGGAATTCATAAGTCCCTCCACCATGACAAGGTGATGATCCTCAGAGAAGACTCAGAATGGTACCCTGAACGGAAGTGCTCAATTCCTTTTGATCTCAGAACCTAAGCAGGCTTGGGCCTGGTCACCTTGATCCTCGAACCACTGCATCTTTACTTCATAGAGGCAGACCAGTTTGTTCCTCAGAAATACTGTTGACATTCCCTGGGTGCATCTTGCTTTGCTCAATCTTTCAAAATACAACTAGCTATTGAGTGGAAGAGTCAGTGATATAGAAAATATATCTACTTCAACTACTGCACAGAGTCTTGTCATCTTCAGAAGTTTTCGGATGACTCTGCCATAGTTGGATGCATCAGCAAGGGAGATGAGGCTGAGTACCAGGCTACGGTAGGAAACTTTGTCACATGGTGTGAGCAGAATTATCTGCAGCTTAATGTGAAAAAGACTAAGGAGCTGGTGGTAGACCTGAGGAAAACTAAGGTACTGGTGACCCCTGTTTCCATCCAGAGGGTCAGTGTGGACATGGTGGAGGATTACAAATACCTGGGGATACGAATTGACAATAAACTGGACTGGTCAAAGAACACTGAGGCTGTCTACAAGAAGGGACAGAGCCATCTCTATTTCTTGAGGAGACTGAGGTCCTTTAACATCTGCTGGACAATGCTGAGGATGTTCTATGAGTCTGTGGTGGCCAGTGCGATCATGTTTGCTGTTGTGTGCTGGGGCAGCAGGCTGAGGGTAGCAGACACCAACAGAATCAACAAACTCATTCGTAAGGCCAGTGATATTGTGGGGATGGAACTGGACTCTCTGATGATGGTGTCTGAAAAAAGGATGCTGTCCAAGTTGCATGCCATCTTGGACAATGTCTCCCATCCACTACATAATGTACTGGTTGGGCACAGGAGTACATTCAGCCAGAGACTCATTCCACTGAGATGCAACACAGAGCGTCATAGGAAGTCATTCCTGCCTGTGACCATCAAACTTTACAACTCCTCCCTTGGAGGGTCATTTTTTTTTAACCAATTTCCCCCGGGATCAATAAAGTATGACTATGACTAAATAAAAGTAAGGAGTTTGCTTAAAATAACTACTAATAATAAGCCTAGATAAACATAATTCAGTGTAATTAAGTAAGGGATATAAAGACAGGCTGGTGAACTTTGTGTTAAAATGCATGATGGGAAATAAACCAATTGCCATTTTTTTCAGTATCTGATCTTTTTAATGTCCACATGAAAACAGATATACTTTACAACAGTGTTAGGGTGTGTTCTAGAGTTAGGGTATATGTCAAATATTAATTTCAACAGCAACCAATCTTCAGACATGAATGTGGATCGTAGATTGAATTTAAAATGCATCCCAAAACAATAATTTTCCTGGAGCTGAGGACTGGAGTTGATTGCAAACCAGACGACGCGAATTAACATTCATTTTGGGTGTCTGGAGTGTGGGTGCGAAGAAGGAGGTGTGTGGAAACTACATGTAATTCAAAGGAAGCATTGTAGATACAGTTTAGCTATACAATTGTCCTGCTATTACCGTTGATCTTTAGCATATAAAATTGTCATGTAATGTTGGGTCTGGAGGCCTGTTCCTCTGAGAGTCTCAATAAGATGCCCGCTGTTTGCTTTTGTTGAATAAAACACTTCTATATCCACCAGCTTCAGTGTTTCTTTGGTGACTTTGATCACGTGATAACAATAACAATAGCGGATTATCAGCACCCAATTGCCCACCATTGAGAACATCTACCATAAACGCTGCCTGGGCAGGGCGAAAGCATTATCAAGGATGCATCTCACCCTAACCATGGACTTTTTACTCTCCTCCCATCCGGTAGGCACTACAGGAGCCTCCGCTCCCACGCCAGCAGGCACAGGAAGAGCTTCTTCCCTGAGGCTGTGACCCTGCTGAACCTCACATCACAGCGCTAAGCAGTATTGCACCCATATTGTACTGTCTCAGTACTTTTATATTTGTGTGCTGTAGCACTTTTTTTATTCGCAGTTATTTTGTAAATAACACTATTCTTTGCACTTCTGGTCAGATGCTAAATGCATTACATTGGCTTTGTATCTGTACTTGGCACAATGACAATAAAGGTGAATCTAATCTAATCTCACAAAGCTAGATTGAAGGTGATGTAGATGTGACAAACTCACCGTGTGTCATATTACTTATTGGTGCCTATTGTTTTTACATGAAGGCAGCAACGAGTACATACCGCTGTATGAATATGTTTGGCACCTTGGACTTCATAAATCAAAGTATAGAGTACAGTAGTTGGGATGTTATGCTGAATTTATATAAGGCATTGGTGAAGCCTAACATGGAGTATTGTGTGTAGTTTTAGTCACCAACCTACAGGAAAGTTACCAATAAGACTGAAAGATTACAGAGAAAGTTTACAAGGATGTTGCAGCACTTGGGGATATGAGCTCTCGGGAAAGGCTGAACAGGTTTGGATTTCAATCCCTGGAGCCTAAGCAAATGAGGGGAGATTTAATAGAGAGATTTAAAATTACGAGGGGGATAGATAATGTAAATGCAAGCAGCATTTTTCCACTGAGGTTGGGTGAGACTACAACTAGGGTTAAGTGCCTCACTGGAGCCTTAACATGGGTTAAGGGTGAAAAGTGAAATATTTAAGGGGAACATGAGGGGTAGTGTCTTCACTCAGAGGGTATTGTGTGTGTGGAACGAGCTACCAGCAGAAGTGATGGATATGGGTTTGATTTCAACATTTAAGCGGTTTGGCTAAGTACAGTACATGGATGGGAGGGATGAGGAAGACTATGGTCCAGGTGTAGCTCTATGGGACTAGGCAGAATAATAGTTTGGTACAGGTTCGGGCTGAAGGGCCTCTCTGTGCTGTAGTAGTCTATGACTTTATGACTTTAAGTATAGATTGTTCATATTAGATTTTCAGAGAAGAGTATTTGCAGTGAAGAAACATAAGTTTTCAATAACGATTAAAATCCCAGAACGATCTGTAATAGAAACAGAATTTAGATATTTGCAACAATTGTCTAGATTTTACATGCTTCTTAACATTCCCTTAATGAACAATGCATCCTCCCACAATCAACCTACTTGAATATAGGTAATGAATTTTGAAACATTGTCACGTAAATCCTTTTTCTTTGGAAAATTCTTCTGAAATCTCCGTTCTATGATGTATATTGTGAGTTATTAAATGTTCAGGGTGACAAGCGATGGGTCCTGACTAGCCTCTTTAAGCAGATCTCCTTTCTTATGTAACCTTTTGTCTCCCTTACACAATACTATAGGTTAATTGGCACTTTGATTCCACCAAAACTCTTTGCTACCTCAAGGGACAATTCAATCAATCTAGCAAGCAAGAATAATCGATGAAAGAGTTAAAGTATGAGGAGCCTTTGATGGCTCTGGGCCTGTACTCACTGTAGTTTAGAAGAATGAGGGGGGACCTCATTGATATCTATCGAATATTGAAAGGTCTAGATAGAGTAGATGTGGAAAAAATGTTTCCTATAGTGGAAGAGTCTAGGAACAGAGGGCACAGCCTCAGAATAGAAGATCGTCCCTTTAGAACAGAGATAAAGAAGAATTTCTTTAGCCAGTGGGTGGTAAATCTGTAGGATTCATTGCCATGAACGCTGTGGAAGCCAAGTATATTTAAAATTGTGGTTGATAGGTTCTTGATTAGTTAGGGTGTCAGAGGTTTTGAGAAGAAAACAGGAAAATGGGATTGGGAAGAATAATAAATCACAGTTAATTTGGTTGAGAGCTACAATTGAATGGCAGAGCAGACTTGATGGGCTGAATGGCCTAATTCTGTTTCAACATTTTGTGGTCTTAAATCCATTAGGAAGGGTTATAGGTGTCTTGCCAGAAAGAATGACATTTTCAAACATTTCAGTGTAGATAAAAGGAAATGCTACTCAGTAACTTAGTGTGAAGTGGAGGAAGTATTTCAAAGTCAAAGTAAATTTATTATCAAAGTATGCATATGTAACATGTATGTTATCTGAGAAAGGATGTGCTGACATTGGAGAGGGTTCAAAGGAGGTTCACAAAAATGATTCCAGGATTGACAGGTTCACCATATGAGGAGTGTTTGATGGTGCTGGGCCTCTCCTCACTGGAATTCAGAAGAATGAGGGAGATCTCATTGACACCTGTCAAATGTTGAAAGGTCGCTTTAGAGTGGATGTGGAGAGGATGTTTCCTATGGTGGGAGAATCTAAAACCAAATGACACAGCCTTGAAATAGAGGGACATCCTTTTAGAACAGAGATGAAAAGGAATTTCTTTAGCCAGAGAGTGGTGAATCTGTGGAATTCGTTGCTACAGGCTACTGTGGACTCCAAGTCTTTGGGGATATTTAATGTAGAGGCTGATAGATTCTTGATTAGTCACAGCATGCAGGGATATGGGGAGAAAGCAGGAGATTAGAGCTGAGACGGGAATGGATCAGCCATGATGAAATGGCAGTGTAGACTCGATGGGCCAAACAGCCTAATCCTTTTCCTATATCTTACGGTTTTATGGTCTTATGTCACAATATACTACTTCAGATTTATTTTTTTGCAAGCATTTACAGGGAAATAAAGAAATGCAATATAATTTGTGCAAAACTATACATAAAGACAAACTAATGCGTAAAAGAAGACAAAATGTGCAAATAAATTAATAAATAATACCGAGAACATGAGTTGTAGAGCCTAGAAGGTGTGTGAAATCTTACTGTGTTGAGGTAAGTGAAGTTATCCATACCGGTCAAGAGGCTGATGGGTGTAGGGTATTAGCTGTTCTTGAACCTGGTGGTGCAGGACCTAAGGCTCCTGTACCTACCCCACAACGGGAGTAGTGAGAAGAGAGCATGTCCTGGATGGTGGGGGACCTTGATGGTGGATGTTGCTTTCTTGTGGCGGTGCTCCTTGTAACTGTGCTCAGTGGTGGAGAGGGCTCTGCCTGTGATAGACTGGGCTGTATCCAACACTTTCTGTAGACATTTCCATTCCTGGGTGTTTGTTTTTCCATACTAGGCCACTACGGAACCAGTTAGGATTCGCTCCATGTTGCATTTATGGAAGTTTTAGATGACTTGCCAAATCTATGCAAACTTCCCATTGGCACTTTGAATCCACAAAACTCTTTGCTACTTCAAGAGATAATTCAACCAGTATAGCGAGAGAGAGGATATGTCTGTTAGGAAGACCAAAAGGAGGGTTGTGAGAAAGAGTGACATTGACAAACTTCGCAGTGAAAGTAGAAGCAATTACTGCTCAGTGTCTTAACAGTGTGGGATAAAGGGAGTATTTGCATGGCTCACAGACTCCTGAGAAATACTGGCAATCTGTTCTAAAGTAGCGCATATTCTTTTCCTCCTCGAAGACCTTGAAGAACTTTCATTCCATAATTTGAAGTTTTCTACTGGTACAGTATAACTCTACAACTGTGTTAGTGAAGACTGAGACAATTATCTGTCGGCATGAATTCAAATCATAGAGTCATAGAGCACAGAAGGAGGACATTTGGCTAATTGAGTCCATGCCAAGCTATTACTCTGCCTCGTCCCAGTGACCTACATCTGGACTATAACCCTCTGTACCCCTTAGCCAAACATCTCTTAAATGTTGCAATCAAAGCCACATCCACCACTTCTGCTGGCAGCTTGTACCACACTCTGAGTAAAGAATGAGGCCCTCAGGTTCCCCTCATATATTGCACCTTTCACCCTTAACCCACGACCTCTTATTGTGTTCATTCTTATATAAACTGTGTATAGTTGATATTTTCTTGTGAAGACTGCTTATCTGATGTTCTGTGCCTATTGCTGTTGCAAGTAAGTTTTTCATCGCAACTGTGCATAATGTACTTGTTCAAAATAAATTTATCATCAAAGTATGTGTATGTCACCATGGGTGTGTGAGATATCCAGGGAGGGCTAGCACCTCTGGTGAAGGGGTTTGTTATGTCCATTCTGGGACCACTCATTCACCTTAGGCTCCCCCCCCAACAACAGACACTCAGCTCCCACCTGTGGCTCAAAGTAGCTGTTTGCATGCAACAGCAGCAGCCACACCTTTCGACAGGTGGGCTCAACCAGGTGAGGGGAGCTGGCGGTCTCATGTTCCCGGTGAGACAGGGACGTGCCTGTCCCAGCACGTGAAGTCAGCTCCAGCAGACTGGGCTGATGAGATCCATCTTGAAATCCACCAGCCAGGCAGGCAGTGCTACAGTGCTCCAGGCAAAGCGAAGGGGACAACAAGGCACAGGAGAAGTCGCAGTTATTAGATTAGATTAGATTATGAAGTCACTCAGTCCTCGTTTATTGTCATTTAGAAATGTATGCATTAAAAAATGATACAATGTTCCTCCAGAATGATATCACAAGAAACACAGGACAAACCAAGACTAAAACTGACAAAACCACATAATTATAACATATAGTTACAACAGTACAAATCAATACCGTAATTTGATAAAGAGCAGACCATGGGCACGGTAAGAAAAAGTCTTGAAGTCCCAATAGCCTCATCATCTCACGCAGACAGTAGAAGGGAGAAACTCTCCCTGCCATGAACCTCCAAGCGCCGCAAACTTGCCGATGCAGCACCATTGGAAGCACCCGACCTCAGCGGACTCTGAGTCCGTCTGAAAACTTCGAGCCTCCGACCAGCTCTCCGATACAGCCTCTCCGAGCACCATCCTCTGCCGAGCGCTTCGACCCCGCCCCGGTCGCCAAGCAACAAGCAAAGTCGAGGACTCGGGGCCTTCCCCTCCGGAGATTCTGGACCACACAGTAGCAGCAGCAGCGAAGCAGGCATTTCAGAAGTTTCACCAGATGTTCCTCCGTGCTCTCACGTCTGTCTCCATCAAATCAGGATTGTGCACGGCACCCCATTTGACCAATACCAGACATCACCACCGGAGTGGCCGCTGCGAGCTGCGTCGCGTCGCCATCTTCTCCTCCCTTCTCTGCAACCAAGGAAGACACCAGTTTGTGGTGCTTGTTTGTACCACTGGATCCAGACTGCAGGGGCTGAGAGAGTGGAACTGCCCCAATGCAACAGCTTTTCCACTTTAAAATCTCTCCTGCACAGGTTTCCTGACATCGTTGGACATCTACCCCTATGTCACCATATACAATCTCAAGATTCATCTTCTTACAGGCATTCAAGGAGTAGAATTATTGAGAAATTTCACACAAAGAACAACAAATGTGCAAATAAAAAAATAAATAGTACTGAGAATATGAGTTGTAGAGCTCTTGACAGTGGGCCCATGGGTCGTGGAATCAGTTCAGAGTTGAGGTGAGTGAAGTTCTTTACGCTGGTTGAGGAGTATGATTGTTGAAAGGTAAGAACTGTTCCTGAACCTGGTGGTGGGTCGTGCATATGACAAAAAACTTGACTTGACTAGTAAAACTACCAGCTATTTACAAAAGCTCGTAAGATTTACTATTGCCCTCTTCGCCGACCATTCTTGCCCAGTCTTTCTTAAACACAAATCTGCAGTTGTTTTTAAGCTGCTATCTGGAATAGCTCAGCAAGACAGCTTATTTATTTAAGACACAAGACCTCTAATCTTTAGGCACACCTGGTTTCCTAATGCCCTCTAACATTCCTATGCAGTCTTTCTTATATTTCTATCATATATCTGGGGGACAACATTTGTAATGTTGGATCAGGTCCACGGGTTTAGCAAGTGAGACAGAAAGCATTCTCTGCGAGTGGGTATGTTAATCATTTACTTACAGCCAGTAAAAATTCAACCAAATATTCTTGTTCCCCAGGTTGCAGAACATACAAAACTGGATATCCAACAAATATACATACATTCAACAATCATACTTAGTTAAAAGCATGTGCACAGCATACCTTCCCAATGGCCATATGCCACACTTATTTTAAACAAAGGAAAGAGAGAGAACCTCCCACACGTGCTCTCTACATACCCAGGATATTTGGAACTGGACTGTCCAATGGGGAAGCAGCATCAGTTCCTAAACTAACCAATCATAACAAAACGACTTTCGACAATCAGAATAAGGATAATGGTCCAAATGTGAAGCAATGGGACCAGGCAGAGTAATAGCTCAGCATGGACTAGATGGGCTGAAGGATCTTTTTCTGTGTTGTCGTGCTCTCCATGAGATATGTGAATCTAGATTTTAAACTTTGCTGCTATCTGAAGTGGCTGCGGTGGGTGGCAGGGTGGAGATACGTCTTTACTCAAGCCTGGTGCAGCCACGACAAGGGCCTGGAGGAAAGGGCCACAGGCTGGGCCCCATTGACCGCTGTGTGTGGAGGCACTGAGTTGGCTTGGGAAGCTCCTCAGACAGTGAAAGGGTTGTACTGAATGCTGAGCTGAGGTTGATAAAGAGCATCCCGATGTATGTAACTTCGCTCTCCAGATGTTCCAGGGTTGAGAGAAGAGCCAATGAGATGGCGTCTGCTGTGGACCTGTTGCTCCAGTAGACAAATTGGAGCAGATCCAAGTCACTTCTCAGGCAGGAATTGATATGTTTCATCACCAGCCTCTCAAAACACTTCATCACTGTGGATGTGAGTGCTACTGAATGACAGTAATTGAGGAAGCTCACACTGAACCAGATTTATTATCACTGATATACGTCATGAATTGTGTTTGTTTTGTGGCAGCAGTACACTGAAATACATAAAAAATTACTTTAAGTTACTGAGGCCTCCTGATTGGGGTTGACTCTCTGTGGATGTCGCACTCCAGCTGTCTACGTGATATGCAAGCCCGGGCAGTACGATATGGAGAGAAAGCTGTTGTCCGTGTAGCAGGGTCCACCTCTCCACACAGCTGATGAATCCAAAGGAACAGCAGGGATTGATACAGTTTGGCACCAGCATTGCCACAGGAGTTGCCATTCAGCATTGAACTCAACATGGGACTGCCTTAGGGAGTCCAGTTCCAGAATTTTTCTTTGGGGTTCACACCCGAAGCCTTCCCCATGAGTGGGTATAGCCACAAGGCAGCGGAGGCTTGAAGTCAGAGTTTTCCTTCTCCAAGATGAGCTGCCAGCCATGGCTGACGAACCCCACCTGCCTGAAGTGATTGGCTTTATGGTGCCTTTGGCCCTTCTCCTGTTGGGTAGAAACGGTTCTGCTGGGCTTAGTAGCTAAGTCACACATGAAGGCCAGGGGCTGGATTTGGTTGTCAGAGGCTATTTGAGATGCATGTCTACAGAAACAAAATAAATAAATACTGCAAAGGAGGAATAGCGCAGTTGGGTTCATGGGCAGAGGGGGAGAGCATATTGAGTGAGGCTCCTGTATCTCCACCCTGATGGTAGTAACAAGAAGAGGGCATATCCCAGAAGGTGAGGTAGGTCCTTAGTGATGGAGGTGGCCTTCCTGAGGCATCCTTTTTTGAAGATGCCCCCAGTGGCGAGGAGGGTTGTGCCCATGATGGAGAAGGCTGAGTCTCCAACCCTTTGTCACCTCTTTCAATTCGATGCATTGGAGACTCCATACCAGGCCATGATGCACCCAGTCAGAATGTTCTACAAGGTATATCTGTAGAAATTTGCCAGAGTCTTTGATATCAAACCAACTCTCCTCAAACTGCTCGTGATGTAGAGCCACTGGCATGCCTACTTCATCATTGCATCAACATATTAGGACAAGATAGATCCTCTGAGACGCTGACAACCAGGAATTTGAAACTGCTCACCCTTCGATGAGGACTGGCGTGCTTTCTCGCTCCCTGCAGTCCACGATCGATTCCTTGGTCGTGCTGTTGTTGAGTGGGCACTAAGAACGTAGATGTTTACATTCTGCTTATTTTTCTTGTATTATGTAAGAAGTTTATGCTTGAAATATGAAAAAGACAAGACAAATGCTGGAATCTGGATCAAGAAACAATCAGCTGGAGCTATTCATTGAGTCAAGGGTTCAATCCTGATTCGAGGTTTTGACTGGAAATGTGGAAATCCTTCCCCACCCACGGATGTCACCCAGACCAGAGGAACTGCACCCTAGGGTCCTGAAAGAGGTAGCGTTAGAGATTGTGGTGGCATTAGCAATGATCTTTCAAAGATCATTGGACTCTGGCACGGTGCCAGAGGACTAGTAAATAACAAATGTCACTCCACTCTTTAAGAAAGAAGGAAGGCAGAAGAAAGGAAATTATAGACTAGTTAGTCTAACCTCAGTGGTTGGGAAGATGTTAGAGTCAATTGTTAGGATGAGGTGTTAGAGTACTTGGTCATACGGGACAAGATAGTACAAAGTCAGCATGGTTTCCTTCAGGGAAAATCCTGCCTGATGAACCTGTTGGAATTCTTTGAGGAGATTACAAGTAGATTAGATAAAGGGGATGCAGTGGATGTTGTGTATTTGGACTTTCAGAAGACCTTTGACAAGATGCCACACATGAGGCTCTTACCAAGTTAAGAGCCCATGGTATTACAGGGAAGTTACTAACATGGTTAGAGCAGTGGCTGATTGGTAGGAGGCAGCGAGTGGGAATAAAAGGATCCTTTTCTGGTTGGCTGCCAGTGACTAGTGGTGTTCTGCAGCGGTCGGTGTTGGGACACCTCTTTTTATGCTGTATATTAATGATTTAGATGATGGAATAGATGGCTTTGTTGCCAAGTTTGCAGGTGATATGAAGATTGGTGGAGGGACAAGTAGTGTTGAAGAAATGGGATACAGAAAGACACAAGGATTAGGAGAATGGGCAAGAAAGTGGCAAATGAAATACAATGTTGGAAAATGCACTTTGGTAGTAGAAATAAATGTGCGGACTATTTTCTAAATGAGGAGAAAATCCAGGAATCTGAGATGCAGAGGGACTTGAGGGTCCTTGTGCAGAACACCCTGAAGGTTAACTTACAGGCTGAGTCAGTGGTGAGAAAGGCAAATGCCATATTAGCATTCATTTCAAGAGGTCTAGAATACAAGAGCAGGGATGTGATGCTGAGGCTTTATAAGGCACAGGTGAGGCCTCACCTTGAGTATTGTGAACAGTTTTGGGCCCCTCATCTTAGAAAAGATGTGCTGGCATTAGAAAGGGTCCAGAGGGGGTTCACAAGGATGATTCCAGGAATGAAAGGGTTATCATACGAGGAATGTTTGATGGTTCTGGATCTGTAGTGGCTGGAATTTAGAAGGATGAAGGGAGATCTCATTGAAACCTTTTGAATGTTGAAAGGCCTAGACAGAGTAGATGTGGAAAGTATGTTTCCCATGGTGGGAGAGTCTAGGACAAGAGGGCACAGCCTCAGGATGGAGGGGTGCCCTTTCAAAACAGAAATGCAGAGAAATTTCTTTAACCAAAGGGTGGTGAATTTGTGAAATTTGTTGCCACAGGCAGCTGTGGAGGCCAGGTCGTTGGGTGTATTTAAGGTAGAGATTGATAGGTTCTTCATTGGCCACGGCATCAAAGGTCACGGGGAGAAGGCCGGGAACTGGGGTTGAGGAGGAGATAAAAAAAAAAGGATCAGCTATGACTGAATGGCAGAGCAGGCTCGCTGGGCCAGATAGCCTAATTTTGCTCCTATGTCTTATGGTCTTATGTTGCTGGACCCCACTGAATTCTTTCAGCAGGTTGTTTGTTGCTCTAGTCCGTGGAGCCCGGAGTGGTGGAATAAGCACTGGCCTTGGCAGCAGAGTAACATTGATTGTGTGAAAGGACAGGGAATCGCTGCAGTGAAAATGTTCATGTCCCCAGCCAAGCTCAGTGCCAGCCACTGAAAATCAACCCCTCCATCTAAAGTGGCACGACAGTGTAGTGGTTGGCACAGTACCAGTGACCCGGAGTTGGTTACTGCTGCAGTCTGTAAGGTGTTTGCACCTTCTTCTCATCACTGCACCGGTTTCCTCCGGGTGCTCCAGTTTCCTCCCACGTTCCAAAGACGTACCTGTTGGTTGGTTAACTGGTCATTGTGAATCGTCCTGTGATTAGGCTAGGGTTAAATCGGGGGATTGTTGGGCGGTGCGGTGTGAAGGGCTGGAAGGGCAGAAAGAAAGAAAGAAAGAAAAAAAGCCCTGCATCTCAGAAAACAACTGGCCAGGTTACTACTCCACTCTCTCATTTACTCAAAGCAGGACGCACTTAATTACAGATCATATATCACCACTTATGGAAAAGACAACTCGTATGGAGACTGGCAACATTAAAATTGGAGGAACTGCACTGAGGTCTATCATTGAATGAGGCCATAGGGTTTGACTGGTTTCTGTGGGATTCATCTGGTAAACCACATCCTTTATTGATGTTTTCTGTTTATAACACACAGCACATTTTACAGAGACTGGCCCACTTTTGGAATACTTGGAAGCAGTTATTTCCAGCATCAAGGTTTCTTGTTTAGAAAGATCCCTGATACTTAAAAGGTTCACATCACCAGCACCAGCTACAGGCTGTTCGACGTTTGGCACTGTGTATCAGAACTGGAAGCAGGTTCATTATCAAAGTCAAAATCAAAGTGGAGATTTTTTTTTGTCATATATTGTATACAAATATATGCAGATTCAAGATTGTTTAATGTAATTTCCAGTGCACGTGTAAAGGAGAATTAAATAATTGTTACACCAGATCAGATGTAGCACAAAAAACACAAGAAGATAAAGAACACAACAACAATTTTTAAAAAAATCAATAAACATAAATGCGTAAGATAGCTTGTATGCATAGATTGATTGTATGTCGATAAAGTGCTGGCAGGCACTGGACTGTCTGTACATAAGGTGAGTGACAGGAAATGATAAAGTAGTGGTGATTGGGGGTGTGGAGGGGTGAGTTAGAACATAGAACAAAGAACAATACAGCGCAGGAAGAGGCCATTCGGCCCACAATGTTGTGCTAAACAAGCTAAAAAACAAACACTAAATCTTCCCACCTACACCAAGTCCATATCCCTCTATCTTCCTTACATTCATCTGCCTATCTAAGGGTCTCTTAAAAGCCTCAATTTGCCTCTACCACAATACCAGGGAGTGCATTCCAGACATCCACCACTCTCTGAGTTAAAAAAAAGAAATTACCCTTCACGTCCCCCTTGAACCTACCCTCTCTCACCTTCAATGCATGTCCTCTGGTATTAGACATTTCAACCCTGGGAAACAGGTCAGTGGGTGGAGGCGTTGATCAGCCTTACTACTTGGGCAAAGTAATTGTTTTTGAGTCTAGTGATCCTGGTGTGGATGCCAGGTAGCCTCCTCCCTTTGGGAGTGGGACAAAGAGTCATGAGCAGGGTGGGTGGGATCCCTCATGATGTTACAGGCCCTTGTCTGGCACCTTTCTGGATATACTGTGGGGCTTTGATGACAGGTAGGCTGGTGCCAGTGGTGTGTTGGACAGTTTTATTCGTTGCACAGTTGCAATGAGAAAACTCAGTTGCTTCGGCATCACGGGCACATAGCATCGCATAAGCAGCATTCATGCGAAAAACATAAATTAAATGTAAATTATTGACAATTTTTACGAGAGAAAAAATAACGCAGTAATTAGAATAAAACAAACTAAGTCCATATTAGTGCACAGTGATCATAGTGTGCTGGTGACTAGGGTCGAAATCGGTTGTTTTGTGGCAGTGCAAAAACATTTAAAAATTGCTATAATTACAAATAATTATAAATAAATAGTGCTTAAAAGAATGCAATTAGTGTCCAAAGAAAATTTATTATCAAGGTAAGTGTATGTCACCGCATACAACCCTGAGATTCATTTTCTTGTGGGCACACTCAATAAATCGTTAATAGAGTATGAGAATATATTAAAATCAATGGAAGACCACACCATTCATCCAGAATGCAAGGGGACAACAAAATGTGCAAATGCAAGAAGAAAGGAATAAATAAATAAGCAATAAATCTTGAGAACATGAGATGGAGTCTGTGAAAGGGGGAGCATTTCAGTGATTGGGACAAGTGAAGTCGAGTGAAGTTATCCCCTCTGGTTTAAGAGCCTGATGGTTGAGGGGTAATAACTGTTCCTGAACCTGGTGGTGCGAGTCTGGAGACTCCTATACTTCCTCCCTCATGGCAGCAGTGAGAAGAGAGCATGACCTGGGCGATGAAGGTCCCTGATGATGGATGCTGCTTTCCTGCAACAGTGTTTCATGCTTAATGTTTGGGAGGGCTTTACCCACGAAGGACTGTGCTATATCCACGAAATAAAGTCACAAAAATGAGACGGTGTTTATGGGTTCAGGGCCCGTTCAAAAATCCGATGGTAGAGGGGAGTAGCTGTTCCTAAGTCATTGAGTCACATCCTCTTGTGCACGAGGAGACTGTTATATGTAGCAGACACTTGAAGTGATATTATTTTAATTTTATCAGTTTTTCTATTTATTTCTTGGTTTAATTTTTAGTTGCTTTCTCCTCTACAGGGGATATTTTTAATTTACTATGTCCCGCAGGAGAAGTTTATTCTCAATTCTTCATTTTTAGTTCATTTACATAATTGGACTTTGCTGGAATTTATTGTCCACTGGGCACTCTTGATCTTACAGTTTACTTTGTTATGATCTTCCACCTTACTGCCTGCCTCCACTGCACTTTCTCTGCAGCTATTGCACTTTATTCTGCATTCTGCTATTATTTTTATACAGGGATACAGTCGGCCTAACGAGCCTGCACCACCCAGTTAAACACCCATGTGACCAAATAACTTACTAACAAGTTCAAGTTCATTGTCATTCAACTGTATACACATAGACCACCAAACGAGATGACTTTCTTCCAGACCAAGGTAGACAACACAGAATATATAACATTTAACTCACACACAACTCCCAAGTTCAAACTTCAAGGTTCAAAAGTTCAAAGTATATTTACTGTTATAATATGTATGCTTTATACAACCTTGAGATTTGACTCCTTACAGGCAGTCACAAAACAAAGAAACCACAAAAGAACCCTCGAAAAAGCCTGCCAGACACCCGATACTCAAAGAGAAAAACAAAACAAAGCGTGCAAACAATAAAAGTTTCAGAATTGAAATTTTACAAAAGACACAAAGCCAGGCATCACTGCAGCTGGACCACAGCTTCAGTTCATCACAAAGCCGAGTAAACATTGCAGAGCTGTGAGCAGAACTAGCCCTCACCTCACCTCCAGTCCTGAGTCCCTGACCATTTTTTAGATTAGATTATGAAGACACGTAGTCCTCTTTTATTGTCATTTAGTAATGCATGCATTAAGAAATGATACAATATTTCCTCCGGTGTGATATCACAAAACACAGGATGACCAAGACTGAAAAAAACTGACAAAACCACATAATTATAACATACAGTTACAACAGTGCAACAATACCATAACTTGATGAAGAAGTCCATGAGCACAGTAAAAGTTCAAAGTCTCTCAAATGTCCCACATCTCATGCAGATGGGAGAAGGAAGAAAAACTCTCCCTGCCATGTCGACTACAGTCCGACTCTGAGTCATCCGAAAACTTGGAGCCTCCGATCAGCTCTCCGACACCGAGTACTAAGCGCCACCTCTGTCCGAACGACTCGACCTCAACCTCAGTCGCCAACAGCAGGCAAAGCTGGGGATTTTGAGGCCTACCCTCCGAAAGATTCCCGACTACGCAGTAACGACAGCAGCGAATGAGCATTTTAGAAATTCCTCCAGATGTTCCTCTGTGCTTTCACGTCCATTCTCCATCAAATCAGAATTGTCTACGGCCCCTATTTGACAGATACGATATCATTTTTCACCGGAGGGCTGCGCAATCTGGCCCTACGCTTAAATCATCCGAACGTCGGGTCATTCCTCCTTCTCGGACTGCTCTAGGGCCTGAACCCTGGTGCCACAATTCAACCAGCACCCAACCTCACCAAACCCTTTTATTCGATCGGTCTTCAGGACTTTCCTCACTCTCGGGGACACCACAAAACTGCTTTGATAGAGTCAAAGAAATATTACCACAAATAAATAACAAAATAAAAGGGTCATTTAAAATACATTGTCATAGTCATACTTTATTGATCCGGGGGGAAATTGGTTTTCGTTACAGTTGCACCATAAATAATTAAATAGTAATAAAACCATAAATAATTAAATAGTAATATGTAAATTATGCCAGGAAATAAGTCCAGGACCAGCCTATTGGCTCAGGGTGTCTGACCCTCCAAGGGAAGAGTTGTAAAGTTTGACGGCCACAGGCAGGAATGACTTCCTATGACGCTCTGTGCTGCATCTCGGTGGAATGAGTCTCTGGCTGAATGTACTCCTGTGCCCAACCAGTCCATTATGTAGTGGATGGGAGACATTGTCCAAGATGGCATGCAACTTGGACAGCATCCTCTTTTCAGACACCACCATGAGAGAGTTCAGTTCCATCCCCACGACATCACTGGCCTTACGAATGAGTTTGTTGATCCTGTTGGTGTCTGCTACCCTCAGCCTGCTGCCCCAGCACACAACAGCAAACATGATAGCACTGGCCACCACAGACTCATAGAACATCCTCAGCATCGTCCAGCAGATGTTAAAGGACCTCAGTCTCCTCAGGAAGTAGAGACGGCTATAGAGGAAATAGAGGAGTCAAAAAGTAAACAATATAACACTACTGGCGCTTCATATGTGATGAGAGCCGGCTGGTGGCAGGGGGTTCAGTAGTCTCACGGCCCGGAAGAATAAGCCGTTTCCAATATTAGCGTTCTTGTCCTAATGCCCGATGGTACCTCCTGCCTGATGGTCGGGGGCCAAGGAGATTGTTGGCTGGATGAGAAGGTCATTGCCCAGTGCATCTTTAATATATGGGAGGAAACCAGAGTACCTGGAGGAAATCCACGCAGTCACGGAGAGAGCATACAAACTCCTTACAGACAATAAAATATAAGAAAATAATATTACTTCAAGATTTGTGCTTTGGCTCTTGGTAGGGTCATCCATGTCAAATGGGTCAAAGGGCAGAGGTCAGACTAAGGGTGGTCCACCAGTCCTCCAGGCTCAGGGGTTCAGCTCAGGGTTAACAACCCTGACTGGTAAATGATGATGATGATGAAGATGTCGACTCAGACCTGAGAGGCCAGCGTTGGGCATTTTCATGCCTTACAAGGCACAGTTCGAAAGGCTGTGTGGGACGCCACTCCTCGCACAGACATATCGCAGTATTATTTTACGAGGCCGAGTTGTGAGCTCAACATCAACCCGATGCGGATGGAGAGTGCGCTCGGGGGGCAGTCTGTCACTGAATCGAACTCGGGAACCTCCGTTCTCGAACCCGGCACTGATCTCACTGCTCCACCAGCCGACCGCAAAACTGGTAAAACAAAACTGTTATGGAAACGGCAATGAAGAATCCTTCTACATCTGAGTGGCCAAGGCCAGACTGAGGATCTTTATTGCTGCCCTAAACACCAGCGGTGTGACAGCATGAAATACAGAAGACAATCTCCTGGAGGAACTCAATGAGTTGAGCATTGCTTGCGGAGGGGAAGGAATTATCAACGATTTGGGTCTAAAACCCTCCATAGGGACCAATTCCGGTTTTAGAGTTGGATTACAGTTTATGAATTTTCTATATTCTTATGGTACATAACATACAGTATTTTTTATGTAGTGCACTCTACTGGTGCCACAAAATAACAAATTTCACAATGATATACATGCAGTGGCCTCTTTTTGTCTACCTCCTGTATCTAATAAAGTGGCCATTGAGCGCATGTTTGTGGTCTTCTGTGGCTGTGGCCCATCCAGTTCAAGGTTCGACACGCTGTGCATTCAGACATGCTCATCTGCACAACAATGTTGTAACACGTGTTTGTTTGAGTTACAGTCGCCTTCCTATCAGCTTGAACCAGTCTGGCCATTCTTCACTGACCTCTCTCATTAACAAGGTGTTTTTGCCCACAGAACTGCCGCTCACTGGATGTTTTTTTGTTTTTTGCACTATTCTCTGTAAACTCTAGAGACTGTTGTGCATGAAAATCCCAGGAGATCAGCAGTTTCTGAGATACTCAATCCACCCCATCTAGCACCAACAATTATTTCATGGTCAAAGTCACTGAGATCACAATTCTTCCCCATTCTGATGTCTGGTCTGAACAACAACTGATCCTCTTGACAGGCCTGCATGCTTTTACGCATTGAGTTGCTGCCAGATGATTAGCCAATTAGATACTTGCACTAATGAGCAGGTGTACAGATGTACTTAATAAAGTGGCCACTGAGTGTCTGTCAGTGAGAATAAACCTTTATTGTGATTCTGATTATGATTCTGTGCACTTAGCACGTGTGACAAAGAAAGTAATTTCTGCCATTTGCTAATGTCACTTTATTGATTAGTTAGAAAAAGTAGCTCTATACGATTCAGCAGAACTGTTTAAGCAATTCACTTTATCCAGCTTAATTAGTGGTGTCCTCCTAAAGGGGTCTTTCATGGCAACACTGTTTAAAGCCTCACCAGAGCCCCTTTTTAACAAAATGTACAAAACTTTATTCAAGTACAAAAGACATACAAAGGATAGCAGTTACAATACAGTTACCAAATTCAAATTAAAACACAGTTATTATCAATTATAGTGCACACAATTCGCTGGGGGGGGGCACCGTTCTCAGAAATCCCCCAATGAACCCATGATGATCACATGCCCCCTCCCTAAGGATGCCTTGGAACAGATGAGAGGCAGGCAGCCAACTCTGGCAGAGCCCACCACATCCCACTGCCTGGACCCGTGAATAGCCAATTTGGCCAGGCCCAAGAGCAGGCCTACCAGTAATCCTTCCAAGTAATCCTCGCCCCTCTCCATAAACCAGGTGATTGGGGCTGAAGTGCCGCCAGAACTTGAGGAGCAGCCCCTTCAGATAGTCTTGCCTTGTCCATACAGCACCAACCGCTGCCGCTGGGCTATAAATGTGCAGGAGCAATGTGTGGTTAAGTGCCTTGCTCAAGGACACCACACGCTGCCTCAGCTGAGGCTCGAACTCGCAACCTTCAGATCACTAGTCCAAAGCCTTAACCATTTGGCCATGCGCCAACAAACAGGGGCTGTAGCCTCTCGTACTCCATGTAGTCATGGTCCACTGACTCCACCCAACAACAGAAAGGACAGGTGGATGGGGTATCAGGGAACCTGCTCAGAAATCTACTACACAGTACTGCCCTGTGCAACACCCTCCACCCCAGGTCCCCAATGTACAGGGGAAAGATCCCTGCATTGAAACTCACCATATCCCTTGAAATTGAAGATAGGGGCATAGGTCTCCATGGCAACCGGGTTATTGTTCTGTAATTACGCTTTGCCTGAGAGCCTGGTCTTTTAAAAACGTGGAATGCAGAACACAATAGCATGATACAGGCCCTTTGGCCCATGATGTTGTGCCTACCTTTTAACCCACTCTAAATTCAATCTCACCCTTCCTTTCCGCATAATCCTCCATTTTCTATCACCCATATGCCTGTCTAAGAGTCTCTACCACCAGGGCGTTCTATATACTCACCTCTCTCTGTGACACACTTACCTCTGAATTGCCCCCATATACTTACCTCCAATCACCTTAAAATTATGTCCCTGGTATTATCCATTTCTGCCCTGGGAAAATGTCTCTGGCTCTCCGCTTAATCTATGCCTCTTATCATCTTGTACACAAAGGTAGAGCACTGACAAAGAAATCCCCCATTAATGATATTGTTCCATCTGTGTATCTAACCCTTGTACCTCGAGACAGACAACTGGGTTTAAAGCCAAAACACACAAGATTCTGCAGATACTGGAAATTCAGAGGAACACACACAAAAAGGCACTTTTTATGATGAGGCATATGACAAAATAGGCTGAAGTCAGCGGGGGGGAAATCTTGCCTGACAAATCTGTTGGGATCCTTTGAGGAAACCACAGGCAGGAGAGTCAGTGGATGTTGTTAAGTTGGATTTTCAGAAGGTCTTTGACAAAATGTCAGACATGTAATTAATTGTGACAGATAGCCGTGGAGGCCAAGTCATTGTAAATATTAAAAGCGGATGTTGATAAGTTGTTGCTTAGTAAGGATGTCAATGGTAATGGGGAGAAGGCAGGAGAATGGGGTTGTGAAGGATAGTAAATCAGCCATGATGGAATGGCAGAGCAGGCCTGATGGGCTGAATGGCCTAATTCTGCTTCTATGTCCTATGGTTGTTATTCCTTTCCGCGCCTCGTGGCACATTGGGCAGAAACTTTGCCACTTATTTAGCATTTTTTGCTGTTTTTTTTATGAGGCCCAGTTGCTAGCTCGTCGCTCAACCCCAGCACAGATGAAAAGCGTGCAAGGAACCGGCCGGATTCGAACCCGGGACCACTGGCCTCGAAGATCAGTGCTGATGCCACTACACCACCATCTGGCTTTATGTCTTATAGGCTTACTGTCTAACCTGCTGGAGGAACTCAGCAGCTCAGGCAGCACCTATGGAGGGAAATAAACAGTCGGCATTTTGGGCAGAACCCAGTTTAGAGCTGTGGCACAATCTTCTCGATGTGTCATTCTCCGCAAAGAGCTGCAATCAGTTCACAGCAAAACAAACAAAAAACTACAAGGCACATGTATTGACAAAACGTCAACTTCTCTCAACTTGCAGCCTGGCATGGAAATGAACTGGAATACTTTCATGGATTTTCAGTGCGCTGCTGACTCATTGATTTAGAACAACTGAATATCAACGTGAGGAGTACATTAAAGCGCTTACCTGATTTTTAAAAATATGCCTTTCAGATAAAACATTAACCCTTATTGAAAATGAAAAGTGTAACACACACGAAATGCTGAAGGAACTCAGCAGGATCTGATGAAGGGTCTCAGCCCAAAATGTCCTTCTTCTTCAGCCCTTTACCTTCCCCTTTCCTTTTCAGTCCTGATGAAGGGTCTCGGCCCGAAACGTTGACTGTTTACTCTTTTCAATAGATGCTGCCTGACCTGCTGAGTTCCTCCAGCATTTTGTGTGTGTTGTTTTAGATTTCCAGCAGCTGCAGGTTTTCTCATATTTGTGATACAGCTCTTCATCTTTTCCAGCTCTCTCCTCCTAGCTTCTCACTCCATCTTTCCTTCTGTGCTCACCCACCTCCCCACTCACCTGGTCTCTCCTATCACCTCCTGCTTGTACTCCTTCCCCTCCCCTCTCTTATTCTGTCTTCTGCCTCCTTCCTTTCCAGTCCTGATGAAGGGTTTGGGTCCAAAACATCGACTGTTCATTTCCATGGATGCTGTCTGACCTGCTGAGTTCCTCTAACATTTGCTGTGTGCTGCTCTGGATTTCCAGCATCTGCAAAATCTCTTGTGTTTATTCAAAATGAAAATGTACTATTTTAAAAATTTTTTTCACCAAGGACAGGATCTGGACTCTACTTGGAAGGGCAGCCTTTGTTTCCCTTCCCTAAATGCTCTTGAGAAGGAGCTGCTGGGCCTTGAAGACCTTCTGGTGACACTGGTCTCCCAGCACTGTTGGGAAGGGTGTCCTGGAATTGAGGCATTGGTGACTTGTTGATTGAGGGAGTTAGTGATTAAGAATGATCTGTATGGGACGACACACAACCAGAGGCATTTCATGTATGTCGAAACGTGTGACAATAATATACAGTATTAATAATGAACTTCTAATGGACAACATGGTAGCAATCGGCATCACACTTTACAGCACCAGCATTTGGAGTTAACTTCCCAAAGCGGTCTGTGAGGAATTGGTACATTTCCCCGATGACCGCGTGGGGTTCTTCCAGTTTCCTGTGCCCTCCCAAAGATGTATGGGTTAAGTTGGTAAATTGTGAGCATGGTATGTTGGTGCCAGAAGAATAGTGACACTTGAGGGCTATCTGCAGCACATCCTCGCACTGAGTTGGTCGTTAACACGTAAAACATAGAACAGTACAGCACAGGGACAGGCCCTTCATCCCACAATGTTGTGCCGAAACAAATAAGCTTCAGTAGGTACATTTAATGTCAGAGAAATGTCTACAATATACATCCTGAAATTCTTTTTCTTCGCAAACATCCACAAAGACAGAGGTGTGCCCCAAAGAATGAATGACAGTTCAATGTTAGAACCCCAAGGTCCCCCCAGCACATAAGTGGCAACAATCAACAATCCCCCCCTCTCCTGACCGGCAAAAAAGAAGCATTGGCACCCATCACCGGGCACTCAAGCATGCAGCAAAGACAATAGTAATGTCACAGCAACACACATCAAAGTCGCTGGTGAACGCAGCAGGCCAGGCAGCATCTCTAGGAAGAGGTGCAGTCGACATTTCAGGCCGAGACCCTTCGTCAGGACTAACTGAAGGAATGTCACAGACTTGCAGTACTCCAGAGACTTTGCCTTTCACCTGGTATTCGACATACCACAGGTTCTCTCTCTCCCTAATAAGGGACAAAGAGATGTCTCCGTTTCACAGCAAGAGGGGAGACTTAACAACTCGCTGGTTTACGATACTAAAAGTCAGTTGCGTCACTTTTTCCGAGCTCTATGCCCAAAGATCTCAGGTCTCTGGACACACAGCCAAAGATCTTCCGGCTCCCATGACTCACTGGTCTGTCGGAACACCGACTTTCGATCCACCCATATACTACCTTGAGATTAATTTTCTTTTACCCCCCGCAGCTCCCCCTCCCATGCACAAGCAGCAGAAAGGCAACGTTCCCCTCCTCCACCAGCAAAAAAGTAGCATCAGCATCCCCTCACCGAGCACTCAAGTGTGCAGCAAAGCATCAATAAAGACACAGACTTGCAGTACCCCGAAGACTACTCATTCACCAGGTAATTCAACATACCACAGGCTCTCTCTCTCTCCCTAATAAGGGAAAAGGAGGTGTCCCTGTTAATGATCACATTGCCAACTAAACTAATCCCTTATGCCTAAACAACATCCATAACCTTCCATTTTCCTCACATTCATGTGCTTATCTAAACATCCCTTAAAAGCACATAATATATAGACTTCTAAAACCATTTCAGGCAGTGCATTCCAGGCTCTGCGTAAAAAAGCTTGCCCCTCTCATCTCCTTTGAAATTACCCCTCTTGCCTAAAGAGCATGACCTCTGATATTAACCCTGGGGAAAAAGATACTGCTTGACTCCTCCATCTATGCCTCCCATAATCTTATAGAGACCTCCATCAGATTTCCCCTTGCCTCCAAATGGTCCACTCCTTGTAGTGTTTGGAGGTTTGCATGCCACAATGACTTGGAGAGCCATGTTGGCTGGAGTCAGGACTTTGTGCCTTGGCTCTTGGTAGGGTCACCCATTCCAAACAGGTGAAAAGGTAGAGGCCAGACTAAGAGTAGTGCAAGGGTTTGGGGGTTCAGCTCAGGGCTAACAATCCTGATTGGTCAAAAAAAATTGTTATGGAAACAGTGATGAAGGGCCAAGGACAGAGAGAGATGGAGGGGCTTTCAGTGTTGTCCTACTCGCCAGCCGCGTAATAGGCAGTCAGTTAAGTAAGTTAAGATCTCCTCTCAGGCCCCGCCACTCCAGAGAAAATACCTGAATGTGTCCAGCCTCTCATGATAGCACACGCTCTCTAATCCAGGCAGCATCTTCTGCACCCTCTCCAAAACCTTGACATCCTTCAGGTGATGGGGAGACCAGAACTGTATGCAATTCTCCAGATGTGGCTTAACTAGAAGATTTATAAAGCTACAACATAATTTCCTGACTTTTGAACTCAATGCCTTGACTAACAAAGGCAAGTATGCCACACGCCTTCTGAACCATCGTATCGACCTGCATCGCCACTTTCAGGGAGATATCAACTCAGTCATCAAGATCCTTCTGCTCACTAGCATTGTAAAGGACCTTGCCCTTAACAGTGTACTCTCTCTCTGCATTTGACCTACCAAAGTGCAAAACTTCACGCTTGGCTGGGTTAAACTCCATCTGCCATTTCTCCGCCCATATCTGTAAATGATCTATATCACACTGTATTCTTTGTCAGTGTTCTACGCTATTTTTGTATCATCTGCAAACTTATTAACCTATCCATCTACATTTTAATCCAGTACATGCACGGCATATTTATATACATGACAAACAACAGAGGTTCTAGTGCAGGTCCCTCTGGAACACCATTAATCATAGACTTCCAGCTGGAATATAACCCTTTCACCACCACCCTGTGTCTTCTATAGATAAGCCAGTTCTGAATCCAAACAGCCAATTCACCATGGATTCCATGTATCTTAATCTTCTGGATCAAACTCCCATGAGGGACCTTGTCAAACATCTTACTAAAATCCAGGTAGATAACATCTTCAGCTCTACCTTCATCAATCACCCGTGCCACCTCGTCAAGGTTGTAAAACACGACACAAATCTATGCTTAATAAGGCCATGGTTTTCCAAATGCTCATAAATCCTATCCCCAAGAATCCTCTCCAGTGACATCCCTGCCACTGGCGTGAGATTCACTTGTCTGTGATTTCCAGGATTAACGCAGGTTCCCTTCTTGAGAAATGAAACAACATTAGTTCCTCACTAGTCCCCTGGGACCTCACCTGTGGCAAGGGAGGACACAACGTTATTGGTTAAGACCCCAGAAATCTTCTCACTTGCCTTTCCCAATAACCTGGGGTATATCTCAACAGGCCCTGGGGACTTGTCCACCTTAGTGTTGTTTAAGAGACCCAAAACCTCCTCCTTCACTTTGAAATGCCCTGGCATATTAATACTCTTGGCACTAATCTCCTTATCCTCTATATCCTTCTCCTTGGTAAATATTGGTGTTAATATAATTATTAAGGACCTTACCCATATCCTTCGCATCCAAGCAAGTGTTCTCCTCTTAATCTTGAGTCGTCCCGCTCAGTCCCCAGTTATCCTCTTTCTCCTGATGTATATATAGAATGCCTTGGAATTCTCTTTAATTCTCCTTGCCAAGGACTCCTCAATGCCCCCCTTGGCTTCCCTAATTCCCTTCCTGAATTTTTTTCTGGCTTCTTTATAATCCTCAAGGTCTCTGTTTGATTTTAGCTTCCTAAGATTTACACACATTTCCTTTGTCTTCCTGACTAAGTTCATCAGCTCCCTTCACATCCAAGCTTCCTTTACCTTGCCTTCCTTCTGACTGGAACACACCTGTCCTGTACTCTGTGCAGTTGGTCTTTAAACACCCTCCACATGTCGGATGACCTCTTTCACCTCAGACGGTTGAAGAAGTTTGGTATGGCCCCCCAAATTCGAAGAACTTTCTACAGGGGCATATCTGAGAGCATCCTGACTGGCTGCATCACTGCCTGGTATGGGAACTGTACCTCCCTCAGCTGCAGGAATCTGCAGAGAGTGGTGCGGACAGCCCAGCGCATCTGTAGATGTGAACTTCCCACTATTCAGGACATTTACAAAGACAGGTGCGTAAAAAGGTCCTGAAGGATCATTGAGGGCCTGAGTCACCCCAACCACGAACTGTTCCAGCTGCTACCATCCGGGAAACGGTATCACAGCATAAAAGCCAGGACCAACAGGCTCTGGGACAGCTTCTTCCACCAGGCCATCAGACTGATTAATTCATGTTGATGCAACTGTATTTCTATGTTATATTGACTGTTGTACATACTATTTATTATAAATTACTATAAATTGCACATTGCACATTTAGACAGAGACATAATGTAAAAATTTTTACACCTCAGGTATATGAAAGATGTAAAACAAAGTCAATTCAATGTGGATTTGCCCAAAAAACAGCTGTTCCCAATTAACTCTCCCTGGTTCCTGCCTAATCCTCTTGTAATTTTCCCTAATCCACCTTAATGAATTCTGCCCCATCTAAACCTCTTACACTCAGAAGGGCCCAGTTTACATTAGGGAAGTTGAATTCCCCCATGTTAACAACCCTATTGTTTTTACATCTTTCCTTAATCTGCCTGCACGTCTGTTCTTCAATGTCTCAGTGTCCATTGTGATGGTCTGTAGTACAATCCCATCAGAGTAATTGCATCCTTCCTATTTTTGAGTTCTACCCATATAAACTCAGTGGACAAGCCCTCCATTTTGTCCCCTCTGAGTGCAGCTGTGATATTATCCCTGATTAATAGTGTAACTCCCACCCCCCTTTTAGCTCCCTCTCTATCTTTTCCAAAATATCGGAACCCTGGGATATTAAGCACCCATTCCTGTCCCTCTCTCAGCCAAGTCCCTGTAATGACCACAACACATAGCTCCATGTATTGATCCATGCTCTGAGTTCATCGGCTTTACCCATAATACTCTGAGCAGTGAAATACCCACAACTTCAAGCTATCCATTTCATCTGATCTATTACTTTGCTCCTGCCTGTTTTTACGGGCCTTGACATTTATCTTTGTTTGCATCCCTCCACTTCCTAGTTTAAACCCTTTCGCATTGCTCCGGCGAACCTCCCAACCAGAATATTGGTTCCTCTTTCATAAGTCGAGGGATAGAGTTTAATGATGCAGCTCTATAAAACACTGGTTAGGCCACAATTGGAGTACTGTGTCCAGTTCTGGTCGCCTCACTATAGGAAGGATGTGGAAGCATTGGAAAGGGTACAGAGGAGATTTACCAGGATGCTGCCTGGTTTAGAGAGTATGCATTATGATCAGAGATTAAGGGAGCTAGGGCTTTACTCTTTGGAGAGAAGGCGGATGAGAGGAGACATGATAGAGGTGTACAAGATAATAAGAGGAATAGATGGAGTGGATAGCCAGTGCCTCTTCCCCAGGGCACCACTGCACAATACAAGAGGACATGGCTTTAAGGTAAGGGGTGGGAAGTTCAAGGGGGATATTAGAGGAAGGTTTTTTACTCAGAGAGTGGTTGGTGTGTGGAATGCACTGCCTGAGTCAGTGGTGGAGGCAGATACACTAGTGAAGTTTAAGAGCTACTAGACAGGTATATGGAGGAATTTAAGGTGGGGGGTTATATGGGAGGCAGGGTTTGAGGGTCGGCACGACATTGTGGGTCGAGGGGCCTGTACTGTGCTGTACTATTCTATGTTCTATGTTCTATGTTAGGTGCAACCCATTTCTCTGGTGCAGGTCCCCCCTGCCCCAGAAAAGGTTCCAGTGATCCAAGAACCTGAAACCCTGCCCTCTGCACCAGTTCCTCAGACACTCATTCATCTGTACTATCACTCTGTTCCTGCCCTGACTAGCACGTGACACCGGGAGTAAAACAGAGATTACTACCTTGGAAGTCCTTCTCTTCAGTCTCCTTCCTAACTCCCCTTCCCACTGTCTGCCTCTGCCATTAGTGCCAATGTGCACCTTGACCTCCGGCTGCTCAGCCTCCATCTTGAGAATTTTCTGCAGCTGCTTCGAGACATTCTCGATCCAAGCACCTGGAAGACGACACAGTTTCCTGGCATCTCTTTTGTGGCCACAGAATCCCCTGTCCATCCCCCTAATTATTGAGTCTCCTATCATTACCGCTCTGCCTTCCCTGTGGCGCTTCAGAGCTGGCTGCAGTGCCATGGCCTGGTTGCTGCTGCTGTGCTGAGGTAGGTCCCACCCCCAGCATTACCCAAAGAGGTGGATTTGTTGCTGAGGGGAATGGCCACAAGGGAACCCTGCACTGGCTGCTTCCTCCCATTACTTCTCCTGGTGGTCACCCATCTACTATCTGAAGCCTGCGCTCTGGGAGCAACCACCTCAGTAAAGGTTTTGTCGATGAGGTTTTCATCGTCCCGGATGGCCCTGAGTACATCCAGCTCCAGCTGCAATTCCTCGACCTTGCCAGTCAGGAGCTGGAGTTGGATGAACTTCCTGCAGATTAAGTCATCGGGGAGATTGCCAGACACTGCAAAATCCCACACCTCACAGGTGGAGCATTCCGTCACCTTAACCATCCTGCCTACACTGAAACAAGAATGAAGGATTTACAGACAATAAAAAAGTTTATCTGTTCTTACCTGTTCCTTCTCTCTGAAACTTTGAGTTTCGCACTCACCTAGATCACTTACTCAGCTTCTTATTGCCGAGCTCTTTTTATATCTTTGGCTCCAACTTCTCAAGCCCAAGTTCCACAATGAAAAACAAATGATAACAATGACTCAGCACCCTTAGCCTCTCACATCAAAGTTGCTGGTGAACGCAGCAGGACAGGCAGGGTCTCGGCCCAAAACGTAGACTGTACCTCTTCCTAGAGATGCTGCCTGGCCTGCTGTGTTCACCAGCAACTTTGATGTGTGTTGCTTGAATTTCCGGCATCTGCAGAATTCCTCGTGTTTGCACCCTGCCCCCCCCTTAGTCTCTGCCTGTTCTCACTGAAGCCTGTTGAGCCAAAGCCTGACCACTCCAACACTGGCCCACTCTAACAATAGCCACTCTCACAATGGCCACTTCACTTGCACCTTAGTTTTTTTTGTTGGTTCAAATAAAGCTCACTCCTGATGGTACATGATCTTTTTAAGTGGCTCCTACCCTGCAGCAACGTTGCTCCTCTCACTCGGTGCTTCAAGAAAGTGAGACAAACAATGCATTTCACTGCATGTTTCAATGTACCTGTGACAAATAAAGTTTAATATTTAATCTTTATAATCTTTAAACCAATTATCAATTCTTCCATAAATAAGAGCTGTCACATTGGGAGTTTGACAAGATTTGGTGTGCCACCAAAGACACGGGCAAATTTCTACAGATGTACTGTGGAGACCGTTCTAACTGGCTGCATCATTTCAGGTATAGCAGGGGTGGGGGAGCTACTGTACATGGTTGAAGTTAGCTGCAGAAAGTTGTAAACTTAGTCAGCTCAATCATGAGCATTAGACTCCGTAGTACCCACGATGTCTTCAAGGAGCGATGCCTCAACAAGATGGCATCTATCATTAAGGACCCCCATCATTGCTACCATCAGGAATGAGGGATAGAAACCTGAAGGCACACACTCAATGATTCAGGAACAGCTTCTTCCCCTCTGCCATCCAATCTCTGAATGGACATTGAACCCATGAACACTACCTCACCACTTTTTTATTTCTATTTTTGCACTACTTAATTGATTTAACTATTTAATATACTTACTGTGATTTACAGTTTCTTTTTCTCTATTATTATGTATGGCATTGTACTGCAGCTGCAAATTTAACAAATTTCACAACATACACTGGTGATATTAATCCAGATTCTGATTCTACAAGTGCTGTAAATCTAGAGCAGCACCCAGAAAATGCCTCAGGAACTCAGCAAGTATCAGCAAGGCAGCATCTCTTAGATTCCCTCTTCTTCAGCCCTTCATCCCTTGACCTCTCCACCTCTTTCAGCCTCTCACCTCATTCTGCCCTCCCCCATCTACCTACCTTCCCCCTCCCCTGGTCTCACCCATCACAGCCAGCTTGTATTCCTTCCCCTTCCCCCACCTTCTTATTCTGGCTTCTTCCCCTTTCCTTTCCAGTCCAGTTGAAGGGTCTGGGCCCAGAACATCAACTGTTTATTCCTCTTCATGATGCTGCCTGACCTGCTGAATTCCTCCAGCTTTTTGTGTGTGCAAAAAGGTGGATACAAAATTCCCATGCCTACCATCTCAAAGATAATCACCGGTGTATTCTCAGTGTCCTGCCCAATGTTTACATTTTAGTCAACCTAAAGATAATCTGATCATTGTCATAGGCTGTCAATGGGAGCTTGCTGTGTAAATTTTGCAAAATGTTTTACACTTCACAGTAGCACATTAGCTGTAAAGTACTATGGTATGTCCTGAGATCTTGAAAGGTGCTACAGAGTTATAATTTTATTTCTGCACTTACGAGGATATGTGGGATTCAATTTAGATGAAAAAAGTTAGTTAATAGCTCATGCTCCAAATAAAGAAACGGAATATTTTAAATATTAAACCTATCAAAGACAGCATTAAAACTTGTTAAAGATTTAATTCACCACACTATACCTTCATAATAAATTGCATTAACATGTCAGTTTAAAAATGAATTATGAAAGTGAAGGAGGGATGGATGAAAAATGACTACTGGAGTTCATTCAGATAAATAGAACAGGAATACCAAGGCACTGTTTGTAAAGCAGCTTGAGTCATTAAATTGTGTTATGTGCCTCAGTTCAGTTGGTGAAATATTTACCCCTTAAAATTGTACATACTCAAATCCCGTGCCCAGAGAGTAGCAGAGAATGCTTAAACCAATGCACAAAGGAGAACTGCGTCTATCAGAGAGGGTTTTAAACTGGGACTTCATCCTTTCAGATGGCCTTAAGAGATCGCAGTGCGGAAGAAGAAAGTGAGTTTCAAAGTTCAAAGTTCGAAGTACATATATGTCACCATATACAACACTGAGATTCATTTTCTTACAGGCATACTCAAAAAATCCATAGAATAATAACTAACTGAATCAATGGAAGACCACACCTTGGTATTCAACCAGCGTGCAAAAGGCAACAAACTATGCAAATACAAAAAGGAAGAAATAATAGTAATAAATAAGCAATAAATATCAAGAACATGAGATGAAGAGTCCTTGAAAGGGCGTCCATTGGTTGCGAGAACATTTCAATGATGTACTTCCCTTGAGGTGTAATATTATAAAGAATTGAAGAACTCATCAGCTTCCTGAATCAACCTAAGAACCCAAACTCTATCTCAGACAATATTTATTTCTCACTTCCTCAATCTTGAAATAGTGTTGTTATAAACACATGCGATTCTGCAGATGTTGGAAATCCAGAGGAACACACACAAAGCGCTGGAAGAACTCAGCAAGTCAGGCAGAGTCTATGGAGAGGACTTAACTGCTGGCTTTTCAGGCCGTGACTCTTCCATTGTGTTTATTTTGTTGTTTAAAATTAGTAATCAAATGCCTAACTAAACTAATCTCTTCTGCTTACTCAATGTCCATATCTTTCCATTTTCTATATATTCACAAGCCTGTCTAAATGTCTCTTTCTCTAATGTGTCTGCCTCCACCACCACCCCAGGCAGCTCATTCCAGGCACTCACCACTCTCCGTGTAAAAGTCTTGCCCCTCACATCTTTGAAATTCCCTCCTCTCACCTTAATTGCATGATCTCTTGTATCAGACATTTCAACCCTCAGAAAATGATACTGTCTGTCTCTCATAATCTTATAAAGCTCTGTCAGATCTCCCTTCAGCCTCTGCTGCTCCAGTTTAGCACTAATGGTGAGACCCTTAACAGTGAGACCCTTGAAGTACAGAAGGATTTTGGGGTCCAAGTCCATAGTTCCCTGAAAGTGGCTGCACAAATGGCCCTGGAGGCCTGGAAAATTGCAAATGTCACTCCACTCTTTAAGAAGGGAGGGAGACAAAAGAGAGGAAATTATATGTCAGTTAACCTAACTTCAGTGGTTGGGAAAGTGTTGGAGTCCATTATTAAGGATGAGGTTTCGGGATACTTGGAGTCTAATGATAAAAGAAGTCAAACTTAGCATGGATTCTGTAAAAGAAAATCTTGCCTGACAAATTGTGGGAATTCTTCAAGGAAGTAACAAGCAGGGTGGACAAAGGAGAGCAGTGAATATCGTTTGCTTAGATTTTCAGAAGGCATTTGATAAGGTACCTCACGTGAGGTTGCTTAACAAGTAAAAATCCTATGGTGTTACAGGAAATATACTGGTATGGATAGAGGAATGGCTGACAGGCAGGAGGCAGCGAGTGGGAATAAAAGGGGCCCTTTCTGGTTGGCTGCCAGTGACTAGTGATGTTCCTCAGGGGTCAGAATTGGGGCCGCTACTTTTCACACTGTTTGTCAATGATTTGGATAATGGCTTTGTGGCAAAGTTTGCAAATGATACAAAGATAGGTGGAGGGGTAGGTAATGTTGAGGAAGCAATGTAATTGCATCAGGACTTAGACAGATTGGAAGAATGGGCAAAAAAGATGGCAGGTGGAATACTGTGTTGGGAAATGTATGATGATGCATTTTGGTAAAAGGAACAATAGTGCAGACAATTATCTAAATGGGAAGAAAATTCAAGCATCAGACGTGCAGAGGGACTTGGGAGTCCTTGTGCAAGACTCTCAGAAGATTAATTTACAGGTTGGTTCTATGGTAAAGTAGGCAAATGCAACGTTGGCTTTTGTTTCAAGGGGAATAGAATATAAAAATGAGATAATGTTGAAGCATTATAAGACACTAGACAGGCCACACTTGGAGTGCTGTTCACAGTTTTGGGCCCCTTATCTCAGAAAGGATGTGTTGTCATGGGAGACAGTCCAAAGGAGGTTCGTGAGGATGATTCCAGGAATGAAAGAGTTAACATATGAGGAGTGTTTGGCAGCTTTGGGCCTGTACTCACTGGAATTTAGAAGAATGCATGGGGATCTCATTGAAACCTACCAAATGTTGGAAGGACTAGATAGGGTGATTGTGGAGAGGATGTTTCTCTGCTGGGGGTATTCAGAATGAGAGGACCTAGCCTCAAAATTAAGGGGAAACCTTTTAAAACAGAAGTAAGAAGGAATTTTTTTGGCTAAAGAATGGTGAATCTGTGGAAGGCTCTATCACAGACTGCGCTGGAGACCAAGTCTCAGGGTATATTCAAACCAGAAGTTGATTGATATCCGATTGGTCGGGGCATCAAGGGATATGGTAAGAGGGCAGGTGTATGGGGTTGAATGGGATCTGGGATCAGCCATGATGAAATGACAGAGCAGACTCGATGGGCTGTACAGACTAATTCTGCTCCAATGTCTTATGGTCTTATGGACTGCTACCATCCAGTCCATGCTCTATTCTCAAGTGCTACCATTGGACAGGACAGGAGGAACAGGAGCCATAGGTCCCACATGACCAGGTTCAGGAACAGATATTACCCAGCAACCACCAGGGTCCTGAGCTAGTGTGGATAACTTCACTCGCCTCAACTCTGATCTGATTCCACAATCTATGCACTCACTTTCAAGGACTCTACAACTCATGTTCTTATTTATTTATTTATTAATTTATATATACTGTACTGTGCAAAAGTCTTGGGCACACATAAATAGCTCGGGTGCCTAAGACTTTTGCACAGTACTGTATTTATCAATGTGGGGCAGAGAACGAGTTTGTAAATGTGGCAGGAGAAAAGGATGTTAGGAATGGTGAGGGTGCTCATGGTGGGGAGTTGTCTGGGTGCAGACATTCCCAGCCCGGAGACACCAGGCAAGGTCATTTGAATCCAAGCAATCGGTTTATTGATCATTACAGAATGTCTCTCTGGTGGTTTGCACTCCTTCTCCCTTTTCCCAACTATGATTCCCCTCTCCCTGCCCCCTTCCCACTCTCTGTCCATAATAGAGACCCATATCAGAATCATTTATGTAATTGTAATTATTATTTTGTATTTGCATAGTTTGTCTTTTTTCATACCTTGGTTGCTTGTCTTTGTGTGTTGTTTTTCATTGATTCTAATTATGTTTTTTGCATCTACTGTGAATGCCTGCAAGAAAATGAATCTCAGGGTAGTATATGGTGACACACACACACACACACACACACACACTTCGATAATAAATTTACTTTGAACTTTGATTTTGTGGTGACATAAAGAGTGGAAGAGTATAAACTGTGTTTTTCTTCCCCCACTGAATTACACTGAGCACTCACACCATGTTCCAATTAGCTCATGTTCTACCTGCTTTGCAAAGCTAGCATGTGATATCGTTTCAGCGCAGATTAATAGGAACCTCTCAAGGGCAAATACAAGTGACAGACAAAGGAACAGGTTAGGCATCTTCCCCACAGAGTTCTGGTGATTGGTATCTGATGTCATCCAATAAAGAAAGAAATCAGAATAGGGAGGGATTAGGTATTGAATGAAGCAACAATTTCCAATGCTTTGACACTGTGAATGTACCCAGCATTCTCTGTACAGGTTAGCTGTTTATACAGAGAGTTTAGTTCAGTGATTCTGCGCAGCTTGGTTCGTACTGCGGGATACTATGGGGTAGGTTGGGGTAAATAGGGTTAAGTTACCATTCCCCAGCATTACAATACACCCCTCTCACCCTCCACCCTCAGCCTATCAGCCGCACTGC
Source organism: Mobula birostris (assembly GCF_030028105.1). Lineage (NCBI taxonomy): Eukaryota > Metazoa > Chordata > Chondrichthyes > Myliobatiformes > Myliobatidae > Mobula > Mobula birostris. The sequence goes on from NC_092378.1 coordinate 149,671,036, forward strand.
CAGTTGGATGGAGCCCTTGGTACAGTCACTGATCTCCATACAGATCACTCTGACCCAGGTTATGAGCAATCGTTGCCGCGGCAGGTTGTGTAACCAGAACCCAAGGGCGTGTTGACTGAGATTTTTCCAGTGAAACAGGGTGTCAACTTGAGGAACAATATTTGATCTTCTGACAGGACATGTTACAGCCCTTGGCGCTCAGCAGAGGATCCAGCATTTCCAGATATCCAGTCATCCTGCGTTGTACCAGAGCTGATTAGTACAGAGAGCATAAAACACCAGAGCTCAGTACGGGCACTTCAGCCCACAGTGTTGCACCAAACTTTTAACCTACTCAGGATTAATCCAACTCTTCCCTCCCATGTCTCCCTCCATTTTTTAACATGCATGTCCCTATCTAACAGTTTCTTAAATGTCCATAATGTATCTGCCTCTACCACACACCCACCACTCTCCATTTAAAAATATCTCTAACATTCCCCCAGTGCTTTCCTCCAATGACCTTAAAATCATGAACTCTCGTATTAGCCATTACAGAAGCGTATGTCCCACAGCACTAGGCTCAGGAACAGTCATTGCCCCTCAACCATCAGTGTCCTGAACCGGTGTGGATGACTTCACTCACCCCTACGCTGAACTGATTCTACGACCTATAGACTCACTTTCAAGGATTCTTTACAACTCACGTTCTCAGTATAGAGTTTATTTGCACAACTTGTGTTCTTTTTTTTAGATTGAGAACACTCAGTCCTCTTTTATTGTCATTTAGAAATGCATACATGCATTAAGAAATGATACAAGAGGATCATGGGACAGGAGGACATGGGACAGTTTTTTTCCCCTTGCCCATCCTCTGGGTTTTCCCCCCTCCCCCTTTTCCTTCTCCCTGGGCCTCCTGTCCCATGATCCTCTCATATCCCTTTTGCCAATCACCCGTCCAGCTCTTGGCTCTATCCCTCCCCCTCCTGTCTTCTCCTATCATTTTGGCTCTCCCCTCCCCCTCCCACTTTCAAACCTCTTATTAGCTCTTTCTTTAGTTAGTCCTGACGAAGGGTCTCGGCCCGAAACGTCGACTGCACCTCTTCCTAGAGATGCTGCCTGGCCTGCTGCGTTCACCAGCAACTTTGATGTGTGTTGCTTGATAGGTTCTTAATGAGTGTCAAATGTATGGGGAGAAGGCAGGAGAATGGGATTGCGAGGGATTGTAAATGGTGCAGCAGACCTGATGAGATGAATAGCCTAATTTTGCTCCCACGTCTTATGATATTATGATCTACAGTGGTGCACAGCTTGGAAGCTGGCGTTCCCATGTGCCTGTTGCTCTTATCCATATGGGATTAGAGGTGATGGGCTTTGTGGCAGTGCTGGAGTGGCTCAGGGAAATCACTGCAGAATATGTTGTGGATGGTACAGACTGCGACTGGTAAAGGAGGGAAGGAATATTTGGACTAGTAAATGGATTTCAGAACATAAAACCTCCTTTGTCCTGAATGGTGATGAACTGCTTGTGGGATTTTCAAGGAATGTTCCTGGGAAGCAGTGGGGGTGGAAGTCTTGTAAATGTCAACATATAGTGGAAAAAAGTTCATGTATTTTATCACTATCCCATCAACACATACATTCAGTGGCCATTTTGTTAGATAGTCCTGTACCCAATAAAATTGCCACTGAGTGTATGCTTGTAATCTTTTGCTGCTGTAGCCCACCCATTTTGAGGTTCGACGTGTTGTGTGTTCAGAGATGCTCTACTGTACACCGTAGTTGTAACATGTGATTATTTGAGTTACTGTCACCTTTCTGTCAGCTTGAACCAGTCTGGCCCTTCTCCTTTGACCTCTCTCATTACAAGGTGTTTTTGCCCACAGAACTGTCAATCATCAAATGTTTTCTCTTTTGTTTTTCACACCATTCTCTGTAAACTCTAGAGACTGTTGTGCCTGAACATTGTAGGAGATGAACAGTTTCCGAGATACTCAAACCACCTAGTCTGGCATCAACAATCATTCCATGGTCAAAATCACTTAGATCACATTTCTTCCCCATTGAGTTAGATATGGCCCTTGTGGCTACGGGGGTCAGGGGGTATGGAGGGAAGGCTGGGGCGGGGTTCTGAGTTGGATGATCAGCCATGATCATAATAAATGGTGGTGCAGGCTCGAAGGGCCGAATGGCCTACTCCTGCACCTATTTTCTATTCTGTTATTTGGTCTGAACATCAGCTGACCATCTTTCCAGTCCTAAGAAGGGGCTTGGCCTGAAATGGCGACAGCTTATTCATTTCCTTAGCACTTTGTGTGTGTCGCTTTGGATGCAGACTTCCTTGTGTTTATGAACTGAACTTCTTGACCATGTTCTATGTATTGAGTTGCTGCCACATGATTGGCTGACTAGATACTTGCGTAAATGAGCAAGTGTTCAGATGTACAAAATAAAGTAACCAGAGTGTATATTGAAACCCAATCCTGGATAACTGCCCAAGGGAATTTTTTCCTGGCAATCTGGAAGTGATTGGGTTAACGAAATTTAGTGGCTTATCATTCTCAAATTCCCAAAATGTTACCATGGACTTTTGATATTAACAGCTTTTGCAGGGCCAACATCTGATGTCAATCTAACACACTGATTACATCTGGATATGGGTGATTACACGATGTATCCTCTATGAATTATAAATACAAGGAACAGGATATTTGTATTGAACTCCCCTATTAGTCTAATGCTGCCGTTCTGTGACATTTATAGAAAACGACAGAGCCATAGAACACTACAGCACAGAAACAGGCCCTTCGGCACATCTAGTCTGTGCTAAACTATTATTCCGCCTAGTCTCATCAATCTACACCTGGACCATAGCCCTCAATACCCTTCCCATCCACGTGCCTACCATTTCCTGACTGTCACCTTGTAAGATTATGAGAGGCATTGACGGAGTAGACAGCTTGACCTCCATATCATACTGTTTGCCTACTGGCCACAAATCACACAGACAGTTGGCACGCAGCATCCGTGGTTGACCCCAACCAACAGAGTGTCTCAGAGAGACAATATCTTTCTTCCAGAGGTTGAAATATCTAATATCAGAGTGCATGCATTTAAAGTGAGAGGGAGTAATTTCACAGGAGATGTAAGGGACAAGTTTTTTTACACAGAGAGTGGTGAGTGCCTGGCATGTGCTGCCTGGGGTGGTGGTAGAGGCAGATACATCAGGGACATTTAAGAGACATTTAGATGGGCACATGGATGTGAGGAAAATGGAAGGATGTGGACATTGTGTATACAGAGCAGATTAGTTAGCCATTTGATTACTAATTTAACTAGCATGCCATAACACTGTGGGCCAAAGGTTCTTGTGTTGTACTCCTCTATCTTCTATGTCCTATGTACAGATACTCTTGTACCTGCTGTGATTTTATGGACATACAATCCGTCAATGTATAGAAGCTAATCTTACATATTTATTTTGATTGTGTTTTTTTTTAATGCTGCATCGAATCTGGAGTAACAATCATTTTATTCTCCTTTACATTCGCATACTGACAAATGGCAAAAATCAGTCTAGAATCTTGAATCTAAAAATATGACATCTGTGTTTATTGTGCAATAAGTGTCGGACTCCATAATTTACAGAAATGAAATGATGGCCTGTAATTTCTTAAAAAGACTGCAATTCTAACTATTCCAACTACCGGAGTTACTTGTAACTGCCTGAGATGATAGATCATCCCCCTGGTGTGGGTGGTGGTGTGCTACTTTGAACTGAATGTTCTGAGAGAGTGCAGATGAGATTTACCAGAGTACTTCCTGGACTTGAGGGCATGTCTTATGAAACTAGGCTGAGCAAGCCAGGGCTTTTCTCTTTGGTGCAAAGGAGGACGGGAGGTGATAAGGTACAAGATGGTCAGAGGCATAGATTGAGTGGGCAGCCAGAGCAAGGGGCATAATTTTAAGGAAATTGGAGGAAAGGATAGCCAGAAAGTGGTGATCTTCAGCCAGAGAGTGGTGAATGTGTGGAATTCTTTCCCACAGGCAGCTGTGGAGGCTGTCTTTATATCTATTTAAGGCAAAGGTTGATAGATTCTTGATTGACCAGGGTATGAAGGGAAACGGGGAGAAGGCAGGAGATTGGGGCTGAGAGGAAAATTGGATCAGCCATGATGAAATGGTGGAGCAGACTCAATGGGCCAAATGGCCTAATTCTGCTCCTATGTCTTATGGTTTTATGGTCTTATAGAGCTGATGTCAGAGTTCAGATCTTTACATAGTGATTGATGGCTGTGTGGAATGCTCTGCCAGGGGTGATGATACAGCCGGATATATTAGGGCAGGGGTTCCCAACCATTTTTTATGCCACGGACCAATACCATTAAGCAAAAGGTGCATGGACCCCAAGTTGGGAACACCTGCATCTGGAGCATTACTTATTAGATTCTTAGGGAGGCACCTGAATGAAAAGAAAATGAAGGGATATGCAGGAGGGAAGTGTTAGATTGATCTTAGAGCAGGTTAAGTGGTTAGAAACAACATTTTGGGTTAAAGGGGCTGTACCATGCTGTACTGTTCAATGTTCGATGTTCTATGTCCACTGGAGGCTGAACCAGCCTGCCCTGGGGCTAGAGGACAGTCTGCGAGTGTGGGTGGGAGGGAGGACAGGGGCTGGTTTTGCTGTTACAGTATTCTGCTGAACGTGGTGGCTGCTATGTTGGCGCCGGAATGTGTGGAGACACTTACAACGTGCCTGCTCCACATCCTCAGGCTCTGCTGTTGACTGTCGACACAATTCACCGTTGGAAATAATTCGGAAGACGTACCGCTCAGGTGGTTGATGGCTGGGCTGAGTTGTCCTCTGATCTCGGCAGGTGACGCACAATTGAATTTCTGAAATGGCTTCCATTCCTCTAATTGAGAAGTATATAAAAGCCAAGCATTTGGAAGGCACACCACAATCAACAGCACACTGACAGTGTCTCCTCTCATTGTGACAAAACGTTTGCAAGGAAATTGCCAAGATCCGAGAACAACTCAACACTTCACTGTTTGTTTCAACGTACATGGGATAAATAAATAAATGAATCTGCATCTGAATAAATCTGACCCTCTGGGTGAAAAAGCTGCTCCTCAGGTCCCCTTCTCACCTTTAGTCTTTGCCCTCTAGTTCCTCTGGAAACGCTGTGTAAATTCATCTCATCTGTGCCTCCTCATGCACTTCTTAACATAACGACAGCTCAGCAAGCTCCCAATTTGGGCATTGGGGCTGTCTGGGTTTTTATTCCGAGGGGAGGTTTGGACTCCCTGTGCATCCAGTCATAAATCCACATCGGACACAAAGCACATGAAATAGGGGCAGGGCGAGGGCAACAGGTCCTCTAAGCTTGTCCCACCATTCAACATCATTGTGGCTGATTTGTGCGTGTCTCATTTTCCTAAATGAGGATAGGTGGAGTGAGCAGAGAAAGATGAGAGGTGATTTGATAGTGGTGTACAAGATGATGAGAGGCATGGACAGAGTGGACAGCCAGAGACCTTTTCCCAGGGCGGAAATAGCTAATACAAGGGTAATAATTCTAGAGTGATTGGAGGAAAGTATAGGAGGGATGTCAGAAGTAGGAGTGGTGGGTGCGTGGAATGCACCGCCATGAGGTGTCCTTCTATTCTGAGACGGTGCCTTCTGATGCTAGACTCTCCCACAACAGGAAATATCCACTCTATCTAAACTTCTCAATATTCGCTAGGTTTAAATGAGATTTCCTCTCCATTGAGCACAGACCCAGAGCCATCAAATGATATTCACACATTCCCAGGATCATTCTTGTAAACCTCTTCTGGACTCTCTCCAATGCCGGCACATTCTTTCTTAGATATGGGGCCCAAAACTACTGATGATACTCCAAATATGGTCCGACCAATGCCTTATTAAATCTCAGCATTACCTCCTTGCTTTGGTATTCTAATCCTCTCAAAATGAATGCTAAATGTGTGGTACGGTGGCGTAACAGTTAATGCGTTCGTTTTACAGAACCAGCGATCACTGATTGGGATTTGATTCCTGCTGCTATCAGGAAGGTATTTGTATCTTCTCCCCGGGAGAAGATACAAAGGCGGGAGGAGAAGATGGCAGCGCGATGCAGCGCGACGCAGCTCTCCGGTGAAATGATATCATATCTGTTAAATAGGGGCTGTGGACAATTCTGATTTGATGGAGACAGATGTGAAAGCACAGAGGAACATCTGGAGAAATTTCCGAAACGCTGGTTTGCTGCCGCTGTTACTGCGATCGAGAATCTCCGGAGGGAAGGCCCCAAAATCCCCGGCTTTGCCTGCTGCTGGCAGCCAAGGCTGAGGTCGAAACATTCAGCAGAGATTGTGCTTGGTACTTGGTGTCGGAGGGCTGATCGGAGGCTCGAAGTTTTCGGATGACTCAGAGTCAGACTGTGGTCGGGCATGGCAGGGAGAGTTTTCCTCCTTCTCCCGTCTGCGTGAGATGTGGGACATTCGAGAGACTTTGAACTTTTTTACTGTGCTCATGGACTGTTCTTCATCAAGTTATGGTATTGTTGCACTGTTGTAACTATATGTTATAATTATGTGGTTTTTGTTAGTTTTTCAGTCTTGGTCTGTCCTGTGTTTCTGTGATATCACACCAGAGGAATATTGTATCATTTCTTAATGCATGCATTACTAAAGGACGATAAAAGAGGACTGCGTAATCTAATCTAATCTGACGCGCGAGTCGGATTTCCTCACTCACTCCAAAGATGTAGGGTTAGAGTTCGGGTTAGTAGGTGAGGGCATGCTGTGTTGGTGACGGAAGCACCGCGACACTTGTGGGCTGCCCCCAGCACAATTTCTCGCTGATCTGACTTGACGCAAAATGACACGTTTCACCATATGATTTGATGTTTCGATTTACCAAGAGGCTGCAGATGCTGGAAATTTGGAGCAACACACAAAGGCACCAGAGAACCACAGCTAGTCAGGTTACATCCCTCAATCCAAAATATCAACTGTCCATTTTGCTCTGGAGGCCCAAACCTATGGTAACTGCTCTACCTCAGTCCATTTTCCCCTTTTAGCTTCTCCCTCTCCCTTTGTAAGGTGAATATGTTCCTTTAGCTGTCCTTAACTAAATAAAACCGTGTTGTAAAGTATTTTATATAAAGGACGATTCTGAGTTATTTGGAAACATTTATTTGTTCACTCTGCTAGATGGATGAGGACAGCAAGATCAGGGGAATACACCAGGGCTGAAATGGCTAACGCGAGAGGGCACGGTTTTAAGGTGCCTTGGAAATAGGTACAGAGGAGTTGCCAGGGGTAAGTTTTTTTTGTGCAGAGAGTGGAACGGGCTGCTGGCGACGGTGGTGGAGGCGAAAAAGATAGGGTCTTCTAAGAGACTTCCTGGATGGATAGATGGAGCTTAGAAAAATGGAGGGCTATAGGTAAGCCTAGGTAGTTCTAAGGTAAGGACATGTTTGGCACAGCTTTGTGGGCCGAAGGGCCTGTATTGCGCTGTAGGTTTTCTATGTTTCTATGTTTCTATACCTGTGACAAATAAAGCTAATCTCCTTAAGTATGCCCGGAGGCCTCGATGCGAACAGTAATGAATGATAAGCATTCAATTATATATTTATTACGACATCAGTTATCGCAGCTGCCCCCTGTTGGCTTGGTATGGATGTGGCCTCCTTTTGTTACTCTCTCCTCTTGTAACATTAGCACAAGGGAAATTCAGTCATGTGAGAAAAACCTCTTCCTTTGTTTTTTTTCCCTAAGGGCTATTTTTATTTCTGCCCATCAATAATTTAAAGAGTGTGAAGTTCGGTTCCTCCTACTTCCTAACACTGGCAGATACAGCTCGAATCACTTTCGCTGGGAACTGACCCCAGAATACTGACCCATCTAATCCATGCTGATCCATTGAAACTGCGTACTCCCATCACCCTGCACCAGGACCATAGGCCTCCTTACTCCTGCCATGTACCTATCCAAACTTCTCCTCAATGTTGAAATCGAGCTTGCAAGCTCCATTTGTGTTGGCAGCTCATTCCACAATCTCACAACCTTCTGAGTGAAGAAATTTTCCCTCATGTTCCCCTTAAACTTCTCACATTTCACCCTTATCCCATGACCTCTGGTTGTAGGCCCACCCGACCTCAGTGGAAAAAGTCTTCTTGCACTTACTGATCTATACCCCTCTTGTACACCTCTATCAAATCTCCTCTTATTCTTCTACGCTCTAAGGAATAAAGTCCTAACCTATTAAATCTTTCCTTATAACTTAGGTCCTCCAGACACAGCAACATCCTTGTAAATTTTCTCTGTACTCTTTGAACCTTATTTACATCTTTCCTGTAGGTAGGTGACCAAAATTGCACACAATACTCTAGATTAGGCCTCATCAATGTCTTATACAGCTTTGACATAGCATCCCAGAGTCATAGATCAAGGCCTTAAATCCATGCCGACAGTCACTCATTTACACCACTGCTTCCCTAACCTCATCCATTCTCCCACGTCCCCGTCAGTTCTCCTCAGAGTCTCCCACTCACCCCAACACCAAGAGCTATTTACAGTGGCTGGTGAATCTACTGATCCGATCCGCATAGCTCCGGGATGTGGGATGCAACCGGACCTCCTGGAGTGTTACTGGTCACGGGAGAACATGCAAACTCCACGCGGACAGCACCCAAGGTCAGGTTTGAACCTTGTACAGGAGCTTGAAGACACATTCTATGATTTAGGAATAGCACTCTTCCCTGCCCCTTCCGACTTCTGAATGGTCCATGGTGTGGCACGGTAGTGTCATGGTTAGCACAACATGACCTGGGTTCAATTCCCACCGTTGCCTGCAAGGAGTTTGTACGTTCTCCCAGTGACTGCACGGGTTTCCTCCGAGTGCTCTGGTTTCCTCCCACAGTCCAAAGGCGTACCGGTTGGTAGGTTAATTGGTCATTGTAAATTCCCCTGTGATTAGGCTAGGGTTAGGCTGGGGGATTGCTGATCAGTGCAGCTTCAAAGGCCAGAAGGATCTATTCTGCACTCACAACACGCTGGAGGAACTCAGCAGATCGGGCAGCATCCGTGGAAATGATCGGTCGACGTTTCGGGCCGGAACCCTTCGTCAGGACTGCAGAGGGAAGGGGCAGAGGCCCTGTAAAGAAGATGGGGCACTACACTGTATTTCAATCAATCAATCGATCAATAATGAGCCCTTGGACACATAACCTTATGATTTTGCTCTTATTCTGCACTATTCATTTATTATTTATATATTTCTTATTGCAACCAGTAGTAAATTTTGTGTCTTGCTGCCACAAAACAACAGATTTCACAACACATACCAATGACAATAAAGCTGATTCAATTCATTCTTGTGAAAATTGTACTGAATTTATGTTTAATTGATGTTTTTGTTCGGAACGTGACGCCAAGTGGCTGTGACTCTGTGGCAGGTAAGTTTTCCTTTGCACCTGTGCCGATATGCTCATGTGTTTAGACATTAAACTTCGGCAAATGCTGGGGTATCTCAGCAGGTTGGGCTTCGTCTATGGAGTGGAATAAACAGGCAGCACTTCGGGCTGAGACTCTGCATCAGGACGGGAAAGGGAGGGGGAGGAAACCAAAGCAAGACGGTGGGGGGAGGGGAAGGAGTACAAACTGTCAGGTGATAGGCAAGACCAGGTGAAGAGGAAGTTGTGTGGGTGGGGGAAATGGAGGATAAAGTGCAAAGCAGGAAGAGGACAGATAGATGAAGAGAAGGGCAGAAGCCAGAATAAGAAGATTGGGGTGGGGGTGGTGGAGGGGAGGAGTACAATACGGCAGGTGATAAGGAAGGTGTGTGCGAGAAAGTGAAGGAGAAGGGAAACCAGTGGGAGCTGATAGGTAGAAGAGGTGAAGTGCTGACAAACTGGACAGGACTGGGAGACAGAGGCTCGACTACTTCCATTACTGCCCAACTTGGAAGACTTTCATTAGGTTGAGTATGAAGTAATCGATATGAGAGTTCAAAATGTCTATATGCAAGCTCCACGGAATCATCTTGCTACTCTGCCCACCAAACCATACCTACTAATAATTCTAATTTAATGTCTATTTGTGAAAATCTCCTCCCATTGAACTCTAATGTAGCGTCTAATCTTGAACCTAACCTGTGATTTTATTCCAATCATATCTTTGGACCTCAGGCAGCGTCTGTGGAAGGGAATAAACAGTCGATGCTGTGAGCCAAGGCTCTTCGTCGGGACTGGAAAGGAAGGGAGAAGAAGCCAGGATAAAAAGGTGGGAGTTGGCAGGTGATAGGTGAACCCAGGTGAGAAGGGCAAGACAGGAGAGTCTGTGAGAGGGGAGAAAGGGGAACGACGTTAGAAGTGGGGAGATGATAGATGGGTAAAGCAAAGGACTGAAGAAGGAGGCATCTGATTGGAGGAGGCAGTAGACCAATGGAATAAAGTGAAGGAAGTTGGGGACCAGAAGGAGGATGGTGAAGGCATCATGGGTACAAAAGAAAGGAAAACAGAGGGGGAGGGTGGGAAACCAAGGGGAAGGGTCATCATAAATTGAAAATCTACACCCTTAAGTTTTAGACACTTTATTCATTATCATCATTATGTGCCGTTCGTGGGCGATCATGGTCTGTCTGTGACCATGATTGTTCCTGGCAAATTTTTCTGCAGAAATGATTTGCCATTGCCTTCTTCTGGGCAGTGTCTTTACAAGACGGGTGACCCCAGCTATAATCAATACTCTTCAGAGATTGTCTGCCTGGCGTCAGTGGTCGCATAACCGGGACTTGTGATCTGCGTCAGCTGCTGATACGACCCTCCACCACCTGCTCCCACGGCTTCTCGTGACCCTGGTCGGGGTGGTGGGGGGATTAGCAGGTGCTACCCCTTGCCCAGGGGTGACCTGCAGACTAGCAGAAGGAAGGAGTGCCTTAAACCTCCTTTGGCAGAGACATATCTCCACCCCACCAGCCAACCAAGGTAATACAAAAGGAAAAAACAGTAACAGAATGCGAAATATAATGTTGCAGTTGAATTGTATTTATTTATTTATTGATTGATTGATAGATACGGTGTGGAACAGACCATTCTGGCCCAATGAGCTGTGCTATCCAGTATCTCACCTATCTAACCATAGACAAATCACAGGACAACTTATAATGACCAATGAACCTGCCAACCGGTACAACTTTGGACTGTGGGAGGAAACCGGAGCACCCGGAGGAAACCCACGCAGTCATGGGGAGAACAAACAAACCCCTTACAGATGGTAACGCACACAAAGTGCTGGAGAAACTCAGCAGGTCGGGCGGCATCTATGGAAAAGAATAAACAGTCGATGTTTAGAGCTGAAACCATTCTTCGGGACTGAGAAGGAAGGGGGGAAGATGCCAGAATGAAAAAAGTGGGAGGGGGGGAAGAGGCTAGCTGGAAGGTGATAGGTGAAGCCAGGTGGGTGGGAAAGGTCAAGGCTGGAGAGGAAGGAGTCTGATAGGAGAGGACACTAGGAGAAAGAGAAGGAGGAGGGGAGTGCAGGGGAAGTAACAAGCAGGTGAGAAGAAGAAAAAGGTCAAAGTGGAGATTAGAGGAAGTGGGAGGGGTGGGATTTTTTCACCAGAAGGATGCCACGTAGATGGCTCTGGAACAGAATCCAGGTCATTTGCGCTGTGAGCCGACGTGCTAACTGCTACGCTACTATGCCGTCCTGCGGTCATAGGGAGGCATGTTCAAACTCCTTACAGGTGGCGCCAGAATTAACTCTGACACCATGAGCTGTAATAGTGTTTCACTAACCGCTACGTTACGTAGCAATTAGGTATCGCTACTCACATTAGGCGTGACGCGTGGCCAAGTGGCTAGGGCGTTGGGCTCACGATCTGAAGGTCGTGGGTTCCAGTCTCGGCCAAGGCAGCATGTTGTGTCTTTGAGCAAGGCACTTAACCACACGCTGCTCCAGTCCACCCAGCTGAGAATGGGTACCGGCAAATGCTGGGGGTTAACCTCGCGATAGACTGGCGTCCTCTCCAGGGTGGAGGGGAGGAGTATCGTACTCTCAGTCGCTTCTCACCACAGAAACCAAGATAAGCACCAGCCTGATGGGCCACAAGGCTGGGGACAGACTTTGACTTTGACTTACATTAGGCAGATCACGCTAGTTACAGTGCTTTCACATTTGTGAAAACCAGTTTAACCCTGTGCTTTGAAGGCAACTACAGCCTGCCCTGCCGAAAATACAACTTTCTGCAACACAAGACTTTATAGGGACATAACTATTGTGATGTAGCAGGACTACTTGCATAGAATGGCAGAATGTTTATGATGGGCTGAGCGGCCTTGTCTTGTGCTGTACACCTCTGAGACTCTGTGTTCCAGATGGAGAATAACTGAGCCAGGGCATTGATCAAGTTTGTTGTCACGTGCACAAGCCCATGGCTGCGCAGGCACAATGGAGCTCTGACTTGCAGCGGCATCTCAGGCACAGAGAATTAATGAAACACAACAATCAGAAGAGAAGCATAAATTAAACATAAATTATCCAAAAACATTCAAGAAAGGAGGTGGTTATAACAAGAAACATAAAGACTCAAAGTTCATTTATTCTCAAAGTACGTACGCAGTGTGTAACCCTGCGATTCATCTCCCACAGGCAGCCACGAAACAGAGCAACACCACCGAACCCATTCAAAGAAAAACATCAAGCACCCAGCGCGCAGGAAAAGAATAAATCATGCAAATGGCAAATAAACAAGCCAATAACACATAGAAAAAAAACGGGAATAGTCCATTGCAGAGCAAGTTAGTGATAGTGTTGCTTCTCCCACTCCCATCGGGCAGAAGATACGAAAGCCCGAAAGCCCGTACCGCCAGGCTCAGGGACAGCTTCTATCCCCCTGTTATCAGACTCTCGTACGATCACTGCCAATCTCCCGCATTATGATCCTGCGCTTTATCATTTACCTGCACTTTCACTGTGGCTTTTACACTTCATTCTACACTGCTCTAGCTCTACCTCGTCCTACCTTAACGCCCTGTGTAATGACATGATCTGTATAAACAGTACGCAAGAGAAGCTCCTCACTCTATCTCGTACTTGTGACAATAATAAGCCATGACAATACCAATATACTGAGGTAGTAATTCGGGTTATGCCAGTTGGTTCAGGAACTGAATGACTGAGGTGAAGCAGCTGGTTTTGAACTGATAGTGTGGGACCGCAGGCTGCTGTACCTCCTGCCCAACGGTAGCTGGGGGAAGTTGGCGTGACTTGGATAGTAGGGATCTTTGATGACAGATGTTGCCTCTTTGAGGCAGCACCTCCTGTAGGTACTACCAATAGTGGGGAAGGGTGTGCCCTGTCTCCACTACTCACTGCAGTCTCTTAGACCATTAGACCTTTAGACATCCGTAGAAGCAGATTTAGGCTATTCTAGATTATGAAGACACGCAGTCCTCTTTTATTGTCATTTAGTAATGCATGCATTAAGAAATGGTACATTATTTCCTCCGGTGTGATATCACAAAACACAGGACAGACCAAGACTGGAAAAACTGACAAAACCACATAATTATAACATGTAGTTACAACAGTGCAACAATACCATAACTTGATGAAGAAGTCCATGAGCACAGTAAAAGTTCAAAGTTTCTCAAATGTCCCACATCTCACGCAGACGGGAGAAGGAAGAAAAACTCTCCCTGCCATGCCGACCACAATCCGACTCTGAGTCATCCAAAAACTTCGAGCTCTGATCAGCTCTCCGACACCGAATACTGAGCGCCATCTCTGTCCGAGTGATTCGACCTCCTTCTTGGTCGCCAAAATCAGGCAAGGCCGGGGATTTTGAGGCCTACCCTCCGAAAGATTCCCGACCACACAGTAACGAAAGCAGCGAACGGGCATTTCAGAAATTTCTCCAGATGTTCCTCTGTGCTTTCACGTCCATTCTCCATCAAATCATAATTGTCCACGGCCCCTACTTAACAGATACGATATCATTTTTCACTGGAGGGCTGCGCACACACAGGCGCGCCGCCATCTTCTCTTCCCGCCACATTTGGCTCATCAAGTCCACTTCACATTCCATTATGGCTGATATGTTGTTCCTCACATTCCTCTGCCTTCTCCCCGTAACCTTTGACACCTTGCTGATCAAGAATCCATCAACCTCCACTTTAAATATACCTAATGACTTGGCCTCCACATTCGTCTGTGGCAATCAGTTCTGCAGATTCAGCCCCATCCTTTCTTAGGTAAAGAGCCCAAAACTGCTCACAATACTCCGAGTGCCATCTGACCAATGCCTTCTAAAGACTCAGCTCTATTTCTGAGATTCCTTAGACTCCCTGCTTTCTTATAATGGGCTTGACCTTGCCCAAGACCAACTCAGGGGGTGGGAAAACCAGTTGTGCGGTTGGATCATGGAGGACTTCCCACATTGCACAGTATGAGTCAAAATTCCCGCAGAACAGCACGGAGATTGTGGAAATTTCAGTAACTGTGTGGAAGAACAGAAATCTCGTGAAACTATTGGAGGTCCTGAGATTGGACACAGCTGATGGCTAACAATTTTTTTAACAAGTCTGGGAGTAAGTACCTTAGTGAAATTCAGACACCTGTCAGTTTCAATTGACTGAGAGAAAGTTATGATGTTCTTGAGCTAATTTAAATGTACATACACATTACCTAGTGTCACAACGGGTGGATAAAACTGCCCAACACATCATGGCACCTGCCTATCCATCATCAAGGACAGATATATAGAAAGGTGCCAGGAAAAGACCAGAGATGTCACAAAGGATCCGTTGCTCCCTGCTCGTGGGCTCTTTGTCCCACTCCCATCAGGGAGGAGGCTACGTAGCATCCACAGCAGAACCAACAGACTCAAAAACAGTTACTTTCCCCAAGCAGTAAGGCTGATCATAACCACCACCCACTAATCCAGCCCACCACCACACACACCTCACTTTATGTACGTACATACGATCAGAATCAGAGTCAGAAAGTCAGGTTTAATATCATTGGCATATGTCGTGAAATTTGTTGACTTTGTGACAGCAGTACAATGCAATGCATAATAATTGAGGAAAAAAACTGTGAATTACATTGTGCATATAACCCCTAAGGCGGTTGGATGACGTATCATGTCACCTCCTGGCAGCTCCTGCAGCCGAGCTGATGCCAAATGTACTGCTTCGCATTCCTTTGGACCACATCCGCGAGGCTGAGAGGGGGATCTTGATGTCTGGGCAGCCCAGGATCTCCATATTCATCACCCAGGTCTGTGCCCCAGAGAGAAATTATTACCAGCCATTGTCTACTTAGACAGACGAAGCCATTATATTATACATTATATATACTTACTTCAATTCACAATTTTTTCTCTAAACTGTGTGGCCACTGGGAGATCCTGCTTTCTCTGGCAGACAGAGCGTAGGTGTTCAGCAAAACTATCTCACACATTTTAATTCCACGTCCCGCTCTGATATGTCTATCCATGGCCTCCTCTACTGTAAAGATGAAGCCACACTCAGGTTGGAGGAACAACACCTTATATTCCATCTGGGTAGCCTCCAACCTGATAGCATGAACATTGACTTCTCAAGCTTCCACTAATGCCTCACCTCCCGCCTGTACCCCATCCATTACTTATTTATTTATATACACACATTCTTTTTCTCTCTCTCCTTTTTCTCCCTCTGTTCCTCTCACTATACCCCTTGCCCATCCTCTGGGCTTCCCCCCTTCCCCCTTTTCTTTCTCCCTAGGCCTCCTGTCCCACGATCCTCTCATATCCTTTTGCCAATCACCTGTCCAACTCTTGGCTCCATCCCTCCCTCCTGTTTTCTCCTATCATTTTGGATCTCCCCCTCCCCCTCCAACTTTCAAATCTCTTACTAGCTCTTCTTTCAGTTAGTCCTGACGAAGGGTCTCAGCCCGAAACGTCAACTGTACCTCTTCCTAGAGATGCTGCCTGGCCTGCTGCGTTCACCAGCAACTTTTATGTGTGTCACTTTAATATTTATTGTGTTTTCTTTCATTGCATTCTTTGTGTATTTTTATGCTGTATCAGATCCAGAATAACGTTCATTTTGTTTTCCTTTACACTCGTGTACTGACGAATGACAATAAAAATCCTTAAACCTTGAATGAAGCATCGAGGAAGTTAAAGAAGGCAGCCGTGCAGCCAGATTTTCTGCATTGCTTAATATTTCAATGATTTCCTGTTAGATTACAAACAGGAAGTAATTGGAACCAGAGCTTCTTAAAGTTAACCCAAGCTATTGCCGACTCAGAATACTCTCCACTCCTCCCTGCATTTCATTTTGCAACCACAGGAGAGGCAGCATTTGCCTTAGTCAACGTAAAGCAGGCCACTCTGCCCACTGAGTCCATGCTAGCCCATTTTATCCTCCCCACTTTCCTGTCAGCCCCTCCTAGTTTCCGCCACTTCCTCACACACTAAAGACAACTTATGGGTCTCTATAAACTCTGGTCAGACAACTTTTGGAGCATTGTGTTCAGTTCCAGTCACCTCATTACAAGAAGGATGTGGAATCTTTAGAGCAGATGTATCAGGATGCTGTCTGGATTAGAGAGCATGCTATATGAGGATAGATTGTGCGATCTTTGGCATATATCTTTAGAGGAAAGGAGGATGAGAGGTGACCTGATAGAGGTGTACAAGAGGAATAGATCAAGTGGACAATCAGACCTTTTCCCAGGGCTGAAAAGGCTATAATACGAGATGGCATAATTTTAAGGTGATTGGAGGAAACTAAAGGTTAGTTTTATTCACAGAGAGCATTGGATGCATGGAATGCTGGTGGTCGAGGCAGAAAAATTTGGGACACTTAAGAGACTGTTAGATAGGCACATAGATGATAGAAAAATGGAGGGCTGTCTGGGAGGGAAAGGGTCAGATTGATCTTGGAGTAGTTTAAAAGTTCGGCACAATATTGTGGGCAAAAAGGCCTGTACTGTGCTGTAATGTTCTATGATAAGGACAACCTACAGTAGGCAGGTAACTTGCCAACCCAGATGTGGGACAAGGCTGCAACAAATGGACGAAACCCACTCAAGTCTCAGGGAGAAATGGGCATCCTGATAGTATCTGAGATCAGGAGCGAGCCTGGGTCACAGGAGCAGTGAAGCAGCCTCTCTGCGAGTTGTTAGCTGTGAGGAGGATGCTAAGAGGATGCAGGGTGACTTGGATAGGTTGGGTGAGTGGGCAAATTCATGGCAGATGCAATTTAATGTGGGTAAATGTGAAGTTATCCACTTTGGTGGCAGAAATAGGAAAACAGATTATTATCTGAATGGTGGCCGATTAGGAAAAGGGGAGGTGCAACGAGACCTGGGTGTTATTATACACCAGTCATTGAAAGTGGGCATGCAGGTACAGCAGGCGGTGAAAAAGGCGAATGGTATGCTGGCATTTATAGCGAGAGGATTCGAGTACAGGAGCAGGGAGGTACTACTGCAGTTGTACAAGGCCTTGGTGAGACCATACCTGGAGTATTGTGTGCAGTTTTGGTCCCCTAATCTGAGGAAAGACATCCTTGCCATAGAGGGAGTACAAAGAAGGTTCACCAGATTGATTCCTGGGATGGCAGGACTTTCATATGAAGAAAGACTGGATGAACTGGGCTTGTACTCGTTGGAATTTAGAAGATTGAGGGGGGATCTGATTGAAACGTATAAGATTCTAAAGGGATTGGACAGGCTAGATGCAGGAAGATTGTTCTCGATGTTGGGGAAGTCCAGAACGAGGGGCCACAGTTTGAGGATAAAGGGGAAGCCTTTTAGGACCGAGATTAGGAAAAACTTCTTCACACAGAGAGTGGTGAATCTGTGGAATTCTCTGCCACAGGAAACAGTTGAGGCCAGTTCATTGGCTATATTTAAGAGGGAGTTAGATATGGCCCTTGTGGCTACGGGGGTCAGGGGGTATGGGTGGGGCTGGGGCGGGGTTCTGAGTTGGATGATCAGCCATGATCATAATAAATGGCGGTGCAGGCTTGAAGGGCCGAATGGCTTACTCCTGCACCTATTTTCTATGTTTCTATGTTTCTATGTCCCGCTGAGCTGGCCATTTATTTACGCTCAGCGGTGGAGCGATTATCGTTAAGGTTTTGCAGCGCCAGCAGTTGGGGATCAATTCTCACCACTGTCCGTTCTCCCCATGACCGTGCAAGTTTCCTCCGCGTGCTCCCGTCTCCTCCCACATTCCCAAGGCGCAGGGTTAGGGTCAGTGAATTGTGGGCACGCTATGTAGGCGCTGGACATGCGGACTGTCCCCAGCACATCCATAGGCAGTGTTGGTCGTTGATGCAAATTATGCATTTCACAGTACATTTCCATGTTTTAATGTACATGTGACAAATAAAGTTAATCTTTAATCAATGTTATTTGTTCTTTTCTGTTCTCCTTCATTATTATATCGTTCGTGTTCACTCAGCTGGTGACTGTAGAAGATCAGATCCCCTACAAAACAGCAAGAAATTGGCCAAAAGTATTTGAAGTAGTAATAAGGCATTTTACAGTCAGAAACCTGCGCCAAGCACATCCTGTATTGTATTAAAGTGGCCTAGTTTAACAGAACACCTGCTGCCAATTTGCTGGGTACCAGGAGAAATTCATTTCCCACAGCTAAAGCATCTAATTGGGTGGTGGGGTGGAGATACATCTCCACCAAAGGAGGTGTAAGGCACTCCTTCCCTTTACTAGCCTGCAGGTCAGCCCTGGGTAAAGTGTAGCCCCTGCTTAGTCCCTCCACCCCGATCAGGGTCACGTGAAACCATAGGAGCAGGTGGTGGATGGTCGTACGAGCAGCCGGTGCAGATCACAAGTCCTGGTTATGTGACCACCGACACCAGGCAGACAATCTCTGAAGAGTATTGATAATGGCTGGTGGGGGTGCGGTGGCGGGAGGGGGTCACCTGCCTTGTGAAGACATTGCCCAGAAGAAGGCAATGGAAAACCACTTCTGTACAAAAATTTGCCAAGAACAATCATGGTCATGGAGAGACCATGATCGCCCACGTCATATGACATGGCACATAATGATAATGATGATGACTAAATTGATGTACTTATTTATAGTTGAGTTCTTCAGATGGCAAGAAAACAAAAGCATTCATTGTAACTTGGTACATGTGGCAATAACAAAACTAATTAATTACCAATTAAATCCATATTTTGGAAACTTCCATTATAGCAGAATCTCCTGTACTTATCCTATCTGCCTACATCAGAACCACATCATTCTTAGCCTTGCGTTTGCCTAAATACCTCTGAAGCATAGTGATTGTAATTGGCTCCACCACCTCCTCTGGCAGCGTGCTTCAAATAGCAACTACTCCCTGCTTAAAAGACACTTCCTCCTCAAATCCCCTTTAAAGCTCCTTCCTCCTCAAATCCTCTTTAAAGCTCCTTCCTCTCAACTTAAACATAAACCCTCTCGTTTTTGATACCTACCATGGGAAAATAAAGTTGGTAATCTACTCCATCTATGTCTCTTATTATTTTCTATAGTCCCGTCAGGTCAGGCCATGGTCTTGTTCGCTCCAGGCAACACGAGCACAGCCCATCCAATCTTTGCTGAAAACTAAAGTCCTTCAATCCAGGCAAAATCCTGCTGAATCTCCTCTGTACTCTCACTAGCTGTGCAGATGCTCAGAGCTGTGTGAGACCTCGATGGGGGAATTAGGTGTCATCTAGTATGTAGGTAGCACAGCAGTTAGCAAAACACTTTACCACCTTGCCATTGGGTTCAATTGCCACTGCTGTCTGTAACGAGTTTACACATTCTCCCCATGACCGTGTGGGTTTCCTCCACAGGCTCCGATTTCCTCCCACATCCCAAAGACATTCGATTTAGTGAGCTTCGGTATTCTACGTTGGTGCCAGAAGCATGGCAACACTTTGAGGCCGCCCCACCCCCCCGCCCCAGCATCCAGCATGTCCTCGGACTGTGTCAGTCATTTCATGCAAGCAGTACATTTCACTGTATGTTTTGATGATAGGTATATAGATGGGAGAGGGTGTGGTCTGGCTGTAGGTAGATAGAACTAGACGGAATGTCAGATTGGCATGAAATAGATGGACCGAAGGGCCTCCCTCTGTACTGTAGTACTCTACGACTTGCAGGAACACATATCCACTTATAACGTGGGATTCAAGGCTCAAGATTCAAGATTCAAGATTGCTGAATATCAATTCCTGTACACAGGTGTAGAAGAGAATGAAGTAATTGTTACTCTGGGTCAGATGCAGCACAAAAAAAAGGATAAAGACCAGAATAATAAAAAAACACAGTAAATATAAATACATAAGATAGCTTATATACTGTACGTAGATTGATTGTATGTCCATATAGAGTGTCTGTACGTAAGGTAACTGACAGGAAATGATAAAGTAGTGGTGACTGGGGGTATGGTGGGGTGGATTAGTGGGTGAAGGTATTGATCAGCCTTACTTGGGGAAAGGAACTGTTTTTGAGTCTGGTGGCTTTGGTCAATGGGAAAAATAAAAGAGTGTTGTTATGGAAAGCGCAATACTGTTGGTTTTCTAGGAATGAGATCCCGCTAATGCGGGTGTACATTGTACAGTGCTTTATATAGTTATACACATGCAATAGATGCTGACAATTAATAACCTGGGTTATTAAGTAACAGATGAATCCCATTGACCTTTCGGAATGGCTCCAGCATTGTACAATTTATTGTGTAATAAAGAAAGTCTCCTTGAGCATCATCACCTTGTCATGAAAGAGTGGCTCGTGACTTCCTGAGATCCCAAGTGTGATGCTGTCTGGAGCTTAGCCGTTTGGCACTTAGCTCCTAGTAGCTCCTAGTAGGGTCACCCATGGCAGTAAGGTCAACGAAGAGTTTCCAGCCAAACAGTGATCTTCAACAGTGGACCTGATGGAAGGTGGTGAGACTTTACATTGGCAGTGAAGGTGCAGGAAGGCTAAAGCAGTGAATGGTCTCCAGTCATCTTGCACTCCATGTCACTGGACCCCGACCCTGATCTGTCAAGGACTATGAGGTTGATTCCTGTGCATCAACCTCCCCACGTGAGACAAAGTCATGCACAGGCGTTCTCTATTGAGGGCATTCACCTTCACATTCCCGTTATGTGGATCCCGGATCGACCTCTACAGCCAGCTGAGGACCCACTGACTGCCAGCCCCTTAGGAGTACATCGTACCTGACTCAAGTGGTTGCACTACAACTGAAGCAGTAGAGATAACTTCCCAGAAATGGACAAGTAGACGTGGAAGTTACATTAAGGCAAGTGTTAACGGCAATGTCCTGGCAAGCATAGCCTGGGGCTGTTGTAGTCAAATGAGACCACCAGAGACACCTCTGCTTACTGCAGAGGAGATATGCGGGCGTGACTGTGGTACTCTCTACTCAAGCCAGACGAATGAGGCATCTGTAGTGAAAATTTCCAGAAAGTCTTCCTAAAGCATAGCATCCTTTTACACAGTAGGGGTGTCGGAGACAGACAAGCTAGGAATAACAGTAGGATGGAAAACTGCTGAGGGGCAATCTTCAATCTACTATCTTCAAAATATCATTGTTTGTCAGTTTGAAGTTCCAATTGAATTTTAACACCTACAAGTAAGGAATTCAAACCAATGCAATTTACAAAGTGGTCAATATGCATAACTAATAAGCCAATTCTCTATAAAAATAGTAGTTTCTGTCCTGGCTTCAGAACAGTGTGGGTGACAGGAGCCACGCTGTTCTCCTTGTGCACAAGTAAATAAACGACTGTTTGAGTCGTACGCTATGTGTGTTCTGGGCCCAGTTATTTTACTTTGTCATTGGTGATGACACATTGGTGGGAGGGGCATGAAGGATTCAGCTGTGGGTCAATGGGACTAGGCAGAATAGCAGTTTGGCAGGGACTAGATGGGCCGAAGGGCTTGTTTCTGAGTTATAGTGCTCTATAACTCTCTGACCTGGGCTCAGAAATCATGCACATTGGTCGCTCAGGTCACCCATGCTTAGCTCTGCTGTTACAGTCACTAGTCTGAATGCAACATTGGGAGGCGTCACCACATGGAAATTAATCTGAAATATTCCTTAATTATTGTTCAAGCAAATATTAGGTAATTATAGATAATGGAGACTCATTGAGCAAGGATGAGGTGGAAGAGATTGAAATTGTCAGCATACAAGTATTTGTTTATGGAGAGTTTGAGGAAAAGTGCCATCAGAATGCCTGGATGTCACACTACTGAAATGTTCCCATATCCTATAGACTCACTTTCAAGGACTCTTCATGTCATGTTCTCAATAGTTATTATTTATTTATTATTATTATTTCTTTCTTTTTTGTGTTTGCACAGTTTGCTGTCTTTTGCACTTTGGTTGAACACCCACGTTGTTGTGTCTTTCATTGATTCTATTATGGTTATTATTTTATTATGGATTTATTGAGTATGCCTGCAAGAAAATGAATCTCAGGGTTGTATATGGAGACATATATGTACTTTGATAATAAATTTACTTTGACGTTTAACTTTTGAGAAGGCTGTGGTGTGGCATTCAACTCAAAGTTTGAAATTCACACCTTTAGGTTCAATTTCATCTCCAGTGTATGCTGACTTGTTGAAGATCTAGTCAGGACTTTCTGAATCACATTTCAGATGCTGGAAGTATTCAGTGGGCCAGGCAGCATCCGTAGTGGGAAATGGGCAGTCCATGTTTTGGGTCGAGACCCTTTATCTGAAATGAAGGATAAAGTAGAGATGGCCCCTTAATCACCTGCCTATCACTTCCCCTTTCCCCACCTGTATCCACCTATCATCTACGCAGCCCTTGCTTCAGCCATTCCCTCCACCTGTTTATACTGGAAATTTTTTTAGTGGCACAGTGCCGTGGCAGTTAGCACAACACTTTATATGCAGGCGATCTGGGTTTATTCCTGCCACTGCCTTTAAGGAGTTTGAATGTTCGCCCTGTGACCACATGGGTTTCCTCCCATAGTCCAAAGACATATCGGTTGATAGGCTAATTGGTCATTGTAAATTGTCCCATGATCAGTCAAGGGTTAAATTGAGGATTGCTGGGCAGTGAGGCTTGGAGGGCCAGAGGGGCCTAATCCACTCTGTGGTTTAATAAATATCATCGGTGGCAGCATCCGTACATCTCGAGACAATGGTGTGACACTTTTTCTGATGGTTCTTGGTATTGTAGACTTGGGGATCTTTGCACTTTCTAGAGTGTCTGTCCACCCCACACTAGAGTGACAGTCTCTTTCACAGAGGCTGCAGATGAAGGAGGAAGGTGCCCTGGTTTTTCTTTGGCTCTCTAGTTGGTCCTTGCTACCTCAGCATGTTGTACACCGCTTTTGACTGTTGCCCTCCAAGCTGTCTGGTCTTCAACTGAAGAGGTCGATGCCTGCCAGCCTCATCCCACGCTTGCAGACATCCCTGTAGCAGAGGCATGGTCTTCCTCATAGGCGGTGACCCTCACTCAGCTTGCCGTGCAGTACGTTCTTGGGAATGTGTCCCTGGTTCACTTGTCTGACCTGGCCCAACCATCTGAGGTGTCTGTGGCTGAGTAGTGCGTGGTCGCTGGAGGTGTCATCTTGTTGGTGATCCTGTCCTGCCAGGAGATGTGCAAGATGTACCTGAGGAAGCGTAGGTGGAGCGAGTTTAGCCTCTTCTCTTGGCTGGGGTATGGCATCCAAGCCCTGCAGGCGCCGAGGAGTGTGCTGAGCGCACACACCTGGTACACAAGCAGCTCGGTCTTCTTTGTCAGCTGTCTGTTGTTCCACACTCTCCTGTTCAGCCTGGCCATGACAGCCGCAGCTTTGGCAATCCTGCTGTTCACCTCTGCTTCAGGGGATAGGGAGCTGGTGATGGTCGACCCAAGTTAGGTGAAGGAGTCGACTACATCAATGGTGATGTCTGGGGGAGGTTCCACACTCTGGGCCAGGACATTTGTCTTCTTCAAACTGATGGTTAACCGAAGCTCCTTGCAGGCATGGGCGAAGTGGTTAACCAGTTGTTGGAGCTGGTCTTCAGTGTGTGACGTCAATGCTGCATCATCTGCAAACAGATAGATAAATAAATAAATACATACATCAATAAATAAATCAACAGATAAATAGATAAATCTCTCCTCTTATCTTTCAGTCCTGATAGGTCTAAAACCAAAACACTGATGTGCTTATGTTTTGAAATTATCTGCACAGATGGCATGTAGGACAAAGTTTTCCACTGTGTCTCCACACATGTGACAATAACAAACCAACTGCCAAATCTGAAGTTCAAAGCACATATGTATGTCAGCATATACTGCCTTAGCATATATGCTTTTCTGCAAGAACACTCCTTGTGGATATGCTTAATGGTGGGGAGGGATTTACCCATGATGGACTGGGCTATTTCCACTACTTTTTGTAGGCTTTTGTATTCAAGGGCATTGGTGATTCCGTACCAGGTCGTGAAACAACCAGTCAATATACCCTCCACCGCATATTCATAGGAGTTTGTCAAAGAAGCATGCCATATCTTCGCAAACTTCGAAGGAAGTAGAAATGCTGCCATAACTTCTTTGGAATGGCACTTATATGCTGGATAAATCCTCTGAACTGATAACGCTGAGGATATTAAAGTTGCTGACCCTTTCCACCTTTGATCCCCGATTAGGACTGGTGCATGGACCTCCAGCTTTCTCCTCCTTTTGTCAATAATCAGCTCTTTGCTCTTGTTGACATTAAGTAAGAGGTTGTTGTTGTGGTCGCAACATTCAGCCAGATTTTCAGTCTCCCTCCTACACTGTTACATAGTTAGCATGAATGTTGAGTCTGATTATAAAGATAATCAATACTGCTCATATGGGAAAATACGCTCGGTAGCCACTGTGTTAGGTACAGGCATCGACCCTAGTGTGGTCTTCTGCTGCAATGGCCCAGCTACTTCAAGATTTGATGTGTTGTGCTCTTCTGCACGTCACTGTTGTAATATGTGTTTACTTGAGTAACTGTCGCCTTCCTGTCAGCTTGAACCAGCCCGGCCATTCTCCTCTGACCTCTCTCATTAACAAGGCATTTTCACCCACAGAACTGCCACTCTCTGGATTTTTATAATGTTTTTCACACCATTCTCTGTAAACTCTCCTGATTGTTGTGTGTGAAAATCCTAGGAGATCAGCAGATCCTGAAATACTCAAACCAGCCTGTCTGGCACCGACAATCATTCCACTGTCCAAGTTACTTAGATCACATTCCTTTTCCATTCTGATGTTCGGTCTGAACAACAACTGAACGTCTTGACCGTTCTTTTATACTTTGAGTTGCTGCCACATGATTGGCTGATTAAATATTTGCATTATCAAGCAGGAATATTGGTGTATCTAATAAAGTGGCCGGTTAGTATAATTGCAATTATGGTTGAGTTCTGGTCAGTGATGAACTGGGAAAACAATATTGTTTCAACAGTATTCTGAAAGGCTCAAATGATGAATTAAAGGTCAGTTCATACATTGCAGTATGAGGATGAGATCTCTTCAATATACGGGAAACTTTCAAATCAGAGAATACTGTTCCAAATGAAGGGTCTCGCTTCAAAATGTTGACTGTCCATTTCCCTCCACAGTTGCTGCCCGACACATTGAGCTCCTCCAGTATTTTGGAGATGGAATTTTATTCATAAAGTTGCCAAGTTATACTCAATGGCCACTTTATTAGATTATGAAGACACGCAGTCCTCTTTTATTGTCATTTAGTAATGCATGCATTAAGAAATGATACACCATTCCTCCAGTCTGATATCACAAAACACAGGACAGACCAAAACTGAAAAAAACTAACAAAACCACATAATTATAACGTATAGTTACAACAGTGCAACAATACCATAACTTGATGAAGAAGTTCATGAGCACAGTAAAAGTTTAAAGTCTCTCAAATGTCCCACATCTCACGTAGACAGGAGAAGGAAGAAAAACTGTCCCTGCCATACCCGACCACGGACCGACTCTGAGTCATCCGGAAACTTCGAGCTCTGATCGGCTCTCCGACACCGAGTACTGAGCGCCATCTCTATCCGAACGATTCGACCTCCTTCTCGGTTGCCAACAGCAGGCAAAGCCAGGGATTTTGAGGCCTTCCCTCCAAAAGATTCCCGACCACGCAGTAACAACAGCAACAAACGAGCGTTTCAGAAATTTTTCCAGATGTTCCTCTGTGCTTTCACATCCCTCTCCATCAAATCAGAATTGTCCACGACCCCTATTTAACGGATATGATATCATTTTTCACCGGAGGGCTGCGCACGTGCGGCACACTGCTCTCTCTCCTCCTGCCGCCTACTTGTTAATGCAAATATCTAATCAGACAATCACATGGCAGCAACTCAATGAATAAAAGCATACAGACATGGTCAAGAGGTTCCTCCAATCACCTTAAAGTTATGTCTCCTTGTATTAGCCATTTATGGGAGAAAAATCTCTGGGTGCCCACTCAATCTATTTCTCTTATCATCTTGTACATGAGCCTGCAATGCCCAATTACACTCATGTGACCTATTAATCTACTAACCTGTATGTCTTGGGAATGTGGGTGGAAACTGGAGCACCCAGAGGAAACCTACACAATCATGGGGAGAACATGCAAACTCCTTACAGACAACACTGGGAATTGAACCTAGGTCACTGACAGTGTAAAGCCTTACACTACTGTTCTGCCCACAATTATATATTTATGTATTTCATATCTGTACTTCTAAATTTATTTTTATATAAATCTTTATTCTGTATAATTGTTGAGTGCTGTTTTTTTCTGTTGCATGTCACACCCTCGCCAACATCACAACAAATTCCTAATCCATGTAAATGTATAGGGTGAATAAAATTTGTCCTTCCTCCTTGCTGATGGCAAAAGAAACAGTGTTGAACTGGATACGTTATCACAGGACATGAAGAGCTTTTATAGGGGAAAAAACTTTGAGTTTCTCTGGGATATACAGTGCCCATAAAAAGTATTCAACTCCCTTGGAAGATTTCATATTTTATTGTTTTACAACATTGAATTACAGTGGATTTAATTTGGATTTTGTTGACACTACTACCACTATGTCAACTCAGGCCTAGGGGGCCGGCATCAGGCAAAATTTTCTGACACTGATCAACAGAAAAAGGCTCTTTCATGTCAAAGCGAAAACAAATCTTTACAAAATGATCTTAATTAATTACAAATAGAAAACACAAAATAATTGATTGAAGTAGATGCACCTTTGGCAGTAATTACAGCCTTGAGTCTGTGTGGATAGGTCTCTATCAGCTTTGCACATCTGGACGCTGCAATTTTCCCCATTCTTCTTTACAAAACTGCTCAAGCTCTGTCAGATTGCATGAGGATCGTGAGTGAACAGCCCTTTTCAAGTCCAGCCACAAATCCTCAATTGGATTGAGGTCTGGACTTGGCCACTCCAGGACATTAACTTTTTTGTTTTTAACCCATTCCTGTGTAGCATTAGCTTTCTGCTTGGGGTCATTGTCTTGCTGGAAAACAAGTCTCCAAAGTCGCAATTCTCTTGCAGACTGCATCAGGTTTTCTTCCAGGATTTCCCTGTATTTTGCTGCATTCATTTTACCCTCTACCTTCACAAGCCTTCCAGAGACTGTTGCAGTGAAGCATCCCCGCAGCATGATGCAGCCACTACCATACTTTACAGCAGGGATGGTGTGCTTTTGTTGATGTGAGGTGTTTGGCTTATGCTAAACATGGCATTTAGTTGATGGCCAAAAAGCTCAATTTTGGTTTCATCAGACCACAGGGCCTTCTTCCAATTGACTTCAGAGTCTTACATATGCCTTCTGGCAAACTCTAGCTGAAATTTCATGTGTTTTTTTCATCAGTGCCTGTTTCTTTGCTACTTTCCCATAAAGCTGCGACTGGTGAAGCACCCAGGCAACAGTTGTTACAGGCACAGTCTCTCCCATCTCAGCCATTGAAGCTTGTAGCTCCTCCAGAGTTGTCATAGGTCTCTTGGTGGCCTCCCTCACTAGCCCCCTTCTTGCACGGTCACTCAGTTTTTGAGGAGGGCCTGTCTTAGGCAGATTTACAGTTGTGCCATATTCTTTCGATTTCTTGATGATTGAAATTAATTGTACTCCGAGGGACCGTCAGTGACTTGGAAATTTTCTTGTATCCATCTCCTGACTTGTGCTTTTCGATAACCTTTTTGTGGAGTTGCTTGGAGTGTTCTTTTGTCTTCATGGTGTAGTTTTTGCCAGGATACTGACTCACCAGCAGTTGCACCTTCCAGGTACAGATGTATCTTTACTACTATCAATTGAAACACCGTGACTCCACATGGTGATCTTCATTTAATTAATTATGTGACTTCTAAAGTTCTAAAGTTGGGTCTTTATTCTTTGGAATGTAGAAGGTTGAGAGGGGACTTGATATTTAAAATTATGAGGGGGATTGATAGAGTTGACGTGGATAGGCTTTTTCCATTGAGAGTGGGAGAGATTCAAACAAGAGGACATGAGTTAAGAGTTAAAGGGCAAAAGTTTAGAGGTAACATGAGGGGGAACTTCTTTACTCAGAGAGTGGTGGCTGTGTGGAACGAGCTTCCAGCAGAAGTGGTTGAGGCAGGTTCGATGTTGTCATTTAAAGTTAAACTGGACAGCTATATGGACAGGAAAGGAATGGAGGGTTATGGGCTGAGTGCAGGTCGGTGGGACTAAGTGAGAGTAAAAGTTCGGCATGGACTAGAAGGGCCAAGATGGCCTGTTTCCATGCTGTAATTGTTATATGGTTATAAAACCAAATGGCTGCTCCAATGATGATTTGATGTGTAATATTAAAGGGGGTGAAAACTTTTACAATAAATTATTTTGTGTATTATATTTGTAATCAATTTAGATCACTTTGACACAAGATAATCTTTATCTGTTGATCAGTGTCAAAAAAGCCAAATTAAATCCACTGTGATTCAATGTTGCAAAAGAATAAACTTCCAAGAGGAGTGAATACTTTTTAGAAGCACTGTATGTGTTCATATGAGTTCGGCAGTTAGCATATAACCTTACAGCCCCAGTGATCAAGTCCCTCGCTGTCTGCAAGAAGTTTCTACATTTTCCCCATGACCGTGTGGGTTTCTTCCAAATGCTCCAGTTTCCTCCCGTATTCCAAAGCCGTGCAGGTTAGACACAATATTAAAAAAGCACAATAAATATAAATACATAAGATAGATTAGCTACACAGATTGACTGTATGTCCATAAAACAACACTGCACAGGACAGTGTGTATATAAGATGGGTGACAGAAAATGATAAGGTAGTTGTGATTGGGGATGTGGAGGGGTGGGGTAGTGGGTGGAGGTGTTGATCAGACTTACTGCTTGGGGAAATAACTGATTTTGAGGCTGGTGGTCCTGGCGTGGATGCTATGTAACCTCCTCTCTGATGGGAGTGAGACAAACAGTCCACAAGCAGTCTGTGGCAATGAAACTGTGTGTGTGTGTGTGTGTGTGTGTGTGTGTGTGAGATTCATGAGAACGGAGTTATGTAACTGTCCACAGACTAATTATAATAGACATCTAATAGATCTCCATAGGCTTCTGAAAACAACTAGACACATTCCCAGGGTTTAAGATGATTAGGAAAAGAATCTCAGCCATCTGGCAAGAGTCCATTGAAACTAAATGAAACATCCCAGACAATGCATCTCTGTACCAACACAGCGCTGGAATGAGCCAAATTTGTAAAAAAGTATTAAGACCTACTGAAGAGAACAGTTTGGCTGAAGATGAAGAAGGACCAACTGACTGGATGTGATACAAAACTGACTGGGCTGAATTCGATAGCTCTCCAAGATCACCAGGAGAGTAGATGGGCTGAATGGCCACAGGCTAGGGAAATGTACACTTAAGGTGAGAGAAGAAAAATTATCAGAGAGCTGAGGGCAACTTTATCACAAAGAGGATAGTGAGCAAATGGAAGAAGCTGTCAGAGAAAGCTGTGGAGGCAGGTACAGTTACACTGTTTAAGAGACACTAGGAAAGGCTTAGAGAATTATGGGTCAAATGCAGGATCGGCTTGGACATGGTGAAATTGATCGACATGGTCTCACTCTTGTTGTTTTGAGGTTGGTTCGAGAAGCTGGCATGTTATGTTGAAGTTGCATAAGACATTTGTGGGGCCTAATTTCGAGTATTGTGTGCAGTTTTGGCCACCTGCCTACAAGAAAGATGTAAATAAGGTCGAAAGAGAACAGAGAAAATTTACAAGGATTTTAGGATCTGAAGGACCTGGGTTATAAGGAAAGACTGAACAGGGTAGGAATTTATTCCTTGGAAGGTAGAGGATTGACAGGAGATTTGATAGAGGTATACAAAATTATGAGGGGTATAGATAAGGTAAATGCAAGAAAGTTTTTACCACTGAGGTCATGTGGGACGACAACCAGAGGTCATGGGTTAAGGGTGAAAGGTGAGAAGTTTAAGGGGAATATGAGGGGGAACTTCTTCACTCAGAGGGTTGTGAGAGTGTGGAATGAGCTGCCAGAACAGGCGGTGCATGCAAGCTCAATTTCAATGTTTCAGAGAAGTTTCATGGACGGTTAGGGGTATGAAGACTATGATCCCAGTGCAGGTCGATGGGAGTAGGCAGTTTAAATGGTTTGGCATAGGTCAGATGGGCCAAGAGGGCTGTTTCTGTGCTGTATATTTCTATGACTCTATGACTCTAACCAATAGGTTGAAGGGAAGTCGCTGTTCTTGAACCTGGTCAAGTGGGACTTCAAGTTTCTGTACCTCCTGCAAGATGGTAGTTGTGAGTAGGTGGTGGCCATCTTTGATAATGGATGATGCTTGGATTTTCAAAAGGCCCTTCACAAGGTGCTGTACATGAGTCTGCTAAATAAGATAGATAAGGAGAGTTGGAGGATGTTGTTTACTCAATCTTCGGAAGGGCTTTGACAAGGTACCACACATGAGGCTACTTAACAAGGTAAGAACCCATGGTATTACAGGAAAGACACTAGCATGGGTAGAAGTTTGGCTAGCTGGCTGGAGGCAAAGAGCATGAATAAAGGGGCTTTTTCTGATAGGCCTCCTGTGACTAGAGTTGTTTCTCAGGGGTTGGTGCTGGGACTGCGTCACTTCATGCTCTCCTGTATGCCAATGATTTGGATGATGGAATTGATGGCTTTGTGGACGATACAAAGATAGGTGGAGGGGCAGGTAATATTGAGGAAGCAGAGAGACTGTAGAATGATTTAGACAGATCAAAAGAATGGGCAAAGAAGTGGCACATTGAGTATATTGTAGGGAAATGTATGGTCATGCAGTTTGGCAGAAAGAATAAAGGTGTAGACTATTTTCTAAACAGGGAGAAGATTCAGAAATCTGAGGTGCAAAGGGAATTGGGAGTCCTTGTGCAGGATTCCCTAAAAGTTAATCTGTTGGTTGAGTCGGTGGTGACGAAGCCAAATGCAATGTTTGCATTCATTTTGAGGGACTAGAATATAAAATTAAGGCTGTAATACTGAGGTTTTATAAAGCATTGATCAGACCACATTTGGAGTATTATGAGCAGTTTTGGGATGCTTCCTGCAGTGGCAGAATCTAAGACCAGAGTGCACAGTCTCAGGTTAGAAAGATATCCCTTTAGAACAGAAATGAGGAGGAACTTCTTTAACCAGTGGGTGGTGAACGTGTGGAATTCATTGCCGCAGACTCTGCGAAGGCCAAGTAATTGGGTATATTTACAGCGGTGGTTGATAGGTTCTTGATAATTAAGGGTGTCAACGGTTATGTGGAGAAGGCAGGAGAAGGACATTGAGAGGGAAGATTAACCGGCCATGGTGGAATGGCGGAACAGACTCTTTGGGCTGAATGGTCTAATTCTGCTCCTGAGTCTTACGGTCTTAGTCTCTAAATAATACTTAGCACATTCGTCACAACCGTAAGCTGAGCCTGGAAGGAAGGAAATAAAAATATATGTTCTGACAACATTACAGGAAGCATTTCCTTTTGGTCTGACAGACAATGGAGCTGACCGCAAGACCTCCCACCTCCCCCCCCAGACCCATGTCAGTGAACAAATTAAAGAAACTACTTGCTTTCAGAATCCCCCCTAAGGCACAGCCAGTCCTCAGACACAGAGCTCTGCAATACGATGGCAGATGTCCACTTAAATAAATCCAGGTCATCATCGTCCACCTTCAACACTATTAGTTAAACTTTCCAAGAACGTAGAACTGTACAGCACAGGAACAGGCCCTTCGGCCCATAATGTCTGTGCTGAGCACAATATCAAATTAAACTAAACCTGTTCGGTCTGCACACGATCCATGTCTCTCCATGCCCTGAATACTCAGCCTCTGAAATGCCAATATTGGTTGCTAATATTGTCTCATCTCATAGACATGGAACAGTACAACACAGGAACAGGCACTTTGGCCTACAATGTTGTCCAAATAAGTTAGTAATCAAATAGCCAACGAAACTAATCCCTTTTGTCTACACAATGCCCATATCCCTCCATTTTCCTCACATTCATGTGCCTATCTAAACAGCTCTTTGAAGTAGATAACGTATCTGCTTCTACCACCACTCCCTGTGTAAAAGGTATGCCCCTCACATCTCCTTTGAATATCATATGTGTAACCAGGAGGCCGTGCAAAATCCGGATTTGATGGGGACAGCCGGGAGAAGCGCAGAGGAACATCTGGAGTAACTTCTGAAATGCCTGCTTCGCTGCCGCTGCTACTATGCGATCGAGAAGCTCCAGAGACAAAGGCCCCAAATACTTGGCTTTGCCTATCGCCTGTTGCTAGGGCCGGGGTCGAAGCGCTCGGCAGAGATGGTGCTCGGTGCTCGATGTCGAACAGGTGGTCGGAGGCTCGGAGTTTTCGGACGGACTCGGAGTCGGACTGTGGTCGGATGCTTCCAGTGTGCTGCATCGGCAAGTTGGCGGCGCTGGAGGTTCACCGTCGGCGTGAGATGATGGGACTTTCGAGAGACTTTGAGACTTTTACTGTGCCATGGTCTGTTCTTATCAAATTACGGTATTGCTTTGCACTGTTGTAACTATATGTTATAATTATGTGGCTTTTGTCAGTTTTTAAGTTGGTTTGTCATGTGTTTCTGTGATATCATTCTGGAAAAACATTGTATCATTTCTTAATGCATGCATTACTAAATGACAATAAAAGAGGACAACGTGTCCTCATAATCATAATAGTCATAATAATTACCCCCTCTCACTTTAAATGCATTCCCTGTGGTATTAAACATTTCAACTCTGGGACAAAG
This sequence comes from Mobula birostris, assembly GCF_030028105.1. Lineage (NCBI taxonomy): Eukaryota > Metazoa > Chordata > Chondrichthyes > Myliobatiformes > Myliobatidae > Mobula > Mobula birostris. The sequence continues at coordinate 149,704,329 of NC_092378.1, forward strand.
ATATTGTCTGTCTACTCAATCTATGCCGCTCATAATCTTATAAACCTCCATCAGATCTCCCCTCAGCGTCCGCCACTCCAGAGAAGACAACCCAAGTTTGTCCAAACTCTCTTTGTAGCACGTGCCCGCTAATCCGGGCAGCATGCTGGTAAACCTCCTCCACACCTTCTCCATAGCCTCAACATCCTTCCTACAATGGGATGACCAAAACTGTATGTTATACTCCAGATGCAGTCTAACTAGAGTTTTATAAAACATAACTTGCTGACTTTTGAACTCAATGCCTCAACTAATAAAGGAAAGCATGACACATGCCTTCTTAACCACCAGATCAACCTGTGTAGTCACTTTCAGGGAGGCATGAACTTGGACCCCAAGATCCCTCTGCTCCTCAACACTGTTGAGCGTCTTGCCCTTAACAGTGAACTGGCTTTTTACACTTGTTCTTTCTAAAGTATTGTGATGCTGTTAGAACATCCTTCAGCCCACAATGTTGTGCTGACTTACACCAAGTCAGTCTAACTCTTCCCTCCTACAGAGCCCTCCATTCTTCTTTCATCCATGTGCTGTTTAAGAGTCTCTAAAATGTCCCAAATGTACCTGTTTGCACCAATGCCCCTGCCGGCATGTCTCACACACCCACAGCTTGCTCTGTAAGCAACCTACCTCTGAAATTCCCCCTATACCTTCCTCCAATCATCTGCGTGTGCAGCCCTCCGGTGAAATTGATATCGTATCCGTTAAATAGGGGCCATGGACAATTCTGATTTGATGGAGAGGGACGTGAAAGCACAGAGGAACATCTGGAGAAATTTCTGAAACGCTCGTTCGCTGCTGTCGTTACTGTGTGGTCGGGAATCTTTCGGAGGGAGGGCCTCAAAATCCCCGGCTTTGCATGCTGTTGGTGACCGAGATGGAGGTCGAATCGCTCGGATAGAGATGGCGCTCAGTACTTGGTGTCAGAGAGCTGATCAGAGCTCGAAGTTTTCGGATGAGTCAGAGTCGGACCGTGGTCGGGTATGGCAGGGAGAGTTTTTCTTCCTTCTCCCGTCTGCGTGAGATGTGGGACGTTTGAGAGACTTTGAACTTTTACTGTGCTCATGGACTTCTTCATCAAGTTATGGTATCGCTGCACTGTTGTAACTATATGTTATAATTATGTGGTTTTGTTAGTTTTTTTCCGTCTTGGTCTGTCCTGTGTTTTGTGATATCACACCGGAGGAAATAATGTATCATTTCTTAATGCATGCATTACTAAATGACAATAAAAGAGGACTGCGTGTCTTCATAATCTAATCTAATCTTAAAATGATGCTCTCTCCTATTACCCCTTTCCCCCTGAAGGAAAGGTTCTGGCTGTTCACTCTATCAATGCCTCTCATCATCTTATATATTTCTATCAAGTAACCTCTCACTCTCCTTTGCTTCAAAGAGAAAAGCCCTAGCTGACCCAATCTAATCATGCTCTCTAATCCAGACAGCACCCTGGTAAATCTCCTCAGCACCCTTTCTAAAGCTTCCACATCCTTCCTGTAACAAGACCAGTAGAACTAAAAGATTTTGGTCCAAAATGTTGACTGTTTATTCCTCTCCATAGATGCTGCCTGGTCTGCTGAGTTTCTCCAGAATTTCATATGAGTTGATTTTCAGCATCTGCAGAATCTCTTGTTTTACAACCAAGTGTCTTTTAACCAGGGTTTTATAGAGTTAGAGCATTTCCTTGCAGCTCCTCAACATAATCCACTGACTAATGATGACCACCAGTCTATACGCGTTCTTAACCACCTGATCAACTTGCGCAGCAACTTTGAGGGATCTATATTGACATGGGTCCTGGGATCCTTCCGTCCTCCACACTGCAAAGAATCCTGCCATTAACTTTGTACAGTACTCTGCCTTCCAGTCTGACCTTCTAAAATGAATCATTTTGCACTTTTTTGAGTTGAGCTCCATCTTCTACTTCTCAGCTGTGTGAATTAATTTTGGAGTGGGCAGCACACCAAAGAAGATGATTTTACACATCCAGATCAAAGTATACCTTTTCCGCCCTCCCTGAGCAGCCTCTGGCCAAACGTGAGCAAAGGTACAAGGTAGGAATTTGGAAGAAAGTCAGCTGTGTGCTGAGGATCTTTGCTCCTTCCCAGGGAATGGTGCAAGAAGATGGGGAAGAATGAAAATAAACACCTCTGCAGAGGGCGGCACCGTAGCGTAACAGTTAGTGTATCGCTTTCCAGCACCAGCCATCAGCGATCGGGCTACAATTCCTGCCGCTGTCTATAAGGAGTTTATACGTTCTCCCGTGACTGTATGGTTTCCCCCAGATGTCCCGGTTTCTCCCACATTCCAAAGATGTATGGGTTAGGGTTAGCAAGAGTCCACAGTGGGGAGACTGGTTTCTATGATGTGCTGAACGATGCCCACAGCTCTCTGTGGTGTCTTGCATTCACAGGCAGAGCAGTTGTCTTACCAAGCCATGCTGTGTCTGGATAGAATGCTTTCTGGCAAAGGCCGACAGTGGTGTGCCCAATTTCTTTCCACTCCTGTAGAAGTAGAGGTATTGATGATTTTCATGGCTGTGGTGTCAACGTGGTTGGAGGGGTGCCTATCAGTGATGTTTACTCCGAGGTATTTGAAATGAGGTTCTCATCCCTCATGACCTCAGAGCAATTGATGTAAACATGAACAAATAATAAAATTGCACCTGAATGACTGAGTGATGTTGAAAACTACAGAGAACGATATTGTGCTGGTTCCCAGCCAGGCACCAATTCAGCCTTTCCTTATGATATAGAGGTGACGATGTTCCCAAGAGCTTCCTCATTGACAGGTGATTTCTCATTCGCAGGAGATTCCTCAATCCCAATGTACTTGCCTTCATTGGGGGCATTTATTATAAGTCAGGAAACCACGTTGCAGTACTTGGAGTATCATGCACATTTTCGGTCACCCGATTACAAGAGGGACATGGAGGCTTTGGAGAGGGTATGGAAGAGATTTACCAGGACGTTGCCTAGATTAGAGGCAGGAACTAAAAGGAGAGAGGAGAGAAATTGGGTCGTTTTCTCTGGAACATCAGAAGCCGAGAGGAGATCTGATAAAAGTTTATAAACTTAGACAGTAAGGATCTTCCTTCCAAAATGGAAAAGTAAAGTACTAGAATATTTTCATTTTTATATATCTATACAAGTATTATTTTTATGTTTTAGATTTATGTATTAAATTATTTTATACAGTACTGTGCAAAAGTCTTAGGCACATATATATAGCTAGGGTGTCTAAGACTTTTTACACAGTACTGTAGTAATTGTATGTATTGCACTGTACTGCTGCAAACAAAAACCCACAGATTTCATGACATATGTGAGTGATGATAAGCCTGATTCTGGTATGGGTCTCTATTGTGGACTGAGAGTGGGAAGGGGGCAGGGAGAGGGGAATCATGGCTGGGAAAAGGGGAAGGGAGAGGAGACGGAGCGGGAAGTACCAGAGAGACATTCTGTAATGATCAATAAACCCATGGTTTGGAATCAAGTGACCTTCCCTGATGTTTCAGGGCTGGGTGTGTCTGCACCTGCGCCACCCCCCACCTACCCGCCACTGGCACTCCTTCTCTGCCACCTGTCCCGCACCTTCCCGTGGCGCACTGCCCCACCATTCCCAACATCCTTTGCTCCCGCCAGATTTACAAACTCGCTCTCCACCCCACATCGACAAATACAGTACTGTGCAAAATTCTTAGGCACCCTGTTGTTTAAAGGAGATTTACAAGGCTAGATTTTTTACACAGGGTGTGGAAGGTGCTCTCTCACCTTGTGCCCTTACTTTCCGACTTTCCTACCCTGAGAAAAACAGTGATTATTCCACCCTAGGCTGGGACCAGGAAGGGTTGATCTTCCTTTTCGGGCTTAATATTTGCGCAACTTTGGAGTGTTGCAAAAAGCGGGGTTTTATTTCCTGGATGCTGACACGTCTCTCCCGTACGTTTTCAACATTGCTCTGGTTTCTCTAGAAGGTTTGTGTGCAGACATACAGGAGCCGGTTGTAACGGGGAAAGTCCCCACTCTGCACCGACAACCGGCAACGCCATCTTCCATGTGCCATGCATTTCTGACGAGTGCCAGAAATACACAGGGTAACAATGGACAGAGTTCTTTACCATCGCTGTTGTCCACAGGAAGCTGACAGGAGGCCTGATAGACTGAAAGAAATAGTGTGATAGCGTAGTAGTTAGTGCACTACTATTATAGTGTCGCTGTCTATAAGGAGTTTGCATGTTGTCCTTGTGACCCTGTGGGTTTCCTCCGTCTGCTCTGGTTTCCTCCCACAGTCCAAAGATGTATGGGTTAGTGGGTTAATTGGTCACATGGGTATAATTGGGTAGTGCGAGCTCATTGGGCCAAAAGTTCCTGTTACCTTGCAGTATCTCTAAACATAAAGATGTTTATAAAATTACGAAAGGCACAGATAGGGTAGACGGTAATAAATTTTACTTTTCAGATTCAGATTTAGCACGCATGTATTGAAACCTACAGTGAATGGTGTCGTTATCAAAAGACACACTGAAGATGCGCCGGGGGCAGCCCACAGGTAGAAATAGGGGATATGCATTTAAGGTGCGAGGGGTGAGAAAGTTCAAAGGAGATGTTGGGGACAAGCTTTCTTGACAGAGGAAGAAGGGAGTCTGAAGGGTGGTGGTGGATTTTGATATGGTAGTGAGGTTTTAGACAGACACAGGAATATGCGGGGAATGGAGGGATATGGATCATGTGTAGGCAGAAGAGTCATGGTGTCATAGAGTACCAGAGCAGAGAAACAGGCCTTTTGGCCCATCTAGTCCATGCTGACCTACTCTTCTGTCTAGTACCATCTACTTGTACCCAGACTATAGCCCTCCAAAACACTCTCATCTATATGCCTTCTCTTCTCTCAAGTGAACTTCTCTCAAGTGTTAACAATTGAACCCATGCCTACCATTGCCACTGGCGGCCCGTTCCACACTTTCAACACCGTCTCAGTGAAGATCCCCCTCAGCTTCCTCTAAATATTCCTCCTTTTCCCTTGAACCTAAGACCTCTAATCCTAGCCTCAACCAACCTCAGTGGAAAAAGCCTGCTTGCACTTACCCTATCTATACCCCTCATAATTTTGTATACCTCTATCAAATCTCCCCCTCATTCTCCTACACTCCAAGGAATAAAATCTGAACCTATTCAACATTTCCCTGTAACTGAGGACCCCCTCATGTACAGGCAACATCTTTCTAACTTTTTTCCTATATGCTTTCAAGTTTATTGATAGCTTTCCTGTAGCTAGGTAACCAGAATGCATACAATACTCCAACTATGGCCTCACCAACATCTTCCACAGCTTCAATGTAACACCCAACCCCTGCATTCAGTGCTCTGGTTTATGAAGGCCAACATGCTCTCTTCACAACCCTATTTACCGATGATATCTCTTTCAATGGATTATGCATCTGTGTCTCAGTGCCCTTACAATGTCCTGCCCTGGTTTACCTGCCAAAGTGCAACACCTTACGCTTGTCTTCAGTGTTTCCCTGGAGGGGGCCTCTAACACGAGAGGGCACAGCCTCAGAACAGAGGGACATCTATTTAGAATGGAGTTGAGGAGGAATTTCTTCAGCCAGGAAGTGGTGAATCTGTGGAATTCATTGACGCAGGGGGTTGTGGAGGCCTAGACATTGGGTATATTTAAGACAGAGCTTGATAGATTCTTGATCAGTCTGGTAATGAAGGGTTACAGGGAGAAGGCAGGAGACTGGGGCTGAGAGGGAAATGATTCAGCCATGATGAAATGTTGCAGCAGACTCGATGGGCCAAATGGCCTAATTCTGCTCCTATACCTTACAGTCTTGGGTCTTAAAATCTATCTGCTACTTTTCCAGTTGGTCCAGATCACACTGTAAATTTTGTTAGACTTCCTTGCAGCCATCTATGACCCAGTCTTGGTATCATCTAAAAATTTGCTGATCTAGTTTACCACATTAAATCATTAATAGAGATGATAAACAATGGATCTAGCACTGATCCCTGTGGCACACCGCAAGTCTCAGGCCTCCAGTCAGAGAGGCAGCCGTCTACCATCACCCTCTGTCTTCTCCTGCTAAGTCAATGTTAAAATCCTATTTACCTTTTACTATATTTGGGTTTAGCTTGATTTGGCATTGTGTCTGGCATTGGCATTGTGGGCTGAAGGGCCTGCCCGGTGCTGTACCATTCTATGCCCTATATTCTCTGTGTTTCTCATTCCCAGGAGATTCCTCATCCGCAGGAGTTAGCTCGCTGCAGAAGATTCCATCCTCCAGGTAATTCCTGTCATTCCCAGGTAATTTGTCACTCCAGGTAATGCCTCATTCCTATGGGTATTCCTCACTCCAAGGCTTTAAAGTTCAAATAAAATTATTATCAAAGTACATATATTTTACCATGTCTACCCTGAGGTTCATTTCCTTACAGGGAAAAAGAAAAACAGAATAATTTATGAAAAAATATCCTTAACCGAAGTCTAGCAAACAACCAACATGCAACAGAAGACAAACTGCAAATAAAAAATAAGACTGAGAAAATATGCTGTAAAGAGTCCTTGAAAGCGGGTCTAGGTTGTAGAAATGCTCAAGTAAGACACCCAGGCAAGTTCAGAAACTGTTCCTGAACCTGGTGCTCTGGGAGCTAAAGCTCCTGTACCTCCTTCCTGATGGTGCTAGACAGAACATAGAACATAGAATAGTACAGCACGTTACAGGCCCTTCGGCCCACAATGTTGTGCCGACCCTTAAACCCTGCCTCCCATATAAGCCCCCACCTTAGATTCCTCCATATACCTGTCTAGTAATCTCTTAAACTTCACTAGTGTATCTGCCTCCACCACTGACTAAGGCAGTGCATTCCACACACCAACCACTCTCTGAGTAAAAAACCTTCCTCTAATATCCCCCTTGAACTTCCCACCCCTTACCTTAAAGCCATGTCCTCTTGTATTGAGCAGTGGTGCCCTGGGGAAGAGGTGCTGGCTATCCACTCTATCTATTCCTCTTATTATCTTGTACACCTCTATCATGTCTCCTCTCATCCTCCTTCTCTCCAAAGAGTAAAGCCCTAGCTCCCTTAATCTCTGATCATAACCTATACTCTCTAAACCAGAAGACAGCATGGTCCTGACGGTGGAGGTTTTGATGCGAGATGCTGCTTTCTTGTGGCAGGTTGCATTCCACGTTAATGTGCTCAGTGGTGGGGAAGGCTTTGTCTGGGATGGTCTAGGCTGCATCCACGATCTTCTGTGACCTTCTCCATTCCTGGTTCCACACCAGGCTTTGACCCACTCCTCCCATTCCCAGGTAAGTTCTCACTCTGGAAAATTAATCATACCATTCCATCCCCGTGTCTACAGCCAGGTAGTTTATTGTCACATGCACACATACATCACAGGCAAAGCTCTCCACACCACTGAGCACACTCACGAGGAGCCCTGGCACAAGAAAGCAGCATCCATCATTAAGGACCTTCACCATCCAAGCCATGCTCTCTTTTTGCAACCTCCATCAGAAGGAGGGACAGGAGCCTGAGGTCCCACACCACCAGGTTCAGGAACAGTTGTTACCCTTCAACCATCAGGCTCCTGAACCAGCGTGGATAACTTCACTCACCCCAACACTGAACTGATTCGACAACCTTGGCTTACTTTCAAGGACTCTATAACTCATGTTTTCAATATACTTACTTACTTTTTTTTGTTTGCATCTTTTGACTTCTTTTGCACCTTGGCTGTTTGTTGGACTTCGTTCGTGCATAGTTTTTCATAAATTCTATTGCATTTCTTTCTTTCCCATAAATGCCTGCAAGAAAATGAATCTCGAGGTCATCATCGTAGCTTGTCACAGCAGACAGCCAGCCACTCTGGTGTTGTTTGATTGATGTTGAGCAGGTCACTGTCAGCTCAATCGGGTGAGAGTGGGCAGTTGCACAGAACATATTCAATCTCAAGGTAGTACATGGTGATATACATTTGCTTTGAACTTTGAACTTTTACATTAGATTAGATTATGAGGACACACAGTCCTCTTTTATTGTCATTTAGTAATGCATGCATTAAGAAATGATACAATGTTCCTCCAGTGTGATATCACAGAAACACAAGACAGACCAAGACTGAAAAACTGACCAAAACCACATAATTATAACATATAGTTACAACACTGCAAAGCAATACCGTATTTTGATAGAAGAACAGACCATGGGCACGGTAAAAAATAACTCAAAGTCTCTCGAAAGTCCCAACATCTCACACAGATGGTAGCAGGAAAAAAACTCTCCTTGCCATGAGCTTTCAGCGCTGCAAACTTGCCGATGCAGCATCCTGGAAGCACCCGACCACAGTCCGACTCTCAGTCCGTCCGAAAACTTCGAGCCTCCGACCAGCCATCCGACACCAAGCACCATCTCGGCCGAGCGCTTCGACCCCAGCTCCGGCCGCCAGCAACAGACAAAGCCGAGGATTTGGGGCCTTACCCTCCGGAGATTCTCAATTGCACAGTAGCACCGGCAGCAAAGCGGGCATTTCAGAAGTTTCTCCAGATGTTCCTCCGTGCTTCTCACGTCCGTCTCCATCAAATCAGGATTGTGCATGGTCCCTATTAACAAATACGATATCATTTCACCAGAGAGGCCGTGCACGCTGCGTCGTGCTGCCATCTTCTCCTCCCTCAAGGATCAACTTTATTCACCGTATACCTGTGTTAGGAATTTGCTGTGGTGTGTTGGTCAGGGTGCAAAATGCAACAATAGAAAACAACAACATTCAACAATTATAAAGAATAAAGAATTATATAAAAATAAAGTTAGAGGTTTAAGTACAGATATGAAATAAAATGTGCATAAATACATAAACACCAGCATGTATTTACACTAAAACAGATTTATAAGCAGTGGTTTAAAGTGTTTACAGTACTGTGCAGTGATAGGGAGGTGGGGGGGGGTAATGGATAGAGGGGGGGTGGAGAGGGTATGAACTAGAAGGGTTGATTAGATTATGAAGACACGTAGTCCTCTTTTATTGTCATTTAGTAATGCATGCATTAAGAAATGACACATTATTTCCTCCAGTGTGATATCACAAAACACAGGACAAACCAAGACTGAAAAAACTGACAAAACCACATAATTATACATATAGTTACAACAGTGCACAATACCATAACTTGATGAAGAAAGTCCGTGAGCACAGTAAAGTTCAAAGTTTCTCAAATGTCCCACACCTCACGCAGTCGAGAGAGGGAAGAAAAACTCTCCCTGCCATGCAGACCACAATCCGACTCTGAGTCATCCGAAAACTTCGAGCTCTGATTGGCTCTCCGACACCGAGTACTGAGCGCCATCTCTGTCCGAGCAATTCAACCTCTTTCTCCGTCACCAAAAGCAAGCAAGGCCGGGGATTTTGAGGCCTACCTTCCGAAAGATTCCCGACCACACAGTAACGACAGCAGCGGACGGGCGTTTCAGAAATTTCTCCAGATGTTCCTCTGTGATTTCACGTCCATTCTCCATCGAATCAGAATTGTCCATGGCCCCTATTTAACAGATACAACATCATTTTTCACCAGAGAGCTGCGCACACGCGACGCGCTGCCACTACTCCTCGAACCACATTAACTGCCTGGGGGAAGAAACTTTTAAGATTGCGTGAAGTTTTGTCTTAATAGCCTCATAGATTTATATGTTGCATATAATTCTATGCCCTAAGTTATTGACCTCTTTACAAATTTAACAAGGTCCTCTCTTTAACAATGTCTTTGCTCCTCATAATTTTGTACACATCAATTAAATCCCCTCTGAGTGTCTTCGAATCTAAAGAAAGCAAACCAAGTCTTTCCTCAGAACTATAATGGTCTAGCTTTGAAATGTTGTGATACACCCTTCCCAAAACAGTCATGTCCTTTCCGTAGTGCTGAGCTCACCCAGTGTTGTGGCCTTGCAGGGTTTATTTAACGATCTAGCATGGCAGCGGAGCAGTTAATGCAATCGCTTTGCAGCGGCAGCGATCATGATCAGGGTTCGATTCCCACTGCTACTTGTAAGGAGTTTGTACATTCTCCCCATGACCACCTGGGTTCCCTCCCACATTCAGAAGAATTATGGTTAAGCTTATTTATTTGTTTGTTTGTGGAGATACAGTGTGGACTAGGCCTTTGGGGCCTTTGAGCTGCTCTGCCCAGAAAATCCCCGATTTAACCCTGGCCTAATCACGGGACAATCAACCTACCATCCGGTACGACTTTGGACTGTGGGAGGAAACTGGAGCACCCGGAGAAAACTCATGTATTCCACTCGGAGGATGTGCAGACTCCTTACTGGTGACATCAGAATTGAACTCCCAACTCTGATGCCCAGAGCTGCAATATCATCGCATTAACCACTCCTCTGCCGTGGTTAGTAGAGGCCAATCCAGGATCCACATGTTCTGGTGCAGCGTGGGCAAGAGTGAGCGGTGACTGTGGTGAGTGGTTGGGTCTTTTGGTTGTTCAGTTTCTCCTTTCACAGCTGTCACTTGTTCTCTGCGGCACAGCGGAGGTCACTCTCCCGTAGAGCAGCTCCCTCTCGAACAGATTTCCTCCAGGTGTATCTACTGAGAGCAATGTCGTCCCAATTTTTAGATGTCACGTTGAAGCTCATCAGGCTGATTTTGATGTTATCTTTGAAACCTCTTTTTTGACCACCCACGGCTCACTGACCTTCCTTTAATTGGGAATAAAGGATCTGTCTAGGGAGACATGAGTTAGGCATCTGGCTGACATGACCTGTCCATTGGAGTTGGTGTTGCTTTATCATGGTGGAGATGTTGTTCATGTTGGCCTCCGCCAGTACCCTGGCATTACTGCATCTATCCTTCCAGATGATCCTTTAATTTACAGGCCCTTCAGCCCAGGATGTAATACTGACCTTTTAACCCACTCCAAGATTAATCTAATCCCTTCACTCCCACATAGCTCTCCATCTTTCTATCATCAACGTGCCTATCTGAGGGTTTCATACGTAGCACTAATGTTTCTGCTTCTGCAAACACCTCTGGCAGGGCATTCCACACACCCACTCTCTGTGCAAAAAAAACCTGACATCTCTCCAATCACATTAAAGTCACGCTCCCTTGTATTAGTTATTTCTGCCCTGCAAAACTGTCTCTGGCTGTCGACTTGATCTATGCCTCTTATCATCTTGTACACCTCTATCAAGTCACTTCTCATCCTCCTTTGCTCCAAAGAGAAAAGCTCGCTCAATCTATCTTCGTCAGACATACAGTGATGTACAAAAGTCTTAGGCACACACACATACACACGCGCACACACACACACACACACACACACACACACACACACACACACACACACACACACACACATATATATATGTGTGTATGTATATATATATATATAGAGAGAGAGAGAGAGAGAGAGAGAGAGAGAGAGAGAGAGAGAGAGAGAGAGCTAGGGTGTCTAAAACTTTTGCACAGTACTGTAGTAATTTTATGTTTTGAACTGTACTGCTGCTGCAAAATAATAACAAATTTCATGACATATGTGAGTGATGATAAATCTGATTCTGATTTGGGTCTCTATTGTGGACTGAAAGTGAGGAGGGGACAGGGAGAGGGGAGGGAGCGGGAAGCACCAGAGAGACATCCTGTAATGATCAATAAACCAATTGTTTGGAAGTAAATGACCTGGCCTGGTGTCTCAGGGCTGGGTGTGTCTGTACCCATGCCATTCCCCCACCCTGCCACTCCTTCTCTGCCACCTGTCCCACACCCCTCCCATGGTGCTCCACCCTCACTATTCCCAACATCTATAGTTGTACTGTGGGGAGCATTCCGACAGGCTACATCACTGTCTGGTATGGAGGTGGTGGTGGCTACTGCACTGGGCCGAAAGAAGCTGCAGAGGGTTGTAAATCTAGTCAGCTCCATCCTGGGTACTAGCCTACAAAGAACCCAGGACATCTTCAGAGAGCGGTGTCTCAGAAAGGCAGCATCCATTATTAAGGACCTCCAGCACCCAGGGCATGCCCTGTTCTCACTATTACCATCAGGTAGGAGATACAGAAGCCTGAAGGCACACACTCAGCGATTCAGGAACAGCTTCTTCCCCTCTGCCATCCGATTTCTGAATGGACATTGAACCCTTGGACACTACCTCACTTTTTTTAATATACAGTATTTCTGTTGCACATTTTTTAATAATCTATTCAATATACATAATTGTTTATTTATTACTTAATTGTTTATTTAATAATGTAACTTGTTTATTTATTATTATGTTTTATTTTATTTTTTCTCTCTCTCTGCTAGATTATGTATTGCATTGAACTGCTGCTGCTAAATTGACAGATTTCACGGCACATGTCGGTGATAATAAACCTGATTCTGATTCTGACATCCTTTGCTCTTGCCAGATTTACAAACTTGCTCTCCTCTCAACTTTGACAGATACAGTACTGTGCAAAAGTTTTAGACAACCTAGCTGCAGATATGCACCTATGACTTTTGCACAGTACTGTATGCTTCTAAACTTTAAAAAAATCAGTAAATCCTTTATTAATTAAAAATAACTGACGCAGTATTTGCCCTTTCAAAGCCGCTTGCTGCCTGCAGAAGGATTTGTAATTCTCTGAGGGTGATGGGCCATCTTTCAGATGTACATTGCAAACGAACACAACTCTTATCCAATTGCAAATAGGAAGGAGATTTCACTCATGCTGCTGTTAATTATTATTTTCCAAGAGACATATTTTAAAAGTTTGTTTTTTTTATCGATTATAAATTTCACATCAGACTTACCCTTTCAGAGCTCCCAGCTGGAATCTGCCAAAGTAAGCTTTAATTGAATATTTGTTCAGTCTAACTTCTGAATAATGTGTTCCACTCCCACCGCCATGGATGGTCTGACATGGATTGGAAACCCCCTGCGCACCCCCACACACCAGCCCATCACAGTGATGGAAGGAACAGCTTGCTCTTGCTTCTCTTACTTGGAAAGAGAAGCTGATTACATCGAGTCCACGGCACAGAAACGGGTCACCCTTCCTCTCTTTCACTTTTCACAGGACGCTCTTCCCCCTCAGTCTAGTGGCATAACAGTTGGCAGCTAAGAACACGGCACAGCTCAATACAGGAACTTCAGCCCCGATGCTGCGCTGCTCTTTTAGTCTACTCTGAGATCAATCTAACCCTTCCCTCCCACAGAGCCCTCCATTTTTCTGTCAACAATGTGCCTACTTTAGCTACTCTTTAAGCCGCTCCGGAATGATACCGTATTTGGGAAGTAGGATGCCGTGCACAATCCTGATTTGGTGGAGACAGACGTGAGAAGCACGGAGGAACATCTGGAGAAACTTCTGAAATGCCCGCTTCGCTGCCGCTGCTATTGCGCGATCGAGAATCTCCGGAGGGGAAGGCCCCAAATCCTCGGCTTTGCCTATTGCCTGTTGCCAGGGCCGGGGTCGAAGCGCTCAGCAGAGATGGTGCTCGGTGCTTGGTGTCAGAGGGCTGGTCGGAGGCTCGAAGTTTTGGACGGTCTCAAGAGTCAGCTGTGGTCGGGTGCTTCCAGGATGCTGCATTGGCAAGTTTGTGACGCTGGAAGCTCATGGCAGGAAGAGAGTTTTTCTTCCTTCTACCGTCTGCGTGAGATGATGGGACTTTCAAGAGACTTTGAGACTATTTTTTACCGTGCCCATGGTCTGTTCTTCATCAAATTACAGTATTGCTTTGCACTGTTGTAACTATATGTTATAATTATGTGGTTTTTGTCAGTTTTTTCAGTCTTGGTCTGTCTTGTGTTTCTGTGATATTTTTCTGGAGGAACATTGTGTCATTTCTTAATGCATGCATTACTAAATGACAATAAAAGAGGACTGTGTGTCCTCATAATCTGATCTAAATGTCCCTTAAATTATCTGCCTCTATCAGCAGTCCTGGCAGCTCGTTCCATGCTCGCACTCTGCCCTGTGTGAAATAGAGCTGCCCGTGGCATCCCCCGCCACCCCATACTTCCTTCCAATCACTTTAAAATTATGCTCCCTTGAATTAGCTCGTTGGTTCTCAATCTCTTCCTGTTCGTGGCCACTTGTAATTTTCATTTATCCCTGTGGCCACTTCCCCCACCCCTCATACTCTCCACTAAAGTTTTCTTTGGTCAACTGTGTGAATTATTCCAATATACAGTCAATAGTTATGTTTTAGCAGGTTACACGTATTACTAAACATGTCAAATATAATATAACAAATGAAACCCTGCTGGTTTCCTTGGCTGCGTAAGTCAAGGCAATACACACGACGGTCTCGGCAAACCCGTGAGATTGAGATGGCTCTCCCACCCTGAATCCTGTTTTGTGTAGATGCTGTGTAATTTGCTACCCTGTTACACTCAGTGCCAAGAAATAACAGACAGCACACTGCATACGATTAAAGAAATTATATTTATGAATCCTAGCTTAACTAAAGGGTTAGTAACGAAAAGAACAAAAAAGGGCCCATTGTAATTAAGCAGTCAATTAAACAGCGTGCACGGCCACTTCGGTGATGAATATCCGTTATTTGTCAAGTAGGGGACCGTGCACAATCCTGATTTGATGGAGACAGGCGTGACGGCACAGCGGAACATCTGGAAAACTTCTGAAATGTCTGCTTTGCTACTGCTGCTACTGTGTGGTAACCAGAATCTCCAGAGCAGAAGGCCCCGAAATCCTCGGCTTTGCATGTTTCAGCGGCCGGGGCGAGGTCGAAGGCGCTTGGCAGAGGATGGCGCTCGGGAGGCTGTATCGGAGAGGCTGCTTGGAAGCTCGAAGTTTTCGGACGGATGGACACGGGGTTGGCTGGGGTTGACTGCTTCTAAGGTATCAGCAAGTAGACGGTGCCTGGAGGTTTATGGCAGGGAGCTTCTCCCTTTTGCCACCTGCTATCGGGGACTCGGGAATCGATCGACTCAGGGACTTTGAGACTATTTTTTTTACTGTGCCTATGGTCTGTTCTTCATCAAATTATGGTATTGCTTTGCACTGCTGTAACTATATGTTATAATTATGTGGTTCTGTCAGTGTTAGTTTTTGGTCTGTCTTGTTTTCTGTGATATCACTCCGAAGAAACATTGTATCATTTCTTAATGCATGTATGCATTTCTAAATGACAATAAAAGAGGACTGAGAGTTCTCATAATCTAAATATGCACAAATTGGAGCTTAACTCTTCCAAAAGTAACATTCACCGATCCTCAGCCGACTATGGCACCCAGCTCCATCGAATCATGGTCCCCCACCGGGTCGAATCCTACAACTGGTTCTCTCCAGCATCTTGCCTCTTCACCTTCCACCGAACAAAAGGACCCCGGCTCACGTTCCAAAGCACCCGTTAGCTCTAACCATAACCCAAACACTGCTTCTACAGAAAGACGGTATGTTAGTAGTGAAACCTTTCCCAGGCTGTTACACAACAACCTTAAGGTCATTATAGTTGGGGGTGGCGATGGGGACAAGCTCCCACTGCCTATTAAATGCTCCCAATGGCGTGTGCCTCAAATAACCTCTGACAATCCCATCCAGCTCCTGGCCTTCATGTGTGGTAGAGCTACTAAGCCTGATGGAACTGCTTCTACTGATAGGAGAAGGGGCAAAGGCAGGTTACCAACACCTTAAAACCAGCTGCCTCGGGCAGGTGGGTCTTGTTAGCCGTGGTTGGCACCTCACCTTGGAGAGGGAAAACACTAAACACAAACCTCCGCTGCCTTGCGGCTATTCCCACTCACGGGGAAGACTTTGGGAGTGAACCTCATGGGGAAAAATTAGGAGTTGGAGTTCCTGAGGCAGCCCTACATTGAGTTCAATGCCAACTGGATACTCCTGAAATGCTGCTGGTGCCAAACTGTATCGGTCTCCAAAGTTCCGTTGAATTCATCAGATGTGTGGAGAGGGGGAGCCTACCGCATGGGCAACAGATTGCTGTCCATATCGTACTTCCCTGGCTTGTCTATCACGTAGACAGCTGGGACACAACATACACAGCTGACCCCAACCAATGAAGGGCCTCAACAGGTTCATATGAAAAATAAAACTATTTCAAAGCTCTGAACAAGAGACTTTATTTATAATCTATATAATATTCTTCCCGCCAGCAGTGAAAAAGTGCTTAATATTTTTATTTTGGGTATTTAGTGAGATCCTTGTGGCTGATGCAAACTAGTGAGTTTTTGAATATCTGGTTGCAACTTCATTGAAGGTAATCGAAGATCGCCTCTTTTCACCATATCAAGTCAGTTATGAGCTTTTGATAGCAGGTGAAGGGTGTGGTAAACCATATATATGTTGTAACTGGGTTAACTGTCTGGACACGCCCCTCTGCTGACTGCCCCTGTGGCTCCTCCCACAGTTCCTGAATAAAGGTGTTTGCCTTGTCCCTCCCCCTCAGTCTGTGGAGGTCATATTGTACAGTGAATAAAAGCCTTTCAGTATTTACCCTACCTCAGTCTTTTGGAGTTATTGAAGGTGCTTCAAAGAGCTTGACTAAAACCTCATTCACTAGATAAGAGGCGGGAAATCCAATTAAAAACAACTTTGCTTTCTCCCACAACTATGGAAACTTATATAAAATATCACTAGTTTTTCCAGAAATTTTGCTTGCTGCTGCGTTTTTGAATTTTGCTTGAAGTGTTCCATCATTCTGCAGCTCAATAAGACATTCTTGCAATGCATTGTCACCGTCATTCCCAAATGGATCCACCACCCAATCTGGAATATGCATCTCCAGCAGGTCTCTGAATGGAAGGTCCATAGTCTCTGAATGGAAGTGCAGTTGTTTCAAAAGATCAAGATATATAATCAGATCATCATTGTGCAATTCTATTTTAAGAGTGGCCAGTGAAGGAAATTGCATAAGCTCACGACATCCAAAATCGCTGCTGAAAAGTTTGAGTTTTCAAAGGAAAGCGGTGATCGCCTCTTTGCATGATATTGAGATTGCAGTTTTTTTCTTTGCAACTATTTAATAAATTCAGTTTTTCAATCATATCTGACAGGCAAAATCTGTCAGACTTAGCAGCAGCAATTTGATCTCCTCGCTGCTTATCACTTAGAAATGCTGCAATACTATCAAGAAAAGCGAATTGAACTTCCTTTTAAAATATGGTAAGTATCAGGGATTTAATAGGAGATAGTGATGCAGTGGCAGACTTTACGTGTTCTCGCCCTGGCAGGCGACCCCCCTGCAGTAACTGCAGCCTTCCTGTCATGTTCTGTAAGTATTACAGCACGCACGGGTCAGTGGAAGGCAACCGGAACCAGCCTCTTGCTGATTGGCCTTGCTCCAGATCGCCCTACCCAATCTGAAGTTTGTGATTTAGGAGTGGATGCGGAGCGGAGCTCGGCGGGCTGTCCTGTGGGGCATGAACGGTGATTTGTGCGGGATCAGAGATACCAAATGGCGTACCGCACACCCCCCCACCCCCACACTCACACAGGCTAAGCTGATTGGCCGTCTCATTTGCATCATCTAACATATTTTCCCATATTCAGGGTTCCAATTAAATAACATATACTCATTTCTTTTTTATCTCTATATTTTAGTAATAGTTCATTAAAACAGTGAAGTTATCATGGCTTCCTGGCCCTTTCAAACTCCTGCTGCCCCCAGTTTCTTGTATTTTATTTGTGGCCCCTACGGAATCTAAATGGCCCTCTCGGGGTCGGGGGGTCTGTGTATGACTCACATTATGAATCATTTCCATCCTGGGAAAAAGCCACTAGTTGTCCACTCTGTCTATGCTTCTCATCATCTTATACATCTCTGCCCTCCTTCATTCCAGAGAGAAAAGCCCTAGCTTGTTCATTATCTCTATTCCAGACAGAACACCTATAAATCTAAAATAATCTGCAGATGCTGGGGTCACAACACGCTGGAGGAACTCAGCAGGTCGGGCAGCATCCGTGGAAAAGATCGGGTGATGTTTCGGGTCCGCGACTCCTTGGTCCACACGTCCCTCCCCACAGATCTCCCACCCGGCACTTATCCCTGTAAGTGCAAGTGCTACACCTGTCCCTACACCTCCTCTCTTGCCACCATTCAGGGCCCCAAACAGTCCTTCCAAGTGAGGCAACATTTCACTTGTGAGTCTGTTGGGGTCATCTATTGCATCCGGTGCTCCCGGTGCGGCCTCCTCTACATCGGTGAAACCCGACGCAGATTGGGGGACTGCTTCGTCGAGCACCTCCATTCCGTCTGCCAAAATGGACAGGATCTCCCAGTAGCCACCCACTTCAACTCTGCTTCCCATTCCCATTCTGATATGTCCATACATAGCCTCCTCTACTGCCATGATGAGGCTAATCTCAGGTTGGAGGAGCAATACCTCATATACTGTCTAGGTCGTCTCCAGCCCCTTGGTATGAACATAGAATTCTCTAACTTCCGGTAATTCCCTCCCCCTCCCTTCCTCTATCCCTATTTCACTTTGCCCCCTCTCCCAGCTGCCTATCACCTCCCTCATGGTTCCACC
The DNA here is from genome assembly GCF_030028105.1 of Mobula birostris. Lineage (NCBI taxonomy): Eukaryota > Metazoa > Chordata > Chondrichthyes > Myliobatiformes > Myliobatidae > Mobula > Mobula birostris. The sequence goes on from NC_092378.1 coordinate 149,722,873, forward strand.
TCCTTCTACTACCCATTGTGTTTTCCCCTATTCCTTCTTCACCTTTCCTGCCTATCCCCTCCCTGCTTCCCCTCCCCCACCCCTTTATCTTTCCCCTTACTGGTTTTTCACCTGGAACCTACCAGCCTTCTCCTTCCCACCCTCCCCCCGCCTTCTTTATAAGGCCTCTGTCCCCTCCCCCTTCAGTCCTGACGAAGGGTTCCGGCCCAAAACGTCGACTGATCTTTTCCACGGATGCTGCCCGTATTCCTCCAGCATGTTGTGAGTGTTGCCCTACCCATAGATCTCCTCTGCACCCTCGCTAAAGCTTCCACATCCTTCCTATAAAGAGCCGACCAGAAGTGAACACAATATTCCAAGCGTGGTCTCATCAGGATTTTACAGAGTTGCAACATTACCTCATGTAACACACGCAAAATGCCGGAGAAACTCAGCTGGTCAGGCAGCAACTATGGAAATGAGTAAATAGTCAATATCTTGGACTGAGACCCTTCTTCAGAGCTGGGGAGGAAGGGGGAAGGTGCCGGAATTAAAAGGGCGGGAGGGGAAGGAGGATAACTGGAAGGTGACATTCCTGTGGAGGATATGTGGCTGTGGTAGTGAGTCTGGGTGAGTACGTGGTCAGAAAGTCAGAGTGCAGCAGAGATCACAGAGGGGAATCAGTGAGAAACGGACTCACTGAGCTCTTGAAGAGAAGGTTTATACTTCTTCAGGGTAGGCATCCCTTGAAGAGACTTCACAGTGGAGCAGCAAATCTTCACGAGAGATTCTGCAGATGCTGGGAACCCACAGCAACAAGCACTAAATTCTGGAGGAACTCAGCAGGTCCGGCAGCATCCATGGAAATGAATAAACAGTTGACGTTTTGGGCCAAGACCATGCTAATCAGATCTTGCCAAAGCTAAAAGGAATGGCTAAATTCAAATCTGGCAATGGTTACTGGGGGTGCTTGTGTTCCTTGAGGTAACACCCCTTTACAGTGTAAAATTAAAGGCATCTGTTAGTCTTGCAAGACCATGGACCTGCGCCTGGAAAGTCTTCATTCTCCAGGGTGCAGGCCTGGGCGAGGTTGTATGGAAGACAGGCAGTTGCCCATGCTGCAACTCTCCCTTCTCCACGACACCGATGTTGTCCAAGGGAAGGGCATTAGGACTCATACAGCTTGGCACCAGTGTCGTCGCAAAGCAATGTGTGATTAAGTGCCTTGCTCAAGGACACAACACGTTCCCTCGGCTAGAGCTCAAACTCACGACCTTCAGGTCGCTAGTCCAATGCCTTAACCACTTGGCCACATGCCCACTTTACAGAGTAGGTTAGGCTTATTAACACGAGTCATAGTCATAGAAAACTACAGCACAGAAACAGGCCCTTCTGTCCATCTAGTCTGTGCCAAACCGTTTATCTGCCTACTACCATTGACCTGCAACAGAACCTTAGCCTCCATACTCCTCCCATCCATGTACCTATCCAGACTTCTCTTAAACATTGAAATCAAGCTTGCATGCATCGCTTTTGCTGGCAGCTCGATCCACACTCTCACCACCCTTTGAGTGAAGAAGTTCCCCCTCATGTTCCCCTTAAACTTCTCACCTTTCACCCTTAGCTCATGACCTCTGGTTGTAGTCCCACCTAACCTCAGTGGCAAAAGCCTACTTGCATTTGCCCTATCTATACCCGTCATAATTTTGTATATTTTTATCAAATCACCTTTCAATCTTCTACATTCCAAGGAATAAAGTTCTAACCTCTTCATTCTTTCTATAAAACTCAGGTCCTCCAGATCTGGCAACATCTTGTCAATTTTCTCTGTACTCTTTCAACCTTGTTTACATCTTTCCTATGGATAGGCGACCAATACTCCAAATTAGGCCTCACCAACATCTTATACAACTTCAGTATAAATCCCATCTTCTACACTCAGTACCTTGATTTATGAAAGCCAATGTCCCAAAAGCTTTCTTTACAACCCTGTCTACCTGTGACACCACTTTCAATGAATTAATTTCAGTAGTTTGAGATCCTGAACACTTGCTCTCATAGGCGATTGTTTTGGGATACAGCATCCAAACAAAATTATGTTCCAATCTGCAAAAGATAATTCTCCTACCTTTGATCCACTAGGTCCTATGGGTTTTGGAGCAGTGATGGGAGAGAAGATTACCACTTCTGTACTTTGGAACTTGCATTCATCAAAGCTCAATGCTCAAAATAACTTTATTATCAAAATATTACAGTATATATCACCATATACAACCCTGAGATTTATTTTCTTGCAAGCATTTTTTATCGTGTGACTGGTGGGTGTTCTCCCAGCTCCTCCTTCCTGAAGTCCACAATCAATTCCAAATATAGGCCAAACCCAGGCAAAAGGAGGCACCTTAGCTGGCATGGATGATTTGGGTTGAAAGGCTTGTTTTCATGGTGTATAAATCAAAGCTCAAAATGCATTTATTATCAAAGTATGTATACATTATACAATCTTGAGACTTGTCTCCTTACAGACAGCCACAGAACAAAGAATCCCAAAAGAGCACAGAGAAAATAGACCGTCAAACATCCGATGTGCAGAAAGGAAAAATATTGTGCAAACAATAAAAGTAAGCAAAGAGCACTTAGAACAAAAGTGAATCCATAGACACAAAGCCCAGAGCAACCAGAGCAGGCCCACAGCCTGAGCCTCAGTTCAGTGCTGAGCCCTCAGACATGGAGTTGAGAGCAGCTGGAGCAAGCCCACAGCCTCAGCCTCGGTTCAGTGCAGAACTGAGTAAATTTTGCGGGGCAGAGAGTAGAACTGGCCCCAACCCTCACCTTTTGTCCCGACAAACTGATCCACTTGGCCTGGCGTTTAGATCATCCAAATATTGGTTTGTTCCTCGCACTAGGACCCAGTCCCTGCTGCATCTATACGCTCTAGGCCTGGACCCTGCCACCATGTTTCAGTCCCCTACCCAACCTTTCCAAATTGGCCTGGCGTTTAGATTGATCAAATCTTGGTTCCCGTTTTGGTGGACGGGCCTTGAACCTGCATCTCTTCAGCTCCAACTCTGCAATGCTCCGCTGGCCCCAACTCAGCCTCAATAAGCCTCGACCTTGCCCAACTTTGTTTTGAACATGCCTCGACCTCACCTAGACTTCACCTCACACTCACATGCTTCGACCCTGGACAGCCTCGCCTTCGCTTGCCTCTCCATTGTTTGCGGCGATCGTTTACTGTAAATTTTCCATGAAAACATGTTTTTGATAAAATCTTGCCAAAAATTCTCAGCCCAAATTGTCGACTGCTCTTTTTTCCATAGATGCTGCCTGGCCTGCTGAGTTCCTCCAGCATTTTGTGTGTGTGTTGCTTGGATTTCCAGCAGCTGCAAATTTTCTCTTGTTTGTTTCTTAATAAAGTATTTATTTGTGTTCTTTGTTTTGCTTCCCACCAGTAAGTAGTTGTTGGGCTTCACCAGTGCCATCTTCAACCAGAGTTTTTAAGCAGAGAGTTTTCGAAGGAAATAAATACAAGAGATTGTGCAGATGCTGGAAATCCAGAGCAACAAACACAAAGTGTTGGAGGAACTCAGCAGGTCAGGTAGAGTCTAAGCAGAAGAATGAACAGTTAATGTTTTGGGCTGAGACTCTTCATCAGGACTGGGAAGCAAGGGGGAAGAGGTCAGAATAAGAAGGTGGGACAGAGGTACAAGCCAGCAGATGATAAGCAGGTGAAACCAGGAGAGGAGGAAGGTGGGGTAAGGGGGGAAGAAGTACGAAGCTGGGAGGGGACAGGTGGAAGAGAAGAAGTATGTATTGCAGAAGGAGTCTGATAGGAGAGGAGACTGGACCATGGAAGAAAGGGGAGAGGAAGATAATGGGCAAGTGAGAAGAAGAGAAGGGTGAAGAGAAAAGCCAGAGTGAAGAATGAAAAGAAAGAAGGGGGAGGGGAGAAATCAACAGAAGTTAGAGGAGACTAGAAGGGCTGAATAATTTAATGATATTTGCCTCCTTGGAAACAATTTCTTCTATTGTATTTCATTGTAGTGACAATTATGAAACAGGTTACCAAACACTGACTGCCTTTGGAACAAAGCAGAATTGTTTGTGCGGGAGTTAAGAGCTTTAGATGAACAATTAAATGGGGAATTTTTTTTTGCATACTCTAACACCATGTACGTCATTTCATCCAATTACAACTTCAGAGATACAAAACAGCTGTGATCCTTCAGGCTTGAGTGATCTGAAATTGTTCCAGTTCTTTGGGAAGCATTTATAGTTACAGGGCCCTTGTGATAAAATTAGCTGTGGAAAAATACATTTTTGACCAACACAGACATTTAAATTAAAAGGGTGAATCGCAAGTAATTAAGCGTGGGCAATAACAGTGGCTTTGCCAGCACTGTCTACATCCCAAGAAATTAAAGAGAAATTCTGTGTGTGTATATATATATATATATATACCCAGTGGCCACTTTATTAAGCAGACCCGTACATCTGCTCATTAGTGCAAATTTCTAACCAGCCAATCACGTGGCAGCAACTCAATGTATCAAAGGATGTAGAAATGGTCAAGAGATATGTTGATATGTTAGGATGTAGATATGGTCAAGAGGTTCAGTTGTTGTTCAGACCAAACATCAGAATGGGGAAGAAATGTGATCTAAGTGCTTTGACCGTGGAATGACTGTTAGTGTCAGATGGGTTTGTTTGAATATCCCAGAAACTGCTGATCTCCTGAGCAATTCATGCACAACAGTCTCTAGATTTCAGCGAGAATGGTGCAAAAAGCCAAAAGCATCCAGTGAGCGGCAGTTCTGTGGGTGCAAAAGTCTTGTCAATGAGAGAGGTCTGAGGAGAATGGCCAGACTGGTTCAAGCTGACAGGAAGGCGACAGTAACTCAAATAACCACACGTTACAACAGCGATGTGCAGAAGAGCATCTCTGAATGCACAACACATTGAACCTTGAAGTTGACGGGCTACAGCAGCAGAAGACGGTGAACATACGCTCAGTGGGCACTTTATAAGGCACAGGAAGTACGTAATAAAGTGGACACTGAGTGTATATTCCACACTGTGATGTTGTTTTCCTTCTTTACTACCTCGGTGCACTTAAGAATGGCATGTCCTGTCTGTGAGAATAATAAAAACATAAGACATTGGAACAGAATTAGGCCATTTGGTTCAACAGTGCAATGGCTGAATAGTTCAATTTAATATCGGAGAATGTGTACAGTATACAGCCTGAAATTCCTACTCTTCACAGACATTCAATCATGGCTGATTCATTTTCCCTGTCAGCTTCATTCTCCTGCCTTCTCCCCATAACCTTTGGGGCAATAAACCAATACGAATGACCAAGTGCTGAAAGATGGGTGTCCACTCTCCAGCATGAATGTGGGGGGCTGAATGGTGCAGTTCTGTGTTGTACACCCTATAACCTATGACTCCTAAGAGTCTGTGACAACGAGGTGTTTCTGCTTGTGGTCAATCAGTGCACAGCAAGTTCCCACATTGGTAATGCCTTCTGTAAGGCATTTGTACGTTCTGTCAGTGACTGTGTGTGTTTCCTCTGGGTGCTCTGGTTTCCTCCCAGAGTCCAAAGATGTACCAGTAGGTAGGTTAATTGGTCATTGTAAATTGTTCTGTGATTAGGCTAGGGTTAAATCAGGGGATTACTAGGCGGCACAGCCTGAAGGGCTGGAATATCTCAATAAATAAGCAAACAAACAAACAGATTGATTAATTAATTTATGATTGAATAATCCAGTAATGTCGGCCAAGAGGTAAATATTATAAGAAGTTTCTAACGGTCAATTTTAAAGATCACCTTTATTTGTCACATGTGCATCAAAACATCAAGTGAGATGCATTGCCTTTTCCCTTCTGCAGAGCAGTGTGAGGAGATCTTCGGCGTCCATCAGAGAGGGAAGAAGAGTCATCGAGTCATAGAGAAATGCAGCGCAGATACAGGTCATTTGACCCAACCAGTCCACGTTGTTCTCCCAGCGAGTTCTGATTTTCTGTGTTTGGCCCTTATCCCTTTAAGTCCCAACCATCCATGAAGCTATCCAAGTTCTTCTTAAATTACGCTGTTGTACCTATCTCAACCACTCCCTCTGGCTGCTGGAGGTTTCTCTTTATCCCAGTTTCTGGAGAGGAGATTATTGCTCACTGAATCAACACTCTTCCAAGAGGACCACAATCTCATTGTGCATCGGGGGCTTGCTACCTCAATAACCCGAGAGCAATCCGACTGGAGCCGAGGCTCTTTGCTTTGGCTCTTGGTAGGGTCACCCATGTAAAACAGGTCAGAAGGTAGAGGCCAGGCTAAGAGTGGACCTCCTGGTTCAGGGGTTCAGCTCAGGGTTAACAACCCTGACTGGTAAAACAAAACTGTTACAGAAACAGCAATGAAGAATCCTTCTACGTCTAAGCGTGATGGTATCCCTGAGTTTCCACCCGGGACATGCATGGCTGACAGTAGTGAAAACCGAGAAGAAGCTCCTGACACGATGAAGGAAGCCCTGAGCACCACCATAATATCGATTATGTGTAACTAGGGTGCCGTGCACAATCCGGATTTGATGGAGACAGCCGTGAGAAGCGCAGAGGAACATCTGGAGTAACTTCTGAAATGCCTGCTTCGCTGCCGTTGCTACTGCGCGATCGAGAATCTCCGGAGGGGAAGGCCCCAAATCCTCGGCTTTGCCTATCGCCTGTTGCCGGGGCCGGGGCCGGGGTCAAAGCGCTCGGCAGAGATGGTGCTCGGTGCTCGGTGTCAAATAGGTGGTCGGAGGCTTGGAGTTTTTGGACGGACTCTGAGTCGAACTGTGGTCGGATGCTTCCGGGATGCTGCATTGGCAAGTTGGCGGCGCTGGAGGTTCACCGTCTGCGTGAGGTGATGGGACTTTCGAGAGACTTTGAGACTTTTACCATGCCATGGTCTGTTCTTATCAAATTACGGTATTGCTTTGCACTGTTGTAACTATATGTTATAATTATGTGGTTTTTGTTAGTTTTTAAGTTAGTTTGTCATGTGTTTTCGTGATATCATTCTGGAAAAACATTTTTATCATTTCTTAATGCATGCATTACTAAATGACAATAAAAGGGGACTGAGTGTCCTCATAATCATAATAATAATAAGACCAAGTCCAAAAGGAAAAACCGAGTTGAGGACTTTCATTGCTGTCCTAAATGCCAGTGGCAATAGGCAGTAAGCTGAGCTAAGGTGAATCAACACTGGGTCTCAGAGTCACACTGCATGGAATGCAATCCTCAGACCACCAAACCCCACTAACCATCCACACTTATTCCGTTTCCTATGGTGGGAGAGTCTAAGACTAGAGGACACAACCTCAGAATAGAGGGGCTTCCTTTTAGAAAGGAGATGAGGAGGAATTTTTTAGCCAAAGAGTGGCGGATCTGTGGAACTTGTTGCCACAGACAACTGTGGAGACCAAGTTGCTAGGTATATTTAGACTCTTGACTGATCAGGGCATGAAGGGATACGGGGAGAAGACAGGAGATTGGGGCTGAGAGGGAAAATGGATCAGTCATGATGGAATGGTGGAGTAGACTTGATGGGCCAAATGGCCTAATTCTGCCCCTATAGCTTATGATTTTTATTCCCCTCCCCCCTCCACACTCCCATCAACACCCCCAGAAGCTGCCACTCACCAACGTAATAGGGGCAATCTATAGTGGCCAATTAACCCACCGACTCCCATGTTTCTGCGATGAGATGGTGTTGGGGGTAATTCAATTTGCTTTCTCTTCTCAAGGTGCTGAGTTCTCCTTTGCCGAATTCTGACATCTGAATCAGGTTTAATATCACTGGCATGAAATTTGTTGTTTAGTGGCAGCAGTACAATGCAATACATAATAAAAATATTAATTACAATAAGAAATATATATAACCACATAAATATATAGAAACATAGAAAAACTATAGCATAATACAGGCCCTTCAGCCCACAATGCTGTGCCAAACATTAACTTACTTTAGAAGTTATCTAGGGTTACCCATAGCCCTCTATTTTTCTAAGCTCCGTGTACCTATCCAGGAGCCTCTTAAAAGACCCTATTGTATCCGCCTCCACCACCGTGGCCAGCAGCCCATTCCACACACTCACCACTCTCTGCGTAAAAATCTTGCCCCTGACATCTCCTCTGTACCTACTTCCAAGCACCTTAAAACTGTGCCCTCTCCTGCTAGCCATTTCAGCCCTGGGGAAAAGCATCTGATCATCCACACAATCAATATAAAAATTTAAATACATAGTGCAAAAAGAGAGCGAAAGAAAAAGGGTTAGTGTTTATAGATTCATTGTCCATTCAGAAATCTGGTGGCGGAGAAGAAGTTGCTCCTAGAACTTTGAGTGTGTGCCTTCAGGCTCCTGTACCTCCTCCTGAGGGGAGTAATGAGGTGAGAGCATATCTGGGCTGATGGGGTCCTTAATGATTGATGCCACCTTTTTGAGCATCACTTTTTGAAGGTGTCCTGGATGCTGGGAAGGGTAGTGCCCATGATGGAGCTGAGTTTGCAATTTCTGCGGCTTTTTCTCAACCTGCCCCCCATCCCCGACACCGCCACATAGCAGATGGCGTTGCAACCAGTACATCTGTAGAAATTTGCTCAAATCTTTGGTGACATACCAAATCCCTCCAAACTCCTAATGAAATATAGTCACTGTTGTGCCTTTGTTGTAACTGCATGAATATGTTGGGCCCAGGACAGATGTTCAGAGATGCTGACACCCAGAAATTTGAAACCGCCCACCCTTTCCACAGCTGATCCCCTGATGACGACTGGTGTGTGTTCCCTCGACTTCCCCTTCCTGAAGTCCACAATCAATATGTTCCCAGTCTTCAGAATTATTGGAGACTGATGTCCTGATGAAAGGTCATGTCCCAAAACATCAGCACCTTATTCTTCTCCATGACGCTGCCTGGCCTACTGAGTTCCTCCAGCATTTTGTTTGTGTTTCTAAAGGTCTGATTTATTTTTTGACAACATTATGATGCCTGTTCTTTTTACCCAAGACTATTTAAATTGTCTTCCCGTCCACAGCTCAACCACACTTCCTAAGGGATTTCTATGCCTTAAAAAGACCTGTAATTGTTGTAAACTATGAATATCTTTAAATGCTAGCCACTGCCGGTGTTCTGTCATTCCTTATAATATCATTTCCCTTCCTACCACAGTAACCCATGACTCATCCTTTTCCAATATATTTTGTTTAGATTTAAGAGCCTGGTTTTGTATTGAACTAAATAGCTATCAATCCTGATATAAAATTCTATTATATGATGCTTATTTTTCCTTAAGGGCCTTTAACCACAAGATTATAAATTAGCTCTTTATCATTATGCAATACTTGAGCTAGGTACTGAACAGCAAAACATTTAAAAGTAACTCTTTATATCTTATTGGGGAAAATGTTTGAAAGCTTAAGACCTAAAAGGCAAGGAGTCACCCAGAACAAATCTATATAGAAGGGGTTTAATTACATCACTTCCTGCTTTCGTCTGCTCTGTTCCCATTGATTGGCTGTCCTATCCATCCTCATGTTGTTCTAACGTCCTGTGATCAATTGGAAATACAGCACTTACCTTATTGGTCAATGCCCGATTCTGTCAGTTATCATTTCCACATCAATAGTAGGGAAAAGTATAGAAAATAAATGAACATTTTCTTTGTAGGAGCAGAAGGAGAATGAAGAAGAGGAAGTGGAAACGGAAGAGAAAGGAGATGAGAAAGAGAAAGAGGAAAATGAAGATTTCTTACCAGGATTGCTTAAGATAGCGTGCAGAAGATTAACCTTTAATTGAAGGCAAAGCTCAAAGGTAATGGCAGGATTTTTAGCAGTATGGAGAAACACCAAGATCTTGGACTGGGAGATGGGTATAAAAGGAAGGAAGAAGATATTCTTGTATATTGTATATACTAAGGTTGAATAATTCCTTTTTCAGTATTAATATGCAAGATACAGACATATGAAGGGAGATCACTTGACAAGAAACAGTGCAGCATATATTGTTCGAATGAAGTGCCTATGAGGTGCAAAGGAAATATCTTCCAAGAGGACCACAATCTTGTCGTTGGATTTGGAGGCTTGTGTGCCTCAATGGCCCAGAGAGCTATGCTGGGTGAAGTCAGGGCTTTATGCTTTGGCTCTTGGTAGGGTCACCCATGCCAAACAGGTTAATTGGTACAGGCCATACTAAGAGTGGTCCACCAGTCCTCCGGGTTCGGGGGCTCAGCTCAAGGCTACAACCCTGACTGGTAAAACAAAACCGTTATGGAAACAGCAATGAAGAATCCTCTACATCTGAATTTATTCCTGAGTCTCCACCCGGGACTTGCATGGCTGATGGCAGTGAAAACCGAGAGGAAGCTACTGGCATGATGAAGGATGCCTTGAACACAGCCTGAAATGGAGGATCTTCATTGCTGCCCTAAACACCAGTGGCGTAACGGGCAGAAAGAAGAAGCAAAGGCAACATCTAATTGCTAAATTGAGATCTTTAGGAGAGACACAGCCTAACATGGAAATTTTGTGAAGATATTACTGCCATCTTAATGTATGTAAGCGCATAAAATGACTTTCTGAAAACCATTAGACTTCTTGATATTATTAGAGTTTTTTGTGTGTGTGTTGGTGGGGGGCGGTATTTAGTTGGTATACTCCCTGTCTCTTTGATATACATTCCACCTCATTAGGTGGGGGTAATGCACCTTACGTTGGTTTGCCAACCGCCATTAAACTTTCCAAGAAGGCAAAGAAGAAGAAGCAAGATGTTGGATCCATGTCCACAGATCCTTCACAGTTGCCATGCAAGTTGGTAATAGGGCGGCTATGAAAGTGTACGGTGTGTTGATCTTCATTAGTGGGAGATTGAGTTCAAGAGCCGTGAGGCAATGTTGCAGCTCGATGGTTAGACCACACTTGGAATATTGTGTTCAGTTCTGCTCGACTCATCATAGGAAGAATGTGGAATCTTTAGAGAGGGTGCAGAGGAGATTTATCAGGATAATGCCCGGATTAGAGGACATGTCATGAGAAGGCACCGGGTGAGTTAGGGCTTTTCTCTTTGGAGTGAAGGAGGGTAATGAGAGGTGTCTTTATAGAGATGTACAAGCTGATAAGAGGCATAGATGGGGTGGACAGCCAGCGCCAGGGCTGAACTGGTGAATATGAGAGGGCATCAATTTGAGGTGATAAGAGGAATGTATGGAGTAGGGGTGGGAGGAGGTGATTTCAGAGGAAAGCCTCTAGGGCGGTGGCAACGCACTGCCAGGGGCGGTGGCAGAGGCAAATACATTAAGGACGTTTAAGAGATTCTTGGATAGGCACATGGATAAAATAAAAATGGAGAGCTATGGAAGGGAAATCTTAGCGTTGGTTAAAAGAGTTAGAGTTAGGCACCACAGGAGCAAAGCAATTAATGCAACGTTATTACAGCTTGGAGCATTGGAGTTAAGAGTTTATTTCTGGTCTCTGCTCCTTTAGGACTGGGCTAACCATTGACCACGCTCTGTGGTTATCAGCACCTTTTCTTTTTGTTTCATTTATCCGGGACCTGGAACTCGCTGGAAAGACCAGCATTCACTGTCCTTTTCTACTTGCCCTTGAACTGACGGACCCTTTAGTCCATTTCAAAGTCACCACTTTGTCAGGCTTTGGAGCCACATGAGGACTAGACCAGTTAAGAACCTCAAATTTCTTCTCTAAGTGCTTAAACACTACACTCTAAACTGCTTTTTATAATGCCATTTACATTGTAAATACATGCTGGTATTTTTGTATTTATGGACATTATATTCTCAACCATCCTTTAACCTCTATCTTTTTATATACATTTTTATTGTTTATAATTGTTAGATGTCGTTATAGAGTCCAACAACATTAGAGTGCAGAAACTAGGCCATGATGAACTATTTACCTGCCTGCTCCCATTGACCTGCACCTGGACCATAGTCCTCCATATCCCTCCCATCTATGAACTTGTACAAACTTCTTTTAAGTTTTGAAATCAAACTGCATCCACCATTTCCACCGGCAGTTCGATCCACACTCTCCCAGCCTCTGAGTGAAGACATTCCCTCACATGTTCACCTTAAACATTTCACCTTCCACCCTTAACCCATAACCTCTGCTTCTAGTCTCATCCGACCTCAATGGTAGAAGCCTGCTTTCATTTACCCTATCTATACCCCCTATAATTATGTATACTGTACCTCTGTCAGTTCTTCCCTCAATTTCCTACGCTCCAGGGAGTAAGGTCCTAACCTATTCAGCCTTTCCCTAGAACTCATGTCCTCAAGTCCTGGCAACATTCTTCTAAATTTTCTCTGCACTATTTCAATCTTATTGATATCTTTCCCATAGGTGAGTGACTAAAACTGTACATAATACTTCAAATTAGGTTTCACCAGCATCTTATACAATTTCAACATAACATCCTAACTACTGTACTCAATACATTAAACACAAAATAATCTGCAGATGCTGGGGTCAAAACAACACTCACAACACGCTGGAGGAACTCAGCAGGTTCCTCCAGCGTGTTGTGAGTGTTGCTTTGACCCCAGCATTATCTCTTCCACGGATGCTGCCTGACCTGCTGAGTTCCTCCGACGTGTTCTGAGTGTACTCAATACATTGATTTATGATGTTCAATGTGCCAAAAGCATTATTTATGACCCAATCTACCTGAAGTCCTTTTAAGGAATTTTGCATCTGTATTGCCAGATCCTTCTGTTCTACTGCACCCTCAGTGCCCTGCCACTCACCTAATTCCTACCCTGGTTGGTCCTCCCAAAGTGCAACACCTCACACTTGTCTGCATTAAATTCCAACTGCCATTTTTCTAGCTGGTCCAGACCTCTCTCATTAACAAGGCATGGTTGCCCACAGAACTGCCACTCACTGGATGTTTTCGTTTTACACATCATTCTCTGTAAACTCTCGAGACTGTTGTGTGTGAAAATCCCAGGAGATCAGCAGTTTCTGAGATACTCAAACCACCCCATCTGGCACCGACAATCACTCCACAGTTAAAGTCACTTAGATCACATTTCTTTCCCCATTCTGATGCTTGGTCTGAACAACAACTGAACCTCTTGGCCACGTCTACATGCTGCCGCAGGATTGGCTGACTAGATATTTGCATTAACGAACAGGTGTACAGGTATACCTAATAAAGCGGAAACTGAGTGAAAATTATATTTAAAAAATGTTCTGAATCCAATATTCAACCATGTGGAGAATGAGTGAAAATCTATGTACATACACTGTATTTTAATTAAATATCAGACCACAGCTGCTACTGGTGCTGTATAAATTGAAGATTTAAATGCTTTATTTTATTTAGAGATAGAATGTGGGTCAGGCCCTTTCGGCCCTTTGAGCTGCACTGCTGAGCGACCCACCGATCTAACTCCGGCCTAATCACAGGGCAATTTACAATGAGCAATTAACCTACTAACCAGAACCGTGGGAGGAAACCAGAGCACTCAGAGGAAACTCATGTGGTTCTCAAGGGGAGGGATGACCAAACTCGTTACAGATTGCGCTGGAATTGAACTTTGAACTCTGGAACGCCCCAAGTGTTCTAATAGTGGTGTGCTAACTGTTACGCTACCATGGCACCCCTTAAACTGAAAGGGCACGTATATTCATAGAGTTATGCAATGTGGAAATCGGCCCTTCTGCCCATCTATTCCATGCACAGCATGATACCTATCCAAGCTAGCCTCACTGGTCACATTTCAAGGTTCAAAATTGTTTATTGTTGTTGTTCAGGAGAATGAAATAATTGTCACTTCAGATCAGATGCAGCATTTAATAAATGAATATGCATAAAGGACACAATAAAATGCAAAAAAAAACACAATAAATAAATAAAACAATCATATAATAGACCCTGTACAAGTAACTATTATATACACAGAATGATTGTAAAGTGACACTAGGTGATGTGAACGTAGTGGTGGTTGTGGGGAAGTGGGGTGGGTTAGTGGGCAGGGGTGTTGATCACCCTGACAACTTGTGGGGTGTAAATGTCTTTGAGTCTAGAGGTCCATATCTCTTTCGGGGTTTCCTATCCAACATCATCATCATTATGTGTCGTGTCCTATGACGTGGGCAATCACGGTCTCCATGACCATGAGTGGTGGAGGTGTTGATCAGGCTTGCTGCTCGGGGGGAGTAACTGTTTTTGAGTCTGGTAGTCCAGGCATGGATGCTATGTAGCCTCCTCCCCTGATGGGTGTGGGACAGTCTATGAGCAGGGTGGCTGGTTTAACACAAGACCTTGTTTCCAGCCCATATCTATTTGAAGCAATGAGCTGGTCTTTAAATATTTCAGTGTAAGACTCACTTCCTTGCACTTTCTAACACTGCATTGGCAATGGACAACTTGAACTTCAACAATGCACAGAAATAAAATGCGGTTTTGGCACAGTTACGAGTTTTTGAATATGTTTTCCTGATATTTACCCTGGGTACTCAATGTAACAGCACTGGGATGTCACTGAGAGTCGGCCCATCAGTTTGCTTTAACTCCTGTGAATTTAGCGACTTGCTTGGAATCTGGACAGTAATTTCTTTGGCTCCTTAGTTATGGTTGGAACTTTTGGCTTGTTTTAGGGTGTTTTCTTTTGGCTGTTTGCCAAAATCTATTCATTTTGCTTCTTAAAATTCAATGAAATGGCAGTCTATAAGCCCAAATAACTGGAAGGAACTGCAAATCCATGGGTGCATGTACCATGTGCACGCACTGCTTCCGCCAACCATGGGTTTTACGAATTGTGATCTATGTAAGATTTACAAAATCTTACTAATTGAATCCACTCCAATGTCTGTGACTACATCAAACCCTCTCTCCATCTCTATCTCTCTCTATCTCTGTCTGTCTCTCTCTCTTTCTCTCTGTCTCTCTCTCTATCTACCTAGCTATCTACAGTATCTAGTATCAATCTGTCTATCTGTGCCTATCTATCTATCTGTCTATCTCATTACTTATCTATTAACTATCTATCTTTTCTATCTGTCCATCTATCTCTCTATCTATCTCTCTATCTGTCTATCGATTTATCTATCTATTTTGTAGTCTGTTCTGCGGTTTTCTGTGATGTTCTGTCGGATGGAGTGAGCACACTCTGTTGGCACCAGAATGTGTGGTATTGGGGCCAGTGATGTTGTGGGGATGAAACTGGACTCTCTGACGGTGGTGTCTGAAAAGAGGATGCTGTCCA
The DNA here is from genome assembly GCF_030028105.1 of Mobula birostris. Taxonomy (NCBI): domain Eukaryota; kingdom Metazoa; phylum Chordata; class Chondrichthyes; order Myliobatiformes; family Myliobatidae; genus Mobula; species Mobula birostris. Next base: position 149,738,117 of record NC_092378.1, read on the forward strand.
AGTTGCATGCCATCTTGGACAATGTCTCCCATCCACTACATAATGTATTGGTTGGGCACAGGAGTACATTCAGCCAAAGACTCATTCCACCGAGATGCAACACAGAGCGTCATAGAAAGTCATTCCTGCCTGTGGCCATCAAACTTTACAACTCCTCCCTTGGAGGGTCAGACACCCTGAGCCAATAGGCTGGTCTTGGACTTATTTACTGGCGTAATTTACATATTACTATTTAATTATTTATGGTTTTATTACTATTTATTATTTATGGAGCAACTGTAGCGAAAACCAATTTCCCCCGGGATCAATAAAGTATGACTATGACTTGCGGACTGCCCCCAGCACACCCTCAGGTGTGTTGGCTGTCAGTGCAAACGGCGAATTTTACTGTTTCGATGTACATGTAATAAATACAACTGAATCTGAATCTGCTCCAACTGCTTGATGCAAAGCACGCAGACGGCCTGGGAGAGCCTCAGTGATAAACCGTGTTCCATGTGCTTCCCACCCCACCGCCATCTCGCATTCTCACATGACGTGGAAGGAAGCCATTTGGCCATTCACGTCTAGCCAGTTCTTGAGGCAATCCCACCCCCCATAGATTTCCCTTAGGCCCATCAATACCACCCCGATTACCACCCACCAGTCAATCGTACACAGGAAATGCCCAAGGCGGGAATCAAACCCAAGTAAAGCTAGGTCACTAGGCTCCCGTCCACAATTTGTGAACTCTCGGAATTCTTTACCAAGCCCTTACATACCCTTGTTAATGATTTCAACACCTGACCCCACCCACCCCAAAGTTTTTCCTCGTACTCCTTCCCATCCGACAAAAGATTGAAAACACGTACCACCAGGCACAAGGACAGCTTTTACCCCCGTTTTAGAACAATTGACAGGCCCCCGGTATAAACAGATGGAACCCTGTCCTCACTGTCTGCCTTGCTATGATCTTGCACTTCATCATTAACCTGCTGTTACACTTTATTCTGCATTAGACCACAAGGTATAGGAGCAGAATTAGGCCATTCAGCCCATCGATAGTGCGCCATTCCATCATGGCTGATCCCAGATCCCACTCAACCCCATAGACCTGCCTTCTCGCCAGATCCTTTGATGCCCTGACCAATCAGGCAACGATCAACTTCCGCTTTAAATACACCCACGGACTTGGCCTGCACCGCAGTCTGTGGCAGAGCATTTCACCGATTCACTACTCGCTGGCTAAAAAACACCCTCCTTACCTCTGTTCTAAAAAGTCGCCCCTATATTTTAAGGCTGTGCCCTCTAGTTCTGGATACCCTCTCCATAGGAACCATCCTCTCCACATACACCCTATCTAGTCCTTTCAACATGAGATTCCCCACGCATTGCAGTGAGTACAGGCCCAAAGCTGCCAAATACACTTCATATGTTAACCCTTTCATTCCCGGAATCATCCTCGTGAACCTCCTCTGAACTCTCTCCAATGAGAACACATCTTTTCTGAGATATGGGGCCCAAACTGTTGACAATACTCCAAAAACAGCCTTACTAGTGTCTTATAAAGGCTCAGCATTATCTCCTTGCTTTTATATTCTATTCCCCTTGAAGTAAATGCCTACATTGCATTTGCCTTCTTTACCACAGACTCAATCTGTAAATTAACCTTCTGGGAGTCTTGCCTGAGGACTCCTAAGTCCCTCTGCACCTCTGATGTTTGAACCCTCTCCCTATTTAGATAATAGTCTGCACTATTGTTCATTTACTAAAATACATTATTGTACATTTCCCAACACTGTATTCATGTATTCACTGTAAACATTGTTACTGTTTTAACTTGCTCTGCCTCACTGCATTGTGCAATGATCTGATTTGTGCAAACAGTATGGAAGACAAGCTTTTCACTGTATCTCGATCCATTTGATAAACAAATTCCAATTCCAATTTTAATCATTATTGATACTGGATTTATTTTTACATATTAGAAACCACCTCAGTTAACACTAAATCAGAGTTTCCACTAATTCCTTATGTTTACTAAAATACTGCAAAATTTATGTTAAGCCTATGTCTACAAGTCCACAACCTATGGACTCACTTTCAAGGAATTTTCATCTCATGTTCTCAATATTTACATAGAAACATAGAAAATAGGTGCAGGAGTAGGCCATTCAGCCCTTCGAGCCTGCACCGCCATTTATTATGATCATGGCTGATCATCCAACTCAGAACACCGCCCCAGCCTTCCCTCCATACCCCCTGACCCCTGTAGCCACAAGGGCCATATCTAACTCCCTCTTAAATATAGCCAATGAACTGGCCTCAACTGTTTCCTGTGGCAGAGAATTCCACAGATTCACCACTCTCTGTGTGAAGAAGTTTTTCCTAATCTCGGTCCTAAAAGGCTTCCCCTCTATCCTCAAACTGTGACCCCTCGTTCTGGACTTCCCCAACATCGGGAACAATCTTCCTGCATCTAGCCTGTCCAACCCCTTTAGGATCTTATACGTTTCAATCAGATCCCCCCTCAATCTTCTAAATTCCAACGAGTACAAGCCCAGTTCATCCATTCTTTCTTCATATGAAAGTCTTGCCATCCCAGGAATCAATCTGGTGAACCTTCTCTGTACTCCCTCTATGGCAAGGATGTCCTTCCTCAGATTAGGGGACCAAAACTGCACACAATACTCCAGGTGTGGTCTCACCAAGGCCTTGTACAACTGCAGTAGTACCTCCCTGCTCCTGTACTCGAATCCTCTCGCTATAAATGCCAACATACCATTCGCCTTTTTCACCGCCTGCTGCACCTGCATGCCCACTTTCAATGACTGGTGTATAATGACACCCAGGTCACGTTGTACCTCCCCTTTTCCTAATCGACCACCATTCAGATAATAATCTGTTTTCCTATTTTTGCCACCAAAGTGGATAACTTCACATTTATCCACATTAAATTGCATCTGCCATGAATTTGCCCACTCACCCAACCTATCCAAGTCACCCTGCATCCTCTTAGCATCCTCCTCACAGCTAACACTGCCACCCAGCTTCGTGTCATCCGCAAACTTGGAGATGCTGCATTTAATTCCCTCATCCAAGTCATTAATATATATTGTAAACAACTGGGGTCCCAGCACTGAGCCTTGCGGTACCCCACTAGTCACCGCCTGCCATTCTGAAAAGGTCCCGTTTATTCCCACTCTTTGCTTCCTGTCTACTAACCAACTCTCCACCCACACCAATACCTTACCCCCAATACCGTGTGCTTTAAGTTTGCACACTAATCTCCTGTGTGGGACCTTGTCAAAAGCCTTCTGAAAATCCAAATATACCACATCCACTGGTTCTCCCCTATCCACTCTACTAGTTACATCCTCAAAAAATTCTATGAGATTCGTCAGACATGATTTTCCTTTCACAAATCCATGCTGACTTTGTCCGATCATTTCACAGTTTTCCAAATATGCTGTTATCACATCCTTGATAACTGACTCCAGCAGTTTCCCCACCACCGACGTTAGGCTAACCGGTCTATAATTCCCCGGTTTCTCTCTCCCTCCTTTTTTAAATAGTGGAGTTACATTAGCCACCCTCCAATCCTCAGGAACTAGTCCAGAATCTAACGAGTTTTGAAAAATTATCACTAATGCATCCACTATTTCTTGGGCTACTTCCTTAAGCACCCTGGGATGCAGACCATCCGGCCCTGGGGATTTATCTGCCTTCAATCCCTTCAATTTACCTAACACCACTTCCCTACTAACAAGTATTTTGCTCAGTTCCTCCATCTCACTGGACCCTCTGTCCCCTACTATTTCTGGAAGATTATTTATGTCCTCCTTAGTGAAGACAGAACCAAAGTAATTATTCAATTGGTCTGCCATGTCCTTGCTCCCCATAATCAATTCACCTGTTTCTGTCTGCAGGGGACCTACATTTGTCTTTACCAGTCTTTTCCTTTTCACATATCTATAAAAGCTTTTACAGTCCGTTTTTATGTTGCCTGCCAGTTTTCTCTCATAATCCTTTTTCCCCTTCCTAATTAAGCCCTTTGTCCTCCTCTGCTGAACTCTGAATTTCTCCCAGTCCTCAGGTGAGCCACTTTCTCTGGCTAATTTGTATGCTGCTTCTTTGGAATTGATACTATCCCTAATTTCTCTTGTCAGCCACGGGTGCACTACCTTCCTTGATTTATTCTTTTGCCAAACTGGGATGAACATTTGTTGCAGTTCATCCATGCAACCTTTAAATGCTTGCCATTGCATACCCACCGTCAATCCTTTAAGTGTCATTTGCCAGTCTATCTTAGCTAATTCACGTCTCATACCTTCAAAGTTACCCCTCTTTAAGTTCAGAACCTTTGTTTCTGAATTAACTATGTCACTCTCCATCTTAATGAAGAATTCCACCATATTATGGTCACTCTTACCCAAGGGGCCTCTCACGACAAGATTGCTAATCAACCCTTCCTCATTGCTCAAAACCCAGTCCAGAATAGCCTGCTCTCTAGTCGGTTCCTCGACATGTTGGTTCAAAAAACCATCCCGTATACATTCCAAGAAATCCTCTTCCTCAGCACCTTTACCAATTTGGTTCACCCAATCTACATGTAGATTGAAGTCACCCATTATAACTGCTGTTCCTTTATTGCACACATTTCTAATTTCCTGTTTAATACCATCTCCGACCTCACTACTACTGTTAGGTGGCCTGTACACAACTCCCACCAGCGTCTTCTGCCCCTTAGTGTTACGCAGCTCTACCCATATCGATTCCACATCTTCCCGGCTTATGTCCTTCCTTTCTATTGCGTTAATCTCTTCTTTAACCAGCAACGCCACCCCACCTCCCCTTCCTTCATGTCTATCCCTCCTGAATATTGAATATCCCTGAACGTTGAGCTCCCATCCCTGGTCACCCTGGAGCCATGTCTCTGTGATCCCAACTATATCATAATCATTAATAACAATCTGCACTTTCAATTCATCCACTGTATTACGAATGCTCCTTGCATTGACACACAAAGCCTTCAGGCGCACTTTTACAACTCTCTTGGCCCTTATACAATTATGCTGAAAAGTGGCCCTTTTTAATGCTTGCCCTGGATTTGTCGGCCTGCCACTTTTACTTTTCTCCATAGTACTTTTCGTTTCTACCCTCACTTTACACCCCTCTGCCTCTCTGCACTGGTTCCCATCCCCCTGTAGTGAACTAACCTCCTCACGCCTAGCCTCTTTAATTTGATTCCCACCCCCAAACCATTCTAGTTTAAAGTCACCTCAGTAGCCCCCGCTAATCTCCCTGCCAGGATATTGGTCCCCCTAGGATTCAAGTCTAACCCGTCCTTTTTGTACAGGTCACGCCTGCGCCAAAAGAGGTCCCAATGATCCAAAAACTTGAATCCCTGCCCCCTGCTCCAATCCCTCAGCCACGCATTTATCCTCCACCTCATCGCATTCCTACTCTCATTGTTGCGTGGCACAGGCAGTAATCCCGAGATTACTACCTTTGCGGTCCTTTTTCTCAACTAAATAATATTTATTGCTTAATTATTATTATTAGAATGTTGGAAATGGCAAAGGTGAAGCACCACAGGAGGAGTATGGGACGGGGGAGGTGGCAGAGGAGGAGAGCCGGGGTGGGGGTGACATGGGTGCAGACACACCCAGCCCTGAGACACCAGGTAAGGTCATTTGATTCCAAACAATTGGTTTATTGATTATTACAGAATGTCTCTCTGGTGCTTTCTGCTCTCTCCTCTCTCCCTTCCCCTTTTCCCAGCCATGATTCCCCTCTCCCTGCCCCCTTCCCACTCTCAGTCCACAATAGAGACCCACATCAGAATCAGGTTTATCATCACTCACATATGACATGATTTTTTTGTGGCAGCAGTACAGTGCAATACATAAAATTACTACAGTACTGTGCAAAAGTCATAGGCACCCTAGCTCTGTGTGTGTGTGTGTGCATGTGCACGCACGCACGCTAAAGGCTTTTCCACATTATTGTATATGACAACATATACATATGCACTTTGATAATACATTACTTTGAACCTCAAACTTTGATGTTAACGTGTATCTGTCCTCACCATGTAATGTAGACTGCTGCTCCTGTAAAGATTAATTTTCATGGCTTTTATACCCTGGATATGAGTGTCTACAACAATAAACTTCAACTTGACTTGAATTTGAGAGCTTTCACTACTGATGTTTTTCTCCAGGGGACAGGGGAATCTTGCAGAGTATTTGTTGACCCTCAAACTCCCCTGCATGTCTTTCTTGTTTTAATTCAAATTCTCGATCTCTTGTATGAGAGATTATAGAACATAATACAACACAGGAACAGGCCATTCAGCCCATCAGGATGCCCCTGGATTCGAGAGCATGTCTTATGAGGATAGGTTGATTGAGTTAGGGCTTTTCTCTATGGAGTGAATGGGAATGAGAGGTGACTTGACAGAGGGGTACAAGGTGATGATGCATAGATCGAGAGAACAGCCAGTGATTTTTTTCCAGGGCAGAAATGACTAATTTTAAGGTGATTTCCAATCTCTCCGTAAAAAATAAGTGGAGCAACAAATCCCAGTTAAACTATCTCCATTTCAAATTAACTGCATAATCTAAGTCACTTTGACCTTGGAATGATTGTTGGTGCCATACAGGGGGGTTTGACTATCTCAGAAGCTGCTGGTCTCCTGGGATTTTCATGCACAACCATCTCTAGAGTTGACAGAAAATGGTGTGAAAAAAAAAATCTGGTGAGTGACAATTCTGTGGGTGAAAATGCTTTGTTAATGAGACTGGTCTGGACCAACTGGAAAACTTGGCAGAAAAATGGCAGATGGACTTTAATGCAGACAAGTGTGAGGTGTTGCACTTTGGGAGGACTAATCAGGTAGGATTTACACGGTGCTTGGCAGGGCACCAAAGGGTGTGGTAGAACAAAGGGATTTGGGAATACAGATCCAAAATTCAAGTGGTTTAGTTATTTTTCAGACCAAACATCAGAATGGGGAAGAAATGTGATCTAAGTGAGTTTAACCATGGAGTGACTGTTGGTGCCAGATGGAGTGGTTTGAGTATCTCAGAAACTGCTGATCTCCTGGGATTTTCACAAACAACAGTCTATACAGTTTACAGAGAGTGGTGCAAAAAGCAAACACAGTTTCAGGTTAGGTTTGATTTATTAACCATTTTCTTAACAAAAGTTACACCACAAAGACAGTCATACATGTAATGTGGAAAAAAGAAAGAAAAAATTGTGCAAACAATTTTTAAAAAGCAGATAAACAATCCACAGAATATGAACTGCAGAGTTCCTGATAGTAAGTCCATAACCACAGAGCCATTTCTGTACTGCAGCTGACTTACAGTAACATTTCACAGAGATAATGGTTTAGCCGACTTGTTTTTAGTAACGCTAGCTGAAGGAGAAATCGTCAGTCATCTTTTAAGTTTTTGACAGCTCATCTCTTCAGTGAACTCTCTGACTGCACGTCACAAGTTGCAGGCCCCGGAAATTTAAATCTGATGTCTACAATGTGACATAGTATTAAAGACAGAACCAGACACTTCAAAACTCAGAATACTGTGTTCCTTGTCTGAAATCAAATCAAGTCCAAGGATCATAAGGCATAGGAGCAGAATTAGGCCATTCAGCCCATCGAGTCTGCACTACCATTCCATTATGGCTGATTCTCCTGCCTTTGCTCCATAACTTCTGACACCCTTACTAATCAAGAACCCATCAACCTCCACTTTAAATATGCCTAATGACGTGGCCTCCATACTTGTCTCCGGAAATGAATTCCATAGATTCACCACCCTCTGGCTAAAGAAATTCCTCCTCATCTCTTTTCTAAAGGGACGTCCTCTATTCTAAGGCTGTGTCCTTTGGAACTAGAGTCCTCCACTACAGGAAACATCGTCTCCATATCCAACCTATCTAACCTATCTTTCGATATTTGTTTGAGATGAACCCCACCCAATAAGAGCCCCTCTCATTCATCGAAACCCCAGTGAGTACAGATCCAGAGCCATCTAACACTCCTCAAAGTCTGAGGAGGAATGGATCCTGTCCCATCAGACTCCTTCCTCTCCAGCCCTTTATCTTTCCAACCCACTTGGCTTCACCTATCACCTTCTAGCTATCCTCCTTCCCCTCCCCCCACCTTTATCTTCATGGCATCTTCCCCTTCCTTTCCAGAAGAAGAGTCTTGGTCCAAAATGCCAACTCTTTATTCATTTCCCTGACTTGCTGTATTTTTGTGCATGTTGCTAAGGATATAACAAGTTGCATCAGGGTGAACTCATCTGTTTTTTTATCAGCACGTCAAAACTTTCTTTATAAAGAACTTCTCTGCAGAATATGGACACAATCAATCTGATCATCTTACTCCTGCAATGTTATCTGGCTCAGGGGTCACCTCTTAGGAAAAAATTTTGGAAGTATTAGTGCTTAACGATCAGATCATGAGAGATACTGTACAGCACACTCTTTGGACCTTGAATACCCTGCCTTGGTGTGATGTGTTACAGATTAAAGATCAGCTTTATTTGTGACGTGTCCATGGAAATATCAAAACGTACAGTGAAATGAGTCCACGGCTGTGCCTGTAAGTGTCATCATGGGCCATGTTGTATGACGTGGGCAGTCATGGTCTTTGAACACGATTGCCCTTGGCAAGTTTTTCTACAGAAGTAGTTTGCCATTGCCTTCTCCTGGGCAGTGTCTTTACAAGACAGGTGACCCCAGCCATTATGAATACTCTTCAGAGATATTGTCTACCTGGGTCAGTGGTCGCATAACCAGGACTTGTGATCTGCACCGGCTGCTCGTACGACCATCCACCACCTGCTCCCGTGGCTTCATGTGACCCTAATCGGGGGGGCTAAGCAGGTGCTACACCTTGCTCAGGGCTGACCCGCAGGCCAGCAGAGGGAAAGAGTGTCTTACACCTCCTTTAGACGTATCTCCACCCCACCACCCAGTTAGACACTTTAGCTGTGGGATGTGAATTTCTCCTGATACCCAGCAAATTGGCGCAAGTGTTCTGTTAAACAAAGTCCCTTTGTTACAATACAGGATGTGTCTGGCACAGGTTTCCGGCTGTTGGCTGCCTTATTACTACTTCATATACGTTTGGCCAATTTCTTGCTGTCTTGTAGGGGACCTGATCTTCCAGAGTCACCAGCTGAGTGAACACGAACGATATAATAATGAAGGAGAACAGAAAAGAGCAAGACTAAAGATTAAAGATTAGCTTTATTTGTCGCACGTGCATCAAAATGTACAGAGAGGTGCGTAGTTTGTGTCAACGAACAACACAGTCCGGGGACGTGCTGGGAACAGTGTCACCATGCTTCTGGTAACATAGAAACATAGAAAATAGGTGCAGGAGTAGGCCATTCGGCCCTTCAAGCCTGCACCGCCATTTATTATGATCATGGCTGATCATCCAACTCAGAACCCCGATCCAGCCTTCCCTCCATATCCCCTGATCCCCGTAGCCACAAGGGCCATATCTAACTCCCTCTTAAATATAGCCAATGTACTGGCCTCAACTGCTTCCTGTGGCAGAGAATTCCACAGATTCACCACTCTCTGAGTGAAGAAGTTTTTCCTAATCTCGGTCCTAAAAGGCTTCTCCTTTATCCTCAAACTGTGACCCCTTGTTCTGGACTTCCCCAACATCGAGAACAATCTTCCTGCATCTAGCCTGTCCAATCCCTTTAGGATTTTATACGTTTCAATCAGATCCCCCCTCAATCTTCTAAATTCCAACGAGTACAAGCCCAGTTCATCCAGTCTTTCTTCATATGAAAGTCCTGCCATCCCAGGAATCAATCTGGTGAACCTTCTTTGTACTCCCTCTATGGCAAAGATGTCTTTCCTCAGATTAGGGGACCAAAACTGCACACAATACTCCAGGTGTGGTCTCACCAAGGCCTTGTACAACTGCAGTAGTACCTCCCTGCTCCTGTACTCGAATCCTCTTGTTATGAATGCCAGCATACCATTCGCCTTTTTCACCGCTTGCTGTACCTGCATGCCCACTTTCAATGACTGGTGTATAATGACACCCAGGTCTCGTTGCACCTCCCCTTTTCCTAATCAGTCACCATTCAGATAATAATCTGTTTTCCTATTTCTGCCACCAAAGTGGATAACTTCACATTTATCCACAATAAATTGCATCTGCCATGAATTTGCCCACTCACCCAACCTATCCAAGTCACCCTGCATCCTCTTAGCATCCTCCTCACAGCTAACACTGCCACCCAGCTTCGTGTCATCCGCAAACTTGGAGATGCTGCATTTAATTCCCTCATCCAAGTCATTAATATATATTGTAAACAACTGGGGTCCCAGCACTGAGCCTTGCGGTACCCAACTAGTCACCGCCTGCCATTCTGAAAAGGTCCCGTTTATTCCCACTCTTTGCTTCCTGTCTGCTAACCAATTCTCCATCCACATCAATACCTTACCCCCAATACTGTGTGCTTTAAGTTTGCACACTAATCTCCTGTGTGGGACCTTGTCAAAAGCCTTTTGAAAATCCGAATATACCACATCCACTGGTTCTCCCCTATCCACTCTATTAGTTACATCCTCAAAAAATTCAATGAGATTCGCCAGACATGATTTTCCTTTCACAAATCCATGTTGACTTTGTCCGATGATTTCACTGCTTTCCAAATGTGCTGTTATCACACCTTTGATAACTGACTCCAGCAGTTTCCCCACCACCGACGTTAGGCTAACCGGTCTATAATTCCCCGGTTTCTCTCTCCCTCCTTTTTTAAAAAGTGGGGTTACATTAGCCACCCTCCAATCCTCAGGAATTAGTCCAGAATCTAACGGGTTTTGAAAAATTATCACTAGTGCATCCACTATTTCTTGGGCTACTTCCTTAAGCACTCTAGGATGCAGACCATCTGGCCCTGGGGATTTATCTGCCTTCAATCCCTTCAATTTACCTAACACCACTTCCCTACTAACAAGTATTTCGCTCAGTTCCTCCATCTCACTGGACCCTCTGTCCCCTACTATTTCTGGAAGACTATTCATGTCCTCCTCAGTGAACAACGTAGTATACCCAACACGTACATGCGTCTTTTGGAATGCGGGAGGGAAGCAGAGTGCCCAGAGGAAGCCGCGTGATCATGGGGAGAATGTACAAGTTCCTGATAGATTGCAGCATGAATTGAACCCTGATCGGTGATCGCTGGTTCTGTAAAGCATGATGCGAGCTGAGATGGTGCCCCCCCTCTACTGTGCCACACTGTATAGGTGTCTCCCCATCTCCATGGTGCCCAGGATAAAGGGCAAAAAGTCACACTTTTGACCAACAGCTTTTGGCTCTGAGGAAAGATCTGGTAGACTGGGGTAGTTTCAATGGACCTGAGGGAGCTTAATTCTGCAGATCCTTGCGATGGGACAATTTGAACCCCAAGTGTTCTCTAGAGCTAAGGAAACTGTGAGGGACCTTATTGAAACTCACACGATTATTTTGATCAACACACACATAAGATGCTGGAGGAATTCAGCAGGTCAGGCAACACTTATGGAGGGAATAAACACTCAATGTTTTAGGCCGAGACCCTTTGTCACAAAAACTGTGGGTCAACTGTCGAAGAAAAATAACAAGATGGCTTGAGTTGCAAAAATAGATTGAGGTGCTTTTAAAATAGTGGGAAAACAAAAACTTGGACATCCACATCAAAACAAGAAAAAAAACCTGAAAAAAAAACATATATACAGCTTGCAGTTGTCACCTGTCTGGTTAACAGCCACCCTCAGACTGAACACAAAAAAACCCCCAAAGCTTTCGTAACCCGAGGCTTATAACTGCTAAGCCCCTCCCCCTAGACCAACCAAAAGCTAATTAACTCAATTATCTTCCATTTCACACAATCTGAAACTCTACTGCCAGTTCTCACAGTAAACACATATACCTCATTATTGGATTCACCATTTCCCGATGAAATAATTTAAATAAACTCCAAAACTTTACCACAAGATGAGTAATTAGGTAACATAACTCTTTACCCAGTTAAAGATGGTATCCTCCACCATCGGCACATCTGTGCAGGTTGCTGCTGCCTCGATATGAGACAGCTCTAGGCAGCACTCTGACTATTACTGCTGGGGATGAGTGTTTTTCTGAGTGTGCCATGTGCCGTCTGTAATCAGTGACGGGCCTTTGTCACACACTTCATCAGGACTGGAAGGAAAACTTAAAACAAAGGAAGAACAAAGTGGGGTTGAGGTACGAAAACATGAACTTACTGGAGCAGCAGAAGGGGGAAACATTGGACCTACTGGGGCATTTGGGCTTATGGATCTTAGGTAGAAGGTAGAGGTGAGCAGTGTGGGATAGTTCTACTTTAGTGCTACTGTCATGTGACGAGGGGCCTAGGCAAGAATTGTAAGGACCCAAGGACTGGAGATTCTGAGTCTCAAATTGAGACACGATTTTGAGACTGAGACAAGAACCGGGTTCTTGACCAGATGCTAGATGAGAACCTGAGGAAGCTAGACGAGAATCCAAATGAGACAGGAATCGCAGACTGAACCAAAGTTGAACTGACGATGAGCACAGACCCTGAAATCAGGTGCTCTTTAAATATCCAGTTCTTGGTGCCAGTTAGCGGAGTGGGCCAGGCTCTTTAAAGGGACTGCTCCGGCTATCCGTACTGCAGAGGATCAGAGCGTCTAACCCTGGGGGGCCGGCACAGTCGGGTGCATACCGTAACACTGGCATTAGTTCTGGCGTAGACAGAATGGAATTGGTTTCACACAAAATTGAAGTTGTTTCAGTTGCTAGTGGATTAATTCAGACTGCTCCATTCATAGCAGCTCGTATAACTGGCAATTGGCTGATTATTGTAAATGTACCACGGTACAGCGAAATGTGTCTGTCCAGACAGATCATGACATACACAAGCAGATCAAAGAGGTACAAAAGGAAGACAATAATAGATTGCAGATTGCACAGTTACAGAGAAAGCGGTGCAGGTAGACAAATAATATGCAAAGTCGTAATGAGGTGGATTGTGAGGTCAAGAGTCCTATCTTATCTTACTAGGCAACCATGGCAAGGTAGATTGAGAGTTCAAGAGATCAAGAGTCCACCTTCATCGTTCAAGAAGTCTGTACAATAATCTGACAGCAGTGGGGTAGAAGCTGTCCTTGAGACCGGTGATAAGTGCTTTCAAGTTTCTATATCCTCTGCCCGATGGGAGGGCACCAGAGAGAAGTTGGATAAATATGCTCTGGAGGAAAGTTTCCAAGGTTACAGAAGAAGAGCAGGGGTGGCACTAGTGAGTTGCAAGAAACAAAGTGCTGGATAGACTCCATAACCTGGCAACGGTCCGGGTGCAGATCAATGGAACAAGGCAGTTTAAGTGGTTCGGCACAAACTAGATGGGCCGAAGGGCCTGTTTCTGTGGTGTAGCTCTCTATGATTCTGTGACTCTAACTCAGTGGGTCCAGTAGTATCTGTGGAGTGAAATGGACCATCGACATTTTTGCTCTAGGTTCCAGCACCTGCAGTCTCTTGTACCTTCATAGAATGAATGAGTTGTTCTGATCGGGAGTCACAAGTGGACTGTGAGATGTCTTTCAATTATGTTTCTGTTTTATCTATCGGTCAGGGGTGTCTAGAGAAGACAGAAACCTGCATCATATTTAAACAGTAATTGTGTTGGCACCTGTGAGCTGCAGGGCCAGAGAACCAGTCAGACCTGTAGTTTAGTTCCTACAGCTAAGTTCAAGTTTAATTGTCATTCAGCCATACACGAATACCCATGGGGGCAGCCAAATGAAACAGCATTACTCTGGGGCTAAGGTGAAAAACACAGTACCAACAGTCACACAGAGCACGAGGCACACATAGGACATATAAGGTAGCAGTAACATACAGTCACACAAAACAAAATAGTCCAATCCCTGAGGCCATGAATGTTGCAGCAGTCTGCAGACCAACACAATATAGTTTGTCTTCTGCTGAGCAAACGCTGGGTGGGGCGGGGCAGCGCTGACTCCAGCTTGGACACCGCGGCACACTGCCTCTGGTGGGGTGCACCATCCCTGATGCCTTTCTCCTGGCTGGCTGTAAACAGGCAACACCACGGCTTGAGACCTAATCCTCGCTACGACTGAGGCCACGCACCTTAATCCTGACACATACAGTAAGTTGAACATAGGATAGTACAGCACAGGAACAGGCACTTCAGACTGCAATGTCTGTACCGACCATGAAGCCATCATCCCTTCTGTCAGCCCATAGTCCATATCCCTCCTTTCTCTACACATCCATGTGTCTGTCTAAAGGCCTCTACATCAATATGGTATCTGCTTCCACCACCACCACCACATTAGGGGCAAGATAGGGTGAATGCACACTGTTTTTCCCCAGGGAAAGGGATCCAAAAAGGAGAAGGTATCATGTTAAAGGTGAGAGGTGTAAAATTTCAAAGGGAATTGAGGGGCAACATCTTTGCAAGGAGGTTGCCCCTTCAGGTCACGTATGGGATGAGCTACCAAAGATTCAAAATACATTTCTCATCAAAGTATATATGCTGTATACAACGTTGAGATTTGTCTTCCCACAGACAGCCATGGAACAAAGAAACAGCATGGAACCAAACTGTTCAAAGAAACCATCAAACACCCAATGCACAAAAAAAAGAACAAATCATGCAAACAGCAAAAAACGAGCCAATAACACACAGAACATTAACCTGCAAACTGCAGAGTCTTCGAAACAGTCTAGGAATGTTCAGTTTATTTCAGTTCAGTTCAATTTAGCACTTTGTTGTTCATTGACTGCAGGCCACAGAGTCAGCCTCCCTGATCAAAATCACACAAAATACAATAAAACCAGGAACAACCAGAAACCAGAAACACAGTTCTGCCGGAGGGTTTTGACCCGAAACTTTGACTGTACTTTTTTCCATAGATGCTGCCTGGTCTGCTGAGTTCCTCCAGCATTTTGTGTGTGTTGCTCTGGATTTCCAACATCTGCAGATTTTCTCTTGTTTGTGATATAAACTGCAGCGGGAGTTGTTGAAGCAGGTCCAATAACAACAATAACAAGTTTGGTTAAGTACGTGGATAGGAAAGGATTAGAGGGATACGGGGGAAAGGTGGGCAAATAGGTCTATCATGGTAGGACCCTTGGGCAGAAGGGCCTGTTTCTGTGCAGTCTTACTCAATAACTCCACAACTTTCCCCGGCAGCTTGTTTCAGGCTCTGATCATTACACAGTGCATTGAGGCAATGGAAGGGTGAGGAGAGGGAAGAGAGAATGACTGGGGTAGGAGGGGTCCATGATTATGGTGGCTCCTTTCCCAAGGCAGTGGGAAGTGCAGACGGACTCAATGGTGTAGAGGGTGGTTTGTAAGGTGGACTGGGTTGTGTTTAATACTCTCTGCAGTTTCTTATGGTCTTGGCAGAGTAATTGCTGTATCAAGCTATGATGTATCTGGATAGGACGCTTTCCTATGCAGACCCAAGGTTTGATTGATTTAAACGCGGGGCCTAATTGGAAAGGTTGAGGGTGGGCCAAATCGAGGGCAGGATCCGGGCCTGAGAGTGTAACGAAACAGGAGGGCCTGGGTTGAGAGCAAGGAATGGTCTGAGGTTTGGGCAATTTAAGCACCGGGCTGGGTTGTAAAGATCAGGGTTTTGAAACCGGAGCAGAGGTACCGGCCAGTTCGGCTCGTTGGTCTGCGAGGTTTTCTTGTCTCCGCGCTGAACTGATGCTTGGCCTGCATCTAATGAGCTACTACCTCAGCTGCAGCAGTGGCTGGCCTCATGGCTGTGGACTCACTTTTGTGTAGTTTACTTTTGATGTTTGCATGGTTTGTTTTTTTCACACATTGGATGACTGATGGTCTTTTTTTGGGGTTCTATTGGGTTTCTTTGTTCTGTGGCTATCTGTAATGAGACGAATCCCGAGGTTGTATATAGTTTACACACTTAGATTACAGATGTACTTTGACTTAGATTCTCTATGAAAATTGGTGAAGGTCATCGGGGACATGCCAGATTTATTTTCTTTAGTGATACAGTGCAGAGTGTGCGCTTCTGACCCTTCAAGCCACACTGCCCCAGCAACCCCCGACAAACCTGATTAACCATAACCTAATGACGGGACAATTTACGACGACCAAGTCTTCTGAGGAGGTAGAGCTGTTGGTGTGCTTTCTTGGCTGTATCGTCCACATGGCTGCACCTGGGTGAATTGTTGGTGATTTTTACAATTAAGAACTTGAAGCTCAAAGTTCAAAGTTCAAAATAAATTTTATTATCAAAGTACATATATATCATCACATACAACCATAAGATTCATTCATTACATACAACCATAAGATTCATTCATCACATACAACCATAAGATTCATTTTTTGTGGGCACACTCAATAAATCTATAGAATAATAACCTTAACGGAATCAATGAAAGACCGCAACAACTTGGACATTCAACCAGTGTACAAAAGGTAACACATTGTGCAAATACAAAAGAAGAAATTATAATAATGATAAATAAATAATCAATAAATATAGTGAACATGAGATGACGAGTCTTTAAAAGTGAGTCTGTGGGTTGTGGGAATATTTCAAGTGAAGTTGAATGAAGTTATCCCCTTTGGTTCAGAAGCCTGATGGTTGAGGGGTAATAATTGTTCCTGAACCTGGTGGTGTGAGTCCTGAGGCTCCTGTACTTCCTTCCTGAAGGCAACAGTGAGAGGAGAGCTTGACCTGGGTGGTGGGACCTCCCACTATCTCCACCGATACATAAAGGGGTGTGTGTTCTGCCCCACTTCCTGAAGTCAATGACCGTCTCCTTTGTTTTGTGGATATTGAGGGAGAGGACGTTGTCATGACACCATGACACAGAGTTCTCTGTCTTGTTATTGTTTGCGATCTGCCCCACTATGGTGGTGTTAGTAGTAGAATCCCAGGAAAATTGATGGGAATGGGAAAAGAATAAAATGAGATTTTGGTTTAGATCTATTAAGGTCACGTGTGCTGAGGTACAACAAGGAGTTTGCTTTGTATGCTGTTCATGCTCAGATCAAAGTTCAAAGTCCACAGTGCATTTATTATCGAAGTATTATGTGCAACCTTGAAATTTGTCTTCTAGTGGGCAGCCGCAAAAAAAAAAGGAAATCCAATAGAACCCATTAAAAAAACAGCCAGTGCAAAATAAAAAACTACCTGTGCAAACAATAACATATGAACAAGCAACACTCAGAACTGAATCCACAACCATGAAGCCAGTTCATCACTACAGCTGCAGTTACTTTTTATGTATTGCACTGTACTGTTGCACAAAACAACAAACTTCACGATGTACGTCAGTGATAATAAGCTTGATTCTGATTCTGCTTCTGCTTTAGGTGAGTCTTTGATTATGCTGACTGCTTTACAGAGGGAGTGAGATTGGTGTAAGTACATATTTGATGGTAGGCCTGGATCTGTTTTGGTGCTGTATGAATCAATGACTCCCTTGTGCCTTTGTTTTGGAAACCATAAATGTCCGCCCATGAGATAGAACAGGGCCCGGCCCACATCCAATCTCCCGCTCTCCACAAAACTCACCATTCCTTCGAGCCTGCGTTGCCAACCCGTGATCAGCAAATCCCTGCGGTTTGCTACCTTGTCCATCCACTCGATTAGTCCGTGGGCTTTGGGAGGGATCGATATGGCTCCCGCAAGCAGATGGCATTCTACAAAACCCATAAAAACACAGCAGCAGATAACTGAATCCATCAATAAGCTGTGTGCAGACCCTGAGCAGGCAGCATATTAGTGCTAAACGCAATCATATTTTGATCAATAGAAGAACTATGAGTTTTATTTAGTGAGCTAGCTTTCTATCCATTTGCAGGTAATCTTTGGCCGCAAATGATTTTTGTTTTCTCAAAAGTGCATTTAGTTGGAGCCAGAGGTGAATGGGACTATAATTCATTTCATGCAGGCTGCCAACGGCAACTAGATCAGAGAGAATTGATCAGAGGTGATCAATCTTAGCAGTGGAGACTGTTCACCTTTCAAGTGTTACCTGCCCTCTAGATTGTGCTGGCTGGCTGTCTGTCATTAAGAACCCTCACTTTCTAGGATACACCCTCCTCTCATTACTACTATCTGGGAGGAGGTACTGGAGTCTGAAGAGCCACACTCTACCTTTTATTTTGGAGGTACTGAAACAGCACAGATCTTGAAATGACTCAGGCGGCCCATTCCCGATACTTTCTTTCATAAGGCAAGACGACCCCATTTGAGCTGACGGGCAGTTCATTGCCCTTTCGACATGAGTGGCAGATTAAACAGCGTGAAGAGCCCCGAGCAGTGGGTTCTTCCCGTGTCTTCACTCACCGACGAGCGGACTGCATACAGGCCGCGCCGGGTGTAGCCAGAGGCAACTCCATTCACAGTACTGGATGTGTGCCACGCTGATGTAGCCCTGAGAGATCAACTGCCCTACTTTAAATCTACCAGAGACTCAGAGGACTTTGCTTTCTGTCAAGCGAGGCCTGATCTGACTAAAATCCACATGACCTTCTGGGCAGAGAGGTGATTGTGTTTAAACAATTGACAAAACAGTAAATAAAACACTGGCTTAGAAATTTCCTTCCCACTGTGAGGGTGGTCAAATGTTATTATCTTTAAAAAATAAAGCAAAGGATCATAGAACCAATGAATTTTACAAGACTCAAGGAGCCTAGGCTAACAAAAAGTATACCATCTAACCTAACCTAACCTCCCACCTCCTGTGAGATACATCTTGCACTCACTGGGATCACAATCAACATACCCTCCATTTTTTTTTACAGCTGTGCAAACCAGCCACTGCTCCGAGCAGGAAATTTTCACACTGCCCGAAGGCTGCACGGCTCTTTAATAAAATATTATATAAGAGAAAACACCAGCTGCGCGGCAACAAAGGCTATGTGCACGGGAGCATTTCAGTCACTGTGCGGCCACGCACCGGCGCAGTTTAGAGGGAACAGTGGTCACAAGTGACACAAGAGCTGGGATGGCACTCACCATTGAGGTTGTAGCTTAGATTTAGTTAGCTTTTAAGGGGTTTTTTTTAGGTTCGTAGGGATGGTTTTGTGAACAGACTGAAGCTCCTGAAACTTGGGTATCATCCCCGCTGCATTCCATACCTCTACTTAATCCAGTTTTCTATTACAACGATGGGTATAGGTGGGTTTCCTCCGTGTGCTCCAGTTTCCTCCCACAGTCCGAAGGCGTACTAGTTTGTAGGTTAATTGGACATTGTAAATTGCCCAGTGATTAGGCTGGGGTTAAATCGGTGTGTAGCTGGGTGATGTGTCTCATTCGGCCAAAAGGGCCTGTTCTGCACTGTATCTGTAAATAAACAAACATATGTAACACAATTAGCGAAGTTCTTGAGACCTGGGTGTCGCCGCTTCTACATTCCATGTCTCTACTTCCAGGCTTTGTCTGAGGTTCCCTGTTACCACGTCAGCACAATCTACATCCTGGTTTACTAGTTACTAGGCCTCATTGTTCTTATCCCAACAGCAGTACGTGAGGGGTAGAATCTGGGGGAAGTTAATGGGAATGTGCGGGGGTGGGGGTGTTCTAAAATGGGATGAGAGTGAATGGGGGAAACATTTCAGTATAATATCCACTATGGGCACTACTTGCTACTAGTGGCTATGTGTCTCACTCCCATCAGGGAGGAGGCTACGTATTATCCACACCAGGAACACCAAACTCAAAAACAGTCACTTTCCCCAAGCAGTAAGGCTGATCACCACCTCCACCCACCAACTCCACCACTCCAAACTCCCAACCACTACTGCTTAATCATTTCATATCAGTCACCTTATGTACAGACACTCCTGTGCCCAGTGTCACTTTATGGACATACAGTCAATGCATATGGGTGGTGGGGTGGAGACAGGTCTCTGCCAAAGGAGGTGTAAAGCGCTCCTTCCCACTACGAGCCAGAGATTCACCCTTGGATGAGGTTTAGCACCTCCTTAGCCCCCTCTCCCACACCCCCTCGATCAGGGTCATTTGAAGCCACGGGAGCAGGTAGTGGATGGCCGTCTGAGCAGCGGGTGCCTATCACAAGTCCTGGTTATGCGGCCACTGACGCCAGGCAGAGTATTGATAATGGCTGGGGTGACCCATTTTGTAAAGGGACTGCCCAGACAAAAGCTATGGTAAACCACTTCTGTAGAATTGCACCATGATCGCCCACATCATATGATACGGCGCATAACAAATGAACAAATCAAAATACCGTATGTATATAAACTATCTTACATATTTATATTGATTGTGTTTTTTATTTAAAGGATTGCATTTTTTTGTCCTGCAGAGGGTCTGGAGTGACAATTATTCTATCTGCCTTTCCATTTGTGCACTGGAAATGACATTAAATAATCTTGAACTTGAAGAACTTGAAGCAATTGAACATTAATATTCAGCAGCCATCCTTGCTTTGCTCTGAGTTTCTGGCAACATCTGCCATGGGGTAGACACGAATGCCACGGTTAAAAAATACTTCCAGCCGGTCGCTGTTTTGCTCTTGATTAAATATTAAAGCAGTGCTTTTCTCCTTTGATATGCTCCGTGCACTGTAAAATAATGTTAACATTCTTGCATGATTATACTGCATACAAACTACACTCAGTGTTCACTACCTTAGGTACAGCTGTACACCTGCTCGTTAATGAAAATATCTAATCAGCCAATCATGTGGCAGCAACTCAATGCATAAAAGCATGCAGGCATGGTCAAGAGGTTCAGTTGTTGTTCAGACCAAACGTCAGAATGGGGAATAAATGTGATCTAAGTGACTTTGACCGTGGAGTAATTGTTGGTGCCTGATGGGGTGGTTTCAGTATCTCAGAAACTGCTGATCACTTGGGATTTTCTACACATAACACAGTCTGGAATTTACAGAGAATGGAGCAAAAAACAAAGAACAGCCAGTGAGAAGCAGTTTTGTAGATGAAAATGCCTTGTTAATGAGAGAGGTCAGAGGAGAATGGCCAGATTGGTTTAAGCTGATAGGAAGGTGACAGGAACTCAAATAACCACCGCGTTACAACAGTAGTGCAGTGAAGAGCATCTCTGACATGGACATTGAAGTGGACGGGCTACAGCAGCAGAAGACCACAAACATACACTGAGTGGCCACTTTATTAGGTGTGGGAGGTAAATAATACAGTAGCCACTGAGTGTAGATCTTGAGCCTAATCGCAGCATTTAGAGATTGTGGCTTCCTCAAGGATGTCGAGTGTGAGCCGGGTTTTTGTGGTCTCAGTGTGAAGGAGGATTTTCTGTCATTTATGGAACCTTTCACTCTGTTTGTCCCTCATATAAAATAAACCAGTCCTCAGGAGTATCAGATTGGAAAGATCTTTGCACTGTTATAGCTTGGTGGGGTTGCAGTGGGAATGTTGTGTACTAGCTCTGAGTGAGGGGGTAGGGTTATAACCCTGAGAGAGGGGGTAGGGTTATATTGGAGATGAAGAGTTAACTGGGACTTGGATGTTCTGGGTGAGCATGCGTAATTCTCTGAAATGACAGGGTGACACCATTAAAGAGTCGTCTCACTATAAAAAGGTTGTGGAAGCTTTAGAGAGGGTGCAGAGGAGATTTACCAGGATGCTGCCTGGTTTAGAGAGTACGTCTTATAGGAAAGATTCAGCAAGCTAGGGATTTTCCCTTTGAACTGAAGAACAGGGATGTGGTGGTAGCCGGAGCCCTCTGAAACGCGTTCGGCACCTCATTAAGAAATAAGCTGAAATAAACAAGCTAATTAATTAGGTCCCACCCAGGGTGATTTGAGTATCTCAGAAACTGCTGATATCCTGGGATTTTTTACACACAACATACTCTGGAGTTTAGAAAGAATGGTGCCAAAAACAAAAACAAAAAATCCAGCGAGTGGATTTAACACAATGTTTTCGCTCACAGAACAGCCACTCACTGGATTTTTGTTTGTTTTTGGCACCATTGTTTGTAACCTCCAGATTATGTTGTGCGTAAAAATCACAGGAGATCAGCAATTTCTGAGATACTCAAATCACCCTAGGGGGCACCTGATTAATTAGCTTGTTTATTTCAGCCTTTTTCTTAGAGATACCAAATGCGTTTCAGAGTGCTCCAGCAACCACTGCACCCCTGCTGAAGAAGGATGAGAGGTGACTTGATAGAGATGTACAAGATGGTAAGAAGTAGATTTGTGACTTGATACAGGTGTATAAGATGGCATGAGGCATAGATAGACAGCCAATGCCTTTTTCCCCAGAGTAGAAATGGCTAATAGGAGAGGGCATAACTTTAAGATGATTGGAGAAAAGTATAGGTGAGGGGATGTCAGAGGTAGGCTTTAACACAGAGCATTACTTTCATGGAATGCCCTGCCAGAGGTGAGCTAGATAGATTAAGGTCATTTAAGAAACTCTTATATAGGCAAATGGATGATAGAAAAATTGATGGTTGTGAGAAGGAAGGATTAAACTGATCAGAATCAAAATCAGAATTAATTTACTATCATTGTTGTGAAATTTGTCGCTTTGCAACAGCAGTACATTGCAATACAATGTAATTAAGCTATATATTATAATAAGAATGATATATAAAAATAATATAAGTAAGTAGTGCAAAGACAGAGGGGAAAAACTGAGTAAGTGCTCATGGGTTTGTCATGCTTTGCTAACTCCAGAAATTAATCTAGATAAAAACATGGAGCCGGTATAACTCATGTATGTTAGCTTAATTTTACTTTAGCAAGTTGCGCGCGCTTGACTTTGTAACATAATGATGTATGCCATTTACATAGTTTTACATATAGCTCATAAATAAAGGCATCCGTTAGTCTTGCGAGACCATGGATCTGCGCCTGGAAAGTCTTCACTCTCCAGGGCGCAGGCCTGGGCAAGGTTGTATGGCAGACCGGCAGTTGCCCATGCTGCAAGTCTCCCCTCTCCACGACACCAATGTTGTCCAAGGGAAGGGCATTAGGACCCATACAGCTTGGCACCAGTGTCGTCGCAGAGCAATGTGTGACTAAGTGCCTTGCTCAAGAACACAACACGTTCCCTCGGCTGGGGCTCGAACTCACAACCTTCAGGTAGCCAGTCCAAAGTTGGCCATGTGCCCACACTTGTATTGAATTATATAAACAACAAAGAATTCTTAACCAAACAACATATTTACAATATTACTCAAATATTACTGAAATATTAAATACACAACACTCCTCCCTGTTTAACTAAAAACTCCAAGTCAAAATAGAATGCTCTCAACTATATACACAGAATAGTATATAATACAACTACCATATAGTCATCCACAATATAGTAAATTCTAAATTGTCCCACTCAAGCCTAAAGATTTAATTGCTGTGGAGGATTTTGTACTCTTTAGAGATAGCATCTTTCCTGGCCATGGGCGTTACTCAGTTCTTTCACTCTAACATGTGACATGACTGCACCTTTATTAAAAGATGAGGCTTCACAAGCAAGCTTCACTGGATGGCATGGAACCAATGTGTGAGTTCAGGGTCTGATGTCACCATTTCCTTTGTCTTTTGGAAAGCCACTGCTTTGTCGATTGACATTTCTTCCTGATCTGTAGTAATGAAATCAAGGGGTTGTGGCGACCCACTTTCTAGCACACACGAACCGGCTCACAACAGCGCGCGCAGGCAGAAGGCCGGCCCCAAAAAGGGCGCCAGGCCATCTTCACCAGCAGAGGGAAAATCCCGCGTGCGGAAAGGGTCTGGGAATATGCATTCCCCACGGTAGTCCCGCCCAGGGAGGGGGGTAACGGGAAGGCTTTAAAGCAGGCCGCGAAGTCTGAATAAATCTCTTTTCATCGCAACTCTAACTCATCGACTCCATGTGGTTATTCTAGCACTGTGTGTAGCACACCGCTATAACTGGTGACCCCGAAGGCCCAAACGATATTTGGGCCAGAGATGACCGACGCCGCATCTGTTCACGCAGTTTCATTAAAACTGCCAAGCTTCTGGACGCTGCGACCCCATTTATGGTTCGAACAAGCAGAAGCTCAATTCCACATTCGGCAGATAACCTCGGAGTCCACTCGCTACTACTACGTGCTGAGCTCACTCGACCAGGAGACTGCTGCACAAGTTGAGGAGTTTATATTGTCGCCTCCGGAGAACGGTAAATACACAGCATTCAAAGCCCTGCTCATAAGGACTTTTGGACTCTCACGGCGCGAACGAGCACACCGCTTAATGCACCTGGATGGTTTGGGAGACAGGCCGCCGTCGGCATTAATGAACGAGATGCTGGCCCTGGCTGAAGGACACAAACCCTGCCTCATGTTTGAGCAGGCGTTCCTAGAGCAACTGCCCGAGGACATATGCCTGCTGCTGTCCGACGCAGATTTCAGCGACCCCCGAGAGGTGGCGGCCCGGGCAGATGCACTGTGGAATGCCAGGAAGGAGAGAGGGGCGTCTGTCGCACAGATCACCAAGCCGCGTGCCCAACGGCAGATCGGACCAGGCCTGGCAGCAGAGCCTACAAAACCCGGCGATGGGAGTGAGGAGCCCAATGAACAAAGGTGCTTCTACCACCAGTGGTGGGGCACAGAGGCCCGCCGCTGCAGATCACCCTGCAAATTCCCGGGAAACGCCAGGGCCAGCCGCCACTGATGGCTACGGCAGCTGGCCATCAGGACAGCCTCCTGTACGTCTGGGACAAGCAGTCGGGACGCCGATTTTTGGTCGACACCGGAGCGGAGATCAGCGTTTTACCTCCAACGAGTTACGACACCCGCAACAGAGAACCGGGACCCACGCTGAGGGCCGCAAATGGCAGCACAATACGGACCTACGGCACCCACACGGTGCGGCTACAGTTCAGCTCCAGCCGGTTCACGTGGGACTTCACACTGGCCGCCGTGGCCCAACCACTCCTGGGGGCGGATTTTCTACGAGCCCACAGCCTGCTGTTCGACCTGCAAGGGAAGCGATTAGTCCACGCCAAGGCTTTTCAAACGTTCTCCCTGGGTGAAGCCAAGTTGCCAGCCACATCCTTGGACTCCATCACGCTGTCCGACGACGAATTCGCCAGGGTCCTGGCGGATTTCCCATCAGCACTGACACCGCAGTTCACGGCAGCCATGCCCAGACACGGAGTACAGCACCACATCCCGACCCAGGGACCATCCCTCCGCACCCGTGCTCGAAGGCTTCCCCCGGACAAGCTCCGACTGGCGAAGGAGGAGTTCAAGAAGATGGAGGAATTGGGGATCATACGACGGTCCGACAGCCCATGGGCCTCCCCACTTCACATGGTGCCCAAGGCAATGGGGGGCTGGAGGACATGCGGTGACTACCGCAGACTGAACGAGGCTAAAATGCCAGACCGCTACCCTGTGCCACACATTCAAGACTTCGCAGCAAACCTACACGGTGCAAGGATCTTTTCCAAGGTAGACCTCGTCCAGGGATACCATCAAATCCCAGTAAATCCAGACGACATCCCCAAAACAGCACTTATCACCCAGTTCGGACTTTTCGAATTCCTCCGAATGCCATTTGGTTTAAAGAATGCCGCACAGACTTTCCAGCGGCTGATGGACGCGGTGGGATGTGACCTGGACTTTGCATTCATCTATTTGGACGACATCCTCATAGCCAGCAGTAGTCGGCAGGAGCATCTGTCCCACCTCCGCCAGCTCTACTCCCGCCTGAGCGAATTCGGCCTTACAATCAACCGAGCCAAATGCCAGTTCGGACTCGACACCATCGACTTCCTGGGCCACAGGATTACTAAAGACGGGGCAACCCGGCTGCCCGCCAAGGTAGACGCCGTCTGCCACTTCCCCCGACCCAACACAATCAAAGGTCTGCAGGAATTCGCGGGTATGGTGAATTTCTACTACCGTTTCCTCCCCTCAGCAGCCCGAACCATGCACCCCCTGTTCACTCTAATGTCGGGTAAGGGCAAGGACATTACCTGGGACGAAGAGGCCACAGCCGCTTTCGTTAAAACCAAAGAAGCCTTGGCAAACACCGCAATGCTAGTGCACCCCAGAACGGACGTTCCTACTGCCCTCACGGTAGACGCATCCAACACAGCAGTCAGTGGAGTGCTGGAACAACTCATCGAGGGTCGCTGGCAACCCCTGGCGTTCTTCAACAAACACCTACGACCACCTGAACTCAAATACAGTGCTTTCGACTGGGAGCTATTGGCACTATACCTGGCAATCCGGCATTTCAGGTACTTCTTAGAAGGTAGGCCCTTCACCACGTTCACAGACCTCAAACCGCTTACCTTTGCGTTCACGAAGGTGTCCGACCCCTGGTCGTCCCGCCAGCAGCGACATCTGTCCTACATCTCCGAGTACACAACGGACATCCGGCATGTCTCTGGAAAGGACAACGTCGTGGCGGACGCACTTTCCAGACCTACCATACAGGCCCTGTCCCAGGGGGTGGACTATGCAGCGCTGGCAGAGGCACAGCAGGCAGACACTGAGATCCCCAGTTACAGGACTGCAGTCTCCGGTTTGCAGCTCCAACACCTCCCCGTAGGCCCAGGTGAGAGGACCCTACTATGTGACGTAGCTACCGGCCAACCCTGCCCCGTCGTCCCAGCAGCCTGGCGCCGGCGGGTTTTCGAGTCCATTCACAACTTAGCGCACCCCTCCATCAGGACAACCGTCCGGCTGGTCGCCAACAGGTTCGTGAGACATGGACTGCGTAAACAGGTCAGTGAATGGGCCAAAACGTGCATGCAGTGCCAAACGGCCAAGGTGCAGCGGCACACCAAGGCTCCGCCGCAGCAGTTCAAACCCACCCGTCGGAGGTTCGACCACATCCATGTGGATATCGTGGGGCCCCTGCCAGTGTCGCGAGGAGCGCGGTACCTCCTAACTATGATAAACCTGTTCACCAGATGGTCAGAGGCAGTCCTGCTCACCGAAACCACCTCCGAATCCTGCGCCCGAGCACTGATCGCAACCTGGGTAGCCCGCTTCGGGGTACCGGCCCACATTACCTCCGACAGGGGCGCCCAGTTCACCTCCAGCCTGTGGTCAGCTATGGCCAGCCTTTTAGGATCTCAGATACACCACACAACTGCCTACCATCCACAGTCAAATGGACTAATGGAGCGTTTCCACCGTCACCTGAAGTCGGCTCTCATGGCCCGCCTGGAAGGGCCTAACTGGGTAGACGAGCTTCCCTGGGTCCTGCTCGGAATCCGCACAGTGCCCAAAGAGGATCTTCACACTTTGTTGGCTGAGCTGGTGTACGGCGCACCCCTGGTCGTCCCAGGAGAGTTCATACCAGCCCCAAGGGGGCAAGAGGAAGAACCCACAGCAGTCCTGGACAGACTACGGGAGAGGCTCGGTAACCTGGCGCCCATACCCACTTCACAGCACGGACAGAGCCCGACCTGCGTACCCAAAGACCTGCAGAACTGTAAGTTTCTTTTTGTACGACGGGGCAGACACCGGGCACCGCTACAGCGGCCCTACGAGGGACCGTTTAAGGTGATCAGGAACAACGGGTCCACGTTCGTGCTGGACAATGGGGGGAGAGAGAAGGTTTTCACGGTGGACCGACTCAAACCGGCCCATGTGGACTTGGCGCAGCCGGTCCAGGCTCAGGCACCGCGGCGCAGGGGCAGACCCCCCAAACAGAGGCCGATCCAGACTGTGGACATTGGGGGAGGTATCGCCGGTTCTGGGGGGGGGGTTATGTAGCGACCCACTTTCTGGCACCCACGAACCGGCTCACAACAGCGCGCGCAGGCAGAGGGCCAGCCCCAAAAAGGGCGCCAGGCCATCTTCACCAGCAGGGGGAAAATCCCGCGCGCGGAAAGGGTCTGGGAATATGCATTCCCCACGGTAGTCCCGCCCAGGGAGGGTGGGAACGGGAAGGCTTTAAAGCAGGCCGCAAAGTTTGAATAAATCTCTTTCATCGCAACTCTAACTCACCGACTCCGTGTGGTTATTTTGGCGCTGTGTGTAGCACACCGCTACAGGATGGTGCGGCATAGTCAGGTTTGGCAGGAACCTGCTATAGTAACTAACAAATCTTAAAAAGCACTTCAACTGTGACATATCCTTTGTCCTTGGGGCATCCACCACTGCTTGAATTTTCTCAGCACACTTGTGTATCTCTTCTGTGTCAATAATGTGACACACATTAAGTGATATTTAGTTTAAAGAATTCACACTTGTTGTGTAAACACAAAGTAATCTGCAGATGCTGGGGTCAAAGCAACACTCACAACATGCTGGAGGAACTCAGCAGGTCGGGCAGCATCCGTGGAAACGATCAGTCAACGTTTCGAGCCGGAACCCTTTGTAGGTTCCGGCCTGAAGCATTGACTGATCGTTTCCACGGATGCTGCCCGACCTGCTGAGTTCCTCCAGCGTGTTGTGAGTGTCATACTTGTTGTGTCTTACCTTGAGCCCATAATCTTTTTTTAACACTGTCCTGTGATTTTGGAGACGTTCCTTGTCATCCTCAGCGGTAAAATGATATCATCCACCTAACACTGAGTGCCTGGGTAGCCTTGCGGTACCTGGTCCATTGCTTTCGTTAAAAACTTCCTCGTAGCCACTGTTATAGTTTAGTAATTCCAGAAAGTAATTGAAAGAAAAACATAGAGGCGGATTAATTTGTGTATGTTAGTTTTATTTGTGCATATATATGCGCATATGACATGGTGGAGTAATGACATATGCTATTCCCGTAATTTTACATATAAGCCATAATGAGTTATATGAACAACAAAGAATGCTTAATCAAATAATATATTTACAATATTACTCAAATATTACTGAAATATTAAATACACAACAGGTTCCTTGTTCATTCAGAAAGCTGATGACGGAAGGGAAGAAGCTGTTCCTGACAGGTTGAGTGTGTGTCTCCAGGCTCCTGTACCTCCTCCTTGATGGCAGCAATGAGAAGGGGGCACGTACTGAAATGATGGGGATCCTTAATGATGGATGCCAACTTTTTGAATTGTCACCTTTTGATGGTGTCCTAGATGCTGTAGAGGCTAGTTCCATGATGGAGCTGGATGAGTTAGCAGCTTTTTCCAATCTTGTGGAGTGGCTCTAGAGTAGGTTAAAAGGTTGGCACAACACTGTGTGCTGAAGGGCCAGTACAGTGCCATAGTGTTTCATTAAGAGTTTCTAAGTGGTGCATTTGGTAGATCCATTACACACAGCGCCAAACACCCAGGTTCAAAACTGTCCTTTGACACTGTGTGTGTGTGAAGTCTGCAAGTTCTCTCCTGTGACTCCTTGGGTTTTCCACCAGATGCTCTGATCTTCTCCCATATCGACAGGGTCAATGTGCACAGTCCACCAGATGCTCTGGTCTCCTTCCGTATTGATAGGTCAATGCACAGTCCACCAGATGCTCTGATCTCCCATATCTATAGGGTCAATGTGCACAGTCCACCAGATGACCAGATGCTTTGATCTCCTCCCATATCGACAGGGTCAATGTGCACAGTCCACCAGATGCTCTGATCTCCCATATCGATAGGGTGAATGTGCACAGTCCACCAGATGCTCTGATCTCCCATATCGATAGGGTCAATGTGCACAGTCCACCAGATGCTCTGATCTCCTCCCATATCGATAGGGTCAATATGCACAGTCCACCAGATGCTCTGATCTCCCATATCAATAGGGTCAATGCACAGTCCACCAGATGCTCTGATCTCCCATATCAATAGGTCAATGTGCACAGTCCACCAGATGCTCTGATCTCCCATATTGATAGGGTCAATGTGCACAGTCAACCAGATGATCTGGTCTCCTCCCATATCGATAGGGTCAATGCACAGTCCACCAGATGCTCTGATCTTCTCCCATATCGATAGGGTCAATGTGCACGGTCCACCAGATGCTCCGATCTCCCATATCGATAGGGTCAATGCACAGTCCACCAGATGCTCTGATCTCCTCCTGTCTCGATAGGGTCAATATGCACAGCCTTTTTCCCAGGACGAGAGGGCATTGGTTAACAGTGAGAGGGGAAATACTGAATAGAAACTTGAGGGGGAAATTTTTCACCCAGAGTTTGGCCTGTATATGGAACGAGCTGCTAGAGGAAGTAGTTGAGGCAGGTAAAACGTTTAAAAGATAAGTGAACAGGTACATGGATAGGGAAGGTTTAAAGGGATTTGGACCAAATATATCAACCATGATGGAATGGTTGGGTCTTTACCAAATGAGGTGTAAGGTGATCCTTTCCTCCGCTAGCCAACAGGTCACCCTTGGGCAAGGTGTAGCACCTGCTTAGCCTCTTAATCAGGGTCACATGAAGCCATGAGGGCAGGTGGTGGATGGTCGTATGAGCAGCCAGTGTGTATCACCAGTCCTGGTTTTGCGACGCAAGGCAGACAATCTCTGAAGGGTACTGATAATGGCTGCGGTCACCCATTTTGTAAAAACACTGCCCAGAAGAAGACAATGGCAAAGCACTTCTGTAGAAAAATTTGCCAAGAACATTCATGGTCATGGAAAGACCATGATCGCCCACATCATACGACACAGCACATAATGAATGAGTGATGGAATGGCAGAGAAGATTAGATGGGCCAAATGGCCTAATTCTGCTCCTTTATCTTATGGTCTTTTGGAACATGGGAGGAAATCCACGCGATCATGGGGAGAACATACAAATTCCTTATACAAGCAGTGGTGGATATTAAACTCCAATTATTGATCACTGGTGCTGTAAAACGAGGTGCACTAAAGGTAGGGAGTCACTGTAGTATAGTGATTAGTGCAACGCTTTACAGTACCAGCAAACCAGGTTCAATTCCTGCCATCGCCTGTCGGGAATTTTGTACATATTCCCCATGACCACTTGGGTTTCCTCCAGGTGCTCCAGTGTCCTCCCGCATTCCAAAGACCTACCGATTGGTCATTGTAAATTGTCCCGTGGTTAGGCCAGGATGAAATCAGGGGATTGCTGGGCAGTGAGGCTTGAAGGGCCGGAAGAGCCTCTACCATGCCGTATCTCAATAAGTAAGTAAACAACCACAATGCTACCATGCCACACTGTGTGTCTTGCGGTTTGTGTCTGTTGCTGTTGAAGTTCAAGTTGTTTTTAATGCAGAGTGTCTCACGGATCAAGGTTCAATGTTCAAAAATCTCAAGCCATGAAATTCCTTTCCTTTTACCGATCGCTATCTTTAGTTAAGTTTTAAAACACAGTTACAAAGAGATGCGGGCATCTGGCTCCTGTAAGAATTTCCAGCTTAGCAAAATTCCTGTCCAGCTCACAATATCAGTTCCAGTGCCATTAGGCATGCAGATATGTAGCCAGACTATCTAACAATACTCATCAGTCTTATTGATTAGTAAACTGGTACAATAATTAATCATTTAGTTTTTAATAAGTAGCATTGCCAGTGATTCATAAAGGCCAGAATGACTTGTTTTCTGCAGAGCAAGACGCTGCCTCCTAAGGGGACTCAAACTGCAACTGTTTTGTCTACAGAGGGTTTGTGTCTACAGATATGTCAGTGGAAACACTCATTGTCATTCATTACATATCTGGCACCTTAACATCTCGCCGTGCATCTTCTTGAATCAAGTATATGAAAGTATTTAAATTTAACTTTTCTTGGAATCCACTCTTTACCATTCTTTCCCAACTCTCCACCCCATCCCTCACTTTTTTTGCGTTCCCTCTGTCTGTCGGTCTGTCTCTCTCTCATGCTCCCTTGTCACCCACCCTCTTTCCCCCTCTCTCTCCCTCCCACCTTCTCCCTCTTGGGGTGGGAGGGGTCTTTGAATATTACTGGCGGCTTTACTGAGGCAGCGAGGTACTACGTCACCTGCATTTCACAAACAGTAGAGGACCCAGCATTGATTTCTGTGGCACACCTCTAGTCAATGCCACAATCTGACAGACAATCCTCCACCACTATGATCTTACTCCTACCGACAAGCTAATTTTGTATCCAATTGGCTGGCTCACCATGACTCCCAAGTATCCTTAATCTTCTGGACCATGCTACCATGAGGGATAATGTCCAGGTCCTTATTGAAGTCCACCTACACAACCATAAGACCATAAGACCTAGGAGCAAAATTAGGCCATTCAGCCCATCGAGTCTGCTCCATCATTTCACTATGGATGATTTATTATCCCTCTCAACCCCATTCTCTTGCCTAATCTTTGACACCCTTACTAATCAAGAAGTATCAACCTCCTCTTTAAATGTAATCAATGACTTGGCCTCCACAACCCGCTGTAGCAATGAATTCCACAGATTCACTGCCCTCTGATTAAATAAATTCCTCCTTTACTCCACTGTAATCTGGGTTTATCATCAGTGACATATATCGTGAAATTGTTGGTCAGTAGCAGCAGTACAGTGCATAAAATTTACTACATTACAATAAGAAATAAATAAGCAGATAAAAATAAGTATATTGATTAATTAATCAATCAATTAATAAGCAAATAGATAAATAGAACAAAACCGGAACCACGGGTTCATGTTCATAGACCGTTCAGAAATCTGATGGCAGAGGGGAAGAAGGCATTCCTAAAACATTGAGTGTAGGTCTTCAGGCTCCTGTACTTC
The DNA here is from genome assembly GCF_030028105.1 of Mobula birostris. NCBI lineage: Eukaryota > Metazoa > Chordata > Chondrichthyes > Myliobatiformes > Myliobatidae > Mobula > Mobula birostris. The sequence continues at coordinate 149,770,729 of NC_092378.1, forward strand.
CCTGATGGTATTAATCAGAAGAGGGCATGTCCTGAACGGTGAGGGCCCTTAATGATGGATGTGGCCTTCTTAACTCACCACCTTTTGAAGATGTCTTCAGTGGTGAGGAGAGCTGTGCCTGTGACTAACCTGGCTCAGTCCACAATCTTCTGCATCCTCCATCTCAGGCTGTGATGAAACCAGTTAGAATGCTCTCCACGGGACACCTGCAGAAACTTACAAGAAACTTTGGTAATACACTGTACCAAAGCTCATCAAAAGAATGGATGTATCAAAAATTAAAGACCTCAATTTCAGCAGTTATTTTTAATTCTAAATTTTCCAACCTCTTGGTGCTTAACTTTGTTTCGATTCAAATCTCCTCCTGTTTATTTGCTCATCACTTCACACCTTTCTCCTAGCCATCCGCACCACAGTGATCTATATTTGAACTTTTCATCAATGAACTTTGTGCCTGTTGACTTAAATCAGGAAAAAAGACATGATGAAAAATTGTTTCTGTGGGCAGCATTTGATCTCCAAAGAGAAAATGAAAAAGGGCTTTGCTTCCAATTCCCATTCCCATTCCATCAGTCCATCAGTCCATGGCCTCCTCTACTGCCATGATGAGGCCATCCTCAGGGGTGGAGGGGAAACACCTTATATTCTGTTTGGGTATCCTCCAACCAGTTGGTATGAATTTCCCAATTTCTCCTTCTGCTTAAAGAAATTTCCTCCCCTTCCCCTCTTCTTCTATTCCCCACTCTGGCCCTCTTATCTCTTCCCACCTGCCTATCACCTCCCTCTGGGACCCCTCCTCCTTCCCTTTCTCCTACGGTCCACTCCAAATTCCTTCCTCTTCAGCCCTTTACCTTTCCCACACCCTGGATTTATCTATCACCTCCTAGCTATCCTCTTTCCCTTCCTCCCACCTTTTTATTATGGATTCTTCCCCCTACCTGTCCAGTCCTGAAGCACGGTCTTGATCCAAAATGTGGACTTCTTATTCATTTCCATGGTTGCTGCCTGACCTGCTGAGTTCCTCCAGCATTTCTGTGAGTGTTATTATCACTGACATATCTTGTAAAATTTGTTCTTTGGTGGCAGTGCAACACAAAAGAAAATCTATAAATTGCAATGAGAAATACATAGTACATGGAATTTATGATATTTAAATAATTTTATATATACTATAAAAATAAATTAAATAAGTAGCGCAAAGATTTGACCCCGGTGTTCCATAAGAGTCTGTGTTGGGACGATTCTTTTTACGTTATATGTCAATGATTTGAATGCTGGAATTGATGGCTTTGTTGCAAAGTTTGCAGATGATATGAAGATAGACAGACGGGCATGTAGATTTGAGGAAGCAGAGGGGCTACAGAGGGATGTAGACAGATTATGAGAATCAGCAAAGAAGTGGCAGGTGGAATACAGTGTCAGGAAGTGTATGCTTATGCACTTCGGTAGAAGAAATGAAAGGGTTGACTATTTTCTAAATGGAAAGAAAATACGAAAAAAGCAGAGGTGCAAAGGGACTTGTGAGCCCTTGTGTAGGATTCCCTAAAGGTTAATTTGCAGATTGAGTCTATGATGAGGAAGGCAAATGCAATGTTAGCATTCATTTCAAGAGGACTAGAATATACAAACAAGGACGTAATGTTGAGACTTTATAAAGCACTGGTGAGACCTCACTTGGAGTATTGTGAGCAGTTTTGGGCCCCTTAACCTGGAAAGGATGTGCTGACACTGGAGAGGGTTTAAAGGAGGTTCATGAAAATGATTCCAGGATTGAATGGCTTGTCATATGAAGAGCGTTTGATGGCTCTAGACTGATGTTCACTAGAATTCAGAAGAATGAGGGGTGACCTCATTGAAACCTATCAAATGGTGAAAGGCTTTGAAAGAGTGGATCTGGAGAGGATATCTCCTATGATGGGACAGTCTAAGACCAGAGGACCCAGCCTCGGAATAGAGGAGTGTCTTTTTAGAATGGAAATGAGGAGGAATTTCTTTAACCAGAGAGTGGCGGATTTATGTCAGGCAGCTGTGAAGGTCAAGTCATTGTGTATATTTAAGGCAGAGGTTGTAGATTCTTTGATTGATCAGGGCATGAGGCATACAGGGAGAAGGCAGGAGACTGGGACTGAGAGGAAAATTGGATCAGCCATGATGAAATGGTGGAGCGGACTCGATGGGCCAAATGGCCCAATTCTGTTCCTATATCTTATGGTCTAAAAAGAGAGCAAAAATAGTGAGGTAGTGTTCATGAGGTGGTTCATTGTCCGTTCAGAAATCTGATGGCGGAGGAGAAGAAGCTGCTCCTAAAATGTTGAGTGTGTGTCTTCAGGCTCTTGTACCTCCTCGCTGATGGTAGCAATGAGAAGAAGGCATGTTCTGAGTGATGGAGGTCCTTAATGATGGCCTCTTTTTTGAGGCATTGCTCCTTGAGGATGTCCAGGATTCTGGAGAGGCTAGTACTCTCGATGCCAGGGGGGCCGGTGCCCATGATGGAGCTGGCTGAGTTTACAACTCTCTGCAGCATTTTCTGATCCTGTGCTGTGGTCTCTCTGTACCAGACAGTGATACAACCAGTTAGAACATTTCACTCAAAATTGTACCTGCATTTAACCTTCTCTTTCAAACTAAGTGTTCAACCTGCTTATTTTCTCCTGTTTCATTTTTAAGATCTTGTCTTTCATTATTTATCATAAAAGCATAGATTTTTAAATATTAATGAGGTAAATTTGAATATTCTCATTCACTTGAAGGGCCATTGTGCGACTCAATTCAGCAGTTATTGTCTGAAGCGATGTTTAATGAATTCTTCTAGAGCAGTCTCAGTATTGTAACTTCATGAATGGATGCCTATAATAATTCTTCATCCAAACCTTTCAACTGTAGTCTTTTCCAATTATTTCCACTGTCTGAGTCCAATGTCTCCTTCAGTACAAGGCCCAAAGGCAACAACACCTCTGTGATCAGCAGAATGAGGCCCTTTCTGGAGTCCTGCACCTTAGCCAAGAAAGCTCACCAAAATGCCTCTACTTCCTCAGGAGGCTGAATAAATTTGTCCCGTCACCATTGAGCCCGTGTCAATATTTATCCTTGTGCATTGGAAAGCATTCTGTCTGGATATATACTGGCTTGGTACGGCAACTGCTCTGCATGAACCTGCAGAGTTGTGGACACTTATCAGCACATTACAGAAACTGGCCCCTCCCCTGTGGACTCTGTCTACTGTAACCAGAGACTACTGGACTTTGTCTACTGTAACCAGCCCCTCCCCTGTGGACTCTGTCTACTGTAACCAGCTCCTCTCTGTGGACTTTGTCTACTGTAACCAGAGTCAACTGGACTTTGTCTACTGTAACCAGCCCCTCCCCTGTGGACTCTGTCTACTGTAACCAGCTCCTCTCCATGGACTCTGTCTACTGTTTATATTTCTCGCTGTCTCAATAAAGCAACTGACGTAATTAAAGGCCCCACTCACTCAGGGCATTCTGTCTTCTCTCATCTTCCATTGGGTAAAAGACACAAAAACCTGAAAGCACGTACCACCAGCCTCAAGGGCAGCTACTACCCCACTGTTGTAAAGTTATTAAATAGTTCCTCTTGACCTCACAATCTACCTCGTTATGATCTCGCACCTTATTGTCTACCTGCTCTGCACTTTCTCTGTAGCTGTTACACATTATTCTGCATTCTGTTTTACAGTACTGTACAAAAGTCTTAGGCATATATATAGAGCTAGGGTGTCTAAGGCCTTTGAACAGTACTGTAGTAATTTTATGTACTGCACTGTACTGCTGATACACAAAAATCAAATTTCATGATATATGTGAGTGATGATAAACCTGATTCTGATATGGGTCTTTATTGTGGACTGAGAGTGGGAAGGGGACAGGGAGAGGGGAATCATGGTTGGGAAAAGGGGAGGGGAGAGGGGAGGGAGTGGGAAGCACCAGAGACACATTCTGTAGTGATCAATAAACCAAATGTTTGGAATCAAATGACCTTGCCTGGTGTCTCAGGACTGGGTATGTCTGCACCTGCATCACCCCCCCACCCCAGCACTCCTTCTCTGCCACCCCTTCTGCAGTGCACCACCCTCACCGTTTACAATATCCTTTGCTCCAGGCAGATTTACAAACTTGCGCTCTGCGCCACATTGACAGATACCGTACTGTGTAAGATTCTTAGGCACCCTAGCTATATATTTATGCCTAAGAATATATATTTGTGCACAGAACTATACCTTGAACTCACTCAATGCACTGTGTAATGATCTGACCTGTATGAACAATATGCATAACATCCACTGTATCTTGGTACATGTGACAAAAATAAACCAATTCCATATCGAGTTCCAATTCAGTTGCAATGATCTCTTCCTTACTTTCATTTCCCTGTGAGTTAGACCCTTCCTTCTTCTGGAACTACCTCCATCCGTCACCATCATCATCATTATGTGTCGTGTCATATGACGTGGGCAGTCATGGTCTTTCTATCACCGTGATTGTTCTTGGCAAATTTTACAGAAGTGGTTTGCCATTGCCTTCTTCTTGGCAGTGTCCTTACAAGACAGGTGACCCCAGCAATTATCAATACTCTTCAGAGATTGTCTGCCTGGTGTCCATGGTCACATGACCAGGACCTGTGATCTGCCCCGGCTGCTCATACGACAATCCACCACCTGCTCCCATGGCTTCATATGACCCTGATCGGGGGGCTAAGCAGGTGCTACACCTTGCCCAAGGGTGACCTGCAGGCTAGCGGAGGGAAGGAGTGGCTTACACCTCCTTTGGTGGAGATGTATCTCCACCCAGCCACCCAAATTCCATCCTTACCATCCTCCAATTCTGACCTACATGTTTTGCTTATGTCTAACCTCTGTGCCATCAGCAGCCCTGTCCTCAGCTACTTCTGGCCCATTCTCTGGAATTTCTGACTGAACCTCTGTGCCCCTTGATCTCTCTCTCTGCACTTTTTTAATTCAAAAGGGAATGGTCAGAAGGTGGAAACTGCCGGCCGGTTATGTTAACAGCTGTCAATGGGGAAAATATTAGAAGCCACCTCTGAAGATGTTGTAACAGATGTTAAAGATCATTCTCTATCCCACTGTTACAAACACAAAAGATTTTGCAGATGCCGAAAATCTTGAGCAACACTCACAAAATGCTGGAGGAACTCAACGGGTCCGGTAGCATCCATACAGGGAACAGAGAGCGCTGAGCCAGGAAAGCCACATCCAACCTCAGGGACACGACCAAGCAAGCCATCAGGAGCTTCAGGACCGACACCACCAGGTTCAGGAACAGTTACCATCCCACAGCCATCAAGCTTTTGAACCTAGGAGGGAGGAGAAGATGGTGGCGCGATGCAGCGCGCGTGGCCGCTCTGAATTGATATCATATTTGTGAAGTAGGTTGCCGTGCACAATCCTGATTTGATAGAGACAGCCATGAGAGGCACGAAGGAACATCTGGAGAAACCTCTGAAATGCCTGTTTCGTTGCCGCTGCTACTGTGCGATTGCGAATCTCTGGAGGGGAAGGCCCCAAATCCTCAGCTTTGCCTATTGCCTGTTGCCGGGGCCGGGGTCGAAGCGCTCGGCAGAGATGGTGCTCGGTGCTCGGTGTCGTAGAGCTGGTCGGAGGCTCGCAGTTTTCGGATGGACTCGGAGTCGGACTGTGGTCGGGTGCTTCCAGGATGCTGCATCGGCAAGTTTGCGCGCTGGAAGCTCATGGAAGGAAGAATGAGATGATGGGACTTTCGAGAGACTTTGAGACTTTTTTTACTGTGCCCATGGTCTGTTCTTTATCAAATTACAGTATTGCTTGCACTGTTGTAACTATAGAAACATAGAAACATAGAAAATAGGTGCAGGAGTAGGCCATTCGGCCCTTCGAGCCTGCACCGCCATTTATTATGATCATGGCTGATCATCCAACTCAGAACACCGCCCCAGCCTTCCCTCTATACCCCCTGATCCCCGTAGCCACAAGAGCCATATCTAACTCCCTCTTAAATATAGCCAATGAACTGGCCTCAACTGTTTCCTGTGGCAGAGAATTCCACAGATTCACCACTCTCTGTGTGAAGAAGTTTTTCTTAATCTCGGTCCTAAAAGGCTTCCCCTTTATCCTCAAACTGTGACCCCTTGTTCTAGACTTCCCCAACATCGGGAACAATCTCCCTGCATCTAGCCTGTCCAATCCCTTTAGGATTTTATATGTTTCAATCAGATCCCCCCTCAATCTTCTAAATTCCAACGAGTACAAGCCCAGTTCATCCAGTCTTTCTTCATATGAAAGTCCTGCCATCCCAGGAATCAATCTGGTGAACCTTCTCTGTACTCCCTCTATGGCAAGGATGTCTTTCCTCAGATTAGGGGACCAAGACTGCACACAATACTCCAGGTGTGGTCTCACCAAGGCCTTGTACAACTGCAGTAGTACCTCCCTGCTCCTGTACTCGAATCCTCTCGCTATAAATGCCAGCATACCATTCGCCTTTTTCACCGCCTGCTGTACCTGCATGCCCACTTTCAATGACTGGTGTATAATGACACCCAGGTCTCGTTGCACCTCCCCTTTTCCTAATCAGCCACCATTCAGATAATAATCTGTTTTCCTATTTTTGCCACCAAAGTGGATAACTTCACATTTATCCACATTAAATTGCATCTGCCATGAATTTGCCCACTCACCCAACCTATCCAAGTCACTCTGCATCCTCCTAGCATCCTCCTCACAGCTAACACTGCCACCCAGCTTCGTGTCATCTGCAAACTTGGAGATGCTGCATTTAATTCCCTCATCCAAGTCATTAATATATATTGTAAACAACTGGGGTCCCAGCACTGAGCCTTGCGGTACCCCACTAGTCACCGCCTGCATTCTGAAAAGGTCCCGTTTATTCCCACTCTTTGCTTCCTGTCTGCTAACCAACTCTCCACCCACACCAATACCTTACCCCCAATACCGTGTGCTTTAAGTTTGCACACTAATCTCCTGTGTGGGACCTTGTCAAAAGCCTTTTGAAAATCCAAATATACCACATCCACTGGTTCTCCCCTATCCACTCTACTAGTTACATCTTCAAAAAATTCTATGAGACTCGTCAGACATGATTTTCCTTTCACAAATCCATGTTGACTTTGTCCGATGATTTCACCGCTTTCCAAATGTGCAGTTATCACATCTTTGATGTTACCACCGACGTTAGGCTAACCGGTCTATAATTCCCCGGTTTCTCTCTCCCTCCTTTTTTAAAAAGTGGGTTACATTAGCCACCCTCCAATCCTCAGGAACTAGTCCAGAATCTAACGAGTTTTGAAAAATTATCACTAATGCATCTACCATTTCTTGGGCTACTTCCTTAAGCACTCTAGGATGCAGACCATCTGGCCCTGGGGATTTATCTGCCTTCAATCCCTTCAATTTACCTAACACCACTTCCCTACTATCAAGTATTTCGCTCAGTTCCTCCATCTCACTGGACCCTCTGTCCCCTACTATTTCTGGAAGATTATTTATGTCCTCCTTAGTGAAGACAGAACCAAAGTAATTATTCAATTGGTCTGCCATGTCCTTGCTCCCCATAATCAATTCACCTGTTTCTGTCTGTAGGGGACCTACATTTGTCTTTACCAGTCTTTTCCTTTTTACATATCTATAAAAGCTTTTACAGTCAGTTTTTATGTTCCCTGCCAGTTTTCTCTCATAATCTTTTTTCCCCTTCCTAATTAAGCCCTTTGCCCTCCTCTGCTGAACTCTGAATTTCTCCCAGTCCTCAGGTGAGCCACTTTCTCTGGCTAATTTGTATGCTTCTTCTTTGGAATTGATACTATCCCTAATTTCTCTTGTCAGCCACGGGTGCACTACCTTCCTTGATTTATTCTTTTGCCAAACTGGGATGAACAATTGTTGCAGTTCATCCATGCAACCTTTAAATGCTTGCCATTGCATATCCACCGTCAATCCCTTAAGTGTCATTTGCCAGTCGATCTTAGCTATGTTATAATTATGTGGTTCTTGTCAGTTTTTTTTTAGTCTTGGTTTGTCTTGTGTTTCTGTGATATCATTCTGGAGGAACAAATTGTATCATTTCTTAACGCATGCATTACTAAATGACAATAAAAGAGGACTGCTTGTCTTCATAATCTAATCTAATCTAATCTAATATCTTTAATCAATTTCACTTGGCCCATCATTGAAATACCAGCAACCTATCGACTCACTTTCAAGGACTCTTCATCTCATGTTCTCAATACTTATTTCTTAATATTCTTTTTTTTCTTTTGTATTTGTACAGTTTGACGTCTTTTGCTCATTGGTTGCTTGTCTTTCCTGTTGGGGTGTGGTTGTTCATTGATTCTATCATGGTTCTTGGATTTACTGTGTATGCCCACCAAAAAACACCTGCCACAGTTGTACCTGCTGACATATATGTACTTTGATCCTTGAACTTTGAACTATCAACATTTTGGGGTGAGACCTAATTGAGAATTGATTATTTCCCTCCATAGATGCTGCCTGATTTGCTGAGTTCCTCCGACATTTCGTGTGTTTTGTAAGTGAACAGTGAGCTGAAGAGAAAATCACAAGCAAGGTAAAATCTGCAGATGTTGGAAATCCAAGCAACACACACAAAATGCTGGAGGAACTCAGCAGGCCAGGCAGCATCTATGGAAAAGAGTCACAACACGCTGGAGGAACTCAGTAGGTCGGGCAGCATCCATGGAAAAGATCGATTGACGTTTCGGGCCAGAACCCTTCGTCAGGACTTGAAACGTCAACCGATCTTTTCCACGGATGCTGCCCAACCTGTTGAGTTCCTCCAGTGTGTTGTGAGTGTTGCTTTGACCCCAGCATCTGCAGATTGTTTTGTGTTATGGAAAAGAGTACAGTTGCTGTTTCAGGCCGAGACCCTTCATCAGGACTGGTGAAGGGTCTCAGCCCGAAGCAGCGACTGTACTCTTCTCCATAGATGCTGCCTGGCCTGCTGAGTTCCCCCAGCATTTTGTGCGTGTTCGCTGAAGAGAAGTAGGGCTTCTTTAGAATGCAGTAACAAATTAGGATGACAAATGGCCTTTAAACAACAAACACCTGGAAATGTCAGCCTGCCGTTTTGTAGCAAGAGCTTCACCATCACTTCAGGTGGTGTGTGTGGTCAGCAGGGATGGAGATGCACTTCATATTTAACAGATCTGAACCTCCACTAACCATTAATTCTCATCATTAATCAACTGTCAACTGTTCAGACCCTGCATCACCAATGAAAATGTCAACTCGCTCTCGTCCGGCTTTGCTTTAATTACTAAATAGAATTCTGCTCTTTAGAGATGCCTCTTAGTAGGTCACTGGTGGGCTCCCTACAGCAGAAAGGCACTTTGTCAATGCGGGAGGTAACTTAAGTCTTGCTGGGCCAGATCCAGCAGGGGAGGTCAGGCACGTGAGAGGTACCTGGGCAGGGAGGCATGATGCTCCCGACAGAATAAGCTTGTGCAGAGAGCTTGGCAAAGCTGGCTTCTGAAGCCGAACTGAAAGGGAATGTTTGTTGTGATCTGGCGAAGTAGTCAGACCAGAGTCAGAGGAGCGCAAGTTTGAGTGGCTGGGTGAAGATATGTCTCTACCAAAGGAGGTGTAAGGCACTCCTTCCCCCTGCTAGCCTGCAGGTCACCCTTGAGTAAGGTGTAGCACCTGCTTAGTCCACTGATCAGTCACGTGAAGCCATGGGATCGGGTGGTGGGTGGTCGTATGAGCAGCTGGTGCAGATCACAAGTCCTGGTTATGCGACCACTGACGTCAGGCAGACAGTTTCTGAAGGGTATTGATAATGGCTGGGGTCACCTGTCTTGTCACCCCAGAAGAAGGCAATGGAAAACCACATCTGTAGAAAAAATTTACCAGGAACAATCATAGTCATGGTCATATACAGCTAAACAAAACATTGCTCCTCTGTGGCCAAGGAACAAAACACAGCACATAGAGCCACGCACAGCATGCAGCACACATAATGCACACAAAATGGTGGAGGAACTCAGCAGGCCAGGCAGCAACTATGAAGTGAGTATAGTCAACGTTTCAAGTCAAGAGCCTTCATCAGAACTGATGAAGAGTCTCAGCCCGAAACGTTGACTGTTTACTCTTTTCCATAGATGCTGCCTGGCCTGCTGAGTTCCTCCACCATTTTGTGTGTGTTGCTTGAACTTCCAGCGTCTGCAGATTTTCTCTTGTTTTTTACAGAACGTTTAGCTCTGATTGCACACCCAGCACAAAATAATATTAGCACAAGACCCTGAGCAGCATGGTCTGAAGATTGACAGAGCATGGGATATTGACCTGCAGCCAGGTTTCCGCAAGAACAGGCATGCAGCAGTTCCTCAACTCACACTGGGTCAGCCGCAGATGAACACAAATCAGCTTGTCTCGTGCTGTGTCTGCCAGCTTGTCTTCCAGAGAGTGAACACTGGAGAGCAGTACCGATGGGGGAGCCAGTCTGCAGGGGCCAGCCCCAATCCCAGCACAGATTCCAATGTGCACGTTATCAGTGGGTATTGCCAAGGTGGTTTTTAAATAACTATGAAGCATCTTCTCGTGCCAAGTCAGGGGAGCTGGATACTCGACTTCTTACTTAGTGGACCACACTCTTACAGATCGGAAACAACATTTCCACTTCGCTGATAATTAACACTGTCACACCTCAGAGGTGTGTGTTTAGCCCACTGCTCTATTCTCTCTACGCCTATGACTGTGTGGCTAGGCATAGCTCAAATGCCATCCATAAAATTGCTGTTACAACCATTGTTGGCAGAATTTCAGACAGTGATGAGAGGGAGTACAGGAGTGAGATATATCAATTAGTTGAGTGGTGTTGTAGCAACGACCTTGCACTCAATGTCAGTAAGACCAAAGAACTGATTGTGGATTCACAAAGGGTAAGATGAGGGAACTCACACCAGTCATCATAGAGGGATCAGAAGTGGAAAGAGGGAGCAACTTCAAATTCCAGGGTGTCAATATCTCTGAGGATCTAACCTGGACCTAATGTATTGATGTATCTGCAAAGAAGGCAAGACAGCAGCTATATTTCATCAGGAGTTTGAAAAGATTTGGTAGATCTCCAAAATCACTCAAAAATTTCTACAGGTGTACCATGCAGAACATGCTAACTGGCTGCATCTCTGCTTGGTTTGGAGGAGGCAGCAGGGTGTCAGGTACAGCACAAGATTGAAGTAAACTGCAGAGAGGTGTAAACTTAGTCAGCTCCATCATGAGCACTAGCCTCTATAGTACTCAGGACATCTTCAAGGAGAGATGCCTCAAACAGGCGGCGTCCATCATTAATGACCCCATCACCCAGGTCATGCCTTGTTCTCATTGCTACCATCAGGAGGAGGTACAGGAGCCTGAAGGCACCCACTCAATCATTCAGGAACAGCTTCTTCCTCTCTGCTGTCCAATTTCTGAATGGACACTGAACCCATGAACACTATCTCACTACTCTTTTATTTCTATTTTTACACTACTTATTTAATTACAGTAAATTTCTATTACCGTATATAATTTAAGTTAATTTCTATTACAGTATATATATTTCAGTAATTCAGTTTTTCTCTATTATTATGCAAAGACAACAAATTTCACGACAACACACATAAAAGTCGCTGGTGAACGCAGCAGGCCAGGCAGCATCTCTAGGAAGAGGTGCAGTCGACGTTTCAGGCCGAGACCCTTCGTCAGGACTCACGATTCATGACATATTCCTGTGATATTAAATCTGATTCTGGTTCTCATTACAATCATCGAGGAAGAGGTACAGGAGACTGAAGACCCAAGGCTTTAGGAACAACTTCTTCTCCTCTGCCATCAGATTTCTGAACGATTCACAGACTCTACTTCATTATTCCTCTCTTACTCAATTTATTTATTTTGTAACTCACAGAAAATTTTATGTTTTGCTCTGTACTACCCCCACAAAACGTATTTCATGACATTCTGTATGTCAGTGATAATAAACCTGATTCTGAATGTCAGATATAGAAATCAGAGTGGACTATGTGGGACTTCAATAATAAGCCTGATTCTGAATGTCAGAAATAGAAAACAGAGTGGTTTATGTGGACGTTCAAGTCTGCTCCACAATTTGATAAAGTCAGAATTAATCCTAATAGAAGATGTTCGAGAGTGTGAGCAGCTCTGACAGCATCTAAGGAGGAGGAAACAGAGCTAATGTTTCCAGTCAAAGTACGAAGGATCTTCAACCCGAGCTGTTTCCTTTGCCTTCTCTTTCCACAGATGAGCATTTCTGTTGATTTCTGTTTTGGTTCCTGATTTCCAAATACCTGCTAGTTTCAACCAAGTTTAAGTTTTTTGTCATTCAATCATACACATATATACGGCAAAATGAAACAACATTCCCCAGGGACCGAGGTGTAAAGCATAGTGCGTGTATCATACAGCACATAAAATAGTATTAAAACAATAATATTAGCAGATATAATATTCTGTTGAAGTACTAGTTGACATAAAATGTATATACAACATAATTAAGTATACATCAGTATTACTGCTACTGGCGCTGTGAAAAATAATGTATACTGGGTGGTAACAGGGTGTTCAGAAGTCTCACAGTCTGGGGGAAGAAGCTGTTACTCAGGCTAATGTGATACGTCCTGCCTAATGGTAGGAGGTCAAAGAGATTGTGGGTATGGATGGGGGGGGGGGTGGTCATTGACAGTGCTGAGGGCTCTGCTATGTGACCTGGATGGGGGTGAGGGAGTGAGAAACCCCAATGATTCCCTCATCAGTCCTCACAATCTATTGCAGGGTCTTACTATTTGCACACTGAACCTCACCCACTCTTCCATCCATTTTCCAGAATTCTTGAATTCCTTGGGGTCCAAGAAAGTAACCATGTCGGTTTCGCTGATACTGAGAAACGGAATGCAAGTTTCCCTGTGCTGCTAATTATTTCAAAGATTTACAGTCAACGGAAGAAGAAGCACTCATTTCATTCTCAATACCTGAGCCTTGTGCTAAGTCAATGCACTAAATGTTCAAGCCTTCCCAACTTAACACTGGCAGAAGTAAAACAGATTTCAGTCAATGGAACAGATGCTGGAGTTTGGATGTTGGGGTGGAGATACGCCTCTACCAAAGGAGGTGTAAGGTGCTCCCTCCCTCTGCTAGCCTGCAGGTCACCCTTGGGTCACCTTCTTAGCCACCACCCTCCCCCACAATCAGGGTCATGTGAAGCCACAGTCGTATGAGCAGTCGGTGCATATCACGAGTCCTGGTTATGTGACCACTGACACCAGGTAGACAATCTCTGAAGAGTATTGATAATGGCTGGGGTCACCCATCTTGCAAAGACACTGCCCAGAAGAAGGCAATGACACTTCTGTAGAAAAATTTGCCAAGAACTATCATGGTCATGGAAAGACATGGCACATAACACTTTTTAAAAAAGGAGGGAGAGAGAAACCGGGGAATTATAGACCGGTTAGCCTAACGTCGGTGGTGGGGAAACTGCTGGAGTCAGTTATCAAGGATGTGATAACAGCACATTTGGAAAGCGGTGAAATGATCGGACAAAGTCAGCATGGATTTGTGAAAGGAAAATCATGTCTGACGAATCTCATAGAATTTTTTGAGGATGTAACTAGTAGAGTGGATAGGGGAGAACCAGTGGATGTGGTATATTTGGATTTTCAAAAGGCTTTTGACAAGGTCCCACACAGGAGATTAGTGTGCAAACTTAAAGCACACGGTATTGGGGGTAAGGTATTGATGTGGATAGAGAATTGGTTAGCAGACAGGAAGCAAAGAGTGGGAATAAACGGGACCTTTTCAGAATGGCAGGCAGTGACTAGTGGGGTACCGCAAGGCTCAGTGCTGGGACCCCAGTTGTTTACAATATATATTAATGACTTGGATGAGGGAATTAAATGCAGCATCTCCAAGTTTGCGGATGACACGAAGCTGGGTGGCAGTGTTAGCTGTGAGGAGGATGCTAAGAGGATGCAGAGTGACTTGGATAGGTTGGGTGAGTGGGCAAATTCATGGCAGATGCAATTTAATGTGGATAAATGTGAAGTTATCCACTTTGGTGGCAAAAATAGGAAAACAGATTATTATCTGAATGGTGACCGATTAGGAAAAGGGGAGGTGCAACGAGACCTGGGTGTCATTATACACCAGTCATTGAAAGTGGGCATGCAGGTACAGCAGGCGGTGAAAAAGGCGAATGGTATGCTGGCATTTATAGCGAGAGGATTTGAGTACAGGAGCAGGGGGGTACTACTACAGTTATACAAGGCCTTGGTGAGACCACACCTGGAGTATTGTGTGCAGTTTTGGTCCCCTAATCTGAGGAAAGACATCCTTGCCATAGAGGGAGTACAAAGAAGGTTCACCAGATTGATTCCTGGGATGGCAGGACTTTCATATGAAGAAAGACTGGATGAACTGGGCTTGTACTCGTTGGAATTTAGAAGATTGAGGGGGGATCTGATTGAAACGTATAAGATCCTAAAGGGATTGGACAGGCTAGATGCAGGAAGATTGTTCCCGATGTTGGGGAAGTCCAGAACGAGGGGTCACGGTTTGAGGATAGAGGGGAAGCCTTTTAGGACCGAGATTAGGAAAAACTAATTCACACAGAGAGTGGTGAATCTGTGGAATTCTCTGCCACAGGAAACAGTTGAGGCCAGTTCATTGGCTATACTTAAGAGGGAGTTAGATATGGCCCTTGTGGCTACGGGGGTCAGGGGGTATGGAGGGAAGGCTGGGGCGGTGTTCTGAGTTGGATGATCAGCCATGATCATAATAAATGGCGGTGCAGGCTCGAAGGGCCGAATGGCCTACTCCTGCACCTATTTTCTATGTTTCTATGTTTCTATAATGATGATGTCATACTATCGAACAAACTGGAGTTTGTCTGTGACCTACTGACATCACCATAAAAGCTTCTGTTTGCCTTAGTAAGGCAGTCATCATAGTCAAAGACCTTATTCACATCAGACTTTCTCCCTTCTCCCCCCTCTCAGTGGCATGAAGATTCAAAAGTCTGAAAGCACGTACCACCAGACCCAAGGACAATTTCTATCTTGCTGTTAGAAGGCTACTAAGTGGTTCCCTAGTATGCTACGATGGATTCTTGACCTCCCAATCTTCCTCATTATTATCTTGTGTTATGTTTACCTGCACTGCCCTTACCCTGTAGCTGATAGACTTTGTTCTGCGTTCTGTTATGTTTTACCTTGTTCTACCTCAATGCACTGTGTAATGATCTGATTTGTATACAGTACACAAGACAAGCTTTCCTCTGTAACTTGGTGCATTTGACAATAGTAAACCAATAACACCATAAGACATAGGGGCAGAATTAGGCCATTTGGCCCATCGAGTTTTCACCACCATTCCACCGTAGCTGATTTATTATCCTACTCAACCCCATTCCCTTCCTTCTCCTCATAACCCAGTAAACTACAGATTTACTGGAGGCCCAAGGCAGAGATAGTTACAGGGATTCAAAGGAATTTACAGCAAAGCTTGCATTATTAGTAATGAGACTACATCAAAATACTGATGGTTTATAATCTGGATCCAGATAATATTTCCTCACAGTCCCCCAGAATCACCTGTCCCTACACTCCCCCATCTCCACTGTCCCCATACTCCCCCCATCGCCCCTGTTCCCACACTCCCCCAGTGTCCCCAGTCCCCAGACTCATCCTATCTCACCTGCCCACACTCCCCCATCTCCTCTGTCCATCACCCCTGACCCCACACTCCCCCCATCGCCCCTGTTCCCACACTCCCCTGTCTCACCTGTCCCCACACTCCGCCATCTCCTCTATCCATCTCCTCTGTTTCCACACTTCCCCATCTCCCCTGCCTGCACACTCCCCCATCTCCCCTATCCCCACACTCCCCCATCTAACCTGTCCCCACACTCCCCCATCTCACCTGTCCCCACACTCCCCCAGTCTCCTCTGTCCCCACACTCCCCAATCTCACCTGTTCCCACACTCCCCCATTTCACCTGTCCCCACACTCCCCATCTCTCCTGTCCCCACAGTCCCTCATCTCCCCTGTTCCCACACTCCCCCATCTCACTTGTCCCCACACACGCTGTCCCACTTCTCCCCACCCTGCCTGTCTCATCTGTCCCAACCTTCTGCAATGGACCTCTGTACCCCACTGTTATCACCGTCTGCAATGGACCTCTGTTACCCCACTGTTATCACCGTCTGCAATGGAATTCTGTACCCCACTGTTATCACCCTCTGGAATGGAATTCTGTACCCCACTGTTATCACCGTCTGCAATGGACCTCTGTACCCCACTGTTATCACCGTCTGCAATGGAATTCTGTACCCCACTGTTATCACCCTCTGGAATGGACCTCTGTTACATTGAAGGCAAGCTCTTGAACTCCACATCTCCTAGGTTACCCTTCGTAGCCCTGGCACATGTCTACCTACACCGCACTTCCTCTACAGCTGTATCAGTATATTCTGCATTCTGTTTTAGCTCAATATATCTGTTTGGGATGACCTGCCCCAATATCATGCAAATATAGTATTTTTCACTGTCTACCTGTAATGGGAGAACTACGGATGGCGGTGAACCCACTTGTAGAGTAAGGTCCAGAGTTGACTCAAGAGTCAAGATTCAGACAAAATCCAGGAGTGAACTCACAAACAGTAACACCAGAAATGGAATTCTTATGATTGAGCACAGAGTGCTCAGCGTGAGGCATTTAAGTACAGGCTTTCCATGAATGAATGTGGCAGGCAATAATTTGCAGTCTGAGTCTTAAACAGTCCGTGGCAGCCAATCATACTCCAGGGAACTGAAACACCAAGACTTGAGTGCCAGCTGCTGTTTAGTTGGAACTATGACAATACCGATCATGTCAATCAAATACACATCAAATCAAATTCATGTTTAATTATCATTCAACCATACATGAATACAGCCAGATGAAAAGACATTCCTCTGGGGTTAAGGTGCTAAATATACACAGCACATTCAAAATAGGAAGCAAAAAAGCAGAGTTGAGCAAAGGAAGCACATATATAAAACCCAAGTCCCTGACCGACAGGTCCTGCAATTTGATGGTGCTGTTCCTGGCAATGCGCAGACAAACATACGCAAGCAATCCAGCCAATCATTCCACCAATTGAACACTAGAGGGCAGTACTGATGGGAGAGGCCAGCCCTCAACTGAACATGGACAACAATAAACCCATACCAACATCAGTAACTGTCTCTCACACAGATCATGCCTGGTCCGTTGAGAATTTCTGTTTTTGTGTAGAATTCCATTGATTTATCCTTTATATCTGACTTCTTGAGAATTTGCTACCTCTCTTTCCTCTGAAGTCATCTCTTTCTGTGTGTGCTTTGTACCATTGAAAGCAAACAGAAGGGTGAAGGCCCCTATGTCTCAGTTAAGTAATCTGAGATTGCATGCACGTCTCTGATGTCTGCTGCGACCACCTCTTATTCCATCTATCTGATGTTAGTGGATTTGTGATCTCCTGCCGTTCAGCTCCATTAGTCCAGACTATTGATTGTTGCATGACACCTCAGATGAAGATTGGTGGAAGAAATAGTCTGTTTATTTTTATGCTCTGATGCGTCTATTAGCCCGAGCCTGAGAGCTTTCCTGGTTGTCATTTATTGTTGCCCGGGGAGATAGGTTGGAAATGTGGATGAGGAGCATGGGCCTCAACAGGCAGAGAGGAGGGAGTGAAGGAGTGCGGAGTTAGACATAGAGAGAGAGAGAGGGAGAGAGGGAGTGCGGAGTTAGACATGAGAAAACAGTGATAGAGAGAGAGAGAGAGAGTGAGGGAGTAAGTGTGTGAAAGAGAGTGTGTGAGATTGGAAAGAAGGAAGAAAGACAGGGAGTGAGAGAAGGAATGAGAGAGAGAGGAAGTGAGAGAAGGAATGAGAGAGAGGGAGTGAGAGAAGGAGTAAGAGAAGGAATGAGAGAGGGGGGAGTGAGAGAAGGAATGAGAGAGAAGGAATGAGAGAGAGGGGGAGTGAGAGAAGGAATGAGAGAGAGGGGGAGTGAGAGAAGGAATGAGAGGGAGGGGGAGTGAGAGAAGGAATGAGAGAGAGGGACGGTGAGAGAGTAGCAAGGCAGTGGGAGGCTGGTGTTGGAGTTACTTAGTGAAGGGGTGTGGGAGAAATGGTGGAAGGGAGGGAGAGAAAAGGGGAGAAGAGAGCATGTGGAGGAGAGAGAGAGAGAGCGAGAGAGAGGGGGGGTAATGGGTAGTGGAGGGAGAGAGATGAAGGGGAATGACAGACAGGAAGATGCACTGAGAGAAAGCGAGAGAGGAAAAGGAGTGAGAGAGAGCCTGCTCGGAGATGAGTCAGGGTGATGAGGCGATGATTGGAGGGAACGGAGGAAGATCGAGTACGATGGGGAGAGATTGAGGGGTAGAAAAAAAACAAGTAAACATTTTAGAATGTCAGAGGAATCTAACCACATGCTGTGATTTCTATTTCCACTCTGTTTGATCTTAACAAAGCAGGTTTCCTTTCTTACCCCCCTTAGCAGACAAATACTGTGTGACCTATGAACACAGACCATTCTAATTTTGACTAATTCAAAGTCCATTAGGAGTGGACAGCTTCCTCCAGCTCTGAAGGTGTTGTTGCACCAGGAGGGAGACAGGGTTCTGGAACACACTTGCTTAATGAGGCACAAAATGAAATATCAGATGATTTGTTTTCGGCACAGCAGAAGACTCTTAAACAAGAACCATGGCTGGTGAAAGTGCACCATAAATCCTGCTGCCTAGACAACACATCTATTGACTTTGCTAATCACAATTGATTACAATATGAGAAAAAAAGATTCTGGCTTCCTATTTTTTGCAGAATCCCAAAGTTAATTGCCATTTGCTTCTTATTTCCCGGTCATTTTCAACGTGAAAATGATTACTAATCTCTAATGATGTGATCCAATTTAATTAGGAAAAGCTATCTGTCTTTTTGTTCAAAAGAGACACTTGCATTTTTACATCCTTTAGCAGACTCCTACTCCAGGAAACAGAAGACTCAGGATTTTATTTATTTGTTTGGACATATAGTGCAAAACAGGCCCTTCCAACTCAATGAGCTCCAGTAGCCTGATCATGGAGTCGTAGAAAAGTACAGCACACAAACAGGCCCTTCAGCCCATCTAGTCAGTTCTGAGCCGTTTAATCTGCCTACTCCCATCGACCTGCTAGTCAGTGTCAAACTCAATGTAAGACTGCCTTAGCAGCTCCAGCTCTGGATTTTTCCCTCAGGGTTTACTCCCGAAGTCTTCCCCGTGACTGGGTATAGCTGTAAGGCAGTGGAAGATTGAGGTCAGAGGTTTCCTTCTCTTAGCTGAACCGCCAACCACAGCTGACAAGCTCCATCTGCCCGAAGCGATTGATTTTAAGACGCCAGTGACCCACCATTGCCTCTTCTCCTGTCAGGAGAAAGGGTTCTGCTGGGCTGAGTGGCTAAGCCACGTGTGAAGGCCAGGAGCTGGACCTGGTTGTCAAAGACAAAATAATTTTGTATACCTCTATTAAATCTCCCTTCAATCTTCTATGTTGAAGTCCTAATCTATTCAATTTTTCCTTATAACTCAGGTCCCCCAGACCTGGTAACGTCCTTGTAAATTTTCTCTGTTCTCTTTCCTGCAGGTAGCCTACCAACACTGCACACAACAACCATGGGGCAATTTACAATGACCTATTAACCCCTTGTTCACATCTCTTAATGGGTTTGCCTGGGGGAACAAAGTCCTTGGATGTTCATTACTCCAATCAGAAAGTCTGGGATTCTCAACCCGAGAAGCGAGACCACTGGGGATAATCGGCATTGGTTAATTATTGTCACATGTACCAAGACACAGCACTGTGCAAAAGTCTTAGACACACTAGATGCTTTCAGATGGTATGGTCTCCACAAGGTCCTGATCTCAGCATCATCGAGGCTGTCTGGGATTTCCTGGAGAGACAGAAGCAAGTGAGACAGCTGAGGTCTGCAGAAGAACTGTAGCAAGTTCTCCAAGGTGATTGGGGCAACCTACCAGCAGATTTTCTAATACTGCACGACAATATACACAAGAGAATTGATGCAGTTTTAAAGGCAAAGGGCGGTCACGCCAAATATTGATTTGACTTAGTTTTTACTATGTACTGCTCCTTATAGTCAATTCTTTGATATTTAGAACTTTTCATTTCATTATTTTGAAAACATCTTCACTTTACAGAGAACACACATCAAAGTTGCTGGTGAACGCAACAGGTCAGTATATCACCCCAGCCGACTCACAGGTGAAGTCGGCTGGGGTGATGTACTGCGTCCGGTGCTCCCAATATTGCCTTCTATATATTGGCGAGACCTGATGCTGACTGGGAGATCGTTTTGCTGAACACCTACGCTCTGTCTGCCAGAGAAAGCAGGATCTCCCAGTGACCACACATTTTAATTCCACATCCCATTCCCATTCTGACATGTCTATCCACGGCCTCCTCTACTGTAAAGATGAAGCCACACTCAGGTTGGAGAAACAACACCTTATATTCCGTCTGGGTAGCCTCCAACCTGATGGCATGAACATTGACTTCCCTAACTTCCCCTAATGCCCCACCTCCCCCTCGTACCCCATCTGTTATTTATTTTTATACACACATTCTTTCTCTCACTCTTCTTTTTCTCCCTCTGTCCCTCTCACTATACCCCTTGCCCACCCTCTGGGTTTTCCCCCCCTCCCCCTTTCCCTTCTCCCTGGGCCTCCTGTCCCATGATCCTCTCATATCCCTTTTGCCAATCAACTGTCCTGCTCTTGGCTCTATCCCTCCCCCTCCTGTCTTCTCCTATCATTTGGGATCTCCCCCTCCCCCTCCCACTTTCAAATCTCTTACTAACTCTTCCTTCAGTGAGTCCTGACGAAGAGTTTCTGCCCGAAACATCGACTGTACCTCTTCCTAGAGATGCTGCCTGACCTGCTGCGTTCACCAGCAACTTTGATGTGTGTTGCTTGAATTTCCAGCATCTGCAGAATTCCTCGTGTTCACTTTACAGATTTTTTTTTACAGGCACCTAAGACTTTTGTGCAGTGAAGAGCCTTTATTAGTCTGTCAAGCAGACAGAGCACTTTGTTATGCCATGAGATCAGGGTACTGAAGAGCAAAATAGAGTAAACATAAGAGATTCTACAGATATTGGAAATCCAGAACGACACACATACAATGCTGTAGGAACTCAGCAGGACGGGCAGCATCTATGGAGAGGAGTGGACAGTAAGAGAATAATGCAGTAGTGAGGTAGTGTTCATGGGTTTAATGTCCATTTAGGAATCAGACGGCAGAAGGGAAGAAGGGGTTCTGGAGTCACTGAGTGAGTGCCTTCAGGTTTCTGTACCTCCTTCCTGATGGTGGCAATGAGAAGAGGATGTGTCCTGGGTGGTGGCCGTTCTTAGTGATGGATGCTGCCTCCTTGAGGTATCACTCCTTGAAGATGCCCTGGGTGCCGGAGAGGCTAATGCCTATGATGGGGCTGGCAGAGTTTGCAACTTCCTGCAGCTGTTTTCAATCTTGTGTGGTGCCCACGCTCCTCCATACCAGACAGAGAGGCACCCAGTTAGAACGCCCTCGAGGGTACATCCGTAGAAATTTGCAAGTGTCTTTGGTAACATACCACATCTTGTTACAGTTACAGAGAAAGTGCAGTGTCGGCCGACAGATAAAGCGCAAGGGCACACCACAGAGTAAACCGCGATTCAGTTGATCTTTTAACGTATGGAGGGTGTCCGATATGCAGATGATAACAGTGGGATAGAAGATGTTTGGTGGTTCACGCTTTCCGGCTTTTGCAACTTCTGCCTCATGGTGAATCTGTGGAATATGTTGCCACAGAAGGCTGTGGAGCCCAAGTCATTGTGTGTACTTAGGGAGAAGATTGACAGGTTGTTGATTGATGAAGGGGGGTTAAGGGTTATGGAGAGAAGACAAGAGAATAGGATTTGTAAAAAAAAAATCAGGTATGATTGAATGGCAGAACAGATTTGATGGGCCCAATTGGCCTAATTCTACTCTATACCTGACGGCCCACTGGGCCTGTGCCATCAAGCAACCATTTTTACACATTAGTCCAATCGCATTAAAGTCATAGAGTACCACAGAACAGAAGCACATCCTTCAGCCCATCGAGTCCATGCTGAGCTGGTCTCCTGCCTAATCCCATCTACCTGCATCCAGACCACATCCCTCCATACACCTCCCATCCATTTACCTAATCAAACTTCTCTTAAGTTTTGCAGTCAAACCTGCACCCACCACTTCCATTGGTAGCTCGTTCCACACTTCAATTCAATTCAATTCAAGTTTAACTACCATTCAAACATACATGAATACCCATGAATGCACCCAACCAGAGCAACGCAACTCCAGGCCCAAGGTGAAAAAGGCAACACCAACAGTAATACACAGCACAAATCACACATAGCGCTCGTACCTCCCTCTGAGTGAAGAAGTTCCCCATTAAATATTTCACCCAAAATATTCTCCCGTACATCCACCAACGCAGAAGGGGAAATTAACCTACCAACCCACATATCTTTGGGAGGAAGTCGGAACACCGGGGAAAACAAAACCACGTCGTTAATGGGAGGGAAGTGCAAACTCCACACAGACAGCACCAGAGATCAGGATGGAAATCCAGCCAATTTGGCATGAGATCAAATAATGCCCCCTTCCCCTGAAAGAATTCATAAAATCATCAGACTTTTGAACTCCTGCAGGCAACATCCAGGTAGTAGAAAGGACAATTTTAAGAAGATTATTTTTGATTCTGGTGATCCTGTCATGAGCACTGCAATTTTTCTCCATTCTTCTGCACAAAACTGCCCAAGCTCTGTCAGATTGCGAGGGGATCGTGAGTGAACAGTCCTTTTCAAGTCCAGCCACAAATTCTCAATTGGATTGAGGTCTGGTCTCTGACTTGGGCACTCCAGGACATTAACTTTGTTGTTCTTAACCCATTCCTCTGTAGCTTTGGCTTTATACTTGGAGTCATTGAATTGCTGGAAAACAAATCTCCTCCCAAGTCTCAGTCTTCTTGCAGACTGCATCAGGTTTTCCTCCAGGATTTCCCTGTATTTTGCTGCATTCATTTTACTCTCTACTTAAAGAAGCCTTCCAGGGCCTGCTGCAGTGAAGCATCCCCACAGCATGATGCAACCACCACCATGCTTCATGGTAGGGATAGTGCGTTTTTGATGATGTGCGGGATTTGACTTACGCCAAACATAGCGTTTAGTCTGATGGCCAAGATGCTTAATTTTGCTTTCATCACAGAACCTTCTTCCAACTGACTTCAGGGTCTCCCACATGCCTTCTGGCAAACTCTAGTGGAGATTTCATGTTAGTTTTTTTCAACAGTGACTTTCTCTTTGCCACTCTCCCATAAAGCTGTGACTGGTGAAACACCCGGGCAACAGTGGTTATATGTGTAGTCTCTCCCATCTCAGCCACTGAAGCTTGTAACTCCTCCAGAATTGTCATAGATCTCGCGGTGGCCTCCCTCACTTGTCCCCTTCTTGCACGGTCACTCAGTTTTTGAGGACGGCCCGTTCTAGGCAGATTTACAGCTGTGACATATTCTTTCCATTTCTTGATGATTGACTTAACTGTACTCCAGGGGATATTCAGTGACTTGGAAATTTTCTTGTATCCATCTCCTGACTTGTGCTTTTCAATAACCTTTTTGCAGAGTTGCTTAGAGTGTTCTTTTGTCTTCCTGGAGTAGTTTTTGCCAGGATACTGACTCACCAGCAGCTGGACCTTCCAGATACAGGTGTATTTTTACTACAATCATTTGAAACACCTTGACTGCACACAGGTCTCGAAAAACAGATCCCCATTTAACTAATTTTGTGACTTCTAAAGCCAAATGCCTGCACCAGTGATGATTTGGTGTGTCATAATAGGAGACGTAAGTACTTATGCAATCAATTATTTTATATTTGTAATTAACTTAGATCAGTTTGCAGAGATCTGTTTTCACCTTGACAGAAAAGAGTCTTTTTCTGTTGATTAGTGTTTAAAAAAAGCTAAATTAAATCCACCATGATTCAATGTTGTAAAACAGTATAACATGAAAACTTCCAAGGGGGGGGGTGGGGGTGAATACTTTTTATAGGCAATGTATATATAGGCCTAAGACCTTTGCACAGAACTGTATGTATGTCAGGTAGGCTGGTACCAGTGATGCAATGCGCAGTTTTGATACGCACTAAATACTAAATAGTAAATGACTTTAATAAATACTAAATACATACTTTGACTAAATATTTATTTGCTTAATCAGTCACTACGTTGGAGGAGGAGGTTTGCACAACCCCTCCAAACACTACAGAACACAGCAACACTCATTGCCTAACACATACAAAATGCTCAGCAGGCCAGGCAGAGTCCGTGGAGATTCTGAGCCAGGACCCTTCATCAGGGCTGGTAAGGAAAGGGGGAAAAAGCCAGAATCAGAAGGAGGTGGGAGAGGAAATTGTACAAACTGATAGATGAGACGAGGTGAGGTGAGGTGAGGGGGAGGTGGGGTTGGGTATTGGGTTGAAGTAAGAAACTGGGAGATAATAGGTGAGACGAGGTGAGGGAGTGGGTGGTGAAGTAAGAAGTTGGGAGATGATAGGTGAGATGAGGTGGGGGGGTGAAATAAGAACACAAAATACTCTGCAGATGCTGGGGTCAAAGCAACACTCACAACACGCTGGAGGAACTCAGCAGGTTGGGCAGCATCCGTGGAAACGAACAGTCAACATTTCGGGCCGAGATCCTTCTTCAGGACGAAGGGCCTCGGCCCGAAACATTGGTGAAATAAGAAACTGAGAGATGATAGGTGAGATGAGGTGGGGGTGGAGGGGTGGGAGGAGAGGACTGGTAAGAAGCTGGGAGATGATAGGTGAGGTGAGATGAGTGGTGGGTGGGAATGAAATAAGAAGCTGGGAGATGATAGGTGAGATGAGGTGGGTGGTGGGTAGGGGGGGAATGTGCAATGAAATGTGCTAGATATGCCCTAGGTATTCATTAATTGACTGGGTCAAGGACACAAAAAATATACAAGACTTTCTTACAGACAAAACTGTTGATAGATTGCATAGAAGGTTGGGATTATGGTGGACTTTGGCTCTAAATCAGAATAAGAATCAGGTTTATATTGTTGACATACAGTATGCTGTGAAATTTGTTAGTTGTGACAGCAGCACAGTGAAAGACATAAAATGTTATTAAAAGACAATAAACAAACAAGCAAATAAATAAACAACTAGATGAATGAAAAGATGGATAGATATATAGATATGGATGAATAAATAGGTAGATAAGTTGGTTCATCCGTGATGTGTCATATAAAAATTTTTCTACAGAGGTGGTTTGCCATTGCCTTCTTCTGGGCAGTGTCTTTACAAGACGGGTGATCCCAGCCATTATCAATACTCTTCAGAGATTGTCTGCCTGGTGTCAGTGTCACATAACCAGGACTTGCGATATGCACCAGCCGCTCATACGACCATCCACCGCCTGCTCCCATGGTTTCATGTGTTTCTGATCGGGAAGAGGAGGTGCTAAGCAGGTGCTACACCTTGCCCAAGGGTGACCTGCAGGCTAGTGGACAGGAGGAGCACTTTACAGCTCCTTTGGTAAAGGCATATCTCCAACCCACCACCCAGAGATAGATGGTAGGTACAGTAAACAGATAGATAGACAGACAGAAAGATAAATAATAGATAGATAGAGTAAAAATAGTGAGGTATTGTCCATGGATTCATGAACCATTCAGAAATCTGATGACAGAGTGCAACAGCTGCTGCTAAATCTTGACTGTGTCTTCAGGCTCCTGTACCTCCTCCCTGACGATAGTAATGGCAAGAGGGTATGTCCCCAGGTCAGTTGGTACATTGCACATTTCACTTCCATGCTTTCTTTCCTGCAATGATATATTTATTTTGCTTACACACTTCCTTAAAATACTTTGAAATGTCATGTCTGTTGTCACCTAAGAAATATTGCAGTGTATGCGTACGCAGCAAGACATTGACTGAGAAAATCTCCTTCCTTTAAAATACTGGCCAGAGCATTTGCTTTAATTGTGAAGGTTGTGCAGATGAATGTTGGCCAGAACCCCGGGGAGAAGTTCCTCGTTCAGAGTCAGAATCAGAGTCAGCTTTACTGTCACTGACTTAGGTCATGAAACGTGCTGTTTTGTAGCAGCAGTACAGTGCAATACATAAAAAGTTACTATAAATTACAACGATAAATAAACAGACTGACGGACAGATGGATAGATGCCATTAGAAGGAGAAGTGCTTGGTGCAGATGAATGGCTCTGAGGAGGAGAGCCAGTACTCCTGAGAGAAAGAGCCAATTTGCATGAGATGGTCTTCAAGGGCAGTTTGAAAATGTGCTTGGTGTTTTCACTCAGTCCAGCACGTGAGTAATAGATACACTCCTGAGTACTCCGGTATGAGCTCCAATGGTTATGTGCATATTGGACTGATTTAACTGTAATAGTCCCTTTTCTTCTCTTTTTCCTAATAACTGTTTGATAAAGTTGAAATTGGTGAATATACTTTCATAATAATTTTATGCAGTGTACGATCTGTTATTTCTTGCCGACCGATAATTAAGCATGGGCAGTATTTACACAGCATTTGCTCAAACCGAGATTTCTTTAATCGGAACATCATGATGTTCCTGTTTGGTTGAACCCCAAATCACACCGATCCCGGACATATATTGCTTGTGAAAGATGGCCTTTTCACCGCTGAGTCGCGTGGCAGTCAGAGGAACTGGCTAACGAGCTGAGTTTGTGTACGAGCCCTGGTGAGAGGGTTACGTTGTCTTTTGCACATTTGTTGTTTGTCCATCCTGTTGGGTGCAATCTTTCATTGACTCTGTTGTGCTTCTTGGATTTATTGAGCATGCCAGCAAGAAAACAAACCTCAGGGCTGTATATGGTGACAAATATGCACTTCAGTAATAAATTTATTTTGAATGTTGAAAATTTTAACTGTCAATGTTTTGGGGTGAGACCATTACGGAAAATTGTTTATTTCCCTCTATAGATGCTGCCTGACTTGCTTAGTTCTTCCAAGATGTTGTATGTATTGAATACTGTGTATGGTAGGCAAACAGTGCAGCTGAAGAGAAGGAGGGCACCTTTAGAATGCAATGACAAATAAGGATGGCAAGTGGCCTTTAAACAACAAACACCTGGAAATGTCAGCCTGCTGTTTTGTAGCAAGAGCTTCACCATCACTTCAGGCGGTCTGTGTGGTCAGCAGGGATGGAGATGCACTTCATATTTAACAGGTCTGACCCTCCACTAACCAAAAATGTCTCTTGCACATTGTTTGTCCATCCTTTTGGAGAGGTCTTTCATTGATTCTATTGTGTTTCTTCGATTTACTGTATAGGTCTGCAAGCAAATGAATCTGAGGGTTGTATATGCAACAAATATATACTTTGATAATAAATTTACTTCGAACTTTGAACTTTGATCTTCAAAAGACAATGCCTCCTAAAGGCTGCATTCATCATTAAGGACCCCCCCCCCCCCCCACTGTCTTCCAGGATATGCCCTCTTCTTATATAGGAAGGGAGCAGGAAGCACCAGAGAGACATTCTAAAATCATCAATAAAGCAATTGTTTGGAATCAAATAGTCTTGCCTGGTGTCTCAGGGCTGGGTGTGTCTGCACCCACATCACCCCCACCCCTGGCACTCCTACCTGTCTCACACCCACCCTCATCATACCCAACATCCTTTGCTCCTGCCAAATTTACTCTCTCTCCACTCCACGTTGACAAATACACTACAGCTCAGAAGTCTTAGCCACCCTAGCGATATTTGTGCACCTAAGACTTTTGCACAGTACTGTATACATATAAATATTGTAATTTATAGTTTTTATTATTATGTATTGCAGTGTACTGCTGCCACAAAACAACAAATTTCATGGCATATGTCAGTGATAGTTAACCTGATTCTGATTCTGATTCAGAGATCGATAGGTAAATAGTTCAAAAAGGGAATAGTGAGCTGGGGTTTGTGAGCCTTTCAGAAATATGATGTCAGAGGCCCAGTCCTGTGATGGACAAGTCCTGCGGACAATCGCCAAGGGTCAACGAAGTCCAAAGGTCAAAGATGGAGGTTGAAGTACAGAAATCAGCGAGTCCGGAGGTTGAAGGCCCCGGCTCGCTGTGTCCAGAGTCCAAGGTCCAATGTCTGGAAATTTACAGCCAGCCAGCCCGAGTGTGTGAGTGGGTGGGGATGGAGCTTGCTGTCCTATTGTGGTTGTTACTGTGTTGTTCTGCTGAACACGGTGGGCATGTTATGCCGATGCCGGAATGTGTGGCAACACCTGTGGGCTGCCCCGGGACACCCTTAGGTTGTGTTGCTTGATTACACAAGTGATGCATTTCACTCTACGTTTTCAGGTACACGTGATAAATAAATGAATCTGAATCTGTATCTAAAATGTCTCTGAAATGCTATGATTGTATCTGGTTCCAGCACCTCCTCTGGCAGTCCCTCCAGATATCAACCAACTCTCTGTGTAAAAATCTTACCCGTCAGATCCCCTTTCAATCTCCTTCCCTCTTACTTTAAAGATAAGCTTTATTTGTCCAGTTTCAGCCCAGCTATAAATATGTGCCTAAGACGTCTGCACATCAAAACATCAAAACCTACAGTAAAATCCGCCGTTTGTGTCAATGACCAACACAGTCCAAGGGTGTTCTGGCGTCAGACCTCAAGTTGCGGGTATACTATGTTGGCCTCCGACACCAACGTAGCATGCCCATGGCTCACTAACCTTTACTAACTTGTACATCTTCGAAATGAGGGAGGAAACCAGAGCATCTGTAGGAATCCCACGCAGTCACGGGGAAACATACAAACTGCTTGCAGACACTGGCAGCAACTGAACCCGGATCACCGGTGTTATAAAGTGTTGCATCAATCGCTAAGCTAATATACCCCAACCATGAGGAAAATGTTTTGACTAAACCTTTTAGACTTTTCAAAATCTGATATACTGCTGTACATGTGCTAAAAAAAAAAGAGCTTAAAATTGTAAGAGTAACAGACAAAATGCTGGAGGAACTCAGCAGGACAGGCTGTGTCTATGGAGGGAAATACATAGTTAATGTTTCTGGCTGAGACTTTTCACCAAACGGCAACTGTTTATTCCTCCCCATAGATGCTGCCTGACCTGCTGAGTTCCTCCAGCATTTTGTGTGTGTTGCTCTGGATTTCCAGCATCTGCAGAATCTGTTTGTGTTTAAATAAATCGTTGATTGTTTAAAAGCTTTTGGTCCTGGTGAGGTCAGGTCACATCCTTCAAAATCCCTCAGCCTGCTTCACCACGGAATCCTGTGGTGAAGAGTTTGTGTAAGCGTGTTTTTGTACCCATCAGCTGATCTATTTTTGTACAGGTACATATATAAAAAATATTTATAGAATCTTACAATTTGCAGAGTCTCTGCTTTTATGCTGGGGGGGACATTTGCTACTTATTTTGCTGTCATTGATGTGTGATGCCTTCAGTATAAACACAAGACCTTTCCACTGTCGACAAGACACACTGGGAATAGTGTGATGTACACTCCACACTATTCTCAATGATGAGTGCAACTCCAACAAGATTAGGAAGGTCGACACCAGCCAGTAAAAAGCAGCCCCCCCTTCGAAACACACCCCTCCTAATCCACCACCCTAAACAACTCCTCCCTCCATAACTAGCTGGCCGTAACTGTAGTGTGCACCACCTATAAAATACTCCTTCCTCAGGAGGCTGCTGTAGGTCAGCATGTCTCCTTTGACCCTCACCAAATTTTATAGGTCCATCACAGAATGCATCAGGATTGGTACGGCAATTGCCCTGCCTGACACCGCAAGAAACTGCGGAGAGTTGTGGACACAGCTCAACACATCACGGGAACCTACCACCCCACCATGGACTCTGTCTACACTTCTCACTACCTCAGCAAAGCAGACCCCACCCACCCCATTGATTTTCCCCTCCCTTCTCCCATTCGGGCAGAAGATACAAAAGCCTGAAGGAATATATCACAATGCTCAAGGGGAGCTTCTATCCTGTTTGGATTTAGAACAGAGATGATGAGGCCAGAGAGTTGTGAATTTGTAGAATTCCTTACCACAGGCAGCAGTGGAGGCCTAGTCACTGGGTATGTTTAAGACAGAGGTTGGTAAGCTTTTGATTGGTCAGGGCATGAAGGGTTGTGGGGAGGAGACAGGAGATTGGGGCTGAGAGGGAAAATGATCAGCCATGATGAAATGGCGGAGCAGACTTGATGGGCCAAATGGCCTAATTCTGCTCCTATATCTTATGGTCTTATGGTCTGTTATAAGATCCTTGTACAGTAAAATGGACCCTCAATCTCATAATCTACACCATCATTACCCTGCACTGTACTGTCTACCATGCTTCCTCTGTAACTGTGACTCTTTATTCTGCATTCTGTTACTGTTCTCCCTTGTTCTACTTCAATGTATTGATGTGATGAAATGATCTGTATGGATTGCATGCAAAACAAAGGTTCTCACTGTACTTCAAAGTTCAAAGTGAATTTATCATAAAAGTACACAAATGTCATCATATGCAACAGTGGGATTCATTTTCTTGTGGACAAGATCAATAAATATAGAATATTAACCAGAACAGAATCAGTGACAGACTGCACCAGCTTGGACATTCAACCAGTGTGCAAAAGACAACAAACTGTGCAAGTACAAAAGAAGAAATAATAATAATAATAAATTTGTAATAAATATCAAGAACATGAGATGAAGAGTCCTTGAAAGTGAGTTGTGGGAATATTTCAATGATGGAGCAAGTGAAGTTATCCTCTTTGGATCAAGAGCCAGATGTCTGAGGGGTGATAACTGTTCCTGAACCTGGTGGTGTGAGTCCTGAGGCTCCTGTACCTCCTTCCTGATGGCAGCAGTGAGAAGAGAGCACATAATATAGTATTAAATATAGTATGAATACAGTATTAAAGGATGTATGAAGGGTGGTTGATAAGTGCGTGGCCTGAGGTAGAAGGAGTCAATTTTAGAAAATCTAGCACATTTATTTTTCAACATAGTCCCCTCCTGCGTTTACCCACTTAGTCCAGCGGTCGTGGTGCATACGGATCCCTTCTTTGTTGAAGTCGGCATCTTGGACCTCCAGGTGGTCCACAGTAGGGGAGATTGATACCCAGATCTGGGCCGTACCCTCCAAATATCCGGACCTGCCTCTCGGTTTTTTTGCACTACCTTACTTCCCATTTTTCTATTTTCTATTTATGATTTATAATTTAAGTCTGTAATATTTACTAATTTTAACTATTTTTAATATCTTTAATATTTAATATTTGTAATCCAGGGAGTGTGAAGTGCAGAATCAAATATCGCTGTGATGATTGTACGTTCTAGTACCAATTGTTTGGCGACAATAAAGTACAAAAGTATAAAAGTATAAAGTATTCGTGGCCTAAGGTAGAAGGAGATGAGTTAGACAGCTCTCGTTACACGTACATGCAGTTCAACTCTTTGAGTGATTATGCAGAAAGTTTGAAGTTAATAAGAGAGGGATTTGTACCTCACTTCCTTTCCAGTCCTGATAAAGGGTCTCGGCCCAAAATGTCAACTGTTAATTCCTTCTCCATAGATGCTGCCTGAGCTGCTGAGCTCCTCCAGCGTTTTGTGTGTGTTTAGAATGACTAAGATCCAGCATAAATACTAATTCTAAATAGTGGTGCTTCAGGAACTGGAAGGCTTCTTGATGTATAGATCGTTGATACCACTAATTGGGGTTAGTTGGCCTCATTTACATCAAGAGTTTAAGTCAAGTTTAATTAGGTTTGAACTCCTTTAACAAAGAGTTGCTTTTGAAGATCATTTTGACGTTGGGTGACAGTTCTTTTGTGCCTCACTTCTCTCCTGAAATGAACCAAATTGAATTATCCTGGCTTCAAAGATCAGCAGCTGATACTTGTTTCCAATGAGTCTGCAGTATCTTAATCCCTGCTAAACCACGCATTTCACTTGGTCTCCTTTCTAGCAACACCCGCCACCTCGCAACTCGAGCCCGTGCTGTGCGTGCCAAGTTCATCAAAAGGCATTATTGCAAAGCTCGTGCCAGGGGGCTACGCAGGACCAGAGAGCACAGCCTCAGGGCAGAAGGACGTCCCTTTAGAACAGGGATGAGGAGGAATTTCTTCAGCTGAATAGTGGTGAATCTGTGGAATTCATTGCCACAGGTGGCGGCGCAGGCCGAGTTATTGAGCATATTTAAAGCAGAAGTTGACAAATTCTTCATTAGTAAGGGTGTCAAAGATTACAGGGAGAAGGCAGGAGAATGAGGCTGAGTCGGATAATATATCAGCCATGTTGGAATGAAGGAGAAGGCTCAATGGGCCAAATGGCCTAATTTTGCTCCCATGTCTTATGGTCTTACGGAATTATTTTGGCTTTTGGAAAAAGTAGAGGTCCTAGTGAGCTTTTTTGGCAGCTGCATCAATGTGACTGGACCAGGAGAAATTGTTGGTGATGTTTACACAAAGAAGTTGAAGATCTGAACCAGCTGTCACATGGCTGCCAATGGCTTCTCGGGCACTGGCTGAGAGCTGAACTACAAAGGTTAGGAAATCACATTGTAGCTGGATAAAACAAGGATGTCTGAGTGTCAGAGAAGTCTTCTTTTCTTCAGTGTCCATTCTGAAAGTTAGGACCATAAGATATAGGAGCAGAATTTGGTTGATTTATAAATCACTACTGGTTTCCTCCAGGTGCTCTGGTTTCCTCACACAGTCCAAAGGTATACCAATTAGTAGGTTTATTTGTCACCTGTGGGATGCCCCCAGCAGGTCCTTGGATGTGTTGATTATCAATGCAAATGACACACTTCACTTTATGATGATGCACATATACACATATAATAACAAATCTGAAATATGAAGTAACATTTAACACTTTATATCTTATTCTAAAGCTTGTCAATGTATATTCTACTGAGTTCCCAAACTATCTATACTACTCAGGATGGAGTGCCCAGTTCAGAATTTCTTAATTGAAACCTATTGAATAGTGAAAGACCTTGATACGGTGGATGTGGAGAGAATGTTTCCTATGGTGGAAGTGTCTAAACCAGAGGGCACAGCCTCAAAATAGTGGGGCATCCTTTTAGAACGAAAATGAGGTGGAACTTCTTTAGCCAAAGAGTGGTGAATCTGTGGAATTTGTTACCATAGGCAACTGTGGAGGCCAAGTTGTTACGTATATTTAAGCCAGACCTTGATAGATTCTTGATTGGTCAGGGCATGAAGCGATACAAGGAGAAGGCAACATATTGGGCTCTGAGGAAAAATGGATCGGCCATGATGAAATGGTGGAGCAGACTCAACGGATCAAATGCCCTAATTCTGCTCCTACATCTTATGGTCTTATAGTCATGTGAGGAGTGTTTGATGGCCCTGGGCCTCTACTCACTGGAATTTAGAAGAAGGATGACCTCTGTCATTGCGTGAATGAAGTCACTGGAGAAAAGTACTGGTAGCTCTGAACCAACCTCTGTTTGGTGAAACAAATACAGCAGGTATCATATTGAGACGCTTTCTGGAAAAGGCCTGGCTGGCCCAACGCTACCTGACACTTTATGTGCTAACCAGCAAAAGGCAATTCCATATTTACAGTGCATCCACAAAGCTTTCTTTGAAACTACACACAAACTTCACACCTTCCGATTTGCACACTCATCACAGACATCTAAATTAATTTTAATCAGCATTGTCTGGTCTGTGATTCAAGGCTTTAGGGAACCTTTTGTTCAAAGCTGCATATTAAATGTAATCTACAATCTATATTCAGATTTGAAGATTGGTGGCTGAAGTTATTTACTCTATGTGCTAAGCCGAAAAACCACTCTAACAGTCCCCCATCTAGCCCGCTTGGACAAAATTAAATTTGTACCGGGAAAGGCCAACCTTAAGGAGGATCTACTCAAATAAGGCAACAGAAATGCCCTGCCTCAGAATTAGCCCCCAGTTATTTTATGCGCATCTATATCTACCCCATCATCCCTAATCGTTACCCACAAAATGCTAAGCAGGAAAATTCTTCCATTAAGTTTGAACAAAAGTCTTTAGAAGTGCGGCTTTGCTTGTATTCCTGTTGGATCTTTCCCTTCTGGCTGATTACAACTTAACCACATTCCTTGTCTTCACCCCTTCATTCTCTAGTAGCTAAAACTCTTTTTCCAGCAAGCCTAGCACATCAGGCACACAGGCCCTCTCACCGATGTATATTTCAATCACTGGCCCCGACTACTGAAAGGACCCAGCTCACTTGTATTCAGTCTCCATTCAGGCTGAGGGGTGACTCCTTTCAGATGCCGTGTGCAATCTTTCTCAGTCTGAAATGCCAATGAAGTTGTGGAACCTGCTGTCTCTGTTTTAACTTAAACTCCTCCCAATTTATTTTCCCCAATAGCTTTTCTATCCTATACTATTCAACTTCAGCAGCCAGCCTTCATTACAGAGGACCATTACCGTTACACTTTAGCATGCTATTCACGGATTTCTGCCACACTGTCAGTGTTTTCTGCCTTCACGTTTGCTGTGGGTGTGTTTCCATCAACCGTGGTCAGGTCTGGTGTGGCCGGTTGGTAGTCACCTCTTAGGTTCTCTGTAATTACACAGCTAGAGCATAGAACATAGAAATCTACAGCACATTACAGGCCCTTTGGCCCGCAATGTTGTGCCGACCGTGTTACCCACTCTAGAAACTGCCTGGAATTTCTCTACTACATAGCCCTCTATTTTTCTAAGCTCCATGCACCTATCTAAGGGGCTCTTAAAGACCCTATTGTACGCTGTCCAATCCAGGAAAC
The DNA here is from genome assembly GCF_030028105.1 of Mobula birostris. NCBI lineage: Eukaryota > Metazoa > Chordata > Chondrichthyes > Myliobatiformes > Myliobatidae > Mobula > Mobula birostris. The sequence continues at coordinate 149,805,686 of NC_092378.1, forward strand.
ATCCTTATAACTCTCCTCTGCACTCTTTCTACAGTATCTACATCTTTCCTGTAGTGAGGTGATCAGAACAGAACACAGTACTCCAAGTGGGGTCTAACTAAGGTCTTGTATAGCTGGAACATTACCTCACGGCTCTTGAACTCAGTCCCGCGGCTGATGAAGGCCAACACACCGTACACCTTCTTAACAACACTGTCAACCTGCACAGCAGCTTTGAGTGTCCTATGTTCACAGACCCCAAGATCTCGCTGATCCTCCACACTGCCAAGAGTCTTACTATTAATATTATATTCTGTCTTCAAGTTTGACCTACTGAATTGACACTTCACACTTATCTGGGCTGAACTCCATCTGCCACTCCTCAGCCCAGTTCTGCATCTTATCAATGTCCCGCTGTAACCTCTGACAGCCCCCCCAGACTATCCACAACACCCCAACCTTTGTGACATCAGCAAACTTACTAATCCACCCTTCTACTTCTTCATCCAGGTTATCTATAAAATTCACAAAGAGGAGGGGTCCCAGAACAGATCCTTGTGGAACACCACTGGTTGCTGACCTCCCTGCAGAATATCTACAACCACACTTTGCCTTCTGTGGGCAAGCCAGTTCTGGATCCACAAAGTAAGGTCTCCTTGGATCCTAAGCCTCATTACCTTCTGCATGAGCCTGGCAGGAGGAACCTTATCCTTGGGGAAGGGTTAGATTGATCTCAGAGTAGGTTAAAAGATTGGTACATCAACTTGGGCCGAAGGGCCTGTACTGTCCTATGTTCTATTTTCTATGTTAATTTTTTTTAAATAGCTTAACGGAATCATGACACACACAAAGTGCCAGAGGAACTTAGCAGGTCAGGCAGCATCTCTGGAAAGGAATAAAGAGTCAACGTTTTGGGCTGAGACCCTTCATCAGATCGGTCCCTTGCAGCTATCCCCTCTCCACCTGCATGCATGCAGACTGGTAATGTGTCAGGTTCAAAGCTGTTTTCAGCAGACCTGCAACAAGAGGCACTGGGAAATTGCTGCAGCTTGGTGCTTAAATGCCCCTGTTCCGGAACACTGACACAGATTCCCCGGTACATTATGGTGGGATTGTGTCGGTGAAAGAATCCCAGACATTCTGGCACTTATACTGAAGTTGCAGCACACCTCCACTACGTCCTGCTGCATTGGTGCACAATTGTCAACTTGGTGGGACGTGCCTCTGTAGGTTTCTCCACTGCAGTGCAGTAGAACAAGAGGACCTCTCATAGAGATATACAAAACTATCAGGTGTACAGACAGAGTGAATGCAAGCAGGTTATTCCTCCTCAGGTTGGCTGAGACTAGAACTAGAGGCCAGAGGGTGAAAGGTGAAAAATTTAAGGGGAACCTGAACTTCTAAAAGAGTGGAGTGGCATTTGCAATTTTCCAATCCATTCCAGAACCGCATGATTCTTGAAAGATCATTACTAATACCTCCACAATCTCTTCTGAACCCTCTGGTGTAGTCCATCTGGTCCAGGTGACTTATCTACCTTCAGGCTTTTCAACTTCCCAAGCGCCTTCTCCTTAATAATGGCAACAACACTCACTTTTGCCCCTGATGTTCTCGCATTCCTGACCTTTTTTCAAGATTCAAAAAACTTTATTGTCATTCTAACCATACATCAGCTCTGCAGGGCAGAATGAGACAGCGTTTCTCAGGAGCAGTGCAATCATAACATAACAAATGCAACACTAAATAATAAACATAACAATAAATAGTAAAACACAACAGCCACATGTCAGTTAAAATCAAGTTATAAGTGTCCAGTGCAAGTTAAAAGTGTCCAAAGCAGAGTCAGGTAGAGCAGCTATTTAGCAGTCTGACTGCCTGTGGGAGGAAGCTGTTTAGTAGCCTTGTGGTTTTAGTTTTGATGCTCCTGTAACGTTTGCCTGATGGCAGAAGAACAAACAGTTCATGGAGAGGGTGTGAGGGGTCTTTAATGATGTACCGCGTCTTCTGGAGGCATCGACTCTGAAAGAGGTCTTGGACAGAAGGTAGGGAGACCCCAGTAACCTTCTCTGCTCCCCTAACCACCCTCTGCAAGGCTTTTGCTTGCTAGTGTCTTCCACAGTGGAGCCTGACACAAAATACCGATTAAGTTTGTCTACATTTCTTTGTCCCCCATTACTACCTCTCCAGTGTTATTTTCCAGCAATCCGGTATTCACTCTTGTCTCTCTTTTACTCTTTATATATCTGAAAGCCAGTTCACGAGAATGATCCCAGGAATTAAATGGGATAATTTATGAAAAGCGTTTGATGGCTTTGGGCCTGTACTCGCTGGAGTTTAGAAGAATGACTGGCGGGGTGGGGCAGAGAATATCATTTAAACCTATTGAATATTGAAAGGCTTAGATAGAATGGATGTGGCGGGGATATTTCCTATAGGGGAGAAGTCTAGACCAGAGAGTAGTGAATCTGTGGAATGCACTGCCACAGGCTGCAGTGGAGACCAAGTCCATGGGTGTATTTAAGGTGGAAGTTTATAGTTTCCTGATTGGTCAGAACACAAAAGATATGGAGAGTAGGCAGGTGTATGGGGTCGAGAGGAATCCGGGAACAGCCATGATGGAATTTGGAGCAGACTCAATGGGCTGAATGGCCTAATTCTGCTCCTATATCTTATGGTCCTATGGTCTTATGGGCCCAAAGAGCTATGTTGGCTGGAGTCAGGGCTTTTTGCTTTGGCTCTTGGTAGGGTCACCCATGCCAAACAGGTCAAAGGGTAGAGGCCAGACTAAGAGTGGTCCACCAGTCCTCCAGGTTCAGGGGTTCAGCTCAGGGCTAACAACCCTGACTGGTCAAACAAAACTGCTACGGAAACAGAAATGAAGAATCCTTCTACATCTGAGAGTGATGGTATTCCTGAGTCTCCACCTGGGATGTGCACGTCAGACAGTAGTGAAAACCAAGAGGAAGCTACTGACACGATGAAGGAAGCTGTGAACATCAGCAGAGATGGAGGACCTGCGTTGCTGCCCTAAATGCCAGTGGTGCAATGGGCAAAAGAGAAGAGAGATTTAAACCAAGTAACAAAGGGCAGTGATGGTTAGCGCAATGCTTTATAGTGCCAGCTGTAAGATCAGGGATAAAATCCCGCTACTGTCCATGAAGAGTTCTCCCCGTAACCCCCTGGATTTCCTCTGGGTGCTCCAGTTTCGTCCCACATTCCAACGATGTTTCGATTAGGATTGGTAAATTTTGGGTATGCTACATTGGCCCCAGAAGCATGGCGATACTTATGGGCTGGCCCCAGCACATACTCAGACTGGGTTGGTTGTTGATACAAACGATGCATTTCACTGCATGTTTTTACTCTTCAGTGTACAAGTGACAAATAAAGGTAATCTTTAATCTGTCTTTAATGCTTAATATTTATGAAGGAACTAATGCAATGCAAAGCAGCATTTCTGACAGTATGTGGTCTACCAAATTACTATCAGTGGGCAGACACTTCCTGGAATCTTCTACCTCAAACATCATAGCAATGCTTACAATGAGGCAACAGATCAAACACTTCAGTTCTCAAAGTTCGTAGTATCAGCAAGATGTTACACCTCTGCCCGCTGTTGGTCCATTTTTCAGAAATCATCCCGCAAACTCGTTGGGAATGGATCGTTGGCTGGGAAATGGTTGCAACACCCCATTTTGCACAATTCACTGTGGCCATTACTGGTATTTACTGCCCCTCCCTATATGAGTTTGAGAAGATGTGTGCTGAATCACATCCTAAAGATTGTCTTAAAGATTAGCTTTATTCGTCACATGTGCATCGAAACACTGAAGCGCGCAGTGAAATGCAACACCTCTGTCGACGACCCACATAGTCAGACCAGTCCGAGGATGTGCTGGGGGCAGCCCACAAGGGTTCCCACACTTCTGGCACCAACATGGCATGCCCCTAACTTTCAATCCAAAATCTGTACATCTTTGGAATGTGAGAGGAAGCTGGAGCACCCAGGAAATTATAGACCAGTGGTGAGAAAGTTGTTGGGGAAGATCCTGAAAGGCCAGATTAATGAGCATTTGGAGAGACATAACCTAATCAGGGACAGTCAGCATGGCTTTATCAAGGGCAGTTCCTGCTTTATGAGCCTGACTGAATTCCTCGAGGAGGTAATAAAATCCACTGATGAGGGTAGAGCAGTAGATACAGTGTATATTGATTTCAGTAAGGCATTTGATAAGGTTCCCAAGACTCTCTTAAATGTCTCTAATGTATCTGCCTGTACTGCCAACCTCATGTAAAAACTTAGCTCTGACAACCCCCTATACTTTCCTCCAGTCGCCTTAAAAGTACTTCCTCCCATATTATCCATTGTCACCATGGGTAAAAGGCACTGTCTGTCCACTCTACCTATGCCTCTTATTAGCTTGTACACCTCCATCAAGTCTCCTCTCATCCTCCTCTCCAAAGAAAAAAGCTCCAGCTTGCTCAACCTAACCTCCGAAGAAGGGCTTTCTAATCCGGACAGCATCCTGCTAAATCTCCTCAGAACTGAGTGTGACCTAACCAGAGTTTTAACACTCCATAAACACAAGAGATTCTGCAGATGCTGGAAATCCAGAGGACGCACACAGAATGCAAGGCTTATTGAGAAAGTAAGGAGGCATGGGGTCCAAGGGGTCCTTGCTTTGTGGAACCAGAATTGGCTTGCTCACAGAAGGCAAAGAGTGGTTCTAGGCGGGTCATATTTTGCATGAAGTTCGGTCACCAGTGGTGTGCCTCAAGGATCTGTTCTGGGACCCCTTCTCTTCGTGATTTTTATAAATGACCTGGATGAGGAAGTGTAGGGATGGGTTAGCAAATTTACTGATGACACAAAGGTTGGGGGTGTTGTGGATAGTGTGGAGGGCTGTCAGAGGTTACAGCGGGACATCAATAGGATGCAAAACTGGGCTGAGAAGTGGCAGATGGAGTTTAACCCAGATAAGTGTGAGGTAGTTCATTTTGATAGGTCAAATATGATGGCAGAATATAGTATTAATGGTAAGACTCTAGGCAGTGTGGAGGATCAGAGGGATCTTGGAGTCTGAGTCCATAGGACACTTAAAGCTGCTGCACAGGTTGACTCTGTGGTTACGAAGGCATACGGTGCATTGGCCTTCGTCAACCATGGGATTGAGTTTAGGAGCCGAGAGGTAATGTTACAGCTATATAGGACCCTGGTCAGACCCCACTTGGAGTACTGTGCTCAGTTCTGGTCACCTCACTACAGGAAGGATGTAGAAACCATAGAAAGGGTGCAGAGGAGATTTACAAGGATGTTGCCTGGATTGGGGAGCATGCCTTATGAGAACAGGTTGAGTGAACTCAGCCTTTTCTCCTTGGAGTGACGAAGGTTGAGAGGTGACCTGATAGAGGCGTACAAGATGATGAGAGGCATTGATCATGTGGATAGTCAGAGGCTTTTTCCCAGGGCTGAAATGCCTAGCACGAGAGGGCATAGCTTTAAGGCGCTTGGAAGTAGGTACAGAGGAGATGTCAGGGGTAAGTTTTTTACGCAGAGAGTGGTGAATGTGTGGAATGGGCTGCCGGCGATGGTGGTGGAGGCGGATACAATAGGGTCTTTTAAGAGACTCCTGGATACATAGAAACACAGAAAATAGGTGCAGGAGTAGGCCATTCGGCCCTTCGAGCCTGCACCGCCATTCAGTATGATCATGGCTGATCATCCAACTCAGAACCCTGCACCAGCCTTCCCTCCATACCCCCTGATCCCTTTAGCCACAAGGGCCATATCTAACTCCCTCTTAAATATAGCCAATGAACTGGCCTCAACTGTTTCCTGTGGCAGAGAACTCCACAGATTCACCACTCTCTGTGTGAAGAAGTTTTTCCTAATCTCGGTCCTAAAAGGCTTCCCCTTTATCTTCAAACTGTGACCCCCCGTTCTGGACTTCCCCAACATCGGGAACAATCTTCCTGCATCTAGCCTGTCCAATCCCTTTAGGATTTTATACGTTTCAATCAGATCCCCCCTCAATCTTCTAAATTCCAATGAGTATAAGCCTAGTTCATCCAGTCTTCCATCATATGTAAGTCCTGCCATCCCAGGAATCAATCTGGTGAACCTTCTTTGTACTCCCTCTATGGCAAGGATGTCTTTCCTCAGATTAGGGGACCAAAACTGCACACAATACTCCAGGTGTGGTCACACCAAGGCCTTGTACAACTGCAGTAGTACCTCCCTGCTCCTGTACTGGAATCCTCTTGTTATGAATGCCAGCATACCATTCACCTTTTTCACCGCTTGCTGTACCTGCATGCCCACTTTCAATGACTGGTGTACAATGACACCCAGGTCTCGTTGCACCTCCCCTTTTCCTAATCGGCCACTATTCAGATAATAATCTCTTTTCCTGTTTTTGCCACCAAAGTGGCTAACTTCACATTTATCCACATTAAATTGCATCTGCCATGAATTTGCCCACTCACCTAACCTATCCAAGTCACCCTGCATCCTCTTAGCATCCTCCTCACAGCTAACACTGCCGCCCAGCTTCGTGTCATCCGCAAACTTGGAGATGATGCATTTAATTCCCTCATCCAAGTCATTAATATATATTGTAAACAACTGGGGTCCCAGCACTGAGCCTTGCGGTACCCAACTAGTCACTGTCTGCCATTCTGAAAAGGTCCCGTTTATTCCCACTCTTTGCTTCCTGTCTGCCAACCAATTCTCTATCCACATCAATACCTTACCCCCAATACCGTGTGCTTTAAGTTTGCACACTAATCTCCTGTGTGGGACCTTGTCAAAAGCCTTTTGAAAATCCAAATATACCACATCCACTGGTTCTCCCCTATCCACTCTACTAGTTACATCCTCAAAAAATTCTATGAGATTCGTCAGACATGATTTTCCTTTCACAAATCCATGCTGACTTTGTCCGAAGATTTCACTGCTTTCCAAATGTGCTGTTATCACATCTTTGGTAACAGACTCTAGCAGTTTCCCCACCACTGATGTCAGGCTAACCGGTCTATAATTCCCTAGTTTCTCTCTCCCTCCTTTTTTAAAAAGTGAGGTTACATTAGCCACCCTCCAATCCTCAGGCCAGAATTCAGATACATGGAGCTTCGAAAAATAGAGAGCTATGGGCAATCCTAGGTGATTTCTAAAGTAAGTACATGTTTGGCACAGCATTGTGAGCTGAAGGCCCTCTATTGTGCTGTAGGTTTTCTATGTTTCTATGTTTCTAATGCTGGAGGAACTCAGCAGGTCAGGCAGCATCTATGGAGGGAAATAAACAGTCAGCGTTTTGGGCAGAGACCCTTCATCAAGTCTTTACAATCTAACTGAGCTCAGAGAATTTATTATTCTACTCAATAACATCTTTAAAAAGTGGATTGAAAGTGTGTTTAAAAAAAAACATCCAAAATTCCAGAAAATCTGTTGGACCAGTACCACCAAAGCCTGACTGTGCTGGATTATTGGAAATTTTCAAATACCTTTGTGACTTGCTTCCAATGGAAGTGACAACTCCAAGGGGAATCCCAGAGTTTTCTGTTTTCTGCTGTTCCGGAGTGCCACGGGCACCTTGCATTCCCTCATTTTCATTTCGGGGTGACAAGGTAGCGTAATGGTTAGCACAGTGCCATTACAACACCAGTGACCCAGGTTCAATTCCTGCCACTGTCTGTAAGTGGTCATTCAAAAGACGTACTGGTCAGTAGATTAATTGGTAACATGGGTGTATCTGGGCAGTGGGGTCTCCTTCTGGGACTGAAGGACCTTTTACAATGCTGTACCTCGGAATAAGTTTTAGAGACATTGCAGAGGCATCCTTGTGGGGCAGACTTGATGGGCCAAATGGCCTAGTTCTACTCCTGTGTCTTATGATCTTATTTTCCTCTGAATCACTGAATTCCTATTCATCTTTCTGATTCCCGAACGCCCAGCAGGTGCCTCAGTAATGACCAAGCTGTGGGTTCTGAGGCTGCGTTTACTGAGCAGATGAATCACCAGCAGTGTTTATGTGGGAGTGCATGGCTTCGGGTTTATTACATTTAAAGTTTCCCTGTGCTATTAAAACCTTCACGAAGGTGACTGCAAATAAAGAGAGTAAATTTAATCCACCTCCACTATAAAGTTTTGTGTGATCCAAGTAACATTAACACAGAGGGCCACTCTGTGAGCTTTGGAAACTTGCCAATGTCCAACTCATTGGTAACTGGAAGTTTCCTGTCTCCCACAAGGTTAGGCATTCTGCTTAATTTATGAGGACAGAGAACACAAAGGTTCAGTGTAAGAGGCCTGCAGTAAAAGCTGAACAATATTCTTGGACTTGATGAGTGATGGGTACCGTTCACACAAAACAAGAGACTGTCCAGATGCAGGCCATCTGCAAGAAAAGTCTTGACCTGAAATGTCGACTGTCTGTTTCCTCCACAGATGCTACCTGGCCCACTAAGTTCCTCCAGCAATTTGTGTATGATACTTCACACGTGCGCGCACACACACACATCCCCTAGACTTTTTTTTAATATGTTTTTGGATGGTATGGCATCTCCAGAGCCCTGATCTCAACATCATCGAGGCTGTCTGGGATTACCTGGAGAGACAGAAGCAAGCAAGACAGCCAAATGTCTGCAGAAGAACTGTGGCAAGTTCTCCAAGATGCTTGGAACAACCTACCAGCTGATTTTCTTATAAAACTACATGACAGTGTACCTAAGAGAAATGACAAACAAGCAAAAATCTGCAGGCATATGTTACTAAGGGAATTGATGCAGATTTAAAGGCAAAGAGTGGTCACACCAAATATTGATTTGATTTTGTTTATTTTACTGTTTACTGCACCTTTTTTTGATATTTAGAAAATGTTCAATTCATTATCTTTGAAAGCATCTTTGCTCTATGGAATCTTTTTACATGTGCCTAAGACTTTTGTGCAGTACTGTACACACACACACACACACACACACACACACACAGCAATGTACCAACGGCCATTTAACCTACGCACCAACATGTCTGTGCAGTCCTGGTGTTCTTACTGATGGGTCAGAGGTGGGGAGAGTCAGCAGCTTCAAATCCCTGTGTGTTAACATCGTGGATGAATTATCCCGGGCTGGAACATCAACACTATCATGCAGAAGGCGCACCAATGGCTCTACTTTTTGAGAAGCTGAAGAGAATTGTCACATCACCAAATACTCTTAAGTTTGGCAGAATCAGGTTTAATATCACTGGCATATGTTGTTTTGAGGCAGCAGAACATTGCAATACATAATAAAAAGCAATAAATTACTATAAGAAATATATAAACCCGCTGGAATAAAGGAGGATGGGGACTTGGAAGTTTCAAGAAGAAATGCAGAACCTCCATGAGTATGTCAGGAAGATGGCCCCTAAAGACAACCTGCTAGGAGAATACCTCAGGCAGCAGGCAGGGGATGTGGAAATGGAAGTGGATGTAGCAAAGCCAGAGGACCAGAGGCCATTGCAGGACAAGCTACTGTACGAGATGTACCATCACCAGATATCAGAGGTGGCTGACATAAAGTCCTTCCAATGGCTGGAAATGACAGGGGTGAGGGACAGCACAGAGGTACTGCTCATGGCTGCACAAGAACAGGTGCTGAGCACAAGAATAGTGGAAGCAGGGATCTATCACACCAGACAAGACCCAAGAAGCTGACTGTGCAAGGAATCCACTGAAACCATCCAGCACATGGCAGTGGGGTGCAAAATGCAGGCAGGGACAGCATGCACTGAACAGCACAAACAAATTGCAGGAATTGTGTAGAGGAATATCTACACTGTGTATGGATTGGACACGCAGAAAGGAAGTAGGGAATGACAGAGCTAAGGTCCTGTGGGACTTGTAAATGCAGACTGATAAGCAGGTACTGGCCAACCAACCAGACATAGTAACACTGGACAAGAACAGAAGAAAGCAATAGTAATGGATTTGGCAATCCTGAATGGCAGTGACATCAGGAAGAAAGTATATGAGAAGCTGGAGAAATACCAGGGCTTGAAAGAGCAGATCGACAGGATGTGGAAGGTTAAAGCCAGAGTAATCGTGGTGGTGATAGGAGCACTTGGAGCTGTTGACACCTGGACTGGGAGAGTGGCTCCAACAAATCCCGGGAACAACATCTGAGATCTCGGTCCAGAAGGGTGCACTGCAAGGAAAAGCAAGGATAATGCATTAAACCCTCAAGCTCCCAGGCCTCTGGTAAAGGACCTGAGATTGAGGGAAAATACATAAACACGCCATCCATAAGGAGTGAGAAAAAAAGTAATGAAACAAGTAGTGCCAAAAATAAAGCAAAACAAAAATACTGAGGTAGTGTACATAGGTTTTACCACGTGCTCCAGTTTCCTCCCACACTCCAAAGGTGTATGGGTTAATTGGTTCATTGGTCACATGAATCTAATACCTCATATCTACATATACCTACACTGATACAGTCACTGTCCTCCTGTGTTTCCATAAGCCCTGCTGCTACCTAGAAGAGTGCCTCTTGCCAAGAGTCACTTTGTTACTTCAAAGTTTTCCATCAGAGTCACATTATGTACAGATCCTCCTGCATTTAGTGTTGCTTTATCCACATACAATCAGTCTATGTGTATAAGATAATCTTATGTGCATACATTTAGCACTCACTTTATTAGCTACACTGGTACACCTGCTCATTGATGCAAACATCGAATCAGCCAATCATGTTGCAGCAACTCAATGCATAAAAGCATGCAGACACAGTCAAGAGGCTCAGTTGCTGTTCAAACCAAACATCAGAATGGGTAGGAAATATGATCTAAGTGACTTTGACCGTGGAATAATTCTTGGTGCCAGATGGGGTGGTTTGAGTATCTCAGAAACTGCTGATCTGAGATTTTTACACTTAGCATTCTCTAGAGTTTTAGATTAGATTAGATTATGAGGACACACAGTCCTCTTTTATTGTCATTTAGTAATGCATGCATTAAGAAATGATACGATGTTCCTCCAGTGTGATATCACAGAAACACAAGACAGACCAAGACTGAAAAACTGACAAAAACCACATAATTATAACATATAGTCACAGCAGTGCAAGCAGTACCGTAACTTGATGAAGAACAGACCGTGGGCACGGTAAAAAAAGTTCAAAGTTTCTTGAAAGTCCCATCATCTCACGCAGATGGTAGAAGGAAGAAAACTCTCCCTGCCATGAGCTTCCAGTGCCGCAAACTTGCCGATGCAGCACCCTGGAAGCACCCGACCACAGTCTGACTCTGAGTCTGTCTGAAAACTTCGAGCCTCCGACCAGCCCTCCGACACCGAGCACTGAGCACCATCTCTGCCGAGCACTTTGACCCCAGCCCCGGCTGCCAGCAGCAGGCAAAGCCGAGGATTTTGGGGCCTTCCCTCCGGAGATTCTCGATCGCGCAGTAGCAGCGGCAGCGAAGCGGGCATTTCAGAAGTTTCTCCAGATGTTCCTCTGTGCTTCTCACGTCCATCTCCATCAAATCAGAATTGTGCACGGTACCAATTTAGCAAATACGATATCATTTCATCGGAGAGGCTGCGCGCGCTGCGTCACGTCGCCATCTTCTCCTCCCGCCCAATTTACAGAGAATGTGGCAAAAAACAAAACAAAAACAAAATTCTTTAAGCGACAGTTCTGTGGGTGAGCATGCTTTGTGAATGAAAGAGGCCAGTCTGGTTCAGGCTGACAAGAAGGCACAATAGTCAAGTAACCACACGTTAAAACAGTGGTGTGCAGAAGAGCATCTCAGAACATGCAACATGTTAAATCTTGAAGTTGATGGGCTACAGCAGCAGAAACATACACTCAGTGCCCTCTTTGTTAGATACAAGAAGAACCTAATTAAGTGGCCACTAAGTGTAGGTTACCATATACTACCTTGAGATTCATTTGCTTACAGGTATTTACTTTATTAAAGAAATGCAGTATAACTTACAAAAGACTATACATAAACAAAGACTGACAAATAATCATTCTGCAAAAGAAGGCAAATTTTGCAAATAAAATAAAAATAAATGCTGAAGACTTGAGTTGTAGAGTCCTTGAAAGTGAGTCCTCTGGTTGTGGAATCAGTTCCGAGTTGAGGTGAGTGAGGTGATCCACATTGGTTCAGGAACCTGATGGGTGTAGGGGCACCACAATGGCATCTCGGTTAGTGCGATGGTGTTACAGCTCGGAGCATCAGAGTTGCTTATTATTAGTATTTATTTCTTTTTGTATTTGCACAGTCTATGTCTTTTTCACACTGGTTGCACGCCCAAATTGCGTTGGTCTTTTATTGATTGTATTTATTGAGTATACCCACAAGAAAATGAATCTCAGATCTGCACTTCAATAATAAATTCACTTCTGAACTTTATTTGTCACATCTACATTGAAACATCAAAACATTCAGTGAACTGGGCTGTTTACATCAGTGACTGAGACAGTCTGAGGATGTGCTAGATGCAGCCACGAGTGTCGTCTGGCACCGACATTATACGACCACAACTTACTAACTCTTACCCACAGGTCTTTTGAAAGTGGGGGGAAAACCAGAGCACTCAGAGGAAACGCACGTGGTCTCAGATAGAGCGGACAAACTCCTTACGGACAGCGGCCGGAACTGAACCCCGATCTTACAGCTGGTGCTATTAAGCATTACGCTGACCGCTATGCTACTGTGCCATCTCTGCCTATTCACATGTTCATTGGTGCCAGAGTAGTGTAGCGGTTCGTGTGGCACTATTACAGCTCGGGGAGTTTCAGAGCTCAGAGTTCAATACCAGTACCATTCTGAAAGGAGTTTCCGTATGCCCTCCCTGTGGTTTCCCCCACGTGCCCCAGTTTCCTCCCACAAAGACATACCAGGTAGATTTATTGGCCATTGTAAATTGTCCCATGATTAGCATAGGGTAAATCTGGTTTGTCGGGTTTTGCTAGGGCCACGTAGCTCGAAGGGCTGGAAGGGCCTACTCCCCACTGCAGTAATAAATAAAAAATAAATAATAAATGTTGGTATCATATCTGCTTCCACTATCTCCTCTTGCAGCATTTTCCACAAACTTACTACTGTGTAAAACAAAATTTGCCTCAGAAATCTCCTTTAAACTTTCACCCTCTCACCTTACTCAAGTACTTGATATTTCCATCCTGAGAAAAAATTCAAAGTTCAAAGTAAACTTATTATCAATTACATATATGTCACCATATACAACCCTGAGATTCATTTTCTTGTGGGCATACACAGTAAATACAAGAAACACAATCAAATCAATGAAGGACCGCACCCACAGGACTGACAAACGACCAATGAGCAAAAGACAACAAAATGTGAAAATGCAAAAGAAAAGAAAGAAATTAAAGAAATAATCAATAAATATCAAGAAGATGTAATGAACTGTCCTTAAAAGTGAGTCCATAAATTGTGGGAATAGTTCACTATTCGGATTAAATTAATCTCGGACTAGGTTAAAAGGTCAGCACAACATCGTGGGCCAAAGTTCAAAGTTCAGAGTTCTCCATATACAACCCTGAGAATCGTTTTCTTGTAGGCATACACAGTAAGTCCAAGAAGCACAATAGAATCAATGAAAGACTGCACCCAACAAGACGGACAACAACCAACGTGCAAGGCAACACACTGTGCAATTACAAAACAAAAAAAAAAGCAATAAATATGAGGAACATGAGATGAAGGGTCCTTGAACTTGAGTCCATTGGTTGTGGGAAGAGTTCAGTGGGAAGTTGATTGGTGAAAAAGATAAAGGGCTGGAGAAGGGGGAATCTGATAGGAGAGGGCAGAAGGCCATGGAAATAAGGGAAGGGGGAGGAACACCAGAGGGAGGTGATGGATAGGTAGGAAGATAGGTGAGATAGGGGAATTGGAATGGAGGAATGGTGAAGAAGTGTAAGCAATTACCTGAAGTTTGAGAAATCAATATTCATGCCATCGGGCTTGAGGCTACCCAGACAGAATACAAGGTATTGCTCCTCCAATCTGAGTGTGGTCTCATCATGGCAATAGAGGAAGCCATGGATTGACATGTTGGAATGGGAATGGAAGGTAGAATTGAAACGTGGGGCCACCAGGAGATCCTGTTTTTTTTTGGCAGATGGAGCATGGGTGCTCAGCAAAGCGGTCTCCCAATCTATGTTGGGTCTCTCCGATATACAGGTGGCCACACCGGGAGCACCAAGTACAGTATATGACCCCAACAGACTCATAGGTGAAGTGTTACCTCACATGGAAGTACTATTTGGGGCCCTGAATGGTCGTGAGGGAGAAGATATAGGGGCAGGTGGGGCACTTGTTCCACTTGCAAGGATAAGTGCCAGGAGGGAGATCAGTGGGGAGGGATGAATAGACAAGGGAGTCATGTAGGAAGTGATCCCTGCAGAAAGCAGAAAGTGGGGAGGAGGGACAGATGTGCATGGTGGTGGGATCCCATTGGAAATGGTGGAAGTTCCGGAGAATGATGTGCTGGATGCGAAGGCTAGTGGCATGGCTGGTGAGGACAAGAGAAACCCTATCCCTGGTGGGGTGGCGGGAGGACGAAGTGAGTGCAGATGTGCGTGAAATTGATGAGATGCAGGTGAGGGCAGCATTGATGGCGGAGGAAGGGAAGCCCCTTTCTTTGAAGAAGGAAGACATTTCATTTGTTCTGAAATGAAAAGCCTCATCCTGAGAGCAGATGCAGCGGAGACAGAGGAATTGAGAGAATGGGATGACGTTTTTACCAGTAACAAGGTGGGAAGAGGTATAGTCCAGGTAGCTGTGGGAATCAGTGGGTTTATAGTAGGCATTAGGTAAACTGTCTCCAGAGAGAGAGAGAGAGGGGGCGAGTTTGAGAGAGGGGAGGGAGGTGTCAGAAATAGATCAGGTAAATTTGAGGACAGGGTGAAAGTTGGAGGCAAAGTGGATGAATTTGATGAGTACAACACAGGTGCGGGTGTAGTCGTTGATGTAGCGTAGAAAAACTCGGGGAGTGATACTGGTGTTAGCTCAAAGCATAGACTTTTCCACATAGCTGACAAAAAGGCAGGCATAGCTGGGACCCATGGGAGTGCCCATGGCTACACATTTTGTTTTAAGGAAGTGGGAGGAGTCAAAGGAGAAATTATTGAGAGTGAGGATGTTGGTAGAGGGGAACATGTTGGGTCTGTTGTCTAGAGAGAAGCTGAGGGCTTTAAGGCCCTCTTGTTGGGGAAGGAGGTGTATAGGGACAGGACATCCATAGTGAAAATGAGACGATGGGGGTCAGGGAATATGAAGTCATTGAAAGGACCGAGGGCGTGTCAAGTGTCACGGAAGTAGGTAGGAAGGAATTGAACAGGGGAGATAAAACAGAGTCGAGTGGGGCAATAACAAGCAGAAGCAATGTGTCACCCCCTCCTGGTTTCACCTATCACCTATCGCCTTGTACTTCTTCCTCTCCTCACCTCAACTTTCTGCTCTGACTTCTCATCTTTTTTCCAGTTCCGATAAAGGGTCTTGGCCCAAAATGTCGACTGTTCACTCATTTCCAGGGTTGTATATGGTGACAAATATGTACTTTGATAATAAAGTTAGTTTGAACTTTGAACTTTGGCCCACGATGTTGTGCTGACCTTTAAGCTACTCCAAGATCAATCTAACCCTTCCCTTCCTCCATTTTCCTACCATCACTGTGCCTATCTAAGAGTCTCTTAAAAGTCCCTAATGTATCTGCCTCGACCACCACTCACTGCAGCCAGCTCCACGTACTCACCAATCCGATCTACCTCTGACATGCCCCTCAGAGCCTTCATCAGGACTGGAAAGAAAGGAGGCAGATGATAAAACAATTTTGAATTATTATTTTGAATTTTATTTTATTTTTATTTTAGATATTTCAGGGTAACAAAGCCTTCAGGCCCAACGAGCCACACCATCCAATCACAATTGACCTACAAACCCATACCTCTCTGGGATGTGGCACGAAAACCACATGGCCGCAGGGTGAGCGTACAAACTTGTTACAGAGTTGCTGGTGCTGTAAAGGGTTACGCTAACCGCTACATTACTATGCCGTCCCTGGGCCCTTCTGTCACTTGTCAGAGCAGGCAGGAAAAGGGTACTGATTGTGGATGATCAGCCATGATCACAGTGAATGGTGGTGCTGGCTCGAAGGGCCGAATGGCCTACTCCTGCACCTACTGTCTATTGTTATCAGTTGTAACAGATGTTGGCCATTTGGCTCCTCCTGCCTGACCTGTCCTTTGTACACTGATGTTTGACTTCAGCCTGAGAGTCCTGCCTGATTTGAATTCCTCCATCTTGCAAATGTCATGTTATTCTGTCTTGCTCTTGACGATACTGAATGAGTATTCACACCTCATTTTAGTCTCAAACGGGTGGCCTCCCTATCCCTGCAGCTACTGTGGAAGGAACCCTACAGGCCCATTGCATCATATACCGTTTTTTTAAAGATGCATCAATCACCAACTCGGGTCAACAACGTGCTGAGCACATTCCTTAAGTGTTGCCATGCTTCCAGCACCAACATAGCATGTCCACAACTTATTAACCATAAGCTGTACCTCTTTGGAATATGGGAGGAAACCAGAGCACCCGGAGGAAACCCACACAATCACTGGTAGAACGTACAGACTCCTCATAGACAGCAATAGGAATTTAACCTGCATGGCTGGTCATAGTCATACTTTATTGATCCCAGGGGAAATTGATTTTCGTTACAGTTGCACCATAAATAATTAAATAGTAATAAAACCATAAATAATTAAATAGTAATATGTAAATTATGCCAGGAAATAAGTCCAGGACCAGCCTATTGGCTCAGGGTGTCTGACCCTCCAAGGGAGGAGTTGTAAAGTTTGATGGCCACAGGCAGGAATGACTTCCTATGATGCTCTGTGTTGCATCTCGGTGGAATGAGTCTCTGGCTGAATGTACCCCTGTGCCCAACCAGTACATTATGTAGTGGATGGGAGACATTGTCCAAGATGGTGTTGTAATAACATTACATAATCACTATATTACCATGCTGTCCAGAATTATTATTATTCTGAATTAATAGCTTATTCTAATGAAATATTCTAGCCTGTAGCGGTGACTGTTTATTTATTTCCATAGATGCTGCCTGAGCTCCTCCAGCATTTTGTGTGTGTTACTCCTGAGTAGTTCCATTATTCTGACTCATGAAATATAGAACACTGCATCACAGTATGTTGTCCTGACATTTTAACCTACTCTAAGATCAATCAATCTAACTCTTCCCTCTAACATAACGCTTCATTTTTTCTGTCATCCATGTGCCTATCCGATAGACCCCAGTCTATCACCACTCCTGGCAGAGTGTTCCACACATCCTCCACCCTCTGTGCAAAGAACCTGCCTCTGACATTCCCAACATGCGCCATTGAGAGTCTTGGCACTACTGCAATGACCAGCTGGCAAAGAAGAAAGCAGACGGGCTGAAGGGCCTGTTTCCGTGACTTTTTGGCAGGCTTCCTATCTGACACCTCCACCCACAGGCTGAGCCTGTCTGTACTTATTTATTGAGATACCGAGCAAAACAGGCCCCTCGAGCAATTCCAGCCTTGCAGCCCCCGACTTAACCCTAGCCTAATCATGGGACAATTTGCAGTGATCAATTAACCGGCTAACCGGTACGTCTTCGGACTGTGGGAGGAAACCAGAGCACCCGGAGGAAACCCACGCATTCCATGGGGAAGACGTACAGACTCCTTACAGATAATGTTGGAATTGGACTCCAAACTCTGACGCCCCAAGCAGCAATAGCATTGTGCTGACTGATAGACTACCACGGCACATTTAGCTTCCTAGTAACCAGTGAACTTTGCTCTGTGCATCAGATGAGTGCCGTGGACGCATATGTAATGTGAGGAGTTACTGTTATCAGTACAGACTCTTTGGCTTATCACTTGTCAGCCTATATGGTTTAATTCTTTGTGATTTTGTTCTATTTGTTGCAATTTCATCATTAAAAAACATTCCTGCCGTGTGAGGGGCTCCTTGCAGGGGATACTAGCATTAACCCCTATATGCCTTTAGACGGTAACACACACACAGAGTTCACAGAGACATGGGAAACAGCCGATGCTCAAATAAGACCATAGGTCACGAAGACACAGGAGCAGAATTAGGCCATTCAGCCCATCGAGTCTTCTCTGCTATTCCATCATGGCTGATTTATTGTCCTACCCAACCCCATTCTCCTGCCTTCTCCCCATAACCTTTGACACCCTGATTAATCAAGAACCTATCAACCTCTCTTTAAATATACCCAATGATATGGCATCCACAGCCGTCCATGGCAATGAATTCCACGGATTCAACACCCTCAGGCTAAAGAAACTCCTCCTCATCTTATAGAGGAGTATCTTTTAGAAGATGATCTTATGGAGGCTAAGTAAATTATGAGCTGCATAGACAGGGTGAACATATATGTTCTTTTCCTCGGAAAGGGCAACTTAAAACAGAAATACTTGGATAAGTATATGAGGGCTTAAAGGGTTATGGGCCGTGGCATGGATGGGTTCGGCTGAAGAACCTGCTGAATGAATCTACACTCAGTGGCCACTTAATTAGGCAGACCTGTATATCTGCTTGTTTTTTTTTCCTTTTCAAATCTTTTTATTGCTATCTGCTTGTTAATACAGCTGTCTAATCAGACAATCATGTGGCTGCAAATCAATGCATAAAAGCATGCAGGCATGGTCAGGAGGTTCAGTTGTTGGTGCCGGATGGGGTGGTTTGTGTACCTCAGACACTGCTGATCTTTTGGGACTATGATGCATAACACTCTCTAGAGTTTACAAAGAATGATGTGAAAAACAAAAAGAAACATCCAGCGAGCGGCAGTTCTGCGGGTGAAAGCGCCTCGTTAATGAGACAGGTCAGAGGGGAATGGCCAGACTGCTTCAAGCTGACAGGAAGGCGATAGTAACAACTGTGGCATGCAGAAGAGCGTCTCTGAATGTACAGCACATCGAGCTTTGCAGTGGACAGGCTACAGCAGCAGAAGACCACCGACGTACACTCAGTGGCCACTTTGCTACATACAGGAGGTACTGAATAAAGGGGTCGGTGAGGGTATGAGTCCAACTCACTCCGCGGATCAGGCTCTCTATCTCATCTTCCAGCATGTAGAAAACCAGGGGCTACTGACCACACACGTTCTTCCACTTCAATCCCACTGGTCGCCAGGGGCATGGCTATAACGGATCATCACTCTGCGTGAGCCATGACGCTACAGTTACTGGGCACGGGCAGCTCACAGGACTTTGGACCAGTCTACAAGTCCACCACAAGGCACACCTCTCACATCTGTTGTTGTGTCTCACTGATTCGGTTAAATACTGCACGTCCCATCCACACTCCCTGCAAAATCTTAGCCCTGAAGCTGATGCAATTAGTTACCATTACTGAAACATTTCACATTACGATTTAGGCGGGGCATAATCATCTCATTACAAACTTGATTTAAGTCACGGAGAAATATAAACTGGATTTGCATTCTGCTACTTTTTCTGTAGCTGGGAAGTGAATGAGTGCCTCTCAGGTACCAGAACATAGATCAGTACTGCACAGCACAGCCCCTTTGATCAGAATGCTATGCCATTCCTGTAATCTACTCCAAGATCAATCTAACTCTTCTCTCCCACATCTCTCCCCATTCTTTCTCTCATCCCTGTGCCTATCTAAGAGTACCTTAAATATCCCTAATGTTTCTGCCACCACCCTCTGTGTTAAAAAACTACCTCAGACATCTGACATTCTTTTCTCCAGTCACTTTGAAATCATGCCTTCTCGTATTCACCAGTTCCATCCTGGGAAAATGTCTTTGGCCGTCAAAATCAAAATCAAAATAAATTTATTATCAAAGTATGTATATGTCACCATATACTACCAGGAGACTTATTTTCTTGCAATAATATACTCTATGAATGCCTTTTATCATCTTAAATATACTCTATCTAATCATCTTTTACACCTCTGGCAAGTCACCTCTCATCCTTCTTCACTCCAAAGAGAAAAGGCCTAGCTCACTCAACCTGTCCTCATAAGATATTCTCTTTAATCCAGACAGCGTCCTGGTAAATCTTCTCTGCATCCTCTCTAAAGCTTCCAGATTCTTCCTATTATAAAGCGACCAGAACTAAACACTTCTATCAAGTCACCTCTCATCCTCCTTCACTTCAAAGAGAAAAGCCCTCACTCACTTAATCTGTCATCATAAAGATTTTCCCTCCAATCCAGGCAGCATCCTGGTAAATCTCTTCTGCGTCCTCTCTAAAGCTTCCACATCCTTGTGCAGCATCACCACAGACACGTAACATCATATAAGTAGCATTTACGGTTCAAAGGTTCATTTATTATCAAAGTATACAACTCTGAAAATTTTCTTCTCCAGATAGCCACAAGACCAAGAAATAAAAAAAATGACAGACGATTATCATCCCCCAAATCCCTCCTCTCCGCACAAGAAAAAAAATGGGCAGCCACATCAATGTCCAAATCCCCTCCCCTGTACACACAAAAAAACATGATTGGATGAACTACACAGGATATAAAAAACTATAAGTCTGAAAAAAAATCTATAGTTCAAGTCCGTATCCAAAACGCAGAAAACCTGGGTAACATCCCCTGGGCACAGCAGCAGGTCTTTCCCTCTCTGTAGCAGAGCGATCGCACCGGCAATCAAAAGACAATCTCCTCTCTTTGGTGGCAGAGCGATCTCACTGGTGATCAAAAGGCAGGCTCCCTTCTCCGGCAGAAGAGCAATCCCACCAGCGATCAAAAGGCTGTCTCACCTCTCCGTAGCCGAGTGATGCCACCAGTGATGGAAAGGCAGTCTCCTCTCTCCAGCAGCAGAGTGATCTCACCAGCAATCAAAAGGCAGGCAGCTAGCACTCACCTTCCACATTTGCCTTGATGTTTCAATCTCCCTCGTCGCTTTAACAGGTGAACAATGGAAGATTTAAGCAGCGAAATGGAGTGGAACTTTGGCTTGCAGCCTTCTCAACAGGAGGTTTGTGCACACTGCCTCTGCCTCCCGGAATCCCCTCGGAGACTGCAGAGTGCTGGAACACCCGAATGATCTCCAAACTGCAAATCACATGCCCCAGTGGGTCCAGAATCACAATCAAGATGAAAAACAAACGGAGGAGACAAAAAAGAAGTGGAATGTCTGCTTTCATGATCTATCCAGGAGATGTCGACCAACGCAGGCGCCATCTCAATTTGTTTACAAGTACAACATTAATTATTGTGCGTTAAGTTATATATAATTTGTAAGAAACAGCACAATTAGAACCCAAGGAAACAGAAGTCCAGTTTAAAGCAAAGTAGTCAAAGTGGTCACAAAGTTTCATTATTAAGGTAATGATTAGGGTTGTTCCAGCCGGTTCAAGAACAGAATCCATCATCAGGGACCACCACCACTTAGGTCACACTCTCTTCTCACTACCGCCATCAGGAAGAAGCTACAAGAGCCGCAGGACTCGCCACGCGCTTCAGGAACACGTATTACCTCTCAACCATCAGGCTTTTGAACCAGAGGAAATAACTTCACTCAACCTAACTTGTCCAAGCACTGTCTCACACCTATAGACTCAGTTTCCAGGACTCTTCATCTCATGTTATTGCTTGCTTGCTTGCTTTTTATTTATTTATTTGTTTGTTTGTTTGTTTGTTTATTTATTTATTCTTTCTTTCTTTTTTAGTATTTGCACAGTCTGTTGTCTTCTACACTCTGTTTTAACACCCAGATTGGTGTGGTCTTTCATTGATTCTGTTGTGGTTATTATTCTATGGATTTATTGAGTATGCCCACAAGAAAATGAATCTCAGGGTTGTATATGGTGACATATACAGTACTGTGCAAAAGTCTTAGGCATATATATACAGCTAGAGTGGCTAAGACTTTTGCACGGTACTGTAGTAATTTTATGTATTGCACTGTACTGCTGCCACAAAAAAACTAATGACATATGTGAGTAATGATAAACCTGATTTTGATACGGGTCTCTATTGTGGAGTGAGAGTGGGAAGGGGGCAGGAAGAGGGGAATCATGGTTGGGAAAAGGGGAAGGGAGAGAGGAGGGAGCAGGGTGGACCAGACACACGGTCTGTAATGATCAATAAACCAATTGTTTGGAATCAAATGACCTTGCCTGGTGTCTCAGACCAGCGTACATCTTCATTTGTGCCACCCCCCACCCCTAGTACTCCTTCTCTGCCACCTATCCCTCACCCCTCTCATGGCACTCCACCCTCACCATTCCCAACATCCTTTGCTCTCACCAGATTTATAAACTCGCTCTCCACTTCACGGTGACAAATACAGTTTTAGCTATCTCTATGTGCATAAGACTTTTGCACCGTACTCTAATTACTTTGATAATAAATTGACTTTGATATTTGAACTTTGAACTTTGAATGGTTGAAGGGAAGTAGCGGTTTCTGGACCCAGCTGTGTAAGACGTCAGGATTCTGTATCTCCTGCCCGATAATATCTGCTTGTGCTCCTTCCCCTTCCCCCACCTTCTTATTCTGGCTTCTTCCCCCTTCCTTTCCAGTCCTGATGAAGGATCTCAGCCCGAAATATTGACAGGTCATTCCTCTCCACGGATGCTGTCTCGTCTACTGAGTACTTCCAGCATTTTGTGTGTGTTTCACTACATCTGAATGAGCATTTTATGTTTTTAATTGTGTTCATTCACAATTCATGATAATCACTGACATAGTTACGGATCATCCCAGGCTACTGAAGGGATTCCTTTTTTACTGCTATTGCCAATGACTTAGAAAGTACACAAAAATCTCTCACCATGGTAAATGAACCATTGCAATATTGTAACGGGTTGGATTAAAGGCTGATAAGACTGATGAGAAGGAACAATTACAAGTGGAGAGAGGGAGAGAGAAAACTAGCTTTGTCATTTGTAGGAACGAACATGTGGCCACTTTATTAGGTGCATCTGTACACCTGGTCATTAATGCAAATATCTAATAAACCAATCACATGGCAGCAACTCAATGAGTAAGAGCATGCAGACATGGTCAGGAGGTTCAGTTGTTGTCCAGACCAAACATCCGAATGAGGAAGGAATGTGATCTAAGTGACTTTGACCATGGAATGAATGTTGCTGTCAGATGACATGGTTTGAGTATCTCAGGAACTGCTGATCTCCTGGGATTTTCATGCACAACAGTCTCTAGATTCCACAGAGAATGGTGTAAAAAAAACAAAAAGCATCCAGTGAGCAGCAGTTCTGTGGGTGAAAACACCTTGTCAATGAGAGAGGTCAGGGGGAGAATGGCCAGACTAGTTCAAGCTGACAGGAAGGTGATAGTAACTCAAATAACCACACGTTACAACAGTGGTGTGCAGAAGAGCATCTCTGAATGCACAACATTGAAGTGGATGGGCTACAGCAACAGAAGACCAGGAGTTACCTGATAAAGTGGCTGCTGAGTGCACGTGCGTACATCTGTCTTCTGAATTTAATAATATTATGGGCGCTTCTTCACATATAGGAGTGTCCATTTGTCACCCACAAACTTTCTGTATCATCCTGCAGAGATGTTGACGGGGTCATTACAGGCCATAGATGTTGCCTGACCTGCTAAGTTCCTCCAGCATTTTGTGTGTGTTATTCAATAATTCCAGCATCTGTAGAATTTCTTCTGTTTTACAGATGGTGATGGGTTGTCTTTGTAAACCACCAGACAGGGTAAAAATTAAATATTTAACACAGCATCCAGAGCAGTGCACGTTAATCCAGTGAAGCAACTTCATATCCCAGGTGTTCATCAGATTCAGGAACAGTTATTACCCAACAACCATCAGGCTCCTGAACCAGCATAGATAACTTCACTCACCCCAACACTACAATGATTTTGCACCTCCTCCCCTCCCTGACCTTTTACATCTTCTCACCTGCCTATTACTTCACCCAGGTCTCCTCCTCTTTCCCCTTCTCCTATTGTCCACCCTCCTCTCCTATCAGATTCTTTCTTCTCCAGCCCTTGACCTTTCCCACCCACCTGGCTTCATCTATCACTGTCCAGATAGCCCCTTTCCCCTCCTTCAAACTTTTAATTCTGACGTCTTCCTCCTTCTTTCTCAGTCCCGAAGAAAGGTCTCAACTAGAAATGTCGACCCTCTATTCACTTTCATAGTTCCTGTCTGACCTGCCGAGTTCCTCCAGCATTTCGTGTGTGTTACTTTGGATTTCTAGCATCTACAGGCTTTCTCAAGTTTTCAATAACTCGTCTTCATATTATTTATTTATTATTTCAAAATTTAGGTGATTTGTCTTTATTTACATATTGGTTGTTTGTCAGTCTTTGTTTATGATAGATGGTATAAATTCCTTATATATTTCTTTATTTTCCTGTAAATGCTTGCAAGGTATGCATTAATGAATCTCAAGGTAGTATACGGTGACATATACATACTTTGATAATAAATCTACTTTGACTTTGAGGTATTGACCTTAATTTCAAATATTAAATAATAGGGAATTTAAATAAGGTGGCATCTATATAGAGAAGCTGCAGTTTTGTTGTTTAAAATCCCATTAGTTCACTGGCATACTTCAGATCAATGAACCCAGAGTAGATGCAATGTGACCCAATGTACTAAAATGTCCTGTGTCGCACGTAAGGAATGTATCACCAGTGGGCAGTGTGACAGTGTCCACCTCTTGAGGGAAATGAAAGTCGATTACGTTGGTATGGGAGGTGATTTACGTTTCAGATCGATGGCCCGAGGATGACTGGCCTTCCTCCCCCGAGTGTCTGTGAATCATACAGGTAGTTTTATCTTTGCAATCATCTCTTTATGTTTCATTTACTGATAGCAAACAGCTGCCAAAAAGCATACCCTCCCAATGAGCACATCTTTCTGTAACCATTCCACCCCCCTCAGACTTCCATAGAGATTCTTCTCTACATGACTCCCTTCTCCACCCATCCCTCTCCAGTGATCACCCGCCCAGAACTTCAAAGTCCAAAGTAAATTTATTATCAAAGTAGAGTACTGAGCAAAAGTATCGGGCACATATAAATAGCTAGAGTCCCTAGGACTTGTGCACAGTACTGTATTTGTCAACTGGGAGCAAAGAGCGAGTTTGTAAATCTGGTGGGAGCAAAGGACGTTGGGAATGGTGAGGGTGGAGTGCCATGGGAGGGATGTGGGACAAGTGGCAGAGAAGGAGTGCCAAGCACTGGGGTGGCACAGGTGCAGACAAACCCAGCCCTCAGATACCAGACAAGGTCACTTGATTCCAAACAATTGGTTTATTGATCATTACAGAATGTCTCTCTGGTGCTTCCCTCCCCTCCTCCTGCCCCCTTTCCACTTACAGTCCACAATAGTGTCTTCACTGTGGAAGACACTGGCAGTATGCTGGAAGTTTGAGAGTGTCAGGAGTCAGAAGTGTCTGACCTAAGTAGTTGCGAAGATGTTGGAGATGTTGGAGGATGTGGTTTTGGGGTACTTGGAGGCACAAGGTAAAATAGGTCATAGTCGGCAAGGTTTCCTCAAGGAAAAAACTTGCCTGACAAATCTGTTGGAATTTATTGAAGAAATAACAAGCAGGATTAACAAAGGAGAATTGGTGGATGCTGCACGCCTGGATTTTCAGAAGGCCTTTGACAAGGTGCCATTCATGAGGCTAGTTAACAAGTTAAGAGCCCATGGTATAACAGGGAAGATACCAGAATGGATTGGCAGGAGGCAAAGAGTGGGAATGAAGGGAGCCTTCTCTGGTTGGCTGCTGGTGACTACCGCTGTTCCACATGGGTCTATGTTTGGACGGCTTCTTTTTATGTTATATGTCAATAATTTAGATGATGGAATTGATGGCTTTGTTGCAAAGCTTGCAGGTGATATGAAGATAGGTGGAGGGGCAGGTAGTTTTCAGGAAGTAGAGAGGCTGTAAATGATTTAGACAGATTAAGAGAATGTGCAAAGAAAGGACAGATGGAATACAATGTCAGGAAGTGTATGGCCATGTACTGTGGTAGAAGAAATGAAAGGGTTAACTATTTTCTAAATGGAGAGAAAATACAAAGAGACCTGGGAGTCCTTGTGTAGGATTCCCTAAAGTTTAATTTGCAAGTTGAGCAGGTGGTGAGGAAGGTAAATGCAATGTTAGCATTCATTTTCAAGAGGACTGAAATATAAAAGCAAGGATGTAATGCTGAGACTTTATAAAGCACTAGTGAGACCTCACTTGGAGTAATGTGAGCAGTGTTGGGCTCCTTATCATAGAAAGGATGTGCTGACACTGGAGAGGGTTCAAAGGAGGTTCACGAAAACGATTCCAGGATTGAACAGCTTGTCTTATGAAGAGTGTTTGATTGCTCTGGACCTACGTAAATTCACTAGAATTCAGCAGAAAGAGGGTTGACCTCATTGAAACCTATGATGAAAAGCTTTGATAGAGTGATGTGGAGAGGATCTTCCCTATACTGGGGGAGTCTAAGACCAGAGGACACAGCCTCAGAATAGAGGGATGTCCTTTTATAATGTAGATGAGAAGCAATTTCTTTATCCAGAGAGTGATGAATCTGTTTTGCCACATGCTGTTGTGGAAGCCAAGTCTTTATGTATATTTAAGGCAGAGGTTAATAGATTCTTGATTGGTCAGGACATGAAAGGATATGGGGAAGAAGACAAGAGATTGGGACTGAGAGGGAATTGAATGAGCCATGATGAAATGGTGGAGCAGACTCAATGGGCCAAATAGCCTAATTCTGCTCCTATATTTTGTGGTCTTAGGGCCTACAAGATACCCATAACAGAATCAGGTTTATCATCGTGCTCATATGTTATCTAGGTCTGTAGTCCAGTGTAGTTTTTGTGTTGTTTTACGTAGACTAGTGTCACCTTGTGTTGTCTCACTTAGTCTAGTGTAGTTTTGTGTTGTTTCATGTAGCACCGTGGTCCTGGAGGAACATTGTTTCGTTTTTACTGTGTACTGTACCAGCAGTTTATGGTTGAAATGACAATAAAGAGTTGACTTGACTTGACTTATGAAATTTGTGTTTTTTTGCGGCAGCAGCACAGTGCAATACATAGAATTACTACAGTACCGTGCAAAAGTCTGAAGCGTCTCAGCTCTATAGATGCGCCAAAGACTTTTGAACAGTACTGTATATATACATCACCATATACTACCTTGAAATTTATTTTCCTGATGGTATTCGCAGTAAATACAAAGAAGCACAACAGAATCAATGAAAAATTGCTTCCAAAGATGGGCAAAAAAAAACAATGTGCAAAATACAACAAATTATGCAAATACAAAAAAGAAAAAAATCATAATAAATAAATAACAAGTATTGAGAATACGAGTTGTAGAGCCTTTGAAAGTGAGCCCATAGGTTCTGGAATCAGTTCAGAGCAGGGATAGTTATCCCTTCTGGCTCAGGAGCCTGATGGTTGAGGGGTAATAACTTAGATTAGATTATATGGACACGTAGTCCTCTTTTATTGTCATTTAGTAATGCATGCATTAAAAAATGATACAATATACATTTAGTAATGCATGCATTAAGAAATGATACAATAACTGTTCCTGAACCTGATGGTGCAGGTCCTGGGTCTCCTGTACCTTCTTCCCGATGGTAACAGTGAGAAGAGAACATGGCCTGGGTGGTTGGGGTTCTGGATGGATGTTGTTTTCCTGTGACAGTGCTCATGGTAGATGGGCTCAATGGTGGGAAGGGCTTTACCTATGATGGAATGGGCTGCATCCGCTACTTATTGTTGGCTTTTCCATTCAAGGGCTTTGGTGCTTCCATGCCAGGCCATGATGCAAACAATGTACTCTCCACCGCCTATCTACAGAAGTTCATCAAAGTTTTAGATGACATTTTAGATCTTCACAAACCTGCAAGGGAAACACGTGCTACTCCTGCCCCAACACCTCCTCCCTCACTACCATTCAGGGCCCCAAACAGTCCTTCCAGGTGAGGCGATGCTTCACCTGCAAGTCTATCAGGGTCACCTGCTGTATCTGATGCACCCCAGTGTAGTCTCCTCTACATCGGTGAGAACTGATAGAGATTGGGAGACTGCTTCATCAGGCAGCTTTGTTCTGTCTGTGACAAAAGGCAGGATATCCTGCTGGCCACCAGTTTCAATCTGACTTCCCATATAACCATATAGCACGGAAACAGGCCATCTCGGCCCTTCTAGTCCGTGCCGAACTCTTACTCTCACCTAGTCCCACCGACCTGCACTCAGCCCATAACCCTCCATTCCTTTCCTGTCCATATATCTTTCCAATTTAACTTTAAATGACAACATCGAACCTGCCTCAACCACTTCTGCTGGAAGCTCATTCCACACAGCTACCACTCTCTGAGTAAAGAAGTTGCCCCTCATGTTACCCCTAAACTTTTGCCCTTTAACTCTCAACTCATGTCCTCTTGTTTGAATCTCCCCCATTCTCAAAGGAAAAAGCTTATCCATGTCAACTCTATCTATCCTCCTCATAATTTTAAATACCTCTATCAAGTCCCCCATCAACCTTCTACATTCCAAAGAATAAAGACCCAACTTGTTCAACCTTTCCCTGTAACTTAGGTGATGAAACCCAGGTAACATTCCAGTAAACCTTCTCTATACTCTCTCTATTTTGTTGACATCTTTCCTATAATTTGACCAAAACTGTACACAATAATTTTTGTTTTTGCAAAAATGGTCAAAAAAAACTTAGCATGTGCAAGACCTTGCATGTCGTACTTAGCCATTTCCCATTCTCATTCTGACATGTCCGCACATGGCCTCCTCTACTGGCACAATGAGGCCAATTTAGGTTGGAGGAGCAGCACCTTATATTCCATTTGGGTAGTCTCCAACCTCGTGCAGTGAACTTTGATTTCTCTAACCTCCGTTCCCCATTCTGGTTCCCCTTTCACCTCTTCTCTTCACCTACACATCACCTCTTTCAGGTTCCCCTCCTCATTCCCTTTCTTCTCCTATCAGATTCCTTCTTCTTCAGACCTTCACTTCTTCCACCTATCACCTCCCAGCTTCTTACTTCATCCTCCCTCCCCCCTCCTCCTCCCACCTTCCCCCCTCACCTGGCTTTACATACCACCTGCCAGCTTTCTAAAGCCTCAGCATTACATCCTTGCTTGTATTGCTAACTCACCAACTGCAGTCTCTCTCTAAACTATAGCCCGTCAAGTCCTTTCTGGTACCACCATGCATTGAGTTGCTTGTTGACGCAATCAACATCATTATTTCATTATTTTTTGAAGTTAGTACATTAAACGCACAATTTGAATACAAGGTCTCAATGCCCCTACAAACACATGGGTTTCAGACACACCTTAAAAGAAGTTAGTTTGCTTGTAATTGCTTTGACTTAATTGATGAGTGGCTGATGAAATGGTTGGCAGCAGTAAGGTTTAAATTTGGGTTACACTGTATTTATCTACAGAACATAAATGCTGATCTGTGACTATCTTGACAAATGAAATATGTTCCCTCCTGGGACACAGATCTTACTGGGATCAATCCAACAGTGAACTCTCTCCATTGACCTCAAATGTTTATTCTGTTTTCCCTCTCTTTCTTTCTTTCTATCTCTTCTTTTCTCTCTTTGTCTCTCTCTCTCTCGCCTCTCACTCTCTATCTGTCTCTCTCACCCATTCTCTCTGTCTCTCTCTTTCTCTCCCTCCCTCTTTCACTCTATTTCTCTCTCTCTCTGTCCCCTTCATCCTTTCTCTTCCTCTCTTTCCTTCTCTCCTTCCTTTTCCTTTCTCCCTCTTTTTCTTTTCCTCCTGTTTCATTCTCTCTTTCCCTCCCAAAGACTCAGAATACAAGGATGTCCCTTTAGAACGAAAATGAGAAGAATTTCTTTTTAGCCAGAGGATGGTCAATCTGTGGAATTTGTTGCCACAGACAGCTGTGGGGGCCAAATCATTGGGTATATTTAAAGCAGAGGTTGATACGTTCTTGATTAGTAAGGGCACCACAGTTTTTGGAGAGAAGGCAGGAGAATCGGGTTGAAAGGAATAATAAATCAGCCATGATTCAACAGTGGAACAGACTCAATGGGCTGAACAGCCTAATTCTGCTCTTATGTCTTGTAATCTTCCCCTCTCTTTCTTTCTCTTCCCCTCTCTTTCTGCCTCCAGCTTCCTATCACCCCTCCCTATTGCCCTCTCTCCATCCCTCTCAATGTCTCTCTTCCTCTCTTGCTTTCAATAGGATGAGTGGGTGGGCGTTAAATGGAGTTTAATTTTGGGAAGCGTGAGGTTACTCACTTCAGCAAGTGACATCAAGAGTCAGATTATTATCTACAGGCAGTGAAACTGTAGGTGAGTACAGCACAAGAAAGAATGAGATGTTCCAGTGTCTCAGTCTTTGGAGCTGTGTGGGTGTTTCTGTAGCAGTTTTTTCATGGAATGGGTTTGCTAGCCCCATGCCCAACCCACCTCCTTTCACAGCCGGGATTGGAACCATCCATGATGGAGTTACAGTAACACTGGAGACAGTGAAAATGCAAGAAAACGTATCTCAGAGTTGTATATATTGACATTTATGTACTTTGTTAACAAATTTACTTTGAACTTGGAACTTCGTATTTAAAGCAAAGATTGATAGGTTGTTGATTAGTTGGGGCGTCAAAGATTACAGGGAGGAGACAGGAGAAAGAGGTTGAGAGGGATAATAAATCTACTAATAATGGAATTGGTGCTGTTCCATGTTAGAATGGTGGAGCAGACTTGATGGGCCAAATTATATTAAATAGAAGGACAGGTTTGAGAGGCATGGTGATGGCCTTCTTCTGCTCTTGTCTTGTGTTCTTTTGATAATTGACAGCACTAAAAGTCAGAAATGGAGGACAAAGGAGATTCACCAGGCCAGGACAATAGATTTAGGAGCAGAATTAGGCCATTTGGCCCATTGAGTCTGCTAATCCCGGTGATGAGAGGGTTGTCCTAACAAGAGTGATGAAATAGTTTGGGTGTGTCCTTGGAGTTTAGAACTACGAGGGTGACTTCATTCAAACATAGACGTTCCTAACTGGGCTTTACTGGGAAGCTGTTGATATGTTGTCACTTGTGGGAAAGTTTTGAGGGGACATAACTACAAGGTTTATTTTTATTTTTTATTTTATTTAGGAATACAGCATGGAGCAGACTCTTTTGGCCCAACAAGTCGCATCATCCAGCAACCCACCTTAATCACAGGGCAATTTACAATGACCAATTAACCTACTAGTCCATAAGTCTTTGGACTGTGGGAGGAAACCCACGAATTCACAAGAAGGATGTACAAATTCCTTTCAGACAGAGCTGGTATTGAACTCCGAACTCTGGAACACCCCAACCTGCAATGCCATCATGATAACCTCTATCAGGCCATCATGCCCTTACAAGGTAAGAGACTGGTCATTTAAAACTGAGGTAATTCTTTCTCACAGAGGGAGGTAAGTCTTTGTAATTCTCTGCCACATTGGGTGGCAGAAGCTAGATTTAAAGTGGAGTCGGATAAATGTTTGACCATTATTATCATTTGTGCAGTGACATATGACGTAGGCAATCATAGTCTTCTGACCATGATTGTTCTTGACACAGGAGTTGTTCACCATTGCCTTCTTCTGGGCAGTGTCTTTACAAGATGAGTAACCTCAGCCATTATCAATACTCTTCAGAGATTGTCTCCCCGGTGTACTGGTCACATAACCAAGACGTGTGATATGCACCGGCTGCTCCCATGGCTTCACATGACCCTTATTTGGTGGGGGGAGGGTGGGCTAAGCAGGTGCTACACCTTGCCCAAGGGTGACCTGCAGGTTCCTGGAGGGAAGGAGCACCTTACACCTCCTTTGATAGAAATCACCCAAAAATAGTTGATAGATCACGGAATAGAGGATTATGGAGAACTGGCACTCAGGAGCACAATGGCCGTAGAATAGCTGTGATCATATCAAAAGGCGGGACAGGCTAGAGGAATTGAGTGGCCTCCTCCTGCTCAGTTTGCTAATGTTTTTGCATCATAGAGTCATACAGCACAGAACCAGGTCCTTCAGCCCATGATCTCCATGCTGGCCATTGTCCCCATCTTTCTTACCCATATTTGAATTGTAGCTATCCACATCTTAGCAACTTAGGTGCTTCCTTAATCATCATCTGAGTGTTTGTCTCCCCCACCTCCTCCTGTCCCAGATTGTAACCAGCCCCTGCACAAAAATATTCCCCTTCATTAAACAAAAGAGAAAAAAGAAAGAGGAAGAAAGATTAGCTTCACACACAAAATACTGGAGAAACTCAGGAGGTCATGTAGCGTCTATGGAAATGAATAAACAGTCGACGTTTCGGGCAGAGACCCTTCATCAGGACTGCAAGTGCAGGGGGGGAGATGCCTGAATTAAGAGGTTGGTAGAGAGGAAGAGGCTAGCTGGAAGGTGATAGGTGAAGCCAGGTGGATGGGAAAGGTCGAGGGCTGGAGAAGAAAGAATCAGATGGGAGAGGAGAGTGAACAATAGGAGAAAGTGAAGGGGGTGAGGACCCAGGGGAAGTAATAGGCAGGTGAGAAGAATTAAAAGGTCCGGTGGGGAATAGCGAAGGAGGGGGGTGGAATTTTGTTCAACAGAAAGAGAAATCGATATTCGTGCCATCAGGTTGAAGGGTACCCAGACGAGATATAAGGTGTTGCTTGTTGGTTGGTTTTATTTGTCACATGTCCATTGAAACATACAGTGTAATGCATTGTTTTGTGTCAAATCAAATCTGTGACTACTGTGCTATTACCTTCTTAAACCTGAGCTTATTTGTCTTAGACATCCCCACCATGGGGAAAATAAAAATCGCCTTACCTGACTTTCATATGATTTTATTGATGTCCATCAGCTCAGCCTCTGCATCCTCCACTCCAAGGAAAACAAGCTCAATCCTCCTCAATCTTCCCTTACACCTGAGACATTCCAAATCCGCTTCCATTACACTGTTGCCAGACACTGAAACGGACCCCTTTTACCATAAAGTACACTCTTGACCTCATCCACGTACCTCTCCAAATTTCTAGAAACACAGTAAACCTGCAACACAATACAGGCCCTTTGGCCCACAAAGCTGTGCCGAACATGACCTTACATTAGAGGTTACCTAGGCTTAAGTGTGGGCACGTGGCCAAGTGGTTAAGGCATTCGACTAATGATCTGAAGGTCGTGAGTTCGAGCCCCAGCTGAGACAGCGTGTTGTGTCCTTGAGCAAGGCACTTAGTTACACATTGCTTGGTGACGACACTGGTGCCAAGCTGTATCGGCCCTTGCCCTTCCCTTGGACAACATTGGTCTTGTGGAGAGGGGAGACTTGCAGCATGGGCAACTGCCGGTCTTCCATTCAACCTTGCCCAGGCCTGCGCCCTGGAAAGTGAAGACTTTCCAGGCGCAGATCCATAGTCTCACAAGACTAACGGATGCCTTCACCTAGGCTTAACTATAGCCCTCTATTTTTCTAAGCTCCATGTACCCATCCAGGAGTCTCTTAAAAGACTCTATGGTTTCCGCCTCCACCAGCGCCACCGCCCATTCCACGCTTTCACTACTCTGCATAAAAAAACTTACCCCAGACATCTCCTCTGTACCTACTTCCAAGCACCTTAAAACTGTGCCCTCTCATGCTATCCATTTCAGCCCTGGGAAAAAGCCTCTGACTATCCACACGATCAATGCCTCTCATCATCTTGTACACCTCTATCAGGTCACCTCTCATCTTCTGTCGCTCCAAGGAGAAAAGGCCGAGTTCACTCAAGCTATTCTCATAAGGCATGCTCCCCAATCCAGGCAACATCCTTGTAAATCTCCTCTCTACCCTTTCTATGGTTTCCACAGCCTTCCTGTAGTGAAGACCAGAATTGAGCACAGTACTCCAAGTGGGGTCTGACCAGGGTCCTATATAGCTGCAACATTACCTCTCAGCTATTAAACTCAATCCCATGATTGATGAAGGCCAATGCACTGTATGCCTTCTTAACCACAGAGTCAACCTGTGCAGCAGCTTTGAGTGTCCTATGGACTCAGACCCCAAGATCCCTCTGATCCTCCACATTGCCAAGAGTCTTACCATTAATACTATATCCTGCCATCATATTTGACCTACCAAAATGAACCACCTCACACTTATCTGGGTTGAACTGCATCTGCAACTTCTCAGCCCAGTCTTGCATCCTATCAATGTCCCGCTGTAACCTCTGACAGCCCCCCACACTTCTCTTAGATGTTGAAATGGAACCCACATCCATCACTTCCACTGGCAGCTCATTCAACACACAACAAGCACTCTGAGTGAAGAAGATACCCCTGAGGTTCCTCTTAAATACTTCACCTTTCAACCTTACTTGCCTCATCCAACTTCAGTGGGTGGAGGGGGGAGCCTGCTTGCATTTACCCTATCTGCAACCCTCATAATTTTGTATTGTTTGTTCATTAATTATGTGCCATGTCGTATGACACAGGTGATCATGGTCTCATGAC
The DNA here is from genome assembly GCF_030028105.1 of Mobula birostris. Taxonomy (NCBI): domain Eukaryota; kingdom Metazoa; phylum Chordata; class Chondrichthyes; order Myliobatiformes; family Myliobatidae; genus Mobula; species Mobula birostris. The sequence goes on from NC_092378.1 coordinate 149,840,198, forward strand.
CATGATTGTTCTTGGAAAATTTTTCTGCTGAGGTGGTTTGCCATTGCCTTCTTCTGGGCAGTGACTTTACAAGACCGGTGACCCCTGTCATTATCAATACTCTTCAGAGATTGTCTACCTGGCATCAGTGGTCGCATAACTAAGACTTGTGATATGTACCAGCTGCTCATACGACCATCCTCCACCTCCTCCCATGGCTTCGTGTGACCCTGATCGGGGGGCTAAGCAGGTGCTACACCTTGCCCAAGGGTGATCTGCAGGCTAGCGGAGGGAGGGAGTGCCTTACACCTCCTTCGGTAGAGACATTTTTCACTGTATCTCGGTATGTGACAATAATAAACCAGTTCCGTACTGACACTAGCCAAAATCCAGAATCATCTCTGCAGTCTCTCCAACAACATCACATCCTTGAAATGTCAATATGTACCTAAACTAATAATCTCCCTTTAAGAACTCTTTATCTCATGTTCTTGTTATTTATTGCTATTTATTTATATTTGCACAGTCTGTTGTTTTCTGCTGTCTGGTTGATTTTTCATTGATCTTGTTACAGCTATCATAGTATAAATGTTTCATATGCCCGCGGGAAAGTGAATGTCTGGGTTGTTATTGGTGACGTATATGTACCTGGATAATAACGCTCACTTTTGAGCTTATTTGTTTTTACTCTCACATTTCTCTAGGTTACAGAGGGCAAGCTTGTTTTCGCAGAGAGTGGTAAAGGCCTGCCAGGGCTGGTGATGGTTGTGGTTAAGATACAGTACTGTGCAAAAGTCTTAGGCACATATATAGAGTATAGCTCGGGTGTCTAAGACTTTTGCACAGTACTGCAGAAATTTTATGTATTGCACTGTACTGCTGCCACAAAAAAAACAAATGTCATGACATATGTGAGTGATGATAAGCCTGATTCTGATCTGGGTCTCTATTGTGGACTGAGAGTGGGAAGGGGGCAGAGAGAGGGGAACCTTTGTGGGAACAAGGAGGGAGAGGGGAAGGTGCGGGAGGCACCAGAGAGACGTTCTATGACGATCAATAGTCAATTTGGAGCCACGTGACCTTGCCTGCTGTCTCAGGGCTGGGTGTATCTACACCCGTGCACCCCCACCTGCCACCCGTCCCACACCCATTCCGCGGCACTCCACCCTCTCCATTCCCAACATCCTTTTCTCCCGCTAGGTTTACAAACTCGCTGTCTGCTCCATGTTGACAAATACAGTACCATGCAAAAGCCTTAGACATCCTAGCTGTATATATGTGTGTGGGAGACTTTTGCACAGTACTGCAGGCACATGTATACGTAGGGACCGGAGAGATATGGATCACACCCAGGATGAAGCGTGATTTGGTTTAATTCGGTATCACATTTGTCACAGACACAGGAGGTTGAAGGAACAATCCCTGCACTCTGTTGTTCTTTGTTTTATGTTTTATTTTAACGCCATTCATTTTCAGAACAACACACGCAACATGCTGGAGGAACTCAGCAAGTCAGTGATGCACTATCAATTACTCCAAGAGACTGGAAGTACAGTAAATACTGAAAGGCTTTTATTAGCAGTAAGATGTGACCTCGTCCATGCTGAGTACCTGCCCCTGGACTGAGAGGAGGAGCAATGGCACAATCGCCTTTATTCAGGGGTCTGTGGGAGGAGCCACAGGAGCAGTCAGCAGAGGGGGGTGTCCAGACAGGTAACCCAGTTACAACATTTATATATGGTTCACCACAGTCAGGCAGCATCTATGGAGGGGAATAAACAGTTGATGTTTCAGGCCAAGACCCTACACCAGGACTGGAAAGGAAGGGGGCAGAAGGCAGAATAAGAAGGTGGAAGGGAGGGGACAGAGAACATCCTGGCAGGTGTTGGGTGAGACAGGTGAGGGGGGAAGGTGGGGGGAGTGGGAGGAGGGAATTGGGGAACAAAGTAAGAAGCCAGTAGGGGTTAGTTGGAAGAGATGAACAGCTAAGGGGAGATGTGATAGAGACTTACAAGATAATGAGAGGCGTAGATAGAGAGGACAGGAAGTATCTGTTTCCCAGGGTTGAAATGTCCATTACCAGAGGGCATGAATTGTAGGTGAGAGGGGGTAGGATCAAGGGGGATGTGAAAGTAAGTTTTTTACTTAGAGTCACGGAGGCCTGGAATGTGCTGCCTGGTATGGTGGTAGAAAGCATTAGATAAGTGGCTTTGAAAGTACATTTAGAGAGGCATATTAACGTGAGGAAGATGGAGGGATATGGACATTATATAGGTAGGAAGGATTACTTTTTGGGGTTTTTCGACTGCGTCCAGCACAGCATTGTGGGCCGAAGGGCCTGTTACTGTGTTGCACTGTTCTATGTCTTTTGTTCTATGGAAGGAGTAGGGAGACCAGAGCAGACTGTAACTGACAAATAATGTCAAGCCTTATTAAATGTCAAGAACTCTAGTGGAAAGCAAGCAGTTTTTGAAAGGACTAAATAAAACTCCAGCGATCAGGGTTAAATAGAATCCGGATATTCATAATTCTGCAAATGTTTAACTTGGATATTACGCAGAAGACCAACGTAAGATGTTTCGATCATTGGTTTAGTCAGCAGTGGGCAAACATGGTGAACCAAGAAAACAATTTCCTCAACCCACTGGGCCTGTTGGAGGGGGAGTGGATTGTGGGGTTTGTATGCAGAGGAAGTTAGGTAATGTCGCAGAGCACTGATCTCTGTCAAACGATCTTTAATTAAGTCCAGTAGGCGGGAGTGAAAACCACCAGATGTTGATTTAGTGCTGGACCATGTCAAGTTAGGTGGCAGCTGCTGTTTACTCAAAATCTAAAATACGGCATCTGACATGTTTTCAAAAGTAAGACTCTGTCCTGACAGTGACCTGCAGCTAAGCGGCAAGAGATACCGGCTTAACGAGTCTCGCTCAGGGAGCACGCACCAGATCTGACCTCATTCTCTTGTGCTGACATTTTAACCTACTCTCAGACCAAGTTAAGCCTTCTCTCCCACAAAACCTTCCATTTGTCTATCATCCATGTACCTATCTAAGAGTTTCTTAACATCGAACATAGATCATAGAAATGTATACCACATTACAGGCCCTTCAGCCCACAATGTTGTACTGACCATGTAACCTACTCTAGAAACTGCCTAGAATTTCCCTACTGCATAGCCCTCTATTTTTCTAAGCTCCATGTACCTATCAAAGAGGCTCTTAAAGGACCCTATCGTATCCACTTCCACGACCACTGCTGGCAGTGCATTCCACGCACCCACCACTCTCTGTGTGGAAAAACTTAACCCTGACATCCCCTCAGTACCTATTTCCAAGCACCTTAAAACTATACCCCCTCGTGTTAGCTATTTCAGCCCTGGGAAAAAGCCTCTGGCTATCTACACGATCACTGTCCCTCATCATCTTATACACCTCCATCAGGTCACCTCTCATCCTCCGTTGCTCCAAGGAGAACAGGCCAAATTCACTCAATCTATTCTCATAAGGTAGGCCCTCCAATCCAGGCAACATCTTTGTCAATCTCCTCTGCACTCTCTCTAGAGTATCCACATCCTTCCCGTAGTGAGGTGACCAGAACTGAGCACAGTACTCCAAGCGGGATCTGACCAAGGTCTTACATAGCTGTAACATTACCTCTCGGCTCTTGATCTCTCAGATCCTCCACACTACCAAGAGTCCTACCATTAATTTATATTCTGTCTTCAATTCTGACCTACCAAAATGAACCATTTCCCACTTATCTAGGTTGAAGTCCACCTGCCACTTCTCCACTTCTCCGCCCAGTGTCCCTAGTGTGCCTGCCTCTCTCACCGCCCCTGGAAACACGTTTCACGCACCCACCACTCGCTATGTAAAGGAAAGCCTTCCCATGACATCCAATCACTTCTCATATTGGCTACTTCTGCCCTGGGAAAATGGTGCTGGTTGTCCATTCGATCACTGCACGCAATACTCCAAGCATAGTCCAACCAACTCTTTGTACAATTACATCACAACGTCCCAATTCCTATACTCAGTAGCTCAACAGATGGCCTATCCAGTCCAGTCCATGCTTCCTGATTCGTAGATTCGTAGAAAAATATAGCACAGAAATAGATCTTCTGCCTAGTCCCGTCTACATGCACCCAGACCAAATCCCTCTCAACCAAATTCATGTTGAATCTTACCATTAAACCTGAGAAAGAACTTGCTTGCATCAGCATCACAGGCACATATTTCTGTATGTTCAGCCCATCCAACTTAAGATTCAAAGTGCTGTGCTCTTCTGTACACCAAGGTTGTAACGAGTGGTTATTTGAGTTACCGTCACCTTCCTGTCAGCTTGAACCAGTCTGGCCAATCTCCTCTGACTCTCTCATTAAGAAGGTCTGCCTCTCACTGGATGATATTTCTTTCTGTTTTTTTGCACCATTCTCTGTAAACTCTAGAGACTATTGTGCATGAAAATCCTAGGAGATCAGCAGTTTCTGAGATACTCAAACCATCCCGTCTGGCACCAACAATCATTCCACAGTGAAAGTCACTTAGATCACATCTCTTCCCCATTCTGATGTTTGGTCTGAACAGAAATGGAACTTCTTGACCATATCGGCATGCTTTTATGCACTGAGTTGCTGCCACATGATTGGCAGATTAGATATTTGCATTAATGAGCAGGTGCACAGGTGTACCTAATAAAGTGGCTACTGACAGAAAATAAATTATGTATAATTATACATAAAATTATAGCATATGGTGAAATAAAAAGTCTATGCAATTGCAAGACCTTGATGCAAAGAAAAATCAAAGGCACAACCGATGATAACTCCATGGTAGTGCGAGAGGTGGTCTGTAGCATTCTGCTATTGGGGAAGAGTTAGGGTTGTGCAGGTTGGATCAAGAACCTGATGGCCTTCGAGTTCTTTGGCTGATATCTGTCCCTCAATCAACATTCTGGCCATCATGTTGTAGGATCTCTTTCCTCTTAAGGCCACCACCCCTACTGGGGCATAGGCAGCTCACCAGAGTCCTCTGTACTAGTCCGAAGGTTGATCAGCCCGGTGGCTTCCGCTTTCACCACATGTCTCCGAGGCAAAGATCCTTCATCTCCCAGGGTTGAGGTCTTTGGAGCTTCTGTAGCTCTGGGTCTTTACGGGATGTGGTTGCTAGCCCCATGTCCGATGCTCCTCCTTTCGAAGCCATGCTTGGGGCTGTCCATGGTGGAATTTCTCACTGATCCTTACGGGATCTCACTGGATGCAAATTGTCCACCACATTTCCTGCTTGCAAAATTAAACCAGTGACCGTAAAAGGATTTGGAGGCGTGAAAGGCCCTATATAAGTGCAATTTCTCTGGTCAGATGAAAACATTCTTCTCTGCCAAACAGAAGATGAGGGGCTCAGATATGATGTCACTCCCTGCTGAACAAGTCCAGTGAAGATTCAGTAAATTATGATTTGGCACACCCTACTCACCAAATTGATCTGCGCTATTAGTTGGCAAACATCGCGGGCAAATTACGGAGAAAGATGTTAATGACAGTCCCCCTGATGTTTGCTGTTTTCCTTTATGTTTTAGTTTAGGAGCTCAGCCGTGGGAGGTGTGATGTCAATTAATGCACACTAATTGAAGACAATATTTTTTTGGAATTTCTTAAAGTGAAAAGAAAACTGTTGTCAGTTTGCACACACTCGTTCTTTTAAATTGATGGCATCCAACAATCTTTCTGCATTCACAAAGATGTTGGGTTCTTCAGGGTGAAGGATTTACTGGAATGTGGAGTAATATCTTTCGGTATCCATGGTAACTAGTAAGGTATTATCTTTCTTCCTCGAGTATTCACACGAACATCTCTGATTTACTTCATTAAGAGTCTGAGGAGATTTGGTATGTCACCGAGGACGTTTACAAATCTTTATAGATGTAGGTCGGGGAGCGTCCTGACTGGTTGCTTCACAGCCTGGTATGGAGGCTCTGGTGGGCAGGATCACAAGAAGCTACAGAGGTTGTAGACTCAACCTACTTCATCATAGGCACAAGCCTCCCTACCAACCCAGGACATCTCCAGAATGTGGGGCCTCCAGTGGCATCCACTGTTAAGGACTCTCACCATGTGTGACATACCCCCTTCTCATTACTAACATCAGGGAGAAGGTACAGAAGACAAACACTCAACACCTCAGCGACAATTTCTTCCCGTTCACTATTGGATTTCCGAATGGTCCATGAACCCATGAACACTATCTAGTTATTCCTCGTCTGCACTGTTCATTTAATTACTTTTGTAACCTATAATGACTTTTACGTCTTGCACTGCACTGCTGCCGCAGAACAATAAATTTCATGGCATGCGTCCCCAGTAATAAACCTGATTCTGATTCGGATTTAGCTTCCTTGCAAATGATTCTGACGTCAGGGAAAGGGGGAGATCAGTTTATTTTTGTCACAGGTACAGTGAAGCACCTGCCTTGCAAGCTACTCACACACATCTAATCATAACGAGGTGCATTGAGGTAGAATAAGATGAAAGAATAACAATGTGGAGTTAGGTGTAAAAGCTTCCAGAGCAGTGCAGTCCAGGCAAACGATGACATGTAAGATCATAATGAGGTAGACTATGAAGACGTCCATCTCATTGTACAAGAGGTCTGTTCCAGGGTCTGATAACAGTGACACTGACGTTCTCCCCTTCCCCCTTTCTCCTTTTCTGTCTTTATTTCTGTCTCTCTCTCTCTCTTTCCTTCTGTCTCCATCTACATTCCTCTCTTTCTCTCTCTCATGCTTTGTCTCCCACTCTTTCTCTCTCTCTTTGCTTCTCTCTGCCTCTCCTTTTCCCTCTTTCTTTCTCTCTCACGCTTTTGTCTTCATTCTTTATTGCTATGTTTCCCTCTCTCTTTATCTTTCTATCTATCTATCTTTTTCTTCTACCTTTTTTTCTTTACTCTCTCTGTCTTTCTTTTGCTTATGGAGCGTCCCATAATGGTGCAATCTCTCAGGAGGTCGGGAAGGACACAGCTCTCGAGGAATGACTTTGTGTAATCCTAGTAAATCTGAGGTTCAGGAGCCTAAATTCCCACAGCACCAGGTTCAGGAAAAGTTATTACCATGCAACCATCAGGCTCCTTAACCAGCAAGGATAACTTCACTCACCTCAACTCGGAACTAATTCCACAATCTACAGTCAGTTTCAGGGACTCTACAACTCATGTTTAATTAGTCTTACAACTCTTCTCTTACCCTTTCCCTTTTCCCCACCCGCCCATCACGTCTCTCTGATGCCCCTCTTTCTTCACTTTCTCTTACATTCCGCTCTCCTCTCCTGGCAGAATCCTTCTTCTTCATCCCTTTACCTCTTCCACCTATCACCTTCCAGCTTCTCACCTCTCTCCCACCCCCACCTTCCCTCTCTCCTGGTCTCACCTATCACTTGACAGGTTGCACACCTTCCCACCCACCTTCCTTTCCAGTCTTGATGAAGGGTCTCGGCCTGAAATGTCAACGGTTTACTCATTTCCATGGAGCCGCCTGACCTCGTGTGTTCCTCCTGCGATTTGCGTGTGCTGCTCTGGATTTCCAGCATCTGTAATCATTTGAATTTACCCTTCTCATCTTAAATGCATGCTCTCTGATTTTAGACATTTCAACCCTAAAACCAGGTTTACATCACATTTATAATGAGATAGACAAGGTCAGAGAGTGAGAGATAATTCAGAGAAACTTCAGTAGTCAGAAGTGAGGGATTTACAAATTATTCCCTTTTGGGAAAGGCTCCTTGGGGATGGGGAGGAGAAGGGTGAGCAGTTCATGACCACCCCAGAGGCGGTAACATCTTGGAACTGAGCCGACAACTTGTACTTTCACAGTAATGGTAACCCAGGCAAACATCCCAAGGGGCTTTACTGTGACAATGGAAAATTAACAGCTTGCTGTCTAAACCTGTTAGCGGATGCGAGGAGTCAACCAGACACAATGCCTTTTGCACACACACACCACTTGTCCTGGCAAGCTACTTGTAACATTGTGTGCAGTGTACATCTTGAAAGGGAATTAAAATTAACTGAGTACCGTGACAGGCACAAACAAACACCATATGGTCCACTTGTTTATTGAACCCAAATGCCTCAAGTTACAGGAAGTCCACATGAAATAATTCATATTATATCCACACCGTTCATCATATATAATGTTTGTCTTTACTTATGATTTTTAATTTTATCTCGTATTTTATGACTGTATTGATTTGCCTTTACAACCTATGTACAGCACTTGGAGCCTTCATTTTAATTTATGAAAGGAGCTATGTAAGTAAAGTTATTATTATTTATCCTAGATCTTGGATGGGGCTGAATTAAACAGAAGCCTCCCAACCATCGAGGACATTTTATTTATTAAGCGATACAGTATGGTAACAGGCCACTCCGGACCCATGAGACTGCCGAGATATTCCCACATGACCAATGAACCCGCTAATCCAAAGTTCAAAGTTCAAAGTAAATTTATGATCAAAGTACGTACTATGGACATGTGGTCGATGTTTAGGGATCTCTTGCGGGATGTTAGGGATAAATTTGTCCCAGTGAGGAAGATAAAGAATGGTAGGGTGAAGGAACCATGGGTGACAAGTGAGGTGGAAAATCTAGTCAGGTGGAAGAAGGCAGCATACATAAGGTTTTGGAAACAAGGATCAGATGGGTCTATTGAGAAATATAGGGAAGCAAGAAAGGAGCTTAAGAAGGGGCTGAGAAGAGCAAGAAGGGGGCATGAGAAGGTGTTGGCAAATAGGGTAAGGGAAAACCCCAAGTCATTCTTCAATTATGTGAAGAACAAAAGGATGACAGGAGTGAAGGTAGGACTGATTAGAGATAAAGGTGGGAAGATGTGCCTGGAGGCTGTGGAAGTGAGCGAGGTCCTCAATGAATACTTCCCTTCGGTATTCACCAATGAGAGGGAACTTGATGACGGTGAGGACAATATGAGTAAGTTTGATGTTTTAGAGCATGTTGATATTGATGGAGACGAGGTGCTGGAGTTGTTAAAATACATTAGAATGGGTAAGTCCCCGGGGTCTGATGGAATATTCCCCAGGCTGCTCCACGAGGCGAGGAAAGAGATTGCTGAGCCTCTGGCTAGGATCTTTATGTCCTTGTTGTCCACAGGAAAGGTACTGGAGGATTGGAGGGAGGTGAATGTTATCCCCTTGTCCAAAAAAGGTAGTAGGGATAGTCCGGGTAATTACAGACCAGTAAGCCTTACGTCCGTGGTGGGAAAGCTGTGGAAAAGATCCTTAGAGATAGGATCTCTGGGCATTTAGAGAATCATGGTCTGATCAGGGACAGTCAGCATGGCTTTGTGAAGGGCAGATCGTGTCCAACAAGGTTCTACACGGTAGGGTTATTCAGAAAGTTAGAATGCATGGGATAAAGGGAAGTTTGGCCAGGTGGATTCAGAGTTGGCTTGCCTGCAGAAAGCAGAGGGTCCTGATGCAGGGAGTATATTTGGATTGGAGGGTTGTGACTAGTGGTGTCCCACAAGGATCGGTTCTGGGACCTCTACTTTTCGTGATTTTTATTAACGACCTGGATGTGGGGGTAGAAGGGTGGGTTGGCAAGTTTGCAGACGACACAAATGTTGGTGGTGTTGTAGATAGTGTAGAGGATTGTCAAAGATTGCAGAGAGACATTGATAGGATGCAGAAGTGGGCTGAGAAGTGGCAGATGGAGTTCACCCAGAGAAGTATGAGGTGGTACACTTTGGAAGGACGAACTCCAAGGCAGAGTAAAAAGTAAATGGCAGGATACTTGGTAGTGTGGAGGAGCAGAGGGATCTGGGGGTACATGTCCATAGATCCCTGAAAGTTGCCTCACGGGTAGATAGGGTAGTTAAGAAAGCTTATGGGGTGATAGCTTTCGTAAGTCGAGGGATAGAGTTTAAGAGTCGCGATGTAATGATGCAGCCTTATAAAACTCTGGTTAGGCCACACTTGGAGTACTATGTCCAGTTCTGGTCGCCTCACTATAGGAAGGATGTGGAAGCATTGGAAGGGGTACAGAGGAGATTTACCAAGATGCTACCTGGTTTAGAGAGTATGCATTATCATCAGAGATAAAGGGAGCTAGGGCTTTACTCTTTGGAGAGAAGGAGGATGAGAGGAGACATGATAGAGGTGTACAAGATATTGAGGAATAGATAGAGTGGACAGCCAACGCCTCTTCCCCAGGGCACCACTGCTCAATACAAGAGGACATGGCTTTAAGGTAAGGGGTGGGAAGTTCAAGGGGGATATTAGAGGAAGGTTTTTCACTCAGAGAGTGGTTGGTGCGTGGAACGCACTGCCTGATTCAGTGGTGGAGGCAGATACACTAGTGAAGTTTAAGAGACTACTAGACAGGTATATGGAGGAATTTAAGGAGGGGGCTTATATGGGAGGCAGGGTTTGAGGGTCAGCACGACATTGTGGGTCGAAGGGCCTGTACTGTGCTGTACTATTCTATGTTCTATGTTTTAAACCACCACATCCGAGCATCACAAAGAAGTTTATCATGAACCACAGATGTCTCCTCTGAAGTCATGGGAGAAAGTACGAACTCCTTGCAGACAGCAGCAGGAACTGAAGCCAGGTTACTGATGCTGTATTAGCGTTACATTAAATGCTACACATCGTGCCCTATTTTCAAAGCATGGTACCTCAAGAAGATCATGAAGGGCCCTCACCAACCAGGACATGCCTTCCTCTCATTACTACCATCAGGTAGGAGGTACAAGAGCCTGAAGACTCACAATGCAATGCAAGTTGTGTAAAAGACTATTATAAATTGTAATAAAATAAGTAAATAGATAAATGGTGCAAAAAAGGAATAGTGAGGTGGTGTTCATGGGTTCATGGACCGTTCATAGATCGGATGGCAGAGGGGAAGAAGCTGATCCTAAACACTGAGTGTGGGTCTTCAGGCTGCTTGATGGTAGCAATGAGAAAAGGGCATGTCCTGGTTGGTGAGTGTCCTTAATGATGGATGCCACATTCTTAAGGCATCACTTTTGAAGATGTCCTCCGTGATGGGGAGGCTAGTGCCCGTGATGGAACTGCCTGGGTCTACAATCACCTGGAGCTCTTTCTGATCTTATGCATTGGAGCCCCCATACCAGACGGTGATGCGACCAGTCAGAGTGCTCTCCACGGTACAGCTGTAGGAATTTGCTAGAGCCTTTGGTACATCGTTCTCTTTAAGCTGCATGGGTGCGTGGCTGCACAGTGACCGTAATGCTCCCGTGCACATAGCCACGCAGCTGGAATTGGATGCAACTAGAAAAAGTTTACAACATGTAAAAGATTTTCTTTGTTGTACCATAGTTCATTATACACTCCAATTAATAAATCAAATCAAAAGTATGTGATTTTTCAATCTTCATTCTATGTATTTTACAAAAATACTTAAAGTGCCGCGCAGTTTTTGGGCTTAGAGCAATGATTGGTCTGTGCAGATGTAAAACAAATTAAAGGGAATGTTGCTTTGGTGACATATCAAATCAACTCCAAATGAACTATAGCTGTCGGTGTGCCTTCTTCATGCCCGTATCAATGTGTTCGGCCCAGGATAGACGCTGTTGCCTCGGAACTTGAAGCTGCTCACCCTTTCCTCTTCTGACCCCTCACCTTTCACCTGTGCCCTTGAGTTCTGGACTTCGTTACCAAGAGGATCAAGAGATTCTATCTTTCCTATCCCTGTCCCTTGTTATATTATCAATCACTATAAGGTCGGCCCTCAGTCTCCTCTATACCAACGAGAGTAAATCCAGCCTGTTCAATCTCTCATAAATAACTACAGGCTATCCTCCTGTTTTGTCAGTCAGCACCACATCCAACACATTCATATTTAAAATAAATATTGATTGATGAGAAATAGGGATCATTTTTTTCATTTTCTTCCCATTTCAAAACAAAAAAAAGACATTCCGTCTGGTGGAATCCAAGTCACTGGAGGCCAAGTCCTTGGGTATATTTAAAACAGAGATTGGTAGGTTTTTGATTAGAAAGGGCGTCAAAGGTTACAGGGAGAAAGCAGAACAATGGGGTTGAGAGGGATAGTAAATCGGTCACGCTGGAGCAGTGGAGCAGACTTGATGGGCCGAATGGCCTGATTCTGCTCCAATGTCTTATGGTCTCACGGTCCATCAAAGAATGCTCCGTTAACGTAAGTTTAAAATGGGGGATGATTTAGCCAGTAATACTGAGCTTTTGATGTTGTCATCTAAAGAAGAAATACTTTGCAAAGATACAAATTGATGTTAAAGCTGAGCAAACGAGAGCATAGAAGGATAGGGAGATTAAAAGGAAGAATATGTCTTGTTAATAGGAATGGGAACTGCGTCGTCACCATCTGAGATTCTGGCAACAATGGTTGTATAAATTTGCTGATGATACAACCATTGTTGGAAGAGTCTCAGATGGTGACCAGCGACGTACAGGAGCGAGATATACCAGCTAGTTGAGTGGTATCGCAGCAACAACCTGGCACTCAATGTCAGTAAGACCACAGAGCTGATAGTGGACTTCAGAAAGGGTAAGATGAAGGAACATACACCAATCCTTATAGAGAGAGCAGAAGTGGAGAGAATAAGCAATTTAAAGTTCCTAGGTTTTAATATCTCTGAGAACCTAACCTGATCCCAACATATTGATGCAGTTATAAAGAAGGCAAGGCAGCAGCTATATCTCATGAGCAGTTTGAGGAGATTTGGATTGCCAGCTAAAACACTTGAAATTTTTTACGGATGTACAATGGAGAGCTTTCTGACTGGCTGCATCACTGTCTGGTGGGGGGGGAGGTGGGGGCTACTGCACAGAATTGAAATAAGCTGCAGAGAGTGGTAAAACTAGTCAGCTCCATCATGGGTACTAGCCTCAGTGTTATCTAAGATATCTTCAAGTAGTGGTGCTTCTGGCATCATTAAGGGCCCCCTTCCCACAGGACATGCCCTCTTCTCACTGTTACCATCAGGAAGGAGGTACAGAAGCCTAAAGACACACACTCAGTGATTCAGGAACAGCTTCTTCCTCTCTCCCATCCAATTTCTGAATGAACATTGAACCCATGAACACTACCTCACTAGTTTTTTAATTTATTGTTTTTGCACTTCTTATTTAGTTTAACTATATATATACATACATACACTTACGGTAATTCACAGATTTTTTCCTATATTATTATGTACTGTGTTGTATTGCTGCCGCAAAGTTAACAGATTTTGCAACGGACGCAGGTGATATTAAACCTGGTTCTGACTTCAGGTTGTTATAGCCAGGGTAGTAGAGGGGATAAACTCCCACTGCCTAATAAATACTCGCAACAGTTTGCGTCACAAGTAGCTACTGGCAACCATGGCTAGCTCCTGTCCTCCACATGTGCCTTAGCTACTAAGCCCGGCAGAATCGTTTCTACCGATAGAAGGGGCAAAGGCAGGTTACTGACGCCTTAAAACCAGCCGCTTGGGGCAGAGGGGGCTCATCAGCCATGGCTGGCAGCTCATCTAGGAGAAGGAAAACTATACCCACTCATGGAGAAGGATTCAGGTATAAATCCCCGAGGAGAAGTTTAGAGCTGGAGTCCCTAAGGCAGTTTTACATTGAGTACAACACTCACTGGCAACTCCTGCCAAACTGTATCCGTCTCTGCTGTGCTTTTGGGTTCACCAGCTGCGTGGAGAGGGGGAGCCTACTGTACGGACAACAGCCTGCTCTCCCTATTGTACTCTCCTGGTTTGCGTAGCACGTAGACAACTAGGGGCACAACATCCATGGTCAACCTCGACCGACGGAGGACATCAAGAACTGCTCAGCGAAAGGAAACAGTGAAGCAAGGCACTTACCTGTGTTGCTCCAGTTTTCCTGAATAATTTAAAGTCGATTGATCTCCAAGGATATATATATCCACATGCTTAAGCCAGGCAGAGGTAGTGGCTTCATATCCTTGTTCTCCTTGTAAAGCTGGTCAGTAAAGGGTAAGCATGTGGACTATAGACAACAAGAGAGACTGCCAACACTGGACATTCAAAATACTGGAGGAACTCAATGCATTCTTGTACCAAGCATGTACCACCAGGTTCAAGGACAGATTCTACCACCATCTATTTATTTGGAGATACAGCACAGTGACAGACCCTTCTGGTCCAATGAGCCCTCACTCCCCAATTACTGACCCATACATTTTTGGACTGTGGGAGGAAACTAGAGCGCCTGGAGGAAACCCACAGGATGAACGTACAAGCTCCTTACAGAGAGCGGTGTGAATTGAACCTGGGTCGCTGGTGCTGTAATAACATTACTCTAACCGCTAAGCTACCATGCTCCCTAATACTTACAGAATTGTTTCTCACTTTACCCTCTAATGTGATCACAAAACAACAAATTTCACAATATACTGTATGTCCATGATGATAAACCTGGCTCGGAGTCTGAGGAAATTCTGCGGATAGTTCATACTCAGCAAGATGGTTGCGGTTACAAGGAGAACAATAGGCAGCAGTGAGAATTGAACCCACATCACTAACACTGTAAAGCAATGTGCTACTGCCACGCTACCATGCCATCCCAAAATGTTAAGGACTATTAAATGATTCCCTAGCACAATGAGATGGATGGTTATCCTTACCATCTACCTCATTATGATCTTGCACCTTATTGTTTATCTGGGCTGCACTTTCTCTGTGGTTGTTACACTTTATTCTGCATTGTTATTGTTTTACCTGGTTCTAGTTCAATGCACTGTGTAGTGATCTGATCTGTATGAACTGCATTTAAATCAAGCTTTTCACTGTACCTTGGTACAATTGAAATCTCGACTGACTATTTCCCTCTATAGATGCTGTCAGACCTGCTAAGTTACCCCAGCATTTTTGTGTTTCACCATATGGACTGGCCTCATTCAGCACCACCCCAATCCCTGATCATTTCGCAAATGACCGCCAAACACTCTGACACAACACTCCCCACCAGCAACAACATCTTCAACATTGTGGGATGGCACGGTAGCATAGGAGTTAGCACATTGCTTTACAACGCCAGCAACATGAGCTCAATTGCCACCGTTGTTTGTACGTTCTCCTAATAACCGCATGGGTTTCCTCCGTCTTGCTAAGTACGAACTATCTGCAGAATTTCTTCAGAATCTGGATCAGGTTTATCTTTGACGTACAATATGTCGTGAACCCTCTCTTACTATCTCTTCTTTCAGTTAGTCCTGACGAAGGGTCTCGGCCCGAAACGTCGACTGTACCTCTTCCTATAGATGCTGCCTGGCCTGCTGCGTTCACCAGCAACTTTTGTGTGTGTTGCTTGAATTTCCAGCATCTGCAGATTTCCTCATGTCGTGAAATTTGTTGTTTTGAGATCGCAGTACAGGGCAAAACAAGAAGGAATGATAGAAGTATTAAGGAGCGTGGTCACATAGTGGTTAGCGTAACGTTATTACAGGCCAGCGACCCAGATTCAATTCCCACCAGTCTCTGTAAGGAGTCTATACATTTATCCTGTGACCACTTGATCCGGTTTCCTCCCACATTTCAGAAACGTAAGATCAAGCTGGGTGGCAGTATGAAATGAGAGGAGGATGTTATGAGAATGCAGGGTGACTTGGACAGGTTGGGTGAGTGGGCAGATGCATGGCAGATGCAGTTTAATGTGGATAAATGTGAGGTTATCCACTTTGGTGGCAAGAACAGGAAGGCAGATTACTATCTGAATGGTGTCAAGTTAGGAAAAGGGGAAGTACAATAAGATCTAGCGATCCTTGTTCATCAGTCACTGAAAGTAGGCATGCAGGTACAGCAGGCAGTGAAGAAAGCTAATGGCATGCTGGCCTTCATAACAAGGGGAGTTGAGTATAGGAGCAAAGAGGTCCTTCTGCAGTTGTACAGGGCCCTGGTGAGACCCCACCTGGAGTATTGTATACAGTGTTAGTCTCCAAATTTGAGGAAGGACATTCTTGCTATTGAGGGAGTGCAGCATAGGTTCACAAGGTTAATTCCCAGGATGGCGGGCACTGTCATATGTTGAAAGATTGGAGCAGCTGGGCTTGTATACTCTGGAATTTAGAAGGATGATTGAAACATATAAGTTTATTAAGGGATTGGACATGCTAGAGACAGGAAACATGTTCCCGATGTTGGGGGAGTCCAGAACCAGAGACCACAATTTGAGAATAAGGGGTAGACGATTTAGAACGGAGTTGAGGAAAAATTTTTTCACCCAGGAAGTTGTGGATCTGTGGAATGCTCTGCTTCAGAAAGCAGTGGAGGCCAATTCTCTGGATGCTTTCAAAAAAGAGTTAGATAGAGCTCTTAAGGATAGCAGAGTCAAGGGATATGGGGAGAAGGGGTACTGATTGTGGATGATCAGCCATGATCACAGTGAATGGCGGTGCTGGCTCAAAGGGCCAAATGGCCTACTCCTGCACCTATTGTCTATTATCAAGTGGATTAACTGGTCACATGGGTGTATTTGGGGAGTGCGGACTCATTGGGCTGGAAGGGCCTGTAACCACGTTGTATCTCTGAATAAACAAAGAAAGATGATGTCACAGGAAGCGACGTCCATCACCAAGGCCCCTCACCATCCAGGACATACCATCTTCTCATTACTGCCATTATGCAGGAGGTGCAGGAGCCTGAGGAAACACACTCATCAATTCAGAAACAGCTTCTTCCTCTCCATCATCAGAATTCTAAATGGCTCATGAACCCATGAGCACTATCTTGTTACAAACACAAGAAATTCTGCAGACATAGGAAATCCAGAGCAACCCACACAAAATACTAGAGGGGTTCAGCAGGTCGGGCAACATTTATGGAAACGAGTAAAGAGTCGTCGTTTCAAATCGAGACCCTCCTTCAGGACTGAAAAGGAAGGGGCAAGATGGCAGAATAAAAATGTTGGTGGGGGGAGGGAAAGGAGGATAGCTGGAAGGAGATAGGTGAAGCCAGGTGGGTGAAAGGTAAAGGGCTGGAGAAGAAGGAATCTGATAGGAGAGGAGAATGGACCATAGGAGAAGGGGAAGGAGGAGGGACACCAGGGGAGGTGATAGGAGATAAGGGGCCAGAGTGGGGAATAGAATAAGAGGGGAGGGCAATTTTAACACTATTCCATTATTTTTGTAACTTATAGTAATTTCATGTCTTTTTGCTGCACACTTGCAGCCGGACAACAAATGTCATGTCATATAGTCAAGTGGTTATTAATTGTGATTCTGATTGTGATGGCAGAACAGGGCTTGCTGAGGAAAACTATTAGAATTGACAGCACAAATACATCTCTTGTAAATGGCACGATAGAACACAACAGACTCCTTTGATGTGGATCCATCATTAAGGACCGTCACCACCCAAGACATGCCCTCTTCTCAGGGGGAACGTACAGAATCCGGAGGACATGCACTCAACGTCTTAGGAACAGCTTCTTCCCCTCCACCATCAGATTTCTGAATGACCTATGCATCCTCCAACACTATCTCGCCATTCCTCGGTTTCACCATTATAACTTCATTTTATTTTATTTAGAATTACTGAACCATAACAGGCTCCTCCAGTCCAACAAGCCCACGCTGCCCAATTACATCCCTGTGACCAGTTAACCTACTAACCCATACAATTTTGGAATGTGGGAGGAAACCAGAGCACCCGGAGGAAACCAACGTGGTCATGGAGTGAATATACAAACTCATAACAGGCAGTGGTGGGAATTGAACCTGAGTCACTGGTGCTGAACTAACATGCTAACCACTAAGTGACCGCACTCCCTAATACTTACAGTGTTCTTTCTTGTTTTGCACTGTACAGGGATCAGAAATCAACAAATTTCATGATTACATGTCAGTGATAATAAACCTGATTCTGATCCTGAAGAAATTCTGTGGTCAGAGGTTAACCAGGATGCTGTCTGGATTAGAGAGCATGTGATATTGTGAAAGCTCTGACAAACTTGGGTTGTTTTCTCTGGAGCATCACAGGCTGAGGGGAGACCTGATGAAAATTTATAAAACGATGAAAGGTCTAAATAAGGTGGAGAATAAGAATCTTTCTCCAAGGTTAAAAATGTCAGGTAGCAGATGACATGCACTTAAGATGAGAGAAGAAATATACACCAAGAATGGTGGATGCCTGGAATGTGGTACCAGGGTTGGTGGTGGGAAGAGATGTGATGGTGGTGTTTGAGAGGCTGTTGGAATAAATTAAGATTAAGATCAGCTTTATCTGTGCATCACAACATCAAAAATTAAGGTAAAATGCATCGTATGTATCAACAGCCAACACAGTTGTGCTGATGTTATCCCCCAAGTGTAGCCTTGCTTCTGGCATCACCACTTGCGAACCCTAACCTGTGGATCTTTTGGAATGGACACCCCGTGGAAACCCAGAGGTTCACAGGGAGAATGTACAAACTCCTTAAAGACAGTATTGGGAATTAAAGCTGTCCGTTACACTATCATGCTACGCCAGATTAATTCATTACACATTCCACCTGGAGAAAACCCACACAATCACTCATTACAGACAGCAGAGAACATCAAACTTTGGCCTTACAGTTTGTGCTGTAAATATTTGTGCTAACAGCTGCACTACCATGCAGAGAATGTCAGCATGCAGGCATTGAACAAGCAGAGAAGGTTTGGTTTAATTTGGGATGGCGTTCAGCACAGACATTGTGTGCCGTGGGCCTGTTCCTGGGCTGTACTGTCCTGTGTGCAGTGGTCACTTTCAAATCTAAACTGCCAGGAGACTGAGTGAGGGATTCGACATTGTATAGCGTGGACCCTGAGGAGACTGAGGTCCTTTAACATCTGCCGGACGATGCTGAGGATGTTCTAGGAGTCTGTGGTGGCCAGTGCAATCACGTTTGCTGTTGTGTGCTGGGGCAGCAGGCTGAGGGTAGCAGACACCAACAGAATCAACAAACTCATTCGTAAGGCCAGTGATGTTGTGGGGATGGAACTGGGCTCTCTCACGGTGGTGTCTGAAAAGAGGATGCTGTCCAAGTTGCATGCCATCTTGGACAATGTCTCCCATCCACTACATAATGTACTAATTGGGCACAGGAGTACATTCAGCCAGAGACTCATTCCACCGAGATGCAGCACAGAGCGTCATAGGAAGTCATTCCTGCCTGTGGCCATCAAACTTTACAACTCCTCCCTTGGAGGGTCAGACACCCTGAGCCAATAGGCTGGTCCTGGACTTACTTACTGCCATAATTTACATGTTACTATTTAATTATTTATGGTTTTATTACTATTCATTATTTATGGTGCAACTGTAATGAAAACCAATTTCCCCCGGGATCAATGAAGTATGACTATGACTATATGACTATCCATATAACTGAGTTCCGTCGAGAAAAGTACATTTGATCATTTATTACAAAACCAGCAAAGATGAACGATCTTGTATAGCAATAAAAAGCTAACGAAACTAGAACAGCAATAGTGAAATAAGCAAAATAAGTTAACATAACCAAATTAGCGATATAGCGATCAACAAAAATATCATATGAGGAGCATTTGTTGGCTCTGGGCCTCTACTCACTGGAATTCAGAAAAATGAGGGGTGACCTCATTGAAACCTATCAAATGTTGAAAGGCCCTGATAGAGCAGATGCAGAGAGGATGTTTCCTATGATGGGGGAGTCTAGGAGCAGAGGGCACAGTCTCAGAATAGAGGGGCGTCCATTTAGAATCAGAATCAGGTTTATTATCACCAGTATGTGACATGAGATTTGTTAACTTAGCCTCAGCAGTTCAATGTAATACATGATCTAGCAGAGAGAGAAAAAATAATAATAAATAAATAAAATAAAACATAATAATAAATAAGCAAGTAAATCAACTACATATATTAAATAGATTCAAAAAAACATGCAAAAACAGAAATACTGGATATTTTTTTAAAAAGTGAGGTAGTGTTCAAAGCTTCAATGTCCATTTAGGAATCTGATGGCAGAGGGGAAGAAGCTGTTCCTGAATCGCTGAGTGTGTGCCTTCAGGCTTTTGTATCTCCTACCTGATGGTAACAGTGAGAAAAGGGCATGCCCTGGGTGCTGGAGGTCCTTAATAACGGGCGCTGCCTTTCTGAGACACCGCTCCCTAAAGATGTCCTGGGTACTATGTAGGCTAGTGTCCAAGATGGAGCTGACTAGATTTACAACCTTCTGCAGCTTCTTTCGGTCCTGTGCAGTAGCCCCTCCATACCAGACAGTGATGCAGCCTGTCAGAATGTTCTCCACAGTACAACTATTGAAGTTTCTGAGGGTATTTGTTGACATGCCAAATCTCTTCAAACTCCTAATGAAGTATAGCCACTGTCTTGCCTTCTCTATAACTACATTGATATGTTAGGACCAGGTTAGATCCTCAGAGATCTTGACACCCAGGAACTTAAAGCTGCATGAGGAGGAATTTCTTTAGCCAGAGAGTGGTAAATCTGTGGAATTCTTTACCACAGATGGCTGTGGAGGTCAAGTCATTGGGTATATTTAAGGGAGAGGTTGACAGACCCTTAATTAATCAGGGCTTGAAGGGATACGGGGAGAAGGCAGGAGACTGGGGCTGAGAGGGGAAATGGATCAGCCATGATGAAATAGCAGAGCAGACTCAATGGGCTAAATGGTCTAGTTCTGCTCCTGTACTTTATGGTCTTATGGTCTAACCCATAATAAACGCGCAACTCAAAATACAATACAGACACAGAAAGAAGATAAATGGCTCCTACACTGTGTTCTATGTTCTATGTTCTGTGTTAACTCCCAAAGTCAACCTGGATCCCAAGGCATCATGTAATAGAGCCTAAGACCATGTAGCTACTCCACTTTGAGTTTGAGTCCAGATTTCTGCAATTTAGATCTGATAAGTGTATAACCTGGAAGATCAATGTTTGAGAAATAGAGAAGTTAAAAGAGAAGAGTTAATAAAAATGCCAAAGAATTCTCCCTTTGTGTCAGGAGCAGTCAGTGATGTGGAACAGTGTAATGAGGTAATGAGTGCCTGCTTCAGTCAATGCCAGGGAAACGACAAAATCTTATCACCCTCTTCTCAGTGATCTATCACTCATCTTCTCTGTTCCTCAGCCTTTTATTTACTCCTTGCCTGTTAGTCTTAAACAGCCTAATCTTCAACTGTAATAAAGCAGTGATTTGGAGGTATATATGATGGCATGCGTGTAGGCATCACAGCAAAGTTTCTCTCCATGCTAGTCGCCTTGCCTCAGTGAGTTGCTGGATCAAGCCCTACTCTGGAAGTTCAAGCTCAGAATCTCCATAGAACCTGGAACATTGAACATAGAATGTAGAAAGTGAGAATATGGAATATAGAACATGGAACAGAGAATGTGGAATATAGAACGTGGAATATAGAACGCGGAACAAAGAACGTGAAACAAACTCTATTGTGGCTCACATCTGGACTTTTTATTGCTGTATGGCTGTATCTTACTGATAGTTTTATATGCTTGCTGTCTTATACGTGCTACGTGTGCTTTGTGCTGTGTGACTTTGTGCTGTTGTTTGCATCTTGGCCCTGGAGTAACGCTGTCTTGTTTGGCTGTATTTATAGGTATTTATGTATGGTTGAATGACAATTAAACTTGAATTGAATTGAATTGAGAATGTGGAACATGGTCACTCTCCTCTCCAATCAGATTCCTTCTTCTTCAGCCCATTACCGCTTCCACTTATCACCCCCCAGCTTCTTACTTCCTTTCCTACCCACCACCTTCCCCTTCACCTGGTCTCACTTATCACCTACTAGCTTATTCCTAATACATGTAAACGTATATGAGGAATAAAGTTGATCCTTGATTTTGATAGGAAAAGAGAGGAGTTTGCAATGGAACAGAAGCCCCATCGTGGACTGTTTGAGCTGAAAGACCTGTTCCTATATAATCCAATGCAGCAGATTCCTGTTCTTTCCCCAGTTATAGAGAATTTGTAACTTTAATTGTCACAGGGCAAATGTCTCTAAACTAAACGTTAACCTTTGACATCACAGGAAGTGACATTTTCATCAAAATCTGTGCACAAAGTAACTTACTGATTGGACCAATTAATTTTACAACCAAACGTTCGCTCCCAGTGTACTTCATTCAGTAATGTTATTCTACAAACCCAGCTCAGACTTCAAATTCCCCTCCCTCGACTAATTTACATAATAGAGCCCATTTAATGGTGTTAACATCTGTAACAATAGCAGAGGACTTTCATTATGCTTTCCTACAATAATCTCAGCCACAGTCAGAGGCTGATTATAAACCACAAGGATGTTGTCTTCTCTGCAGCCAGTGATTATGGATCAACTTTATTAACCATATACACTCCGTGGTCACTTTATTAGGTTGAGCTCTACATCGACTCGTTAAAGCCAATCATGTGGCAGCAACTCAATGCATAAAAGCATGCAGACATGGTCAAAAGGTTCAGTTGTTGTTCAGACCAAACATCAGAATGTGGAAGAAATGTGATCTAAGTGACTTTGACCATGGAATGATTGTTGGTGCCAGACAGGGTGGTTTGAGTATCTCAGAAACTGCCGATCTCCTGGGATTTTCATGTACAACACTAGAGTTTACAGAGACTGGTGCAAAAAACAAAAACTATCCTTTAACACCAGTTCTGTGGGTGAAGACACCTTGTTAATGAGAGAGGTCAGAGGAGAATGGCCAGACTGGTTCAAGCTGACAGGAAGTTGGCAGTAACTCAAATAACCACACGTTATATATTTATTTATTCAGATACGTCAGGGAACAGGCTCTTCCAGTCCTTCGAGCCACACCGCCCAACAATCCTCTGATGTAAATCCTAGCCTAATCATGAGACAATTTACAATGAGCAATTAACCTACCAACCAGTACATCTTTGGACTGTGGGAGGAAACCAGGTCACCCGGAGGAAACACACACGGTCAGGGGAGAATGTATAATCTCCTCTAGGCAGTGGTGGGAAATTAACCCAGGTCACTTGTACTGTAAAGTGTTGTGCTAACCACCATGCTACAATGTCGCCCTACAGCGACGTTACAACAGTGGTGCGTAGAAGGGAATCTCTGAGCGCACTGCACATCGGACCCTGCAGCGGATGGGCTGCAGCAACAGAAGACCACTGGGTTCCAATCCTGTGGCCACTTTATTAGGTACATCCCTGCAGTGATGGGGGTAATAGACAGAGAGGAGTGGGGGTGGAGTTAACTAGAACGGTTGATCTGACAAACTCCCGGAAGACGAAACTTCTAAAATGGCATGAATATTTTGTTTCTCTAATCCTATAGTGCCATTCCAGCTCTGATGTGATGATTTTCCAGAGAGCTGAATCAAAACATGTTTGTGCTTCCCAAAGTCGAAAAATGGAGGGTTATGTGGGAGGGAAGGGTTAAACTGAAAGGTTGGCACAACATCATAGGCCAAAGGGCCTGTACTGTGCTGTAATGTTCTATGTTCTATATTTAATTACTTGGTATGATTCCGCAAAAAAAACATAATGTAATTCAAAATCAGTCATCACATTTGTCCTGGCCAAAGTAAACATTCAGTTATGAATTGTGCCTGTGCTGTATTTAAGAAAAGAATCTAATCATTTAGAAGGAATGGCAGATTTTTACTAAACGAGCAGGCAGAAAATAACACACAGAGCCAGAAGGTTGTGGCTTTAGAGGCCATAAAGATGCAGAAGTTAGGAACAACAAGCTACAGCCCCTTACGGGATGGTAATCTAGCGGTTAGCGCGTTTGCTTTACAACACCGGCAATCACCAACCGGGGCTCAATTCCCACCACTGTCTGTAAGGTGTTTGTGCATTTTCCCCCTTCCCCTTTGCCCCTTGACTGTATGAATTTCCTCTGAGTGCTCTAGTTTCCTCCCTCATTCCAAAGACGTGCCGGTTAGCGTTAGTGAGTTGTGGACACGCTGTGTTAGCGCCGGAAGCGTGGCGATACTTGCGGGCTGCCCCCAGCACATCCTCGGACTGTGTTGGTTGTTGAAGCAAATGACACATTTCACTGCATGGTCCATGTTTCAATGTACATGTGTCAAACAGGGCTACTCTAATATAATCTTGTTCCTGCTCACCTTTCTGTAAGAGCGCATACACTTCTTTATCACACTTCCCTGCATTAATACCATCCCGCTCAATTCTCTCACCATCCGAAAACCTGTCTCAAATCCATGCAGCAACCAATCTTCAACACCCCCAGGCCCGGGAAATTCCTTCTCACCTCATGGAACATGCACCCAGCGGCCATTTCACCAGGCGCCTCCTGTACCTGATAATGTTTTCTTTCAATAGATTCCATGCTGTTTCTTCGCCGCGTGGCTGCCTGCAGGAAGACGAACCTCAAGATTGTGTACTGCAAACCAACTTTGAATCTTGAATCTAAAATGGCCACTGAGTGTACGTTCGTGATCTTCTCCAGCTGTAGCCTACCCACT
Organism: Mobula birostris; assembly: GCF_030028105.1. Lineage (NCBI taxonomy): Eukaryota > Metazoa > Chordata > Chondrichthyes > Myliobatiformes > Myliobatidae > Mobula > Mobula birostris. Next base: position 149,864,630 of record NC_092378.1, read on the forward strand.
TCAAAGTTCGACGTGTTGCGCATTGAGATATGCTCTTCTGCACACTACTGTTTAAGTTACTGTCGCCTTCCTGTCAGCTTGAACCAGTCTGGCCATTCTCCTCTGACTTAAGAAAACATTTTTGCTGCTTGCTGGATGCTTTTTTTTTGTTTTTGCACCATTCTCTGTAAACTCCAGAGACTGCTGTGTCTCTGATGAAAACCTCATGAGATCTTCATTTTCTGAGGTACTCAAACCACCCCATCTGGCACCAACTATCATTCCACGGCCAAAGTCACTTAGATCACATTTCTTCCACACGCTGATGTTTGGTCTGAACAACAGCTGAACCTTTGGATCATGTCTGTATGCTCTTATGCATTGAGTTGCTGCCAGGTAACTGACTGATCAGATATTTGCATTAATGAGCATGTGTATAGGTGTACCTAATAAAATTGAGGCTGATTATAGAACAGTACAGCACAGGAACAGGCCCTTCAAGCCAAATGTTCCAAAGGTGTACATGTGAATAAGTTGTTGGTTAGCACAATCGCTTTGAACAGTTTCTTCCCCCATGCAATCAGACTCCTCAATACCCAGAGCCTGGACTGACACCAACCTACTGCCCTCTACTGTGCACGTTGTAATGCCTGCACTGTTTTGTGCAATTTATGCAGTCCTGGGTAGGTCTGTAGTCTAGTGTAGTTTTGTGTTGTTTTACCTAGTTCATTGTAGTTTTTGTATTGTTCATGTAGAACCATGGTCTTGAAAAACGCTGTCTCATTTTTACTGTGTACTGTACCAGCAGTTATGGTCGAAATGACAATAAAAAGTGACTTAACTTTTAAATTAATTAAAGGCATCCATTAGTCTTGTTAGACCACGGATCTGCGCCTGGAAAGTCTTCACTCTCCAGGGCGCAGGCCTGGGCAAGGTTGAATGGAAAATCAGCAATTGCCCATGCTGCAAGTCTCCCCTCTCCATGACACCAATGTTGTCCAAGGGAAGGGCATTAGGACCCATACAGCTTGGCACCAGTGTCGTCGCAGAGCAATGTGTGATTAAGTGCCTTGCTCAAGGACACAACACGCTGCCTCGGCTGGGGTGTGAACTCACGACCTTCAGGTCGCTAGTCCAATGCCTTAACCACTTGGCCACATGCCCACACAACTTGACTTTACAATGCCAGAAATCACCAAAGGGGGTTCGATTCCCGCCACTGTCTGTAAGGAGATTGTGCATTCTCCCCCTTACCCCTTGACCCTTGACTGTATGGATCTCAGTGCTCTGGTTTCCTCCCTCATTCCAAAGACATACGAATTAGGGTTAGTGCGTTGTGTTATGTTGGCGCCAGAAGCATGGCAAGACCTGCAGCTGCCCCCAGCTCATTGACACAAATGGTTTCAATGTACAAATAAATATAATCTTATTTTACCTTAATTAAGCTATTCCCTTCTGCCTGCACATGGTCCATCACCCAGCATTCTCTGCGTATACACGTCTTTCTCAAAGTCTCCTCATCCTTTCTAGCGTATCTGCCTCCACTACACCCCTGACAGCACATTCCACCAACCCACCACTCTGTGCCAAAAATAGAACATACCCCTCACATCTCCTTTGAATCTTTGTCTCCCCTCAACTTAAATACAAGACCTTAGAGGTACAGGAGATGGATGTTGTTTTGAAATTGTATAAGACGTTGGTGAGGCCTAATTTGAAGTATTGTGTACAATTTTGGTCACCTACCTACAGGAAAGATGTAAATAAGATTGGAAGAGTACAGAGAAAATTTATAAGCATGTTACTGAGTTATCAAGAAAGATTCAATAGGTTCAGACTGTATTCCTTAGAATGTAGAAGATTGAGGGGAGACTTGATAGAGGTACACAAAATTATGAGGGGTATAGATAGGGTAAATGCAAGCAGACTTTTTCCACAGAGGCTGGGTGGGTCTACAACTAGAAGTCATGGACTTAGAGTGAAAGGTGAAAAGGTTAAGGGGAACATGAGGGGAAACTTCTTCACTCAGACAGTCACGAGAGTGTGGAACGAACTGCCAGCACAAGTTGAGCATGTGAGCTCAATTTCAACATCTAGGAGGAGACTGGATAGGTACCTGGATAGTAGGGGTATGCAGGACTATGGTCTTGGTGCAGATCGATATCGGAGTTGGCAGTTTTAATAGTTCAACATGGACTAGATGGGCCGAAGGGTCTGCTTCTGTGTTGTACTTTTCTATGACTCTAGTATTAGACATTTCAAGCATGGGATAAACATACTGGATATCTGTTCTACAGTACTGTGTAAAGGTCTTGGGCACACATACAGCTAGGGTGCCTAAGACTACTGCACAGTACTGCATATGCGGAGCAGAGAGCGAGTTTACTAACCTGCCAGGAGCAAAAGATTTTGGGAGTGGCGAGAGTAGTGCACTGTCGGTGGGGTGTGGGACAGGTTGCTGGGAAGAATTGCCAGGGGCGGTGGTGGGGCAGGTCTGGTGTGTGTGCAGACACTAATGTTCCCTCTAATGTGTGTGCACGCACACATCTTTTGCTATGAACGCACAAGGGAATCTAAACTGCACACAAAAGGTTGTTACCCTCTACCTCGTTGGCATGTTAAGTATATTTTATGATCATACTCAATCACATTTCTGGTTCCGGTTTCTGATGTGGATGGTGTTGACAACATGGACTTTACAATGATTTATCTGCAGATTTTAGAACTGGCTTATTTATACCGTTTTTATTGAAGAAATTATTAGAACATAGGACGTAGAACATAGAAAACCTACAGCACAATACAGGCCCTTCGGCCCACAAAGCTGTGCCAAACATGTCCTTACCTTAGAACTACCTAGCCTTACCCATAGTCTTCTGTTTTTCTAAGCTCCATGTAGCCATCCAGGAGTCTCTTAAAAGACCCTGTTGTTTCCGCCTCCACCACCGCTGCCGGCAGCCCATTCCACACACTCACCACTCTCTGCGTAACAAGCCCTGACATCTTCCTTGTACCTAAAAAAATCATGTCGTATTCCAAAGAAGCAAAGGGTGTGAAGTGTAAAAGAACTGTTCGTTCGTGTAAAGCAGAATGGCCTATATGCCTTAGAATAGCAGATTTACTTCCACTTAATCTTTTTTAATCTTGGTTTGTCTTGTGTTTCTGTGATATCATTCTGGAGGAACATTGTATCATTTCTTAATGCATGCATTACTTAGTGACAATAAAAGAGGACTGCGTGTCCTCATAATCTAAAAAAAACTTAAAAACTCAGTGTGCACACATTGTTGTCGCTGGGCAAAAAAATTGCACAGCACCAGATTTTTGCAGACACTGGTCATTACAAATTAGAGGGAACAGTGACAGTCACACCCAGCCCTGAGACACCAGGCATGGTCATTGGATTCCAAACCATTGGTTTATCGATCATTACAAAATGTGTCTCTGGTGTTTCCCACTCCCTCCCATCTCCCTTCCCCTTTTCCCAACCATGATTCCCCTCTCCCTGCCCCCTTCCCACTCTCAGTCCACAATAGGGACCCATATCAGAATCAGGTTTATCATCACTCACATATGTCCTGAAATTTGATTTTTTTTCTGCAGTAGCAGTACAGTGCAATACATAAAATGGCTACAGGACTCTGCAATAGTCTTAGGAACCCGAGCTATGTATATGTGCCTAAGACTTTTTGCACAGTCCCGTATCTATTTCTCTCCTAGGTCGACAAAGCTCTGTCAGGTCACCTCCTCGGCTTCACTGCTCCAGAGAAAACAACCCACAAGTGTCTGACCATTCCTTATAGCACATCCTCTCTGACCCAGGGAGCATCCTGGTGAACCCCTTCTGCACCCTCTCCAAATCTTCACATCCTTCATGTAATGGTGCGACGAGAAGTGAACTCCTGGTGGAGGCCAGATCAAGTCACCTGTGAAGAAGACGGAGGCGCAGAGGAGCAGCTGGGAGAGCCACCGCTCCCCCACAGCTTCTGAGACCTCGGTTCGATCCTGACCTCAGGCGCTGTCTGTGAGTGTTCTGCCCAGCACGGTGAACACGTTACGTGGGCGACAAAGTATGCGGAAACGCTTGAGGGCTGCTCCCAGCACATCCTCGGGTTTGGCAGTTGTTAACGCAAATGATGCATTTTGCAGTATGTTTCGATGTACCTGATATGTGATCGTTACATGCGGTCGCCATGGTAACGTAGCGGTTCGCTCAACGCTAGTCCAGCTTGGGTTGTTCCGGAGTTCGGTGTTCAATTCCGGCACCATTCTGTAATAAGTCTCTGTACGTCCTCCCCGTGGAATGCATGGGATTTCCCCGGGTGCTCCGGTTTCCCCCCACAGTCCAAAGAAATACCAGGTAGGTTAATTGGTCATCATGATTAGGTTAGGGCTAATCGCGTTTGCAGGGTTGCTGGGGCAGCGCGACTCAAAGGGTTAGCAGGACCCACTCCATGCTGTATCACGAAATAAAATAAATAAATAAATAAATCTGAATGGGGTTAATTCCACTTTCCAGCTCTTGGTCGCTCGTTATAGCACATCAAACTCATCCACCATTTCAGACAGTGAGGTCCAGAGTCTCAACTCCCATCAGGAATAACTGCAAACAACCACTGCTTAAAAAATATTATCATGCTGCTCAAAGCAAGAGCCACCGAGATTGCATTGAAACACACGCCTTCTCGAAAGAAAGCTGCCATTTACCAGCAGGTAAACTGTCAGTACTTGCTCTGATGACATGATCAAGTGGGCAGGTTAAACGGTGGAAAATCTCTTCAACCTTCTCTGCAAATGAAATGTAACTTGTTTTCTTTCTCTCCCTCTCTCTCTCTCTCTCTCTCTATCTGCTTCACACATGGACACACACACTGACACGTTCACTCTCACCCACACACACCCATGCACTTTGACATTTGCATGCGCACGCACACACACACACACATCACTGGACCATGGAATTCAGAATTAGATATACTATCAAAGATTTAAATCTCTACCCTGTTATTAAACAGTCCTTACAGATTTGGTTTCAGTTTCGCAGCTCTTTTAATTTTAAACAATTTAAATTGTCTAGCTCTCTATATCGAAATTTTCTATTTAAATCTTATGGAGAAATAACGGGATCTGTTCTTTTGCAGATTTATTTTGTGGTGGTCGATGGATGACTTTTGAAGAGTTAATTAGCAAATATTCTCTCTCCCAGACAAACTTCCTGCAATATTTTCAGATTAGACATTTTTTACAAAACTACTTATCTAAGTTTCCATATATGCAAGAATCTGATTTGTTGGATACTATTTTGAATATGAATCCTTTGGTGAGAGGTTCCATTGGTAGAATTTATAATTAATTTTTACTACAAAAAGATAACCTCTCACTAAAGATTAAACAAGATTGGGAGAGAGAACTTAATATGACCTTTGTTAATGAAGATTGGTTGCGAGTTTTGAAAATGATCAATTCTTCTTCGATATGTGCCAATCACTGTTTAATTCAATTTAAAATTGTTCACTGTTATTATTTAACAAAGGAGAGACTATCCAAAATATTTCCTAACATAGACAACTATTGTGATAGGTGTAAAAGTGAAGTAGCTACTTTGTCACATTTTTTTTTCATTTTCATATATTATTCTTTTTTGATAAGTTTTTTCTTCAGCTTTATTAACTATATATATCAATTTGCTGAAATCTTGTACCATTTTAAAGCTGTAGAAGATTATGTATAAATAAAAAGATTTTAAAAATGAAAAAAAAAGATATACTATCAAAGAGACCTAAAGTTACACAACATAGAAACAGGCCATTCGGCCCATTTCAACTATGCTGACTGTGTTGCCCAGCAAACTCATTCCTTCTGCTTATGTTTGACTCATGGCCCTCTAAGCCTCTCCCTGACTTATACTTCTGACCTATTACTGATTCATATGACGTGAAACTTGTTGCTTAGCAGCAGTACAGTGCAAAGACATAAAATTACCAAATTAAATAAAAAGGGAATAATCTCACTGTGTTTTTCTTTCCACAGACTTCTACTAATTCATAAATACAAGCGATTCCACAGAGGCTGGAAATTCAGAGTGGCACACACAAAATGCTGGAGGAATTCAGCAGGTCTGGAGGAGTGAAAAAGAGTCAATAGTTTGGGTTGAGACCCTTCATCAGGATCAAAGAGATTCTTGTTTTATTTCAGGTTTCCTTCATCTGCGGTTTGCTGAGTTTCGGGTTAAAAGGCTGTTGTGCATTATTAACATTGGAATGAGATCTCAGTCGAGAGTCTGTTCCTGTGCGTTTACCAACCGCACCACCCTCCTTGCAATGTACTGACAAACCATCCTTGGAATGAGACACTGCACCAGGTGCCAAAATCACACAATTTCCTCTCTCCCTACAAATGCCTTGTCTGCAAATGAAAGAGGGTGATTGACAACCATGCATCAGGCTGTCCTGGCTGTCTACACAGCACCAAAGGTCCACTGTAAACAGTCCTTCCACCAGCGTGTGTTTTGTGCTGAGGGAACAGGTGGTAGCGAGCCTGGCTCTTTATCTCCTGCAAGCAATGCCCGATACGCTGGAAGTCAGCATAACGTTTAACACTTGCCGTATTTATGAGCAGTGCATTTTAACCACGGTAGTGTAGAAGTTTGTGTGATGCTGTTACAGTCCGGGCATCAGAGTTGGGAGTTCAATCCCAGGGTCTTCTGTAGGGAACACACATAAAAGTTGCTGGTGAATGCAGCAGGGCAGGCAGCATCTATAGGAAGAGGTACAGTCGGCGTTTCGGGCCGAGACCTCTTCCTATAGATGCTGCCTGGCCTGCTGCGTTCACCAGCAACTTTTATGTGTGTTGCTTGAAGTTCCAGCACCTGCAGATTTCCTTGTGTTTGCATCTTCTGTGGGGAGTCTCTGTACATCTTCCCCGCGGAAAGCGTGTGTTTCCTCAGGGACCGCCGGTTTCCTCCCAGGCTCCAAAGATGGTTAAATGGTCATTGTAAATGGTCTTGTGATTTGATCAGGGTGGGGGTTGCTGGGGCCGGTGTGGCTCGAAGGGCCGGGAGGGCCTTCTCTACACTGTATCACTAAATAAATTAAAGGAACTCCTCACTGTGTGTGTTTAAATGGCTGGGAGCTAATCCCTATACCCACCATTTACGTGCAAATTTCAGAATCTGCATCAGGTTTAATGTCACCAGAAATTTAAACACGAGGAATTCTGCAGATGCTGGAAATTCAAGCAACACACATCAAAGTTGCTGGTGGACGCAGCAGGCCAGGCAGCATCTCTAGGAAGAGGTACAGTCGACGTTTCAGGCCAAGACCCTTCATCGGACTCACCAGAAATTTGTTGTTTTGCGGCAGCAGTACAGTGCAATACATAATAGTAACAACTATAAATTACATTAAGTATATAAAAAAATTAAATTAAGTAAGTAGTGAAAAAAAGAAGAAAAAATTACTGAGGTAGTACTCATGGTTTCAACGTCCATTCAGAAACCTGTGGCAGAGAGGAAGAAGCTGTTCCTGAATCGCTGAGTGTGAGTCTTCAGGCTTCTGTATCTCCTACCTGATGGTAACAGTGAGTAGAGGGCATGTCCTGGGTGATGGGGGTCCTTAATGATGGAGGCCTCCTTTTTGAGGTATCTCCTTTTGAAAGTGTCCTGGAAGCCGGGGAGGCTGGTGTCCATGACGGAGTTGACTGAGTTTACGTTTTTCTGCTGCGTTTTCCAATCCTGTGCAGTGACCCACCCCCCATACCAAACAGTGACACAACCAGTTAGAATGCTCTCCATGGTACATCTGTAGAAACTTACGAGTGCCTCTTGTGACATAGCCACGCTCCTCAAACTCCCAATGAACTAAAGTCACTGTCACACCTCCTTTGTAACTGTATCGATACGTTGGGCCCAGTTGCATCTACCGTTGGAAGGCAAGGTACAGGATCGCAAGAAGCTGCAGAGGGTTGTAGATGCAGCCAGTTCTATCGAGAATATTCACCTGTCTATCTGACAGCCTCTTGAATACCAATGGTATATCTGCTTCCACCACCGTCCCCTTCTGTCCATTCCGGACACCAGCACTCTCTGTGTAAAAGGCTTTCCCCACACATCTCCTTTAAACTGTTCCCGTCTCACCTTAAACGCATAAGACTATAAGACATAGGAGCAGAATTAGGCCATTCAGCACATCGAGCCTGCTCTACCATTCCATCATGGCTGATTTATTATCCCTCTCAAACCCATTCTCCTTTCTTCTCCCTGTAACCTTTGACACCCTCACTAATCAAGAACCAATCAACCTCCACTTTAAATATACCCAATGACTAGGTCTCCACTGTTGCCTGTGGCAATGAATTCCACAGATTCACCACCCTTTGGCTAAAGAAATTCCTCCTCAGCTCTGTTCTGAATTGACATCCTTCTATCCTAAGTCTGTGCCCTCTGGTCCTAGACTCTCCACATCCACTCTATCCAATCCTTTCAATATTCGATAGGTTTCAATGAGATCACCCTAGTCCTCTAGTAATTGACTTTTCTACTTCAGGGAAAAAAAAATCTGACTGTCTATCCTACCTAAACAGATTATTATTAGGAAAAGGGGAGGTGCAACGAGACCTGGGTGTCATTATACACCAGTCATTGAAAGTGGGCATGCAGGTACAGCAGGCGGTGAAAAAGGCGAATGGTATGTTGGCATTTATAGCGAGAGGATTCGAGTACAGGAGCAGGGAGGTACTACTGCAGTTGTACAAGGCCTTGGTGAGACCACACCTGGAGTATCGTGTGCAGTTTTGGTCCCCTAATCTGAGGAAAGACATCCTTGCCATAGAGGGAGTACAAAGAAGGTTCACCAGATTGATTCCTGGGATGGCAGGACTTTCATATGATGAAAGACTGGATGAACTAGGCTTATACTCGTTGGAATTTAGAAGATTGAGGTGGGATCTGATTGAAACGTATAAAATCCTAAAGAGATTGGACAGGCTAGATGCAGGAAGATTGTTCCCGATGTTGGGGAAGTCCAGAACGAGGGGTCACAGTTTGAGGATAAAGGGGAAGCCTTTTAGGACAAAGATTAGGAAAAACTTCTTCACACAGAGAGTGGTGAATGTGTGGAATTCTCTGCCACAGGAAACAGTTGAGGCCAGTTCATTGGCTATATTTAAGAGGGAGTTAGATATGGCCCTTGTGGCTAAAGGGATCAGGGGGTATGGAGGGAAGGCTGGTACAGCGTTCTGAGTTGGATGATCAGCCATGATCATACTGAATGGCGGTGCAGGTTCGAAGGGCCGAATGGCCTACTCCTGCACCTATTTTCTATGTTTCTATGTTTCTATCTACGCCTCTCAGAATTTTATAGATTTTCTAATAGGTCTCCTCTCAGATCTAATGCTCCACAGCAAGCATCCCAAGTTTGCCCAATCTCTCATTATAGCCAGTACTCTCTAATCAAGGTAGCCTCCTGGTAAACCTCTTCTGCACCCTTTCTGCAGTCTCCATATTCTTCCTGTAAAAAGGCAACTAGAATTAAAGACAGACGATGAAATCAGCTTTGTTTGTCACATCTACCATCGGAACATTGAAACGTACGGTGAAGTGCATCTGTTTGTGTCAAGGATTGCGCTGGGGGCAGCCCAGGCTTCTGGCGCCAACATAACATGCCCAGCAGTTGCTAACCTTAACCCGTACGTCTTTGGAAAGCGAGTGGAAACTGGAGCACCTATTTAATTTATGGTGTTCTTGTGAATGTATCTGAGCCTGTGCAGCTACTACATCTTCATTGTACCTTGAGTCATAGAGTTATACAATCGTAGAACACTAAAGCGCAGAAACAGGCCCTTCAGCCCATCTAGTCTGTGCTGAGCTATTATTCTGCCTATTCCCATTGACCTGCAACTGGACCATAGCACTCCATATCCATTCCATCCATGTACCTATCCAAACTTCTCAAATGTTGAAATCGATCCCACATCCACCACTTACCCTGGCAGCTCATTCCACACTCTCAACACCCTCATGTCCCCTTAAACACTTCACCTTTCACCCTTAACCCATGACCTCTAGTTCTACTCTCACCCAACCTCAGTGGGAATAGCCTGTTTGCGTTTACCCTATCTATATCCCTCATAATTTTGTATGCCTCTATCAAATCTCCACTCATTCTCCTACACCCCAGAGAATAAAGTCCAACCTATTCAGCCTTTCCTTGTAACCTGTGAGTACAATAACTTGTATCTATGACAGTCAACTCAACTTTGACTTTTTGCACTCAAACAGTGTAGAAACAGGACCTTCGGCCCATCAAGTGTATGCTGACCATTAAGTAACCATTTCACACTTATCCTACACTGACCCCACTTTATTCTGCCCCCATCTTGTTGGCTGCTTCAAGTCCTCCAAGGAGCAGGAAGTCTTAACCAGATCGCAGCTGAGGATTTGTACCCGGAAAGAGTGTGGGAGGGATTGGTGGTGGAGCAGAAAGTTTTGTCCAACCAGCTTACAGTACAAAGAACCCAGTGTGCCTCCTATTTACGTCGAGGCTTTGAAAGGCCACTATGGATTATATTTTGATTGGGTCACTGTCAAACTATACAAAAAATTGCACAGTGAAAAATTTGTTTTCCAGTTGCTGGGGCAGACCACATAATCATGGTTACGTTTCCATGACACATTTCTGCGCCAGAATTTGGGATGTTTGCCTGTGGAAACCACATCTGGAGGAAGGCCAGCATCACATGATCAAGTGGGATGGCATGTGGTCAGCAAAGAGTCCAATAATCTCTCTGTGTGCAAGAATCCACCCCCACCATGCTTGCCCCCAGCTTGTTAGGGTACAGTGACTCATCCCAACCAGAGGGGACTTACAGAGACCTCTTCATTAACTCCCTCCCTCTCTCACTCTCTCTCTCTCTCTCTCTCTCTCTCTCTCTCTCTCTCTCTCTCTCTCTCTCTCTCTCCCCCCTTCATTACTTCTCCCTCTCCCTCTTCATTACCTCTCCTTCTTCATTCCCTCTCCCTCTTCATTAGTTCTCTTTCTTCATTACCTCTCCTTCTTCATTCCTTCTCCCTTTTCATTCCCTCTCCCTCTTCATTACCTCTCCTTCTTCATTCCCTCTCCCTCTTCATTCCCTCTCCCTCTTCATTAGTTCTCTTTCTTCATTCCCTCTCCCTCTTCATTACCTCTCCTTCTTCATTCCCTCTCACTCTTCATTCCCTCTCCCTCTTCATTAGTTCTCCTTCTTCATTACCTCTCCTTCTTCATTCCCTCTCCCTCTTCATTCCCTCTCCCTCGTCCTTTCTTTCTCTCTCTCTCTCTCTGTCCTTCTCTTACACATATACAAACATGCACTGCATACACACACTTCTCTTCTCTTTCTCTCTTTTTCTGTCTTGCATACAATCTCTTACACACACACACTCTCAATCCCTCCCACATGTTTTTACCAGCTGTATTTCTCTCAAAGATACAAACACAATAAACTTGTGTGCTCTTTCTCTCTCTCACACACACATAAAACACACTCTCTTTCTCTCTCTAATGCTCACTTAACCAATCCCTCTCTCTCTCACACACACACAAAAACACATTCTCTCTCTCTTTCTTTCTCTCTCTAATGCTCACTTAACCAATCCCTCTCTCTCTCACACACACACACAAACACATTCTCTCTCTCTTTCTTTCTCTCTCCAATGCTCACTTAACCAATCCCTCTCTCCCTCTCACACAGACAAAGGATCTCTCTCTCTCCCACACACACATAAACACACAGGGCTGGGCTCCTGCTAACATATAAGAATGTTGTAATTAATGAAATGCGGTGTTTCTATGCAAGATCCCAAGCATTATCCCTGGTATTTATACAGATGTCTTACTGTTTGGTTCAAAGCTGGCCCATGGCACACACAGTGAGAAGCCACTGGGCTCGGTTCAGTGGCTGGGAGCCGACAGAGAACGTTGTGTGAGTGTGAGTGTTGGTTGCTGCTATTAGACAGAAGCAGCTTAGCATCTGATGGTCAGGAAAGCGGTGGTTTAGGTATCCCGGCACACAGGTTGTTTACACCAGGAATGGCAGAGGCCTGGATAATCCTATAGAACAGAGGGACCCAGGGCAACACATGTCTTTCCCTGAATACCGAAGATCAAAGCCTGAACCATGATCAGAAGTCTGGAAGTCGAGGCTTGATGACCAAAAGGTCTGCAAGTCTGAAAGTTCACTGGGAATGTACAGGAGCCTAAATACACGCACTCAATGATTCAAGAATAGCTTCTTGCCCTCTGCCATCAGATTTCTGAATGGACATTGAACCCATGAACACTACCTCACCACTTTTTTATTCTTGTTTTGCACTACTTATTTAATTAAAATTTTTAGTATATACATAATTCTTACTGAAATTTACAATTTTTATTGCTATGCATTCCAATGTACTGCTGTCACATAACAATTTTCATGGTGATATTAAACCTTATTCTGATTCTGATTCTGACACAGAAGGTGGTGAATATATGGAAGAGGCTGCCAGAGGAAGTATTAGAGGCAAGAACAATAACAACAGATTCTGCAGATGCTGGAAATCCAGAAAAACAAACACAAAATGCTGGAGGAACTCAGCAGGTCAGGCAGGCTCTATCTTCTTCTTAAGCCCATCACTCCTACTGGGGCATATGCCCCCTGACAGGCAGCTCGCCAGAGTCCTCTGTCCTGGACTAGAAACATAGAAACATAGACAATAGATGCAGGAGTAGGCCATTCGGCCCTTCAAGCCTGCACCGCCATTCAGTATGATCATGGCTGATCATCCAACTCAGAACCCTGTACCTGCCTTCTCTCCATACCCCCGATCCCTTTAGCCACATGGGCCATATCTAACTCCCTCTTAAATATAGCCAATGAACTGGCCTCAACTGTTTCCTGTGGCAGAGAATTCCACAGATTCACCACTCTCTGTGTGAAGAACTTTTTCCTCATCTTTGTCCTAAAAGGCTTCCCCGTTATCCTCAAACTGTGACCCCTCGTTCTGGACTTCCTCAACATCAGGAGCAATCTTCCTGCATCTAGCCTGTCCAATCTCTTTAGGATTTTATACGTTTCAATAAGATCCCCCCCATCAATCTTCTAAATTCCAGCGAGTATAAGCCTAGTCGATCCAGTCTTTCACCATATGATCAGCCCTGTGTCTTCATCTTTCACCGCATGACTTCATATGTCTTCAAGGTGAAGATCCTTCCTCTCCCAGGGACGATGTCTTTGGAGCTTCTGTAGTTTTGTTATTTTTAAGGGATGGGACTCCTAGCCCTATGCCCAAGCCTCCTCCTTTCGAGGCAGTGCGTGGCAGAGTTAGGCAGCATCTACAGAGAGGAATAAACATGCAACGTTTCGGGTCAAGACCCTTCATCAGGACATTTAAAAGGCATTTGGACAAGTACATGGATAGGATGGGTTTTGGGGGATTTGGGCCAAAATGCAGCAAATGGGACCAGCATAGAGAGGCAATTCAGTCAGCACGGATGAGTTGAGGCAGGGCCTGCCCACTAGCCATGGGGCTCTATCACCCTATGGTTGTATGGGGACATCACAGTAGCATTACGCTATTACAGCACCAGAAATCTGGGTCCAGTTCCTGCTGCTGTCTGTAAGGAGTTTGTACTTTCTCCCCGTCACCACCTGGCTTTCCTCGGAGTGCTCCAGTTTCCTGCCATATTCTGAAAGCGTAATTGGTCACATGCATGTAATTGAGCAGGACAAACTCGTTGCAACTTTTGGACATGGGGAGGGATAATAAATCGACCACGGTCAGATTTATTGGGCGAAATATGTCTTATGGTCTTATGGGTCTTCAACGACAACTCCTTCCCTGTTTATGTCCGTGTCAACGAAGGCTTTTCATCCTATCAGCCTAACTGTGGGACAGTTCTTCCTAAAAATACCCTTGGAACCACACACACAGGCTCTGACACACAGTGAGACATTCAGCGGGAGCCAGGAGTCCTGCGATAGTCCGAACTCTGGCCCTCCTGGAATGTAAATCAGGATTGTCTCGGGTGTCAATGACACAACACCAGCTGTCCCCTCTCTCTGTCTCTGAGCACTGGAGCTGATTTTCGCTTTGGGACAAGGTGTACCTGGCTCAGTGCTGGCCCTGCTGAGCAAAGCTCTTTGAATACAAGGGCATTGGGAAATCCCGCAGTGACTGAAAACCTCCCACCAAGATCGCCGCCAGGAAGGAAGGGTATGATGGAATCGTATGATCACAGTCGCGAATGATGGCTACTTTCAGTTCGAATTACTATCTATTAGTGAGAAGGGAAGGTCACTGTGGAATTCATTGCCACAGACGGCTGTGGAGGCCAAGTCATTAGGTATACTTAAGGCAGAAGTTCTTGATTAGTCAAGGCAGGGCAGGTTACAGGGAGAAGGAAGGAACTTGGGGCTGAGAGGGAAACGGATCAGCCATGATGAAATGGCGGCGCAGACTCGATGGGGAGAATGGCCTAATTCTGCTCCAATATCTTATGGTGTTACAGTAACTGATTACTTTTCTCCCAGCCCTTCAATCCCTTCCAATTCTAGTTGTATAGCCCTGATTTTCCTTACCCACTACTGACAGACATACCTTCAAGTGTATGCTCAAAGCTTCGGAATTCTTTCCCTATATCTCTTCACCTCACTCCCCTCGCTCAGGATATTCCTTAAAGCCTCCATTTGACTGAGATGTTGGCAAGAAAACACAATTAGAACAAAAGAAAATACACCATCGTAGTGCAAGAAGGTCAAAGCGGAGAAAGCGGTCTTGGTCACAACAATCTATGACCTTACTTAACGGGACAAGAAAGAGGCAAAATAGTTTGGCATGGACTAGATGGGCCGAAAGGCCTGTTTCTGTGCTCCAAGTCTCTAAGCAACAAAACAACAACAAGCCCCTTTCCTCTCTCCCACCCACATGCATGGAAAGTCCGCCAACTCCAGGACAGGCCTTCGGGCCTCCAGTCTCCAGGCTTCAGATAAATGATATTTTAAACTGTAAACAACAGGAATTCTGCAGATGCTGGAAATTCAAGCAACACACATCAAAGTTGCTGGTGAACGCAGCAGGCCAGGCAGCATCTCTAGGAAGAGGTACAGTCGACGTTTCGGGCCGAGACCCTTCGTCAGGACTAACTGAAGGAAGAGCTAGTAAGAGATTTGAAAGTGGGATGGGGAGGGGGAGATCCAAAATGATAGGAGAAGACAGGAGGGGGAGGGATGGAGCCAAGAGCTGGACAGGTGATTGGCAAAAGGGATATGAGAGGATCATGGGACAGGACATCTGGGAAGAAAGACAAGGGGGGGGGGACCCAGAGGATGGGCAAGGGGTATATTCAGAGGGACAGAGGGAGAAAAAGGAGAGTGAGAGAAAGAATTTGTGCATAAAAATAAATAACAGATGGGGTACGAGGGGGAGGTGGGGCCTAGTGGAAGTTAGAGAAGTCAATGTTCATGCCATCAGGTTGGAGGCTACCCAGACGGAATATAAGGTGTTGTTCCTCCAACCTGAGTGTGGCTTCATCTTTACAGTAGAGGAGGCCGTGGATAGACATGTCAGAATGGGAATGGGATGTGGAATTAAAATGTGTGGCCACTGGGAGATCCTGCTTTCTCTGGCGGACAGAGCGTAGATGTTCAGCAAAGCGGTCTCCCAGTCTACGTTGGGTCTCGCCAATATACAAAAGGCCACATCGGGAGCACTGGACGCAGTATATCACCCCAGTCGACTCACAGGTGAAGTGTTGCCTCACCTGGAAGGACTGTTTGGGGCCCTGAATGGTTGTAAGGGAGGAAGTGTAAGGGCATGTATAGCACTTGTTCCGCTTACACGGATAAGTGCCAGGAGAGAGATCAGTGGGGAGGGATGGGGGGGACGAATGGACAAGGGAGGTGTGTAGGGAGCGATCCCTGCGGAATGCAGAGAGAGGGGGGGAGGGAAAGATGTGCTTAGTGGTGGGATCCCATTGGAGGTGGCGGAAGTTACGGAGAATAATATATTGGACCTGGAGGCTGGTGGGGTGGTAGGTGAGGACCAGGGGAACCCTATTCCTAGTGGGGTGGCGGGAGGATGGAGTGAGAGCAGATGTACATGAAATGGGGGAGATGCGTTTAAGAGCAGAGTTGATAGTGGAGGAATGGAAGCCCCTTTCTTTAAAAAATGAAGACATCTCCTTCGTCCTAGAATGAAAAGCCTCATCCTGAGAGCAGATGTGGCGGAGACGGAGGAATTGCGAGAAGGGGATGGCGTTTTTGCAAGAGACAGGGTGAGAAGAGGAATAGTCCAGATAGCTGTGAGAGTCAGTAGGCTTATAGTAGACATCAGTGGATAAGCTGTCTCCAGAGACAGAGACAGAAAGATCTAGAAAGGGGAGGGAGGTAAATCAGCTTCTATAATCTTCTCAGTCTGACATTTTGCACTTATGAATAAGGTGAGTTAGTTGGATGAACTGCTAAGGAGCTGGAGTCTGGTTTGAAATGGACCCCTCTCTGAATACTTTGGGATTGTTGCTGGGGCAACTGTGTTGTCCTCTGGATCATCAACCTAAGATGTGACTTGGTTCACAGAGAAGCACTGGAGTGATTTGCAGGTCGACATCATGTGACTGAACAGAAGATCTCAATGTTACTCAAGGAAAGAGCCAGGCAGGCAGAACGGAGATAGGCTGGACACCTGGAGGGAAAGAACGAACTTGTGTTCGGTTACCAGATGCTGTCTCTTTCCTTTAACAAAACACAAGAGTCCCATTTGCTTCAAATGGCTGTACAGACAACTCAGTAATGTTTGTTATGTGGTCACTGTTGTGTTGCCAGGAAACAAAGCATCAGATATCTACACTGCAAGATCCCACAGAAGGAAGAATTAGATTAGATTATGAAGACAAGCAGTCCTCTTTTATTGTCATTTAGTAATGCATGCATTAAGAAATGATATAATATTTCCTCCGGTGTGATATCACAAAACACAGGACAGACCAAGACTGAAAAAACTAACAAAACCACATAATTATAACATATAGTTACAACAGTGCAACAATACCATAACTTGATGAAGAAGTCCATGAGCACAGTAAAAAGTTCAAAGTCTCTCAAATGTCCCGCATCTCACGCAGACGGGAGAAGGAAGAAAAACTCTCCCTGCCATGCCTGACCACAATCCGACTCTGAGTCGTCCGAAAACTTCGAGCCTCCGAATCAGCTCTCCGACACCGAGCACCGAGTACCATCTCTATCCGAACGATCCGACCTCAATCTCAGTCGCCAACAGCAGGCAAAGCCGGGTATTTTGGGGCCTTCCCTCGGAAGATTTCTCGATCGCGCAGTAACAACGACAGCGAAACCTGCGTTTCAGAAATTTCTCCAGGTGTTCCTCTGTGCTTTCACGTATGCCTCCATCAAATCAGAATTGTCCACGGCCCCTATTTAATGGATACGATATCATTTTCACCGGAGGGCTGCGCACACGCGGCACACTGCTCTCTCTCCTCCCGCCGATCTCAGTCTTTGGATAAAAGCTTTCAATGATTGTGCTTTTCCTCTTAAAGGCCTAAATTCAGGCACTTCAGCCCATCGAGTCTATACCAAACCATTTACACTAGTCCTACAATTTTTATTCACTCCATATTCCCATCAGCTCCTCCCAGATCCCACCACTCACCCACGCACCAGGGCCAGTTAACCCACCGTCAGTGAAAGATGGAAGGAAACCAGAGCACCCAGAAGAGTCAGTAGGTGGTCAAAGACAGCGTCGGAGACTGGGATCAAACCGGGGTCCCTGGCACTGTGAGGCAGCAGCTCTGCCACCTGCGTCGCTCACCTCCTCCGGTTCAGCACCTCGCCTGTTCACAGGAGTCACGTTACATTGACCAGGGAGGCATGACCTCTGAAGGTTAGAGGCTGACCCTTTGCCAAGAAAACTCAACCTCGTTGTTTGTCACCTGCTGTAACATTTGGAAATGGTGAGTGGCAACTAAATGGAGACCCAGGGATTAAGAACTGTCTCTGAAAAGTGCAGTCTCATCTCCACTCTACTCTGTTGACTGGGGAACACCACCACCTGCAGCTTCCCCTCCAAGCCACACACCATCCTGATCTAACTGGTAATTATTAATTAGTTTATTTCTGTCACACGTGGTCTCTTTGAGGGCTTTGTTATTGCTTGCATGGTGGGTGGTGGGGGGGGAGCTGATGCTTTCTGCTGGAACAAGTAGGGGGAGGGTCGATGCTTTACTGCTGATTGTGTGTGGGGAGGGACTTTGGGCTTCTAATATTTTCCTGTCATTCATCCTCCAGGGCTTTTCTTCTGTTTCTTTGATGTCTGTGAAGAGCACGAATTTCAGGTTGTATGCTGTGTCCATTCTCTGCTAGTTAATGGAACCATTGAGCATACTGAGTCGAACACCATCATCCCCTCAGTACTAATCCACAAGCTTCAAAACCTGGGCCTCTGTGCCCACCCTCCCTGCAAATGGATCCTTGACTTACTCATCGAGAGACCACAGGCAGATCAGCTGGTTGAATGGTGTCACAACAACCTTGCACTCAACATTATAAGGAGACTAAGGAGTTAAATGTGGACTTCACAAAGGGAAATGTGGGGGGGGCGCGGTCAGCAGTGGAAAGAGTGATCAGCTTTCAGTTTCTGAATGTCAACATCTATCATGGGGCAACATATTGATCCAATTATGAAGAAGGCACAGCAGCAGCTATATTTCCATGAGGAGTTTGAGGAGATTCAGTATATCACCAAGGAATCTAGCAAACTTCTACAGATGCTATGGGTTGTGGGAAGAAGTCAGGAGATTGGGGCTGAGAGGAAAATGGATCAACCATAGTGAAATGGCGGAATAGACTCAATGGGCCAAATGGCCTAATTCTGCTCCCGTATCTTACGGTCTTCTGTACCGTGGAGAGCATTCTAACTGGCTGATCACCACCTGGTACGGAGGGGCCATTGCAAAAGATTGGAAAAAGCTGCAGAGGGCTATAAACTCAGCCATCTTAAGCACTAGCCTACCAGCATCAAGGACACCTTCAAAATATGATGGCTGAAGAAGGCAGATTCCATCATTAAAGACCCTCACCAGCCAGGACGTGCCCTCTTCTCATTGCCACCATCAGGGGGAAGGTACACACACTCAACATTTTAGGAACAGTTTCTACCACTCCACTATCAGACTTTCGAACACATGAACACTACTTTTGGAACTGCTTATTTATTTATTTGTCACATTTCTGATTGTAACTTATGGTCACTATTTTGTCTTGCACTGTACTGCTGCCACAAAACAACAAATTTCATGACGTACGTCAGTGATAGTAAACCTGATTCCAATCCTGAGATACAACGAAAAGTTTTTGTCTGTGTGCCACCCAGATAGATCATTCTATGCATAAGAGCATCAAGGTAGAACAAAAGGAATCAATAATCAAATGTAAAATATAGTATTATGGTTACAGAGAAAGTGCAGAGCAGGTAGACAATAAGGTGCATGGGCCATGACAAAGTAGACTGAGGGATCAAGAGTTTGCTTTTATTTTATTTATTTATTTATCTATCTATTCATTCATTCATTCATTTATTTTATTTATTGAGATACAGGGTGGAACAAGCGTGTCCAGCCCTTCGAACCACGCCGCCCAGTAGCCCCCGATTTAACCCTAGCCTCATCACAGGACAATTTACAATGACCAATTAACCTACCAGCCGGTACGTCTTTGGAATTTGGGAGGAAACCATAGCATTCAGAGGAAATCCACACGGTCACGGGGAGAATGAACAATCTCCTTGAAGATAGTGCTGGGAATAGAACCCACATCGCTGATACTGTAAAGCATTGCGCTAACTGCTAGGTTATATGGAGATTTATCACCATCATTGACTCTAAGTCCAGGAACTCCCTCTTCTATGTCTCTGTAGGACACCCTCACCAGAAGTACCTCAGAGACACCTCAGCTCCATCTTTTCAAGGGTGAAGTGTCTTTAGGGATGCGTAATAATGCTGGACTTATTCACAAATTATCCACAGATTTTCCACCTCCTTGACTCCATCTGCTTGTCCTTTATGGAGATCTTGGTATCCTCTTTAACCATAGGCAGTTGCCTAGAGGATTGGAGGACGTCAAATGTTGTTCCTTTGTTTCAGAAGGGAACTAGAGCAGCCCAGGAAATTATAGGCGGGTGAGCCCGACATCAGTGATTGAAGATGGTTCAGTAGCGTGATGGTTAGTGTAATGCTTTAGAGCGTCAATGACGGGAGTTCAATTCCCACCACTATCTGTAAGGAGTTAGTGTACTTTCCTCCAAGTGCCCTGGTTTCCTCTCACATTCCACGAGTTAGGGCTAGTGAATTGTGGGCATGGTACGTTAGGGTTAGTGAGTTGTGGGCATGGTACATTAGGGCTAGTGAATTGTGGGCATGGTACATTAGGGCTAGTGAGTTGTGGGCATGGTACGTTAGGGCGAGTGAGTTGTGGGCATGATATATTGGCACCGGAAGCTTGACAACACCAGCGGGCTGCCCACGGCGCAATACTTGCTTATTTTGACTTGATGCATTTCACTGTATGTTTTGACATATGAGTAACAAATAAAGCTAATCTTGAAATTATTGGAGAAGATTCTTAGGGACAGGATCTCCTCGCATTTGGAAAATAATATATAGACTTTTGGAGATAGCCAGCATGGCTCTTCGAGAGGTGTCGAAGAGATTTAGTAGGAGTTTATATCTTGCAAAACATTTTGAGGAGGTGACAAAGATGACTGATGAGGCTGGGGCAGCGGATATAGTACACATGGTCTTTAGTGAAGCATTCACCTTGATAGGAGCTGATTTTTTTTTAATTGTTGCTTTCAGAGCAAGGCTCTCAGATTCAGATTTGCTTATCACATGCGTGAAACGCTCTGGCTCCATCGGCTGGGTAAGTCAAGGGAAGACAATCTCCAGACCCGCCAAACGTGTGAGATTGAGGTGCAGGCCCACCCTGAAACCCCCGGTTTGAGTGGATGCTGTGGGATTCATTACCCCGGTACAAATAAGTACCACAAAATAACAGAGAGTACACCGCATACAATTAAACTGTTTAGCTTTATAATTCTTAATTTGACTAAAGGGTTAGTAAAGAAAAAGTGAGAAAAGGAAAAGGCCCACTTTGATGAAACAGTCTGATGTGCACAAGTTGGAGCTCACGGTTTCCCCTTCGCCGATCCTCCTTCGATCTCCCCGGGCTTCATCAAATCATGACCCCGCTCCAGGTCGAGTCCTAGACCTCTTCTCTCCAGTGTCTTCTCCCTTCATCTCCCACTGAACAAAAGACCCAGCTCACACTGGTGTCAGGCACACAACATGAAAACACACCCCCATTAGTGGATGGCTCACATTCCAAAGCGCCCGTTATCTCTAATCATACCCCAAACACTGCTTCTACAGAAAGACAGTTACGTTAGCAGTGAATCCTTTCCCAGGGTGTTACACTCTCCCTCCACCAAAATTAGTTGTGTCCGCTTGACATTGAGATAATTTGCCACCCCTTCATACAAAGCACAAAGTCCAACCCAGGTATAAATGGCAGTGACATATCTCACCAAGGCAATACTCTTGTCCCCCAGCGCTACATAGGCCAGCCTATCCGAGAGTCTCCTGATTCTTTGAGACCTCCTTGCCCCGTCATCTAATTCTTCAGGTTCAGACACTCCTTGGGATACTGCTGGTCTACATTTCAAGGCCGCCCGTGGTCTATCACTCGTGCCCTCCTGCAACTCGCACCCCTCTGCCGCTTAGCTGAGCCCCGCTTCATCCCTTTCATGGTCCTGCTAAAACCCAGTCTATCCAGAGATATTCCCATCGATTTCACTTGACTCAGCATGAGAAGGGTTGGGGATCTCTTCCTCAATCAGTGGGGAATTAGCAAAAGGCAGCATATACTACAACCCCATTTGCTCATCCTCCGAGTCTGTATCCCGTTCAGGGGTGGGGGCTGGTCTAACCTCTCCTGCTGTTGGTCCTTCAGTCACTCCACGTTGCCGTAGAGTCCTCTTACTAGTCCTCTCCGGGTCGAGCTCTGGTTCAACCCGCACCCCTTGTCCCAGAGGCAGAAGGTGGTTCCGATGGAGAATCTTGACAGGCTCATTCCCACCCTCTGGTTTCACCCGGAAAACCAGTAGGTTTGGCATCTGACTCTCCACTACGTAGGGCGTAGCTGCCCAGTGATCAACCAACTTGTGCTTCCCAGGTAGCCCCAAATTCCTTATGAGGACTCGGTCTCCTGGCGTGAGTTGGGAGAACCTCACCTTTTGATCATACCTCCTGTTCCAGCCCACAGGTACCGGCGAGTCCCCAAAGTTGAATGACTCAGTGCTACCGATTCACAAGTAATTTCTCCCCGGCTTGTCTCACAGGGACACTGGACATAACCGTCACCGGGAAGAGATGCGCCGGGGCATCCACAGCTTGAAGATGACCTCCCTCTTCGTAGTGTTCCTGACGATCACTGCCACCCTGTTCACCTGTACAACCGAGGGCTTTTGCAGTTCAGGCCTCACCAGTACCCCAGCAGGCATACCCAATTCCTCTTCATGGTCTCCCGGTGCATCCACCAATAGGGTCTCGGCCTCAGGCATTCCAGGAAATTTGGGGTTCCCCCTCACTCTCGTTACTTCCCCAGGCCGTAGCACGATTGGCTTTGATTGGGTGAACCACATAGACCCTCATCTGAGCTCATTATCTGGCCCAGAGCAGCCTCGTACTTCCTCGAAAGCAGCTCAAAACACCAGGTGATCGGGCAATGTCTTCAGAAAGCTCTCTCCTTGCAGGCTCCCATGAGCCTCCTCACAGTAGGAGTGTTGGTCCCCACAAGACTTGAATCTCTGCCCCCCTCACCGGGGTCCGGACAAACCAGCGCTAATGTATCAAGGGCCTCAGACACTCCCCTATCGGCCTCCGAAAACTCCAGCTTCACTGACAAATAACCATCATATGGATAATCACCTGCATTAAGACACCAGATCTCTAATGTACTGAGTGGCGTCAATGGTAAATGTGTCAAATACTGGTTGTAAAACGAACGTTACAGCAAACTGACCTGCGACCCTGTATCAAGTATGGATCTAGCATAAATACCTTCTATCTGCAGCGATATATTGGAGCTTGGCCCCACTAAGCCTTCAGGAATAGGGTTTTTTGCTTTAGGGTGCTCCTTAATATATTGCTGAGAATGTGTTCCCCATGACACGCCAAGCCGTCCCCTCACTGGGTCTCTTTTAAGTTTTCCCAACGTCTCTTTCTGCTTAGGTACCTGGGGGCTCACTCTCCAAGAGGTTTCTTGTTGTTCACACTTCTGCCTGAAGTGTCCCTCTTCACCACAGTTATAACAGACAATACCAGCCGCTCCCCTTCTCGTGTGACAGGGGCTGCTAGCAGCCCACTACATAGCCCCTTAGAGGATCAGCCTCCCTATCAGCTCCATCATACGGGGGACCACACCTGCTGATAACAACCGGGACATCTCAGTTCTCAACTCTGACACGATCCCCTCTACCACTCCCCGGTGCAGTCTATCCGTGGTCACTTCACTGCAGGGGAGTACTACTGAGGACTGTACCCTGCTGACGGAGGCCTCCTGTGCCTCCGATGCATTCTCCTCTGATCAGCTCAACAAACAAGGGAGGGGAGTGCGTCTTACGAGACAGTCAGAGACCCCAAGGGATCAGGTTCTGGGACCAGGCACCCTTCGTTATCTGCTCCATTCTTAACTGACCCACCTCAGCCGCCTGAATGGCCTCTCTACGCCACAAGCAATTTAGCTGCTTCTCCAGCCGAAAAATGTAGGCAGAAAGCTCCTCCCCCTCCTCCTGACTCATTCTGAAACCCTGTCATGAGCTCCATTGGGCTTCCTGTCGCACCAAACACCTTCTCTAGTGCTTGCATGTAGGCCGCAGAAGTGGCAAAGGGATCCTGTGCCTTACAGCTCTCACTACCTCAGCAGCCCGCCCCCTCAAACTCTCAACCAATCGCTGTCCTCAGAGCACTGCCACTCACCAACAACTGAGAGGTCTGCTCCGCCCAACTCTCATACTCCTCTTCCCCCTTGGGCGGGGGGCTTCGTTCCTGAGAAGAGGCGGAGCCTACAGTAGCCGGGACTTTGAACCTGGGCATTGTTCCACTGATTCGCCAGGGAGGTAAGGGCCACTGCCAACTCAGAATTCTCACTCCTTGCTGGGGGTTTCATTAGACAGTCCAAATCAGACCGCTCCTTCCCCTCTCTCCGCAGAAAGGAGAGCACCCTCTCTTTGAAGTCTCTGCCCCAACCATGGGAGACTTTACTTGCGATTCGGCCTGCTCCCCTATACTCTCTTCCTCCTGGAAAGTATGGACAGCACACGGTCCCGCTCTCCCGGGACCCCAACGGTACCAGGCAGTTCCACTGCCGTTACGTCAGCGCTAGTCTGGATAAAAACAAAGCCTTTGCCCACCATTTTCTCAAACCTCCGCCCTACAATCATAACTTTTCCTACAGCTTTCACAGTACTTAAAATTCGAATCAGCAATTCATCAGGTATATGAACATCTACCCCACTCGACATGCGCGCCTTTGTTACCAGTAACCCCGTAGGTTCGCACCACCGCTCAACCCCGGCAGCATTCGTAACCATGTACAGTAATCAGTTTACCGAACAATAGTTTATTTGTATTTGTAGGTTGTCTCTCGGGGTCCGAGGAAGACTACATTGTGCAGGGTGGCAGAGTGCTTTTTTTCACTAGGCCGAGTTGCGAGCTCGACATTAACCCGGCGCGGATGGAGAGCGCGCTCGGGGGCGGTCTGTCACTGGATCAAACTCGGGCACCTTCGTTCTCGAGCCCAGCGCTGATCTCACTGCGCCACCAGCTGACCTATTGCACAATGTAACCAGTGCGTGAAAGATATTAAAGTGGAAAAGCCCTGCACAGAGACGATCCCACTCTCTGGGCCTCAGAAGTCAGGATCCAGTAGCACAAAGAATCGTTACGTCTGGCAACTTCCTTGGCTGCACTGGATGGCCGCGTCTTCTTAAGTGCTCCGCTGCGCCCTACGCACTCCACAATGCGTTGCTGCAACGCCTTCTCAGCCATCGAACCCCTGGGGTTTCCTCTGCCCGATCCACCGAAGCAGTCTTCGCATGCTGGGATGAGCAAATCCCTATCTCACCAAGGGTTTCAGACCCATCGGCTACCCTCACCTGGTTTAGCCGCCCTGTCGAAGCTGTTGCCCGGGGTGTGGCCGCCGTCACATGCAAACAGCTACGGGGAGTCACAGGTGAGAGTTGGGCGTTGGTGGGGACCAGCAGATAATGAGCCACTCCAAGGAGTGCGACAAGCCCCCGATCTAGAGGTGCTACCCCTCCCATGCAGCCCATGCACCCCCGCTGGTTTAGCACTGACTTAAACACACAACCCACTGGATAAGTGCTCAGGGCAATCACACAACACCCAACAAAAATGATCCTGGACGAGCCCCCACAATTGAAACATTCTGGTTCCGTCGGCTGCATAGGTCCAGGGAAGGTAATCCCTGGCCCCACCAAACGTGTGAGACTGAGGTGCGAGCCCACCCAAATCCCCCGTTTGTGTGGATGCTGCGTGATTCGTCACCCTGTTACAAATCAGTACCACGAAATAACACCACATACAATTAAACTATTTAGCTTTATAATTCTTAATTTGACTAAAGGATTAGTAAAGAAAAAGCAAAAAAAAAGAAAAGGGCCTATTTTAATGAAACAGTGCGCAAGTTGGAGCTCACGGTTTCCCCTTCGCCGACCCTCCTTCAACCTCCCCAGGCTTCGTCGAATCATGGCCCCGCTCCGGGTCGAGTCTGACGACCTCTTCTCTCCGGTGTCTTCTCCCTTCATCTCCCGCTGAACAAAAGACCCAGCTCACACCGGTTTCAGGCACACAACACTAAAACACACGCCCTTCATTGGATGGCTCACATTCCAAAGCACCCATTATCTCTAACCGTAACCCAAACGCAGCTTCTACAGAAAGACCATTACGTTAGCAGTGAAACCTTTCCCAGGGTGTTACGTGTACATGGAGATACACAGTGAACTGCGCTGTTTGCTGGTAAACTCTTACCGATGTGTAAGTGATCTACTGCATGACAGTACGGTACACTAGCTGCAACAAGATCGACAAAAAAACACTTCTGTGAGTGATCAGAATGACAGAGAACATCAATGGGACAGAACTACCAGACCTAGAAGCCATCTACAACTCACAATGTCTATGGCAGGCTTGCAAAATCGTGATGGACTTATCCCATCCCAACAACACCTATTCAATCCCCTACTAACTAGCAGGAGATACAGAAAAACTCTGCACAGACACCCAGACTGAAGAACAACTTTTTCCCTGGGGCTGTCAGACTACTATACAATGCCCTTACCTACCCACCCATAGTCCAATGGCACTATGGACAATCTCTAAGTACAATACATGAGCATAATTCTTGATGCTATTTTATACTTAATCATTCTATTCTACGACATTGGCATGTGTAACACTCAAATGGGGCAGCCACTGTTTCTTTTAATTTTGGAATGGTTTGTCTTTAATTCTTTTTTAACTTAGATATCATTCTAAGTAACTCAGGCATTATTTTAAATTTAGTCATTGTGTTTTCAGTAGAACCATAGAACCATAGAACATTACAGCACAGAAACAGGCCTTTTGGCCCTTCTTGGCTGTGTCGAACCATTTTCTGCCTAGTCCCACTGACCTGCACCTGGACCATATCCCTCCATACACCTCTCATCCATGTACCTGTCCAAGCTTTTCTTAAATGTTAAAAGTGAGCCCGAATTTACCACTTCATCTGGCAGCTCATTCCACACTCCCACCACTCTCTGTGTGCAGAAGCCCCCTCCTTAATGTTCCCTTTAAACTTTTCCCCCTTCACCCTTAACCCATGTCCTCTGGTTTTTTTCTCCCCTAGCCTCAGTGGAAAAAGCCTGCTTGCATTCATTCTGTCTATACCTTCATAATTTTATATACATCTATCAAATCTCCCCTCATTCTTCTACGCTCCAGGGAATAAAGTCCTAACCTATTCAACCTTTCTCTGTAACTGAGTTTCTCAAGTCCCGGCAACATCCTTGTAAACCTTCTCTGCACTCTTTCAACCTTATTAATATCCTTCCTGTAATTTGGTGACCAAAACTGCACACAATACTCTAGATTTGGCCTCACCAATGCCTTATACAACCTCACCATAACATTCCAACTCTTATACTCAATACTTTGATTTATAAAGGCCAATGTACCAAAAGCTCTCTTTACGACCCAATCTACGTGTGACGCCACTTTTTGTGAATTTTGTATCTGTATTCCCGGATCCCTCTGTAGTTGAACTGCCAGGACGCTGTTTTGCTGAATGGTGAAGGACTGAGATCTTGTTGTCCACAGCAATGATGACAATAAAGCTCCAACTAACCAACCAATACAACCTTGGGATTTGCCGAGGGCAGCCCACAAATGTCACTGCTCTCTCCGGTCTCCACCCATGAAGATCAAGAGGGGCACAAATTCAAGTGGGCATCGGTGGAGGGTGTGGCACAAGCAAACAGACAGCATGCAAGAGAATTTCTAGAAGCATAGTTTTCCGTGGACAATTCTATAAACAAGCACACAGACCTTGATGCTATTTATGAGCCAATGCAGGCAAAATTCCAGACCACAATGCACAGAGTTTGCCACGCAACCAGTCAGCAATGAGACCCCCCCGCCCCCCTACGTCATGATTGAGTTTCTGGAATGATAAGTGTATAAAAGTCTGGCATTTGGAGGACACACCACAAATGAACAGCTCACTGTTGTCTCCTGGTATAGTGACAAAACATTTGCAAGTGGATTGCCGAGACTGGAGTACAGCTCAACCCAACCATCAACCACCCGGGCTGCACATTTTCTAAGTTGTCACCACACATTCCAGCACCATCACAGCATGTTCACCATGCTTGTCAGAACATCACAGAGCACAACGAACAACTGAATAACAACAGCGAAACAAGCCTGTTCCTCCCTCCCACCCTACACAGCCGCGGACATGAAAACTACGGGAAGTTACAATAGATAAATAGAGCAAACGGAGAATAGCGGATCAGTACTCATGTCAAGATGGAAAGGTGAAATACCAGAAGGCAGATGTTTAAGGTAAGGTGAAAGTTGGTGGGGGGGGACCTTCTGGGAAGATACTGCCCAGAAGACGGCATTAACAAACCACTTCTGTAGACAGCTTTGCCAAGAACAATCGTAGTCATGGATAGAGAAAAAAATAAGAACAACAGTGTGAAGGGAATCTTCCTCACAGGAGGAGCAGATTAAAGACAAATGGAAGATCATGATTGCTTCTGTCATATGACACAGCACATAGTGATGATGGGTGGGAGGGTAGTTCAAAGGAGAGATATGAGGTAATTTTTTTTGTTTTACAGAGAGAGTGAAAAAACACACTGCCATGGGAGGCGATGGAAGCAGATGATGTGATGGATATTCACTTACTGGGGCCTCGAGAGGCTTAATACTAACATCAGCTTTCCAATACAGCAGCATGACCTTTCAAAAGGGTCAGAGTTGTTTGTGACAAAGTTAAACCTCCAACAAATA
Source organism: Mobula birostris (assembly GCF_030028105.1). Lineage (NCBI taxonomy): Eukaryota > Metazoa > Chordata > Chondrichthyes > Myliobatiformes > Myliobatidae > Mobula > Mobula birostris. The sequence continues at coordinate 149,893,273 of NC_092378.1, forward strand.
TTCCTTCTTCAGCTTCCTGTTATAAGCAAGAACCAATTTTCGGTTCTTAATTTAAATTGCAAGCAGTAATGAGCCTGAAGTTAAAAGCAACATGCACACGATGCCAGAGGAACTCAGTAGGTCAGGCAGCGTCAATGGAAGTGAATAAACAGTCCATGTTTCAGGCTGAGACCCCTCTTCAGGTCTGGAAAGGAAGGGGGAAGATGCCAGAATAAAAAGGTGGGGGAAGGGAAGGAGGCTAGCTGGAAGATGATAAATGAAGTCTGCTGAGTGGGAAAGGTAACGGACTGAAGAGGAAGGAATCTGAACGGAGATGAGAGTGGACAATAGGAGAAAGGGAAGGAGCAAGGGACCCAGGGGGAAGTGACAGGCAGGTGAGAAGAGGTAAACATCCAGAGCAGGAATAGACAATTGGGGGGGGGTGTGGGGGAGAGAATTTTTTTTTTAACTGGAAAACAAAATAAATATTCATGCCATCAGGTTGGAGGCTACCCAAACAGAATATAACATGTTGCTCCTCCACCCTGAGGGTGGCCTCATCTCATCACGAGAAGGAGCTTTGGACCAACATGTCAGAACGGGCATAGGAATTGGAATTGAAATGTTAGGCCACTGTGAAGTCCCACTTTTGGTGAATGGAGTGGAGGTGCTCAACGAAGCGGTCGCCCAGTTCATAACAGGTCTCACCAATAGAGAGGGCCGCATCAGGAGAGCCAGACACATCAGACAACCACAGCAGAAGTTACAAGTGCAGCTTTGCAAACAGCGTTACAGACCACAGGCTGCTTGCCCACAGTAACGGGTTGGCTGCGAAGAGGTGGTTTGCAAAGTGGCATGACCCATTGAAATCTTCATTACTGCATTAGCCAAATGCAAGACAATGGGGCTATGTTAACTGGCCTGAATTAAACCAGGCAACTACATCTAAGCTTTTTGCACCATTGTCCCAGAGGATTTAAGACCATCTATGAGAATTACTTCGTCCCAACAAAGGTTTCTAGTGAAAAAGAGGTTTGCCAGGATGCTGCCTGGATCAAAAAGCATTAGCTACAAGCAGTGGGTATTGGCAGCTACACCGCAACAGAAACTAGACAGGGAAGTAAGCTAGTTCTTGAAGTGTAGGTGGATATAGCATACCCTCTCTATAGTCAGGATACTTATATTGGATAGGGCTTAAAATCTTCTTTTGAGTTTGCGGATAGGAAACTTCCACAATAAGTCAGCAGCGTCAAAGAAGCATTTAGAGAGTCAGATGAGAAGGCAGGGAATGAAGAGATATAGATCATGTGCAGGCAGGTGGGTTTGTTTAAACTGCCTTCATGGTCAGCACAGACATAGTGGGGCTGAAGGGCCTTTCCCTGTGCTCTATCATTCTAAATTCTGTAGGGTGTTCAGTCTTCAGGTCCAGTTCTCCAGTGTACCGTGCTTATAACATGATCACTTTTGATTCGGGCATTTAAATCTCACTCCAGAGACTAGAGTACAGAAATCAAGGCTTGTTCCCAGCAGAGCAAGGAGCACTGGAGGTTTCATTGTCTGGATAATTGTGCAGGAGCCCACTGTTCAGTCTAGAGTACCATGGGAGGCACACAGGTGTTCTGACAAAAATTGTAAGTTATGACTAACGTAATTATATAAACAAATTATTTGTCATTATCGCACTTCTATTAGTGGAATCCTGTTGTGCATAAATTGCTTGGCCTGTTGGCTACATGACAGGAATGATTGAATGTCATTTATCTCTCTCTCGCTCTCTCTATCTCTATCTCTATCTATATCTATCTCTCTATCTCTCTCTCTCTCTCTCTCTCTCTCTCATAGTCACGGTAGCGAAGCAGTTAGCACGAGACTATTACAGCTCAGGGCGTCAGTCTGCAGAGTTAAGTTCTGATGTCCTCTGTAAGGAGTTTGTACGTGCCTCTTACATGAAAGCGTGGATTTTCTCTGGGTGATCCTGTTTCATCCCACATTCCAAAGGTGTATTGGTTAGTTGGTTAATTTTTTTTCCTGCTAGGCCTCTGGCGTTTAGGGCAGCAATGAAGGTCCTCCATCTCTGGTGGTGTTCAGGGCTTCCTTCATTGTGTCAGTAGCTTCCTCTTGGTTTTCACTGTCAGTCATGCAAGTCCTGAGTGGATACTCAGGAATACCGTCACACTCAGATGCAGAAGGATTCTTCATTGCTGTTTCAGTAACAATTTAGTTTTACCAGTCAGGGTTGTTAGCCCTGAGCTGAACCCCTGAATCTGGAGGACCGATGAGCCACTCTTGGTCTGACCTCTACCCTTTGACCTGTTTGGCATGGGTGACCCTACTAAGAGCCAAAGCAAAAAGCCCTAACTCCAGCCAACATAGCTCTCTGGGTCATTGAGGGACACAAGCTCCAAACCCTATGACAAAGTTGTGGTTCTCTTGGAGGAGAAGGTTAATTGACCATTGTAAATTGTGCTGTAATGAGGCTCATGTTGGGTTACTGAGTGGTGTGGCTTGTTGGGCTGGAAGGGCCTGTTTGTTGCACCCTGTATCCCTAAATAAATAAATTAAATAGATACTGCAAAATAGGCAGGAGATGAACAAATAAAGTGCATTTTTCAACAAGGGGACTCACAAAGAGAGGGAGACGGAATGCCTTTCCTAACAACGTTGCCTATTCCTAGAGAGACAGCAGGGAATAGACAATGAGTAACCGGCTCACAATGGAGGCATCTAGCAGTAGAGGGTACGGTGTTAAGGTAAGGGTTTAAGAGGTTGAGAGATGACCTGAGAAAGGTATTTGTCACCATCTGTTCTGTCAAAACAATGCTCGTACTGTCCAGCACTTGGTTTAAACACAGCCCCATTTTTAAGCAGCTCTGTGCATCTATTCCCTACCCCGATCGTTCTCGACTCTTCATTTCTCCTCACCTGCCCTTCACCTCCTTCTGTATTCCCTCCTCCTTCATTTTCTCCCATGGTCTACTCTCCTTTCCTATCGAATTCCTTCTTCTCCAGTCCTTTACCCCTTCCACCCATCACCTCCCAGCTTCTCACTTAACAGCCCTCCCCCACCTACCCACCTTCCTCCTCACCTGCTCTCACCTGTCACCTGCCAGCTTGTACTCCTTTTTCTGTCCCCCACCTCCTGCTCTGGCTTCTGCCCACTTCCTTTCCAGACTGGATGAAGGGTCCCAGCCCGAAGCATCAACCGTTCATCCCCCTCCATAGATGCTGCCCGGCCTGCTGAGTTCTTCCAGCATTTTGTGTGTTTTGCTCTGGCTTTCCAGCATCGGCAGAATCTCCTCCTTAATGAGAAGAGGGTATGTCCTGGGTGGGGGGAGGGGGATCAGAGGAGAATGCGTGTGTGTGTGCATGTGTGTGTGTGTGTGTGTGTGTGTGTGTGTGTGTGTGTGTGTGTTTGTGTGTGTGTGTCTTCCCTTTGCATCTGCCTGTTACTGATACTCCACATGTAGTATATTTGAGGATGACGTTAGCGTGATTCATACCTTTATTTTTAAATTAGGCCGGTTGCTATGGAGATCACCTGTTATGTCCCTGCAGTGGTTTTACTTTGCATTTTAAAACCGAAGTTTTTCTACGGGGCAAAAAAGGACACCTGGATTTCTGTAGCGTCTTTCCCATCCCTTTTGGGATGTCCTGAAATTCACAGCCGGGTGAATGCTCTACAGGGAAACACTTCAGCAGATCCATGCACAGTGAGATCCCACAGCCAGCAATGTGATATTGATGGGATCATTTACTTCTGAAATAAGCTCAAACCCTCTGGTTCAGTATTGAGGGCATGCTGCATTGCTCTCAGATACGACGCTATGTGGCTCCCAGTCTATGCTCCCAGCCCGATGTGACGACACCAGGATAGCTTTCAAGTAATTCCTGTTTATACTTTAAAACACGGTTGATAAAGAATTGCTTCATGATTCTCCTGAAGATGTCACCTCCAGTTCCATACTCCACAATGGCCACACACTCAATGTTAGGAATATCTTCTTCCCCACCACCATCAGATTTCTGAATGGACAATGAAGCCATGTACACTACCTTTTTGCATATAAGCTTACTTAATTTAAGTATATAGGTATATAAATATTCTTATTGTAATTATTGTATTGTTATCTATAGTTTATTTATTATTATGTATTGCAATATACTGCTGCCGCACAACAACAGATTTCTCGACATGTGCCAATGATATTAAACCTGATTCTGATCCATTGGACAGGCTGTGAAAACAGGATCCTAGAATGGTATGACACAGATACAGGCCCTTCAGCCCAACAGATCTATGCCAGCCCCTTTCCCCCATCTACACTAATCCAATTTGCCCAGATTAGGACTGTATTTTTGGATGCTTTATCTATCTCATGCCTAAATGCTTCTTAAATATCCAATTCCATGACTTCATCTGTCAGTAAATCTGCTCTCTGTGTAAAAATAAACTTACCTCTTAAATCCTGAAATTCTTTCATTTTACCTTAAGACATAGAGGAAGTCATTTGGCTCATCTAGTCTATCCCAGATCTCAGGAAATCATTTCAGTTTTGTCACCCTGTCTTACTTCCCAGTAATATATTCTCCCTTGCTCATCCATTAACTCTTCTCAGTTCTCCTTTGACTCACCTGGGTGAACCCACAGTGGCCAATTGACCCAGCAACCAACACGTCTTCAGGATATGGGAGGAACCAGAGAGCCTGCTATTGGAGCTAAGGAGTCAAACTACGGTTGCTGGAGTTGTGAGATAACAACTCTAATAGCTGTGTCACTGATCGGACAGGCTAGTATTGGATTCGGAATAGATTTTTTAAATTGTCACTTCTACCAAGATATTGGGTAGTGAGGTGGAGATATGTCTCTAGTAAGAAGGGTGTAAGACAATCCTTCCTTCCGCTAGCCTGCAGATCACCTTTAGGCGAGGTGTAGCACCTGCTTAGCCCCCAACTGGGGTCATATGAAGCCATGGGAGCAGGTGGTGGATGGTCGTATGAGCAGCTGGTGCATATCACAAGTCCTGGCTATATGATCACTGACGGCAGGCAGACAATCTCTGAAGATATTGATAATGGCTGGGGTCACCCAGCTTGTAAAGACACTGCCCAGACGAAGGCAATGGCAAAGCACTGTAGAAAAATTTGCCAAGAGTAATCATGGTCATGGAAAGACCATGATTGTCCACGTCATACAACATGGCACATAATGAGCAAAGGAACCAAGCTACAGTGAACCTGTCCTTGAGCCTGGTGGTACGTGCTTTCAGGCCTTTGTATCTTCTGCCAGATGGGAGAGGGGAGGAGAGAGTTTATTCAGATCACATCACACGGTGCATTGAAGTAGTACAAGAGAAAACAATAGTACAATGCATAATAAAGTCATAGAGTCACACAACATTACAGCACAGAAACAGGCCCTTTGGCCCACCTAATCCATGCTGAAATGCAAATCTTCTTCATCCCATTGACCTGCACCTAGACTATAGCCCTCCATTCCCTTCCCATTGTGTACGATCCAAATTTCTTTCAAAAGTTGAAATCAAACCTACATCCATCTTTTCTACCGGCAGCTCATTCCACACTCTCATCACACCCTGAGTGAAGATGTTGTCCCTCAGATTCTCCTTAAGCAGTTCACCTTTCACCCTTAACCCATGACCATTAGTTATATAGTCTCACCTAACCTCAGCGGAAAAAGCCTGCTTGCATTTACCCCTATCTATACCTGTCCTCTGGGTTGGTCGCTGGCTGCTCGACCATGGTTTTCGGTCGGGCGCCGGACGCTCAGAGAGATTCGGCTAGGGGCCGTGGTCGAGTGGTTGGCGACTTGGGCCGGCTCCCCCACCGGACCTAGTCTGGTGAGGAGGGTGTGAGGACACCCGGCAGGACTGAAAAAACAAAAGGACCTGATGAAGGGCGGATGAGCTCCTTGTGAGCCAACGGCCATCTTCCATGGAAGAGATTAAAGCCTCACCACGTATCTACGAATCGTACGCTATGCACCTAGTTAGAAGAGACATGATGAACTTGGATGCTGCACCGTGTGCCTGGACCTGTCCAAGGCCTCCGCCTAAGGAAGGGCTGAGCTCAAAGAAGTGGCCGCAGCTGGAGGCTAACACGGCCTCGGGCTCGAGTTCGGCGGGGGTGGCGGCAGGCGGTGCCAAGGTGGCCAGCGGGAACAAACTGGAGGAGAGGCTGTACTCGGTGCTGTCACAAGATCCAAGATGGAGGTGCATAGTCGCCAACCCTGGATTCGGGACGGCACCCACTGACTGACTGACTGATACCTGTCATAATTTTTATACCTCTATCAAAACTCTCCTCATTCTCCTATGCTCCCGGGAATAAAGTCCTCACCTATTCAACATTTCCCTTTAACTCAAGTCCTCAAGTCCTGGCAACATCTTCATAAATTTTCTCTGCACATTTTCAATCTTATTGATATCTTTTCTGTGGGTATCTGACTAGAACTGCACGGAATACACCAAATTATGGAGACGGATGTGAAAGCACCTCTGGAGAAATTTCTGAAATGCCAGTTCGCTGCTGTTGTTACTGTGCGGTCGGAAAGGTCTCAAAATCCCCGGTTTTGCCTGCTGTTGGCGACCGAGATTGAGGTCGAATCGTTCGGACAGAGATGGCGCTCAGCACTCGGTGTCGGAGAGCTGATCGGAGGCTCGAAGTTTTCGGATCTTCGATTAAGTTGGCAGCTTTACTGCGACAGTCGGAAGTGCAGACAGAGGCTGGCACCTGTGAAGTGCTAAGCTGGCGCCGCAACCCTCCGCTGTTTTTTTGTGGTCACGTGCAGAGCAGTTGCCAAGCCGAGCCGTTACGTATCCAGATAGGATGCTTGCTACGGGTCGACTGGGACATGCCAAATTTCTTCAGTTTCCTGAGAAAATACAGGTGCTGGTGGGTTTTCTTGGCCGTAACATCAACGTAGTTGGATCTGTACAGTCTGGTGGTGACGTTCATGCCTCGAAGCATGAAGCGCTCAGCCTCGACACCACTGATCTGGACAAGAGCATGTGCACAGCCCTCCTTCCTGAAGTCAATAACCAGCTGAATGGGATGCCACACCACAGCCTTCTCAAAAGTCAAAAGTTAAAGTTCAAAGTAAATTTATTACCAAAGTATATGAATGTCCCCATACACAACCCTAAGGTTTGGTTTCTTGTGGGCATACTCAACAAATCCATAAAGGAATGATAAAGATAATTGTTACATAACCGGCAACAATGAATATCAATCGAATCAGGTTATATAAAAAACAACCAAACATTTATTAAACACGGATAAACAATAAAAAAACAAACGAAAACCTTAACCGGAAGTTAACTGCTATGCGGCCATTCAACAAATTGCCACTCAGTACTGGTTCTTAAAGCGATAAATGCGAAAACAGTTCTTAAAGCGGTAAAGTCAAATATAGTTCTTAAAATGGTAAATTCGAAAGTCCAACAGATTTATACATTCAATTAGGAGAGATTTCTCCGGAGAAGGATTTCTTCATAGACGCGACCTTCCTGCTGGTTCTGTCCAAAGGATTCACGATGAAGGAAATAAATGGCTTAAAAACTGACCTTCATTTCTAGAGAGCAAACCTTGCATGAACTTCCTTGCTCTATTGGCAGGAGTTATCTTCGATGCAGGTCACTACTTCTTCGACAAAGACTCAATAAGGTTGATCCTTTGTTAAACTGCCGAACATTCCCGACTTCTCTTAATCCTTCATATCCTGTACTTCAATAAAGTCTTCACTCTCCAATACTACTGAAAGGGTGCATCAACAAACCTGGCAGAAATTGCCAGTCCAGCACTCTTCTGTCTTACAACAGAACGTAGAACTCCATTTTAAATCGAAACCACGTCATAAAAAAAACACGCAACGGAGCGGAGTCTCTGGCTAACGTTCTAACTGGAAAACTAACTGCGTCACCCAAGGGATCTCACTTTTATATACCTGTGGAGAACAGGTCATCATGTGATCTCTCATTGGCGGGAAAATTACATCAGGTGACCTCCATCAAAAAAAAACCATTACACCGTAGTCATAAGACAGTCACAAGATATCCATGAGGTATGTAATATAATAGAATTAATGAGAGACTGCACCAACTTGGGCATTCAACCAATGTGCAAAAGACAACAAACTGTGCAAATACAAAAAGAAATAAGTAATTATAATAAATAAATAAAGCAATAATTATCAAGAACATGAGATGAAGTGTCCGTGAAAGTGAGTCCATAGGTTGTGGGAACATTTCAATAATGGGGCGAGTGAAGTTGAGTGAACTTAAAGCTGCCAAGCTCGACACCACTGATATCAATGAGAGTATGTGCACTGCTCTCCTTCCTGAAGCCAATAACCAACTTTTCTGTTTAGTTGACTTTGGGAGAAAGGTTATTGTCATGACACTATGTCACCACGCTATCTATTCCCTTCCTGTACTCTGACTCATCGTTATTTGAGATGCAGCCCTCTATGGTGCTGTCATCTGCAAACTTGTAGATGGAGTTAAGACGGAATCTGGCCACACAGTTGTGAGTGCACAGGGACAGAGTAGGGGTCTGGGGACAACCTTGTGATGCAACCTTATGGACCAATGCAATATTCCAGAACTTAATCCATTATCGGAGCAAAGCTCCAGTTTCTGGGAAGGTTGGCACTTCTCCCAACCTTCATTTCCCTGGGACAGTGCCAACTCCCTCAAAGAGCCAGAATCAAAATCAAGATTATTATTGATGACACACAGTATCTTGTGAAATTGGTTCTTTTGTGGTAATAGTATAGTGTCAAGCATAAAAATCAATATAAATTATAATCAATTGATCAATCAGTAAATGATGCAAAAGAGGAATACTGAGGTAGTGTCCATGGGTTCATGAACCGTTTAGAAATCTGATGACGGAGGGAAGAAGCTGACGCTAAATGTTGAGTGTGGGTCTTCAGGCTCCTGTACCTCTTTCCCGATGGTAGCAACGAGAAGAGGACATGCCCAGATGGTGAGGATCCTTACTGTTGGATGCCTCCTTCCTGGGGCCTACCCCTCTTGAAGATGCCTTTGATGGTGGGGAGAGCTGAGCCTGTGGGGGAGCTGGCTGAGTCAGCAAACCTCTTATGATCCAAAGAAACACCCAGAAGGCTGGAGGAACTCAGCAGGTCAGTCGGCACTTATGGAAATGAATAAACAGGCAACGTTTCAGGCCGAGACCCTTCTTCGGGACTGGAAAAGGAAGGGGGAAGATGCCGGAACAAAAAGCTGGGAGACGGGGAAGGTCGATAGCTAGAAGGCGATATTGAAGCCAGGTGGATAGGGAAGGTAAAGGTAAAAGGCTGGAGAGGAAGGAATCTGACAGGAGATGAGGGTGGGCCATAGGAGAAAAGGAAGGAGGAGGGGACCCAGGAGGAGGTGATTGGCAGGTGAGAAGAGGTCAGACTGGGGAGTAGAAGAAGAGGGAAGGGGGAGGGTAAATACGTTTACCAGAAGAAGAAATCGATGTATATGCCATCAGATTGGAGGCTACCCAGACGGAATATAAGATGTATCGGAGGAACTCCTATAATCCTGCGCATGAAACCTCCATACCAAGCAATGATGCAATGAGTCAGAATGCTCTCCACCACAGATTCTGTAGAATTTTGGAGAAGTCTTTTAGATTAGATTATTAGATTAGATTATGAGGACTCTCAGTCCTCATTTATTGTCATTTAGAAATGCATGCATGCATTAAGAAATGATACAATGTTCCTCCAGAGTGATAACATAAAAAAAAAGGATAAACCAAAGACTAACACTGACAAGAACACATAATTATAACATATAGTTACAGCAGTTTGATGAAGAGCAGACCATGGGCACGGTAAAAAAAAAAGTCTCAAAGTTCCGACTGACTCCCAATAGTCCACAACAGCAGGCGGCAGAAGGGAGAAACTCTCCCTGCCATAAACCTCCAGGCGCCGACAACTGCCGATGCATTGGAAGCACCCAACCACAGCTGACTCTGAGTCCATCCGAAAACTTCGAGCCTCCGACCAGCCCTTCGACACCGAGCACCGAGCACCGAGCACCATCCCTGTCGAGCGCTTCGACCCCATCCCAGTCGCCGAGCAACAAGCAAAGCCGAGGACTCGGGGCCTTCCCCTCCAGAGATTCTGAATCACACAGTAGCAGCAGCAGCGAAGAAGGCATTTCAGAAGTTTTTCCAGATGTTCCTCCGTTCTCTCACGTCTGTCTCCATCAAATCAGGATTGTGCATGGCACCCTACTTGACAGATTACTGATATCATTCACCAGAGTGGCCGCGCAAGCTGCGTCGCGCGGCCATCTTCTCCTCCAAATCTCTTCAAACTCCTGAAAAAGTAGAGACACTGCTTTGCATTTGTCATGATTGTGTCAGTGTGTCGGGACCAAGACAGATCCTCTGAGATGTTGTCACTCAGATCTTGAATCTGCTCACCCCTTCCACTGTTGGCTTCTCCAGTGACAAACGATGTGTGTTGGATTCTGATGCTTTTGCGATGCAAAGGTTCTTCGGAAGTCAACTGATCTGAACTAAACCGAACATTCCTAGACTATTTCAATCACTCTGTGGATTAATGTTTTATATTCTGTGTTGTTCACTCATTTCTTTTTGCCATTTGCATGATTTGTTCTTGTTTTTGTGCATTAGATGTTTGATGTTCTCTTCGAACGGGTTCCATTGTGTTTCTTTGTCTGCAGGAAGACAAATCTCAGAGTTGTACACTGCATACATACTTTGATAATAAATGTACTTTGAATCTTTGAAGCTTTGAAGGATGAGGCATTAAAAATATTGCTAGGCAATTTGACTACGTGTTACAAGAACAAAGAAAGAGGAGCCGAGAGAACAAAGAAAAAATCAAGAAGAAAGCAATAATGTAAGAATCAGAAAGATGTGGAGAAATCAATTATTCTTCTAACCTACATATGTCTCCTGCCTGACTTTTACATTTACTGAGCAAAATCCTAAATTGAGAGGGCAGGCCTATCAACAACAGTTTAAAAAGATAGATGTGTTCTTTGGAAGTTTGAAGGGTGATGGTTTTAAATATTCAGTGGGCACTTTATTAGGTAAATCTGGACAATTGTTCATTAATGCAAATATCTAATCACATATTCATGTGGCAGCAACTCAGTGCATAAAAGCATGCAGACATGGTCAAGAGGCTCGGTTGTTCTTCAGACCAAACATCAGAACCGGAAAGAAATGTGACTTTGATTGTGGAATACGCTTTGGTGCCTGACAAGGAGGTTTGAGTATCTCAGAAACTGCAAATCTCCTAGGTTTTTCACATACACCAGTCTCTAGAGTTTACAGAGAATCTCTCTCTTTTGTCCATCATGCTGTTGGCATTTTGGGCAGCATTTAAGGTTCTCCATTTCAGAAGGAGTTCAGGGCTTCCTTCGTCATGTCAGTAACTTCCCAAGTTTACAGAGAATGCGATAAACAAAAATTCATCCAGTGATTGCCAGTTCTGTGGGTGAAATGACTTAATTCTGCTTCAATGTCTTCTGGTCTTATGGTCTAATGGTTTGATCTGTATAAATATTTGATCAAATCATGAGACCATAAGACAAGCTTTCCATTGTATCATAAGCCAATATCAATATTAAAGCCAATATCAAATAACATTTATATGAATCTGAATCAGATTTATTATCACTGTCTTATCTTAGGTGATGGGGTGGAGATAAGGCTCGTCCATCGTCATCAGTGAAGACCTCGACACCATTAGAGGTTAGACTGGTTCAAGCTGACAAGGCAACAGTAATTCAAATAACTACACGTTACAACAGTGGCGTGCAGAAGAGCATCTCTAAACACACAACACGTCAAACCTCAAAGTGGATGGACTGCAGGAGCAGAAGACCACAAACTTGCACTCAGTGGCCTCGTTATTAGGTAAAGGAGATAACTAATAATTTGGCCATAGAGTACATTCTTCTTCTTCTTCTTCTTACAGAAACATCTGCATGATGCTAAGCAAGGGCACATCAGCAGTGATGTTACCTGACCCACAGACCACAGAGTGCATAAGATGTTTTGGGAACATGACAGGGTGGATATTGAGATCTCAAACGAGGGGACATGGTTGTGAGGGAGGGGAGGTGGTCATTTACAACTGAGTTAATTGAGTCTCTGGAAATCTCTCTGCTTAAAGGCTTGAGGAGACGGGAGGTATTCAGAGTGAAGGTTGCTAAGTTTTTGTAAGATTTGGTAATCTGTAAATTTTCTCTGCACTCTTTCAATTGTATTGGTATTTGAATTTTGTGGTGCGGTGTCATTTTATTTCAGGGTAGACTATGCCAGACTCTTGCGTGCAAAGAATTGCCTTTTTAAACATGTGGAATCTGTTAGGCATCGTGCTGCAGTACAAAGAGAAAATGGGTCCAAGCAGAAATTGTCTGCAATGGAGCATAACATCTCCCCAGCAACCAGTCAAATTGGAAATAGCCACTGACCCAGCTGTGTCTAGCTTTCTGGTTCAGGAGAGTGGCATTTCTGAGCCCAGTCCAATTAGTCAGTTATTTCTTAATACCATTGCAGCTATCAATCACCTTTCACAGCTGGAGAACTTCCAAGTTCTATGTCACTGGGTTTTCTGGGTACAGTTAGAGGACCATCAAAGGAGTTGGGACATTGTTGGTGCTGTATGGGGGTGGTGGGGGAGGTTGGCATGAAGAGGAGAGTGCAGAGGTTGAGCTGTAGGCTTGCGGAGGGAAGGGAGTGCCTTACACCTCCTTTGATAGAGGTGTTTGTCCACCTTTGGTCCCCACCTGGCACTCAGCTCTCACCTGTGGCTCCCCGTAGCTGTTTGCATGTGACAGCGGCCACACCCCGGGCAACGGCTTCGACAAGCCAGTTAAACCAGGTGAGGGTAGCCGGCAGGTCTCAAACCCTCGGTGAGATTACGAGTTGTCTATCCCAGCATGTGAAGACAGACTCCGGCGGATTGAGCGGACGAGACCAATGGAAGGTCCAACGGTCAAGAAGGCAGTCTCTGCAAGCGTTGTGGAACACGTAGAGCACGACAAGACACAGAAGATGTCCTGGTCATCCACTGCACCTAGTCCCATCTCCAGCCGCCTCGACTCTTGTCTTGCCATTGGATCCAGATGGGAATTGGGAAGAGAGAGTGAGGCTGACGCTGCGCAACTCTCCCTCACTTAAATCCAAATCAAGCGCTAGTCTCGACACTATCATGCCGGCTGGTGGCGCAGTGACATCAGCGCCAGACTCCGGAGTGCATGTTCCCGAGTTCGAATCCAGTCAGGCCGCTCCCAGGCATGCTTTCCATCCGTGCCGGGTTGAGTGTCGAGGTAGCAACTCGGCCTCGTAAAAAATACTAATGGTGTCGAGGTCTTCATTGATGACGATGGACGAAACTTATCTCCACCCCACCACCCAAGATAAGACAGTGATAATAAATCTGATTCTGATTCATATAAATGTTATTTGATATTGCCTTTAATATTGATATTGGCTTATGATACAATGGAAAGCTTGTCTTATGGTCTTATGATTTGATCTAATATTTATACGTGGCCAAGTGGTTAAGGCATTGGACTAGCCACCTGAAGGTTGTGAGTTCGAGCCCCAGCCGAGGGAACGTGTTGTGTCCTTGAGCAAGGCACTTAATCACACATTGCTCTGCGACGACACTGGTGCCAAGCTGTGTGGGTCCTAATGCCCTTCCCTTGGACAACATTGGTGTTGTGGAGAAGGGAGACTTGCACCATGGGCAACTGCTGGTCTTCCACACAACCTTGCCCAGGCCTGCACCCTGGAGAATGAAGACTTTCCAGGCGCAGATCCATGGTCTCGCAAGACTAACGGATGCCTTTAATTTAATTTAATTTAGCTGATCAAACCATTAAACCATAAGACCAAAAGACATGGAAGCAGAATTAGGCCATTTGGCCCATCAAGTCTGCTTCATCATTCCATCTTACTTACTGCCTGTTACACTGTGGCGTTTAGGGCAACAATGAAGGACTTCCATCTCTGGCAGTGTTCAGTGTTCAGTGTCAGTAGTTTCCTCTCGATTTTCACTACAGTCGGTCGTGCAAGTCCTGGGTGGACGCAGATGTAGAAGGATTCTTCATTGCTGTTTCCATAACAATTTCGTTTTACCATCAGGGTTGTTAGCTCAGAGATGAACCCCTAAAATTGCCACATTGATGGACCATTCTTAGTCTGTCCTCCGCCCTTTGACCTGTTTGGCATGTATGTCCCCAGCCAACTGAGCCTGCAGGTTATTAAGGCACACAAGCCTGCAAACCACAATGAGGTTGTGGTAAACACAAAATAATCTGCAGATGCTGGGGTCAAAGCAACACTCACAACACACTGGAGGAACTCAGCAGGTTGGCCCGAAACGTTGACTGATCTTTTCCACTGATGCTGCCCAACCTGCTGAGTTCCTCCAGCGTGTTGTGAATGAGTCTGTGTTCTTCTTAGAGGACCATTCCATCATTCCATCTGATCTATTATCTTTCTCAACCCCATTCTCCTGCCTTCTCCCCATAACCTTTGACACCCTGACTAATCAACCACTGCTTTCAATATACCCAATGACTTTGTCTCTACATCCATCTGTGACAAAGAATTTTACAGATTCACCATCCTCTGGCTAAAGGATTTCCTGCTCACCTTTGTTCTAAAGGGGCATCCTTCTATTCTGAGGCTTAAATCTCCCACTATAGGAAACATACTCCCCACATCCACTCTCTCTTGGCTTTTCAATATCCGATAGGTTTCAATAAGATCCTCCCTCATTTTTCTAAACTCCAGTAAGTACAGGCCCAGAGCCATCAAATGCTCCTCAGACATTAACCCTTTCATTCCCAAAATCTCTCTCGTGACCTTCCTCTGCGCCCTCTCCAGTGTCAGCACATCCTTTCACAGATAAGGGGCTCAAAAATGCTCACAATAATCAAAGTGCGCTCTGATCAATGCCTTATAGAGCTTTAGCTTTACACAGTGCATCGAGCTAGAATAAGGTAAAACAATAACAATGCAGAATAAAATTTAAAAGCTACTGAAAAAAGTGCAGTGCAGGTAAATAGTCACAGTCATAGTCATACTTTATTGATCCCAGGGGAAATTGGTTTTTGTTACAGTTGCACCATAAATAATTAAATAGTAATAAAACCATAAATAATTAAATAGTAATATATAAATTATGCCAGGAAATAAGTCCAGGACCAGCCTATTGGCTCAGGGTGTCTGACCCTCCAAGGGAGGAGTTGTAAAGTTTGATGGCCACAGGCAGGAATGACTTCCTATGACGCTCTGTGTTGCATCTCGGTGGAATGAGTCTCTGGCTGAATGTACTCCTGTGCCCACCCAGTACATTATGTAGTGGATGGGAGACATTGTCCAAGATGGCATGCAGCTTGGACAGCATCCTCTTTTCACACACCACTGTCAGAGAGTCCAGTTCCATCTCCACAACATCACTGGCCTTACGAATGAGTTTGTTGATTCTGTTGGTGTCTGCTACCCTCAGCCTGCTGCCCCAGCACACAACAGCAAGCATGATAGCACTGGCCACCACAGACTCGTAGAACATCCTCAGCATCGTCCGGCAGATGTTAAAGGACCTCAGTCTCCTCAGGAAATAGAGACGGCGCTGACCCTTCTTGTAGACAGCCTCAGTGTTCTTTGACCAGTCTAGTTTATTGTCAAATGATGAGGTGCAGGATCACAACACAGTAGATTCTGAGGTTCAGAGTTCATCCTATTGTGGAAGCGTTCTGGTCAAATGTCTGATAACAGTGGGGTAGATGCTGTCGCTGAACCTGGTGGTGTGCACTTACAGGGATCTTGTATCTTCTGCCTGATGGCAGAGAGAAGAAGAGAGAATGTCCAGGATGGGTGGTTTACGACTTGTTACTTCAAAACATTAAACTAATTCAAAGGAAGACACAGGAGTTTGGGAATGTGGGTCTAACTTGGTGTTTACTTATTGCAAGGCGTGCACGTATCACAAGGTAGCAGATGACGCATGCAATTCACGTATTTATGCATATAACCTGCAATGAATTATCTAAACAGTCAAGAATACTTAATCAACCTGTATACTGTATATATATACACACACACAAAATTACTCAAATATTACTTACATATTAATACACAACAGGTGAGGTCTTTGATTTTGCTGGCTACTTTATTGATGTAGTGAGTATGTGGACAGAGTTCATGGACTGTAAACACGAGGAAATCTGCAGATGCTGGAAATTCAAGCAACACACATCAAAGTTGCTGGTGAACGCAGCAGGCCAGGCAGCATGTCTAGGAAGAGGTACAGTCGACATTTCGGGCCGAGATCCTTCATCAGGACAACTGAAGGAAAAGTTAGTAAGAGATTTGAAAGTGGGAGGGGGAGGGGGAGATCCAAAATGATAGGAGAAGACAGGAGGGGGAGGGATGGAGCCAAGAGCTGGACAGTTGATTGGCAAAAGGGATATGAGAGAGCGCTCTGTCCACCAGAGAAAGCAGGATCTCCCAGTGGCCACACATTTTAATTCCACATCCTATTCCCATTCTGACATGTCCATCCACGGCCTCCTCTACTGTAAAGATGAAGCCACACTCTGGTTGGAGGAACAACACTTTATATTCTGTCTGGGTAGCCTCCAACCAGATGGCATGAACATTGACTTCTCTAACTTCCACTAATGCCCCACCTCCCCCTCGTACCCCATCCGTTATTTACTTATATACACACATTCTTTCTCTCTCTCTCCTTTTTCTCCCTCTGTCCCTCTCACTCACGTATTTATGCATATAACCTGCAATGAATTATCTAAACGGACAAGAATACTTAATCAACCTGTATACTGTGTGCGTGTACACACACACAAAATTACAAATACACAACAGGTGGGGTTTTTGATTTTGCTGGCTGCTTTATTGATGTAGCGAGTATATGGACACAGTCCATGGAGGGGAGGTTGGCTCCTCTGATGTTCTGAGCTGTGCTCCCCACTCTCTGGCATTTCTTGCGCTCATGGGCAGAGCAGTTACTACACTAAGCTATGATGCATGGAGACAGTACGTTTCTATGGTGCATTGATAATAACTGGTAATAGTGTGGTGAGGAAGGAGGGGGTAGGATGGGGTCAGAGAGGGAAGGAGGGATGAGGTGAAGGAAGAGGCTGGAGGTGAAAGGGACAGGGGTGGAAAGAGTTGCTATGTTTTGTAACTCCAAAACATAAAAGTAATTGAAATAAAAACACGGATCTAGGAGATAACTCGAGTACATTCGAAATTTACTTTAATTGAGATGCGTATGTATCACATGGTGATGTGATGACGTACGCCATTCACATACTTTTACAGATAACTCATAATGAATTATTTAAACCAACAAGAATGCTTAAATAAACAATGTATTTACAATATTACTCAAACATTACTGAAGTATTAAATACACAACAGAGGTGAAGGGAAAGAATGGGGAGAGGACTTCATTCAGAGGTGTAGAAAGGCAGAGTTTGCTGGCTATTTCTTATTTTCCACAAGGAATGTTTAGATATCAAAGGAGAACATCAGCATCCCCAGGAGCTCAGCCAGGAGCAAAGTGACAACCTGAAAAGTCTGAGTTTACTATCAATACTCTTCAGAGATTGTCTGCCTGGCATCAATGGTCACATAACCAGCACCTGTGATAATCATGACCATCTTTCACGTGACCCTGATCGGGGGCTAAGCAGGTGCTTCACCTTGTCCAAGGTTGGCCTGCAGACCAGCAGAAGGAAGGAACACCTTCCACCTCCTATGGCAGAGACGTATCAGACAACAGGACAGCAGTGAACCCAGGGGCCTGAGAACAATAATCTCCCTGTTCCCTTCTCTCTGGAGTTATTCCATATTAAGCACAAATTTACAATTTTCCCTGACACGATTCAGACTCAGGAGCTTTAAGTTGTCAATCCACAGGCTTGCCAGCCAGTGTGGCAGATTTATTACACAGGAAAATTCTTTCTATTGTATTTCAACAAAATGCCTCAAACATCCACTCTCTGTGCTGTACTGGTGTATATTTTCCCCACACAAGACGGATGTGCCCAGGTGGGGCTTGTTTTGCTGTTGTTGTTTTGTTGCTTGTTGTGTTCTGTGTTGTTCTGCAGAGCATCGTGGGCATCACCTTCCATCCAGTCCTCTTTCCCCTCCCCTGCACCTTTCTGTTCTGGAGTCCCTTCCTGCTTTCCAGTCCGGAAGAAAGGTCTCAGCCCAATGTTCCCTCAAGTTGTTACAGCTGCACAGACCAACCATTGCTCTCAGCTGGAAATTTTTACATGGCACTCAAAGCTGCTGTGCTGGTTGACTCTGTGGTTACGAAGGCATACGGTGCATTGGCCTTCATCAACCATGGGATTGAGTTTAGGAGCCGAGAGGTAATGTTGCAGCTATATAGGCCCCTGGTCAGACCCCACTTGGAGTACTGTGCTCAGTTCTGGTCACCTCACTACAGGAAGGACGTGGAAACCATAGAAATAGTGCAGAGGAGATTTACAAGGATGTTGCCTGGATGGGCAGCATGCCTTGTGAGAATAGGTTGAGTGAACTCGGCCTTTTCTCCTTGGAGCAACAGAGGATGAGAGGTGACCTGATAGAGGTGTACAAGATGATGGGAGGCATTGATCGTGTGGATAGTCAGAGGCTTTTTCCCAGGGCTGAAATGGCTAGCACAAGAAAGCATAGTTTTAAGGTGCTTGGAAGTAGGTTCAGAGGAGTTGTCAGGGGTAAGTTTTTTATGAGAATGGTGAGTGCATGGAATGGGCTGCTGGCAGCAGTGATGGAGGTGGAAACGATAGGGTCTTTAAGAAACTCCTGAATGGGTACGTGGAGCTTGGAAAAATAGAGGGCTATGGGTAAGCCTAGGTAGTTCTGAGGTAAGGACATGTTCGGCACAGCTTTGTGGGCCGAAGGGCCTGTATTGTGCTGTAGGTTTTCTGTGTTTCCATGGCCTGAAAACTGCGTGGCACTTTATATTAACATTACATAAATGAAAACTCCTGCTGTGCAGCAACAAAGGCTATGTGCAAGGGGGCGTTTCAGTTACTGTGTGGCCATGCACCTACGCAGCTTAGAAGGAACAGTCGACTGTTTATTCATTTCCAAAGATGCTGCCTGACCAGCTGAGTTCCTCCAGAATTTTTATGTATTACTTCGAGTTTTCACCTCTTGGACTGAGATTACTAATTTACTGTCATTTAACATCAACTTGGTAGGAATTCTCTGTGGCACGTTAACCATTAACTGGTAGATTGAAGCTCCCCATTTATATTGCATCAGTCTTACAGTGGCAGCTTAAACCAAGAAGAAAATTGATACTGCTTTTTGTTAATTAATGCACTCTAGCATAAAATGATTTGATGATGAAGTAATCTGAAGGTTCCCCAGATATTAATTAGTGGAAAGACATGTTGTATTTCACTTAAAGCCAACCAATAAACTCCAGATTGTAACTGTTTCTCAGCCTTCAAGAACTGAAGGTGTAGCAAGGAACCCCTGGTCCCCTTCGTCTCAGAATTCTTTAAGGCAGGAGGTTCCCAACTTTCATTATGCCACGAACCAAGGGGTCAGTGGACCACAGGTTGGGAGCCACTGTTTTAAAGGGAGGAGGAGGAGAAATTTTCCAACAATGGTGCAGAACATAGAACAGTACAGTGCAAAAACAGGCCCTTCACCCCACGATGCTGTGTTTAACCATTGAAATTAATGACACCCATAGAAGCCGGAAGGCACACACCCAACGATTCAGGAACAGCTTCTTCCCCTCTGCCATCAGATTTCTGAATAGGCATTGAACTACCTCACCACTTTTTTCTCTTTTTGCACTTCTTATTTAATTTAACTTTAAAAAATATATATATGTACACTTCTTACTGTAATTTACAGTTTTATTATTATGTATTGCAATGTACTTCTATTGTCCGTTACACCGCTGGCATTT
The DNA here is from genome assembly GCF_030028105.1 of Mobula birostris. Taxonomy (NCBI): domain Eukaryota; kingdom Metazoa; phylum Chordata; class Chondrichthyes; order Myliobatiformes; family Myliobatidae; genus Mobula; species Mobula birostris. The sequence goes on from NC_092378.1 coordinate 149,913,248, forward strand.
AGGGCAGCAATGAAGGTTCTCCATCTCTGGTGGTGGTCAGGGCTTCCTTCATTATGTCAGTAGCTTCCTCTCCGTTTTCGCTAGCGTCAGTCATGCAAGTCCCGGGCGGAGACTCAGGAATACTGTCACACACAGATATAGAAGGATTCTTCACTGCTGTTTCCATAACAGTTTTGCTTTACCCGTTAGGGTTGTTAACCCTGAGCTGAACCCCAGAAGCCGGATGGCTCCTTGGCATGGGTGACCCTACCAAGAGCCAAAGCATAAAGCCCTGACCCAGGCAGCACAGCTCTCCAGGTCACTGAGGTCCGCAGGCCTCCAAACCATATAACCATATGACCATATAACAATTACAGCACGTAAACAGGCCATCTCAGCCCTTCTAGTCCATGCTGAACTCTTACTCTCACTTAGTCCCACTGACCTGCACTCAGCCCATAACCCTCCGTTCCTTTTCCTGTCCATACATCTATCCAATTTAACTTTAAGTAACACCATTGAACCTGCCTCAACCACTTCTGCTGGAGGCTCGTTCCACACAGCTACCACTCTCTGAGTAAAGAAGTTGCCCCTCATGTTACCCCTAAACTTTTGCCCCTTAATTCTCAACTCATGTCCTCTTGTTTGAACCTCCCCCACTGTCAATGGAAAAAGCCTATCCACGTCAACTCTATCTATCCCCCTCATAATTTTAAATACCTCTATCAAGTCCCCCCTCAACCTTCTACGTTCCAAAGAATAAAGACCCAACTTGTTCAACCTTTCCCTGTAACTTAGATGATGAAACCCAGGTAACATTCTAGTAAACCTTCTCTGTACTCTCTCTATTTTGTTGACATCTTTCCTATAATTTGGTGACCAAAACTGTACACAATACTCCAAATTTGGCCTCACCAATGCCTTGTACAATTTCAGCATTACATCCCAACTCCTATACTCAATGCTCTGATTTATAAAGGCCAGCAAACCAAAAGCTTTCTTCACCACCCTATCCACATGAGATTCCACCTTCAGGGAACTATGCACCATTATTCCTAGATCCCTCCGTTCTACTGCATTCTTCAATGCCCTACCATTTACCATGTATGTCCTATTTTGATTAGTCCTACAAACCACAAGGTGGTGGTCCTCCTGGAGGACTGCGATGTACTGCTGCCACATAACAACAAATTTCATGTCATATACCTGTGATATTAAACCTGGCTCTGATTTCGACCTCCTGCACATGGTTCATGTCCCTCCATTCTCTGCACCTGCGAATGAAAACATTAATATACGAGGAGCATTTGAGGATCCTGGGCTTGTACTCGCTGGAGTTTAGGAAAGTGAGAGGAGATCAAAATCAAAATAAAATTTGTCATCAAGCTACATTTGTATTACCATATACTACTCTGAGATTCATTTTCTTGCAGGCATTCACAGCAAAATAAAGAAACACGATAGACTCTGTGAAAAATTATACATAAACAAAGACTGACAAGCAACCAGTGTGTAAAAGAAGACAAATAGAGTAAATAAAAAAATATAAATACAACTGAGAGCATGAGCTGTAGAATCCTTGAAAGTGAGTTTATCGATTTTGGAATCAGGTCAGATTTAAAGTGAATGAAGTTATCCACACCGGTTCATTGAAACCTAACGAATATTGAAAGGCCTAGGTAGAGTGGACATGCAGAGGATGTTTCCGATAGTGGGAAGTCTTGGGCCAGAGGGCACAGTCTCAGAATACAATGATGTCCCCTTAGGAGAGATGAGGAGGAATTTCTTTAGCCAGAGAGTGGTGAATTTTTGGAATTCATTGCCACAGGTGGCTGTGGTGGCCTAGTGATTGGGTATTTTTAAAGTGGAGGTTGATGGGTTCTTGATTAGTCAGGGCATCAAAGGTTATGGGGAAAAGGCAGAAGAATGGGGTTGAGAGGGATAATAAATCAGTCATGATAGAATGGAGAGGAGACTCAATGGGCTGAATGGCCTAATTCTGCTCCTATGTCTGATGGCCTACGTATGTGCGTCTGGCCAAGAACCACTTAAGTTCCTCTGTTGCATCTGCCTCCAGTGTTCAGAGAAGTCCGAAGTAATCTTTAAAAGTATTGCAAACACGAGGAATTCTGCAGATGCTAGAAATTCAAGCAACACACATCAAAGTTGCTGGTGAACGCAGCAGGCCAGGCAGCACTTTAAAAGTATTGCAATGGTTTGTTCATGCAGTGCTTTACATGGAATGTTGTGTGTGCAAAGCCACTGTACTGTCTCGAACAATCCAATATCTTTAGGGAAGGAGACACAAATGTGACTTTCAGCTATCACCCAGCCTCACCCTGACTGAAAATAAAACATTATCCAGCTTCGGCATCCAGTCCATAAAACTGGAAGACCATAAGATATAGGAGCAGAATTAGGCCATTTGGCCCATTCGAGTCTGCTCTACCATTTCATCATGGCGGATCCATTTTCTCTCTCAGTCCCAGTCTCCTGCCTTCTCCCTGTATCCTTTCATACCCTGACTAATCAAGAATCTATCAACCTCTTAAGTATACCCAATAACTTGGCCTCGACAGCCGCCTGTGCAACGAATTCCACAGATTCACCACTCTCTAACTAAAGAACCTCTTCCCCATCTCTGTTCTAAAGGATGCCCTTCTATTCTGAGGCTGTGTCCTCTTGTCTTAGACTCTCCCACCATAGGAAACATCCTCTCCACATCCACTCTCTTGAAGCCTTTCAATATTCAATAGGTTTTGATGATGTCGCCCCTCATTCTTCTGAATTCCAGGGAGAAGAGGCCCAGAGCTATCGAGCACTCCTCATATGACTTCCCTTTCAATCCCAGAATTATTTTTGTGAACTTCCTATGAACCCTTTCCAATGTCAGCATATTCTTTCTTAGATAAGGGGCCCAAAACTGCCTCAACGTTACATCCTTGCTTTCATATTCTAGTCCTCTTGAAATGATTGCTAACATCGCATCTGCCTTCCTCACCACAGACTCAATCTGCAAATTAACTTTTAGGGGATCCTACACGAGGACTCCTAGTCCTTTTTAACCTCAGTTTTTTTGAATATTCTCTCCATTTAGAAAATAGACTACCCTATTATTTCTTCTACTAAAGTGCATGACCATACATTTCCCAACACTGTATTCTATCTGCCACTTTTTTGCCCATTCTCCTAATATATCTAAGTCCTCCTGTAGCCTCTCTACCTCCTCAACACTACCTGCCCCTCCACCTATCTTGGTATTGTCCGCAAACTGGGTCACAAAGCCATCAATTCCATCAAGTCATTGACGTATAATGTAAAAAGAAGCGGTCCCAGCACAGACTCCTGTGGAACACTACTAGTCACTGGCAGCCAACCAGAAAAGTTTCCCTTTATTCCCACTCTTTGCCTCCTGCTAATCAGCTAATGCTAGTATTTTACCAATTATACCATGGGCTCTGAACTTGTTAAGCAGCTTCATGTGTGGCACCTTGTCAAAGGCCTTCTGAAAATCCAAGTACACAACATCAATCGATTCTCCTTTGTTTGTCCTGCTTGTTATTTCTTCAAAGAATTCCGGTCCTGTAACTAAGTTGCCCTCTTAACTTTCCTCTGAGTCAGTCTTCTACACATACGTCAGTAAGTCAAAATCGAGCTTATTGTCATCTGCACAAGAACCTGTATGCATAAGTGCAATGAAAAACTTACTTGTAGCTGCGTCACAGGCACATAGCATCCGATAACTATACCTATGATTGTATGGCTAAGGACATATTTAAGTTTGCTGATGACACCACTGTTGTTGGCTGAATGAAAGGTGGTTATGAATCAGCATATAGGAGGGAGATTGAAAATCTGTCTGAGTGATGCTACAACAATCAATGTCAGCAAGACCAAGGAGCTGATTATCAACGACAGGAGGAAGAAGCTGGAGACCATGAGCCAGTCCTCATTAGGGGATTACAGGTGGAGAGGAAATTACTTTTTTAGATTATGAAGATGCACAGTCCTCTTTTATTGTCATTTAGTAATGCATGCATTAAGAAATGATATAATATTTCCTCCGGTGTGATATCACAAAACACAGGACAGACCAAGACTGAAAAAACTAACAAAACCACATAATTATAACATATAGTTACAACAGTGCAACAATACCATAACTTGATGAAGAACAGTCCATGAGCACAATACAAAGTTCAAAGTCTCTCAAGTGTCCCGCATCTCACGCAGACGGGAGAAGGAAGAAAAACTCTCCCTGCCATGCCCGACCATGGTCCAACTCTAAGTCGTCCGAAAAACTTCGAGCTCTGATCAGCTCTCCGACACCGAGTACCGAGCACCATCTCTATCCGAACGATTCGACCTCAATCTCGGTTGCCAACAGCAGGCAACGCCGGGGATTTTGGGGCCTTCTCTCAGAAGATTCTCGATCGCCCAGTAACAGCGACAGCGAACCTGCGTTTCAGAAATTTCTCCAGATGTTCCTCTGTGCTTCATGTCTGTCTCCATCAAATCAGAATTGTCCACTGCCCCTATTTAACGGATACGATATCATTTTCACCGGAGGGTTGCACGTGCACGGTGAGCTGCTATCTCCTCCTCCCACCTAATTTCCTAAATAAATCTTGCTATTATCATATCAGAGAATCTGTCCCGGACAGCACCTAAGTGCCATCACAAGGAAGGTGTGACAGTGCCTCCACTTTCTCTGAAATTTGCATCGATTCAATATGTCACCTAAAACTTTGACGAGCTTCTGCAGATGCACAGGGGAAAGTATCCTGCCTGGGTTGCATCATGGCCCAGTATGGAGACACCAAAGACCAGGAGCGTTGTGAGCATCACACACGAAATGCTGGAAGGACTCAGGAGGCCAGGCAGCATCTAAATTTTCAGTATCAGAAATGAACAAACGGTCAATGTTCCAGGCTTCATCATGCCTGAAACGTCCCAAAACATTGCCTGCTTCCAGAGTAAACCATTTCCAGAGATGCTGAGTTCCTCCAGCATTTTATGTGTGCGTTGTTCTGGATTTCCAGCATCTGTAGGTTCTCTTGCGTTTACGTTGCGTGTGCTATGTTGGGACTGGAATATGTGGCAATGCTTCCCAGCTAACCCCACCACAATGATTGAGTATGCTGGTTGTTAACACAAGTGACACATTTCACTGTATGCTTCAGCCTGTAGATGATAAGTAAATCTGAATGTGAAATACATCACAAATCCACTCTCCAGACCATCAACTACGTTAACGTCATTCACCTAGACTTCAAACTCCTCTGTATTCCTAGGTGTAGATATCAACTGTGCCTTATTTATTAACAAACCTTATGTGCTGTGGGTTGACAATTAACCACCAATTATCATTCAGACAGGTGAGCTTATGTTTTACCTTAAAGAACAAGGGTGTTTTTTAAACCTTATATACAGTGGATGTTTTGTTAGAATTTTGGTTGGTTGCAGCTAATAGAAGAAACAAATTAGTTGTTATTGCCTTTCTGTGCCTTGAATTCTCCCCTTCCCACTTGACAGACTCAAACACAATTACTTTCCTCAAGCAGAAAGACTGATCAACACCTCCACCTACCAACTCCACCAATACTTTATTATTTCCTGTCAGTCACCTAGCATCCCTTTATGGACATACAATCAATCTATATACATAACCTATCTTACCTATTTATATTTTTGTGTGTATTTTTATTATTTTTATTGTATTCTTTATCTTTTGTGGGATGTTTTTGTACTGCATCAGATCCGGAGTAACAATTATTTTGTTCTCCTTAGACTTGTGTATGGGAGATGATATTAAACAATCTTGATTTTTGACAGAAATGGGTCTCAGGGCAGGATAATTAGAGCTAATTTATTGCAAAGGGATGTGATTGTGTTGTCAGTCAGGAACAGAACGAAGCTCGATCGCTGCGAGTAATAGACCGGGAGTCTTGTTTTGCCGACAGTTTGCTATTCCGATAAGGTGAAGTCAAGTACTTGTATTAGTCATTAAATCTGCCAACATCTCCATTTTTTCTCGACTAGGCAATGGCTACATAAGCCGGCTGGTGGTGTAGTGACATCCGCTCTGGACTTTGAGGGAAGTGATCCCAGGTTCAAATCTGGCCTTTTCCTTGCACACTTTACATCCTTGCTGGGTTAAGTGTCGAGCTAGCGACTTATCCTCATGAAAAAACAGACAAGTGCTAAAGAAATGGCAAGATTGCCACCCGATGTTCCACAAGGCGCAAATCCAAACAAGGACAACGCTTGTATGGCTGAGATCCTGAAAAAAAAAGAGTCTGCTGGTTAGACTGACCGGTATGGTTCCAGGAGCCCTTGTAGCGATGACCGGCGCAGTGGACGTAGTGGTCAGATTAGCACTTTACCACGCCAGCAATCCCGATTAGGGTTCAATTCACACCGCTGTCTGTAAGGAGTTTGTACATTCTCCCCCTGACCGCGTGGGTTTCCTCTGGGCGTTTCAGTTTCCTCTGCATTCCAAAGATAAGTAAACGGTGGATATACTATGTTCAAAGATTCCAAGGTTCAGTTTATTGTCAAAGTATGTGTGTACAACACAACTCTGATATTTGTCTACTCCGTATAGAAATACAGATAGACCACAGGTGTTGATGAAAGAAAAGACATCAACTCCCCGGCCCCCTGGACCCTGGCACGATAAAGAAAAGTAACAAAGTTCACAGACCTCCAAATCTCCCCTCCCACACAGCAAAAAAAAACAACCACAACCGCAATCACCCACCCCCTACGTATAACAATCCCCGGCCCCCTCACTCGCAGAAAGGAACAGCGACAGCAACCCACCCCACACACAAAAATTAACAGATCACACACCCGCCAACCATCCACAAGGAAAAAAAACACAAAAACTAAAGGAACAAAAATGCAAAGTGCAATTGAATAATCACATGAATTTCAGAATATGGGAAATGTCTTTTTGTCTGCATAGGAGAAGAACAGCCACACAAACTTAATCCTTCAGTAAAGAGTTCAAGCCGACCCACGTCCCAATGCCGCCAACCAGGATCGGAATGCACGGACCCGTCTGTTGACCGTCTCCGAGGGGAGCTGCTGCTGACCCCATCCCCATTCACCCTGATGCTTCAATCTTCCTCGCTGCTTTGAGATGGAGTCGTTCGTGACCCCGCGTCCCGTCTCCGATCTTTTCCACGCGTCAGCCTGTGCCTGTTCTTCCCGGCCCCTGTCTGTGATCTCCGCGAGGCAGCTCTCTGGACATAGCACGGCACTGGATCCTTCGATGGAGTTCCAAACTGTACACCACAGGCTCCAACAGTTTCCATCACACAAAACAAGGTAAAAAAAAAAGTACAAGCAGGAGGTGTAGAAAAAGTGAAGTAATTGGATAGATTTGCTATCTGAAAGATGTTGCCTGAGCAATCACTGTTCACTGGCACCATCTTGACTGGAAGACAGGAAGATTTGTTGGCACAGGAAGCATGGTGACACTCCCAGGCTGACCCTGGCACATCCCTGCCATGAACACACCCAACAAATGCCCCCAGTAGAATGTTGGACAGTCTACGTCCCACGATATCTGGGCTGATCTTTACGCCAGTTCAAAGTAATCCCACCTGCCTGCACATGATCTTCATTCACCCTCCATTCCCTGCCTGTTCATGGGTCCCTCTGCGTGCCTCTGAAACATCCTCATATCTGCTTCCATCACCTCCCTGGCATCTACCACTCCGTGTAAATCTCCTTTGAACCCTCCCCCGCTCCGCTTAAACCTGTGTCCGCTGATATTTGACATTTCTACCTGGGTAAAATGACTGACAATCATGCCTCTCATAATTTTATCAGCTTCTATCCTAGGGTAGGGAATTGATTTATTCACTTACAGATACAACACAGTATCAGGCCCTTTGGTCCGTTGTGCTCGTGATGCCCGTTTCCACCCATGTGAGTAATCAGTCTACGTGGATCTGGAGGAAGCCCATGCGGTCACGGGGAGAACATAACAAACCCCTTACAGACAGCAGCGGAATTGAAACTGTAAGGCATTGCGCTAACTACTACATTGTCACACTTCCCCTTCATATGAACAGTACACGAGACAAGTTTTTCACCGTATCTTGGCACACTGACAATAATAAACCCCAATCCCAATTCCTGCTCGGAATCAGAATCCGGTTTATTATCACTAACATAGGAAACTTCTGTTTTGCTGCATCAGTACAGTGCAATACATAAATTATAGTAAGAGTATATACAATAATATATATACATATAGTGTATATGTGTGTATATATATGCTGTATATAAATATGTGTGTATCTACATGTATAGATATATATGTATAAAGCATAAAAGCATACAAATATATTTTCCCTCTCTCTCTCTCACTCTCTCTCTTTTTGTATTAGCTATATGCACTGCATAATGATCTGATCTGTATGAACAATATACAAGACAAGCTTTTTGTTGTCTCTCGGTACCAATAAATCAATATCAATGCCCTCTCTTTTAAATCCCATCTTATATCCAACATTTCTGACCAATCTTTCAGTCACTTGTCCTAAGTGTCTGTTTAAGTATATGTTACCAAGAGCTGTACTGTGTTAAAGGTGCTGTATACACTGTGTCTACTTTATTAGCTACACTTGCTCCTTAATGTAAATACCTAATCTGCCAATCATGTGGCAGCAACTCAATGCATAAAAACATGCAGATGTGCTCCAGAGGTTCAATTGTTGTTCAGACTAAACACCAGAGTGGGGAAGAAATGTGATTTAAGTGATTTTGACCATGGAATGATTGTTGGTGCCAGATGGGGTGGTTTGAGTATCTCAGAACCTGCTGATCTTCTGGGATTTTTACGCACAACAGTCTCTAGAGTTTACAGAGAACGGTGGAAGAAACAAAAACACCCAGCGAGCGGCAGTTCTGTGGGTGAAAATGCCTTGTTAATGAGAGAGATCAGAGGAGAATGGCCAGACTGGTTCAAGCTGACAGGAAGATGACAATAACTGAAATATATTCAGACTCCCAAACAGTAGCAAAGAAGTGCTCTACAAATTACAATGGGAGATAGAAAAGGCATGCCAAAAGGGCAATGTTACAATAGTCATTGGGGACTTCAATATGCAGGTAGTTTGGAAAAATCAAGTTTGTGCTGGATTCCAGGAGAGGAAATTTCCAGAGTGCCTACAATATTGCTTTTTAGAGCAGCTTGTGGTTGAGCCCACTAGGGGATCAGCTATTCTGGATTGGGTGTTGTGCAATGAACCAGAAATGATTAGAGAGCTTAAGGTAAAAGAATCTTTAGTGAAGAGTGATTGAATTCACTCTGAATTTTGAGAAGGAGAAGGTGAAACGAAAGTCAGATGTATCAGCATACTAGATTCTGGAGTGGTCCCAGAAGACTGGAAAATTGCAAGTGTCACTCCGCTCTTCAAGATGGAAAAAAGGCAGAAGAAAGGAAATAATAGGCCCGTTAGTCTGACTTCAGTGGTTGGGAAGATGTTGGAGTCAATTATTAAGAATGAGGTCTCAGGGTACTTGGAGGCACATGATAAAATAGGCCAAAGTCAGCATGGTTTCCTCAAGGGGAAATCTTGCCTGAGAAATCTGTTGGAATTCTTTGAAGAAATAACAAGAAGGGTCAACAAAGGAGAATCAGTTGGTGTTGTGTATTTGGATTTTTAGAAGGCCTTTGACAAAGTGCCACACATGAGGTTGCCTAACAAGCTACGAACCCATGATATTACAGAGAAGATTCCGGCGTGGATAAAGCAGTGGCTTACTGGCAGGGGGCAAAGAGAGGGAATAAAAGTTGGCTGCCAGTGACTAGTGATATTCCACAGGGGTCTGCGTTGGGACCGATTCTTTCTGTTATATGTTAATCATCCGGATGAAGGAATTGACCACTTTGTTGCGAAGTTTACAGACGACGCAAAGACAGGTGGAAAAGCAGATAGTTTTGAGGAAGTAAAGAGGCTACAAAAGGACTTAGACAGATTAGGAGAATGGGCAAAGAAATAGAGACATAATACAGTGTCAGGAAGTGTATGGTCATGCACTTTGGTAGAAGAATTGAAAGAGCTGGCTATTCTTCACTTCTCTAAGTGGAGAGAAAACACAAAATACTGAGGCACAAAGGAACATGGGAGTGCTTCTGAGGGATTCCCTAAAGGTTTATTTTGCAGTTTGAGTCTGTGGTGAGGAAGACAAATGCAATGTTAGCATTCATTTCAAGAGGACTAAAGTATAAAAACAAGGATGTAATTTTAAGACTTCATCAAGCTCTGATGAGGCCTCACTTGGAGTATTGTGAGCAGTTTTGGACCCCTTATCTTAGAAAGCATATGTTGAAACTGGAGAGGGTTCGAAGGAGGTTCATGAAAATGATTCCAGGATTGAATGGCTTCCCGTATGAAGAGTGTTTGACGCCTCTGGGCCTGTACTCTCTGGAACTCAGAAGAATGAGGGGTGAACTCATTGAAACCTATCAAATGATGGAAGGCTTTGATGCAGTAGATGTCAAGGGGATGGGAGAGTCTAAGACCAGAGGACACTGCCTCAGAATAGAGGGGCGTCCTTTTAGAAAAGAGGTGAGGAGGAAGTTCATTAGCCACAGAGTGGTGAATCTGTGGAATTCTTTGCCACAGGCAGCTGTGGAGACGAAGTCTGTATGTATATTTAAGGCAGAAGATTCTTGATTGCTCAGGGCATGAAGGGATACGGGGAGAAGACAGGGGATAGGGACTGAGAGGAAAATTGGATCAGGCATGGTGAAATGGTGAGCAGACTCGATGGTGAAAATAGCCTAATTCTGCTCCTATATCTCTGGTTTATAACCATGTGTTACAACAGCAGTGTGCAGAAGAGCATCTCAGCACACACCACCCATTAAACAGTCTACAGCAGCAGAAGACCACATCTAATAAGATGGCTACAGAGTGCAAGTAGGTTCACAAGGTTAATTCCTGGGATGGCGGGACTGTCATATGTCAAAAGATTGGAGCGACTTTGCTTGTATACTCTGGAATTTAGAAGGCTGAGAGGGGGTCTTATTGAAACATGTAAGATTATTAAGGGACTTGACACGCTGGAGGCAGGAAGCATGTTCCCGCTGATGGTTGAGTCCAGAACCAGAGGCCACAGTTTAAGAATTAGGGGTAAGCCATTTAGAACTGAGTTGAGGAAAAACTTTTTCACCCAGAGAGTAGTGGATATATGGAATGCTCTGCCCCAGAAGCCTGTGGAGGCCAAGTCTCTGGATGCTTTCAAAAAAGAGATGGATAGAGCTCTTAAAGATAGCAGAATCAAAGGATTATGGGGATAGGGCAGGAACTAGATACTGATAGTGGATGATCAGCCATGATCACAATGAATGGCGGTGGTGGCTCGAAGGGCCGAATGGCCTACTCCTGTACCTATTGTCTATTGTCTATTGGTCATTGTTACTGTAAAATGCTTTGTACTATCCTTGGAGGCAGTGGAAAAAAAAAACAGCACTAGCTTTTCCCCTCCCCATCAACAACCCTACCTGCAAAATTGGATTCAAACATTCCTTAAAGCATAATGCTCTGAAAGCAGTGATAAAAGTGGGTTTAATAAAGAACAGATAGCATACAAATCGAGTCTCTTCATTACCGGCTGATAAATGTAACTCTCTGGTAACTCTGAATTCTCTTTCTTGCTGTACGGTCTTCAAATAAGGTTTAAAAGTAATGAGGCTACTGAATAATTTAAGTCCTAGGGGACACTCAAATTACCTCATTAATAAAAAGTATATCCGAGAACTTGTGGCATTTTTCAAAGATGAAGTAAGCATTTAATGACCTAAGTAATGGGAAACTACCCACGGTTTTTTCGATTTTAAGTAAACCAAAAGTTTATCATTGAAATTATGAGGGAGAAGATTGATCGACTGCTGTTAGATCTTAACTTGACCATCCAGGCCATGCTCTCTTCTTGCTGCTGTCTTCAGGAAGGTAATACAGGAGCCTTGGGTCCCACATTACCAGGTTCAGGAACAGCTGTTACCCTACAACAAGGGTTCCCAACCTGGGGTCTACGCACCCCTCGGTTAACGTAGGGGTCGATGGCATAAAAAAAGGTTGGAAACCTCTGCCCTACAATCATCAGGATTCTGAACGAGTCTGCATAACTTCAGTCATCTCAACTATGAAATGATTCCTCAAACTAGACTCATTTTCAAGGACTCCACAACTTATGTTCTTTGTATTATTAATTTAATTTATTTATTTGTTTGTTTGCTTGTTTGTAGTTGCACAGTTTGTCTTCCTTTGCACATTGATTTGTTGTATTCATGGGTATTCATATATGGTTGAATCAGTCTTCATTTGTATGTAGTTTTTAATTGATTCTTTTGGTATTTCATTGTTCTACTTGGAATACCTGCAAGAAAATTAATCTCTGTGTCATATATAGTGACACATACGTATTTTGATAATCAATTTACTTTGAATTTTGAACCATGTTCACAAATCAACACAAGCAACAACAACAAAACAAGTTCAACTTTAATTGTCATTCAACCATATATGAATACCCATGAATACAACAAAACAAGACAGCATTACTTCAGAGCCAAGGTACAAAACACAGTACCAACAGTCATACACAGCACAAACCACATATGGCACAAAAAATATAGCAAGCACATATAAGATACCAGTAAAATACAGTCACACAAAAAATATACTCCAAGACCCTGAGTCCATGAATGTTGCAGCGGTCTGCAGTTGAACACAATACAACTTGTCTTCTGCCGGGCAAACACTGGGGGGCAGTACTGACTCCAGCTTGAACACCACACCACACATGGAGCACACCAACTCCAACATCTCTCTCCTGTGTGGCTGTCCAGGACTCTGTTCCTCCCTCCCACTCAACCACCCTCGCACACACACGGATAGAAAATTAATCTCAGATAATATGTAGAGGCATATCCACAGTTAGATAATAAATTTAGTTTGAACTTTGAACCTAATCATTCCGGCATATTCAATTCTACTGAAGCAAAAGTTACCCCCTGTTAATAGTCCAAGATATATTTCTCTCCTTGTAAGGAGTAGACACATTGCAACAACCTCTCAAAGGTGCAACTCCATCTCATATATCGCCCGAAGAAGGCTTACGGTGTGTTGGCCTTTATTAATCAGGGAATTGTCTTTAAGAGCCACAAGGTAATGCTATAGTTCTAAAAAATCTCCATTTAGAGCACTGTGTTCATTTCTGGTCACCACATTCTATGAAGGATGTGGAAGCTTTAGAGAGGAACAAAGGAGATTTGCCAGGATGCCGCCTGGATTAAGGGACATGTCTTATGAAGAAAGGTTGAGTGAGCTAGGGCTTTGCTCTGTGGTGTGATGGAGGATGAGAGGCGACTTGTTCGAAGTGTATAAGATAATAAGAGGCATACACAGAGTGGACAAATGTTCACTCTAATTTGTAATGACCAGTGTGTGCAAAAATCTGATTTTTCACCCAGTGACAATATGTATGCACTGAATAATTTCTTCGGTAAAAACAGTATAAATAAGCCAGTTCTAAACAATTCATTGCAAACTCCACATTGTCAACAGAAACTGGAAAAGGAAATGTGATCGTGAAATATACTAAACATGCCAATGAGGTGGAGGGTGACAATTCTTTGTGCACAGTTTAAATTCCATTATGCACTAGTAATAGAACATTGGAGTGAACAGCTAGCACCTTTTTCACAGGGTGGTAATAGCTAATATAAGGGGGCGTCATTTTAAAGAGATTGGAGAACAGTACAGTGGGGATGTTTGAAGTAGGTTATTTTAACACAGAGAGTGGTAGGTGTATGGATTGAGGTGCCAGTGATGGTGGTAGAGGCAGATAGATTAGAGAGGTGCATAGATGATAGAAAGCTAGAGTGCTATGTGGAAGGGAAGGGTTAGGTTGATCATGGAGTAGATGAAAAGGTTAGCACGATATCGTGGGCTGAAGGGCCTGTACTGTGCTGTAGTGTTCTATGCTCGATGCTTTAGGAACAGCTTCATCCCCTCTACCATCAGATTTCTGAATAGTCCATGAACCCATGAACACTACCTCACTATTCCACAATAAATTACAAAAATAAATAAATAAAAATAAAGGATTTACGAGGTAGTGGCCATGGGGTCATAGTTCATTCAGAAATCTGATGGCAGAGGGGTAGAAGTTGTTTCAGAATGGTTAGGTGTAGGCCTTCAGGCCCCTGTACCTCCTCCCTGATGGTAACAATGAAAAGAGGGTGTGCCCTGATGGTGAGGTTCCTTCGTGATGAACGCCACCTTCTTGAAATAACACCTCTCAAGGATGTCCTCGATGGTAGAGTGGGCTGTGTGTGTGAAGAAACTGGAAGAGTTTACACCCATCTGCCGCCTCTTTTGATCCTGTGTGTTGAAGTCTCCATACCAGGTGATGATGCCACCAGTCTCCCTCTGTCTGTGTTGGCAAAACCAACTCTCCTCGAACTCCAAGAGTAAAGTTACTGGTGTGTCTTCTTCATGATCGTATCAGTGTGCTGGGCCCACCATCAATCCTCTGAGATGCTGTCACCAGGAATTTGAATCTGCTGAGCCCTCAATGAGAACGAATGTGTGCTGTGTGTGTTGCTGTGGTGTATATTGGATTCTGGGTGCTTTTGAGATCCAAAGGTTCATCAGAAGTCAAGAATGAAGCATAAGGCTTATTGTGAGGCAATCTTATTAAGTGTTACAAGAATTAAGTGTAGCCCCCTGGTCACCCTCAGGGTCGCTCGGCTCGCTGTCGTCTAGGGAAACAGTTCTTGGCCCTGCCAAGCTGGGTAATTAGTTTGTGTGGATGCTGTGTGATGTACCCCACCCCGTCCAAATAACAGACAATACACCAGATACGATTAAATGATTTACAGTTTGTAGATATTACTGGAACTATATAATTAATAGAGAATAAAATATAAAAGGAAAATAAAAGGCGCCACACTTATCAAAGTTCAATCTCTTCGTGCACAAGACAGTTGGAGCTCAAGACCCTTCTTCTTCACCCTGCAATCCTTCGGACCACCCCGAGTGGCTGCCTGGGACCAACAACAGTGATCGACCAGACGCTCCACATGAGTCCATCTCCGTCTCCTCTCCTCGCCGAACGCCCTCCTCGGGGTCCGACCCCGTTAGCGGACTCACAGCACCTGGTCCATCCTCTGTCTTTCTCTCCCGCCTTCTGCCTCAAAGCCCCGCGCATACAGTATCCTTAAATACACCAAGAACATAACAACTATCCCAATTGGTTCATTCATCCTCATATCAATAGATAATACAAAACAAACCACTAGCGGGAAGGACTTTCTCAGCGTTTAACATAACAAAGAAGCCATTTTAATTAGCCTACACAGTAACATAAAAGACGAAACCCCCTTACATAAGAAATACAAAGGAAAAAGCATTTGTGGTCATCTTAGACTAGTGATAACAAATAATTTATAAAATAGCCAGATTCAAGTGGCATGACACCTTCTACTAAGAAGCTTCTATAAAAATACAGAAGCAATTTTATCATACTTACTGGAAAATTCACTGAAAACTTACATGTACACTCAGTGGCCACTTTCCTGGGCAGACCTGTACACCTGCTCTTTAACGTAAATATCTAACCAGCTAATCATATGGCAACAACTCAATGCATAAAAGCAAACAGACATGGTCAAGAGGTTCAGTTGTTGTTCAGAACAAACATCAGAAAGGGGAAGAAATGTGTCCTAAGTGACTTCGATCGTGAAATGATAGTTGGTACCAGATGGGGTGGACTGAGTATTTCAGAAACTGCTGATTTCCTGGTATTTTCTAGACTTTATGGAGAATGGTGTGAAAGGCAAAGAAAATCCAGTGAGCGACAGTTCTGTGGGTGAAATTGCCTCGTTATAGATGACTATATAAATATACAAAGAAGCATGGGATTCATTTTAATATTTCAAAATCAGAAACACAAAGTTCAAAATCCTCAAAGTTCAAAGTACAGTTATTATCAAAGTATGTATTAGATCACCCTGATATTCACCCTCTTGCAGGCAGCCACAAACCAAAAAAACACCATAGAACCCATTTAAAGAAAAAGCCCACACGACAAGACCATCAAACGAGCGAAAAAGAAGAATAAATCATGCAAAGTACAAAAGGCGAACAAATAATGGACAGAACATTAAACTTCACAACACAGAATTCCCAAAAGTAAGCCCGCAGTCATGAGCCACCAAGGCGAGTGAAGCCGGTCCAGGAGCCATTGGCCGCGGCCACAGCCAACAAGTCAACACTATGTCGATGGCTGCAGGCCACAGCCGCAGATCAAATTCTGCACCGAAGCACCTCAATCAAATCACACAAATAGAAAAGGGAGTACAGCACTAAGGACATTAAATATCAAAGCACACTTAAATGTGAGTGCACATTCTCGAGCTGCTGAGGTAATCGAACATGGGAACCAAGACTCCTGCACTTTCTGCCGGCAGCAGCGAGAAGGAGAGGGAGACCAGTCAAACACAGGCAAATAGCACTGAAAATTAAACTGCAATAAAAACATTAGGAAAATAACAATTCTACACCCTAATCCAACACGTGTGTTCTCCTGACTTTCTTTTCCTGAGTTCCACAACAAGTGACTTGCTCTTGCTGATGCTGAGTACGTGGTTGTTGCCATTCCACTCAACCAGCCGATCTATCTCACTGCTGTATGCCTCCTCATCGCTATCTGAGAGTTATACAGCAAGAAACAACTTTCAGCTCAGCAGTAGTGTTGTTGGCAGCCTCTGGCCTGCCATCCATAATATCCAGCTGGCACAGCAGGGCACCAGCTGCTAGATCATGACAGTAGTCGCACACAAAGGCTTGGCATTTGGGAATTGTACTCTGGAAGTTCAGCCAAAGAGGGCTTGAGAACTTTTCAGAAGGCAGCAAACTTTCAAGTTCAAGTTTATAGTTAGTCGACCATGCACATGTATCAGCCAAGCAAAACAGCGTTCCTCTGGGAGAATATATTTTGGGATTCTGGTTACTTTTTTTTACTGTTTCAGAACGACTTGATCAATGTGGACTCGGGCGCTTCAATGAAGAATGGCTCTGCGTGCAGCCCAGGGCTTGCCAGTGATGCAGTGCTGAGCCGAACTAAACTGAATACTACAGGACTCCCAGTTTGATGTTTGATATTCCATGTGTTGTTCACTCACTTCTTGCCCTTTGTGCAATTTGCTCTTTTCTCGTGCATTGGGTGTTTGATGTTTTCTTGAACAGGTTCCATGGTGTTTCTTTGTTTCATGGCTGCCCGCAGGAGGACAAACCTCAGAGCTGGATTCTGTGTACCTTAATAATAAATGTACTATGAATCTTTGAATATTAACGTATAATAAAAAAATCTGTAGATGTCCAAGTTGACATAAAGTGCATATAACCATATAACAATTACAGCACGGAAACAGGCCATCTCGGCCCTTCTAGTCCATGCCGAACTCTCACCTAGTCCCACCGACCTGCACTCAGCCCATAACCCTCCGTTCCTTTCCTGTCCAAATATCTATCCAATTTAACTTTAAATGACAACATCGAACCTGCCTCAACCACTTGTGCTGGAGGCTCATTCCACACAGCTACCACTCTCTGAATAAAGAAGTTCCCCCTCATGTTACCCCTAAACTTTTGCCCTTTAACTCTCAATTCATGTCCTCTTGTTTGAATCTCCCCCACTCTCAATGGAGAAAGCCTATCCACGTCAACTCTATCTATCCCCCTCATAATTTTAAATACCTCTATCAAGTCCCCCCTCAACCTTCTACATTCCAAAGAATAAAGACCCAACTTGTTCAACCTATCTCTGTAACTTAGGTGATGAAACCCAGGTAACATTCTAGTAACACACATCAAATTTGCTGGTGAACGCAGCAGGCCAGGCAGCATCTCTAGGAAGAGGTACAGTCGACGGTTCGGGCCGAGACCCTTCGTCAGGACTAACTGAAGGAAGAGTTAGTAAGAGATTTGAAAGTGGGAGGGGGAGGGATGGAGCCAAGGGTAAACATTCTAGTAAACCTTCTCTGTACTCTCTCTATTTTGTTGACATCTTTCCTATAATTCAGTGACCAGAACAGTACATAATACTCCAAATTTGGCCTTACCAATGCCTTGTACAATTTCAACATTACATCCCAACTCCTATAGTCAACGACATATAGTTAAATATACAGCAGTATAGTATTTCTGCTACTGTCACTCTCATCAATAATGTGTACTGGGTGGTCGTAGGCTGCTCAGAAGTCTCACACAGCCTGGGGGAAGAAGCTGTTACCCATAATATACATGCTGCCCACTCATATCTCAGCCATTCACCTAGTCTCTGCCAAACCATCTCCATTTTGAAGCGAATTCCTTCATTTAATGCTCCACACTAGTGCTTCAAACCCACCAGGAACACCTTGAGGTCTTCAGAATCAATGACTCCGATCACTGGTCTGAGAAAAAGTCAGAAGAACCACTGAAGAAGAAGATGAATTTACGATGCAGCCTGAAGGGAATAAAATGACTGATTCTCACTGTGGAGAAACCTTTACAATCACAGCTCAACTTTCACCGCACCGGGCCCAAAATGCCAAGTGGTATGGTGTGAGTGTGCTGTATGATTGAGGGGGCACCATGGTAACGTAGTGGTTAGGGTGACACTATTACAGCTTGGGGCATCAAAGTCTGGAGTTCAATTCCGCCGCCGTCCGTTCTTCCCGTGACTGCATGGTTTTTCCTTTTTTTTTGTAATTTATTTTTTATTGAAGTTCATCATCAAACAAACATTTCCATAAGATATATTTCAGATATTGTACATATATATCATATAGTCGTATTTGTCACAAATTTCCACATAATATTTATCTGAGGTATACACTTATAGAAAGGAGAGGAAAGAAAGACCAATGGAAAGAAGAAAACTATGTACAGAGTAGGGAGTGATTTTTTTTACAACTTATTCATTGGCTTGTGAGAATAAAATCAGGCCTATGAGGTGTTATGTAGTTAAACCATTTTTCCAGTATGAATAAAATTGTTCCAACTTATGATTAACAGATGCTGTTATCTTCTCCATTTTGTAAATGTCCATTGTAATTTCCATCCATGCATTTAAAGTTGGGCTCTCCTGTGATAACCATTTCCTGGTAAGAGTCTTTCTACCAGCCACCAGCAGTATATTCATTAAATATTTATCTCTTTTCAATCATTCTTGAGGTATATACCCAAAATATATGGTCTTACTTTCTAAGGGTATTTCACATTTAAAGATGTCTTGTAGGGCATTGTGTATCCCACTCCAATAGTCTTTGATAACAGGGCATTCCTAGAAAATATGATAATGGTTTGCATTTTTATTTCCACAATTTCTCCAGCAAACAGGGAGGTTACTATCATAATGGGATTTCTGAGAGGGTGTAATAAAATATCGTATCAAGTTTTTCCACCCGAACTCCCTCCATTTCTGTGAACTGGTACACTTCCATTGATACCTCCAGTCTTCCTCAGATATAATTATCCCTCCTTCCTTCTCCCAATTTGTTTTAAGGTATGAAGTCAAATGTGTTTTAAGATTTGACAAAACCTTATACACACTTGAAATGATTCTACTATCATTACCTGAATTATATGCTTTTCTAAATAGCTCTATCAAACACGTATTTGCCTTGGTTACATTTCTAACCGTCCTATTGACATACTGTCGCATCTGTAAATACCGGTAAAAGTCTTGTTTTTCTGATAAGTGTTTCTCTTTAAGCATTTCAAAACTGAACAGTGTTCCTTCTTTCATTATATTGCAAAGAACTGTTATTCCTTTAGCTGTCCAGTCCTTAAATCTAGCATCCAGTTTATTCGGCGTAAAATCCGAGTCATGTGCACACCATTTAAGAATTGCAATATTTCCCTCTAGTTTATATTCTTCGATAATAATTTTTCATATTTTAAGAGTCCATTTCACCCATGGGTTATCAACAGTATTTATGTACCTTTGTAGGTTGTTATCAGCCAAAATTGCCTGTATGGGGATGGGAAGTATCCCCTCCTCAATGTTTTTCCATTGAGCACCATATGATGGGTTGCACCAGCATATCACAGTCTGCATGGCTTTTTCATTGTGCTTCGGTCTCCTCTCACCGTCCAAAGACATACCGGTTAGTAGGTTAATTGGTCATTGTAAATTGTCCTGTGATTTGGCTAGATCCACAGATCTCCTCAAACTCCTAACAAAGTAGAGACACTGGTGTGCCAACTTGCACCAATGCACCAATGTGTCGCGCCCAGGACCGATCTCCTGACTATTGGACTGTGATCCATAGCAAAGAGAATCAATCCTGTCTTCTTTTCCTGGCATTTTCCCTTCCTTTCAGTCAGGAAAAACCTACATTTTTATTCCCCTCTATAGATGCTGCCTGAACTGCTGAACTCCTCCAACAGTTTATGTGTGTTACTCGGGATTTCCATTACCTGCAGAATCTCTGCAAAAGTTCAAAATTCACAGTAAATTTATTATCAATGTACCTAAATGTCACCATATACCATCCTGAGATTCACCTTGTTGTGGGTATTCCCAGTATCTACAAAGGAATGGAATAGAATTAATTAGAAACTGTACACAACAAGACAGACTAACAACGGCTGTGCAAACAACAAACAACAAACTGAGCAAATAAGAAAAGACAAAAGCAAAACAAAAACAATAATAATAAATAAATAAACAATAAATTTTTGAACCTGAGTTTTAGAGTCCTTACAGGTTGTGGAACCAGTTCAGTGATGGGGTGAGTGAAGTTGAGTGAAGTTAGCCACACTGGTTCAGGAGCCCGATGGTTGTAGGGTAATAACTGTTCCCGAATCTAATGGTGCGGGACCTGAGGATTCAGTACCTCTTTCCTGATGGCAGCAGGGAGGTACAGGAGCCCCTGGTGTTTGTAATCCCTTTCATTCCAAGATCACAATGAAATCAGAATAAAATCCAGGTAATGAGTTTTAAGAATGTTTTTACCCAGTGATTATGAGAAGGAAACTCACTCAAGGCCATCTGCTTGGGGTTTGGTCTCTGCCCTTTAAACAAGCAGATGTTTCGGAAAGCACCCGGAATATTAGTTTCAACTGGCAGAGTACACTGAACATTTGGCATTGTTGGACTGGGGCGTAGAATTGTTATGTTTCCTGTAGCTTTACTTTTCTAAGCTTGCCTGTGTTTTGTATAATCATTATTATATACATGCATAAGCATGGTCTTCTGCTGCTGGAGCCCCACTTCAGGGTTCAACATGTTCTGCATTCAGAGATGCTCTTCTGCACATCACAGTTGTAACGTGTGCTTATTTGAGTTACTGTCACCTTCCTGTCAGCTTGAACCAGCTTGGCCATTCTCCCTCTGACCTCTCTCATAAATTTTCACCCACAGAACTGCCACTCACTGATTTTTTTTGTTTATCACACTAGTCTCTGTAAACTCTAGAGACTATTGTGCATGAAAATTCCAGGAGATCAGCAGTTTGAGATACTCAAGCCAACAATCATTCTATGGTCAAAGTCACTTAGATCACATCTCTTTCCTATTTTGACGTTTGATGTGAACAACAACTGAACCTCTTGACCATGTCCGCATGTTTTGATGCATTGAATTGCTGCCACATGATTGGCTGATTAGATAATTGTATTGACAAGCATGTATATAGGTGTACCAAGTATACCTGGTACAGTTGCTCCTGTATTGTTCTAGAAACATCCTAGTTTCCCATAGTTGGTGTCACACCTCTTGAATCTAGCTATTTTATAGGTTAATTTCTATCATTGGAATTCTTGTTGTCTGTAGTCTGACCATGACTATTTTCCTTTGTCTTTTCTTTGTTCTTTCAACTCCTTTATCATATTTTCTTTCCCTACTCTTGTAACATTTAATAAAGTGATTGTAAGTTTTAAACCTCATTTTTGACTTCCAAAGAACCTTTGGGTTCTGTACTGTATAATATGGGACTATTTTGTGTTGTAGCGTCACGTCGCTGCATGCGCTATTAGGCACGTATTGAGCATGCACTATTAGGCACGTATTGATCTGTACGTGTGCGTTCAGTTCGGTTTCAGTCAGTAAAGAACCTGTTAACTTAGCTCCCGTCTCCAGCGTTTTTATTTATAGCTTTGGCTTAAAGACAAAGAATGCAGAAACTGTGGCAAACAGGACCACACTGGCAGAGTATGCAAGGCTAGTAACAGCAGAAAAAGAACAAAATATAGAGAAACAAGAAACCCCAGAAAGGAAAACACAACAATGCACACAAAATGAAAGAAAGCAATTCTGATGAAAACAACTCAGACAGAAGTGAATTGTCTTGTCTACAACTTCACAGCGTGAAAGAGACAGATGATCGAAGGGTAATAAGGATCACACCACAAGTGGCAGGCGTGAGACTGAAAATGGAGTTGGACACAGGCTCAGCTTTAACAGTGATCTCTGTACACGACTACAAACGACTGTCTTCTCACATACCTCTGAAATGAACTAAACTACTGCTAAAGACCTACACAGGACAGAAAGTGCGTCCCAAAGGCAAAATTAAAGTGACAGTGACCTACGGAGACAAAACACAGCAGCTGAACCTCTATGTACTGAAAAATGGAGGACACCGTTGCTGGGACGGGAATGGCTCAGGAAAATCCAGTTGGATTGGCGCACCACCAAGGCACTAGATGTGTCAACAAAGGAGGGCAGCTCGGCAGGGAAGATGTCCGCAGCTCTCGTCTCACCCATTGTCGACTATTACAACGACGAGGAGGAGCTAGACAGCGTCGACGATGAGGACAAACGCAGTATCTGTGACCGCGACTCAGATGAAGATACAGAGGATGCAAGGGAGACAGATATTGCCAATAAGCAGGATGATGAAGACTACCTGGAAGTAAAAGAGCAGAAGTTCCAGAAGAAATTGACATCTCTCAAAAGACAGTTACAGCAGTTACAGGAAGGCACTTTGCAGGAGTATCAGGAAAGGATGAAGAAACTAGGTCAACAATACAAGGAAAGAATATGAAATGCAGAGCTTTTTCTGCAATTGGAGGCAGAACAAGTGGAAAGGAATTATATCAAAGAGAAGAAAGCAGTAGTGAAGGAATTTGAAGATAAAAAGATTGAGTTAGAAGGAAAGAAAAAGATGATTGAGAATGAGAGGCTAACAATGGAACTCACGGGAGATTCTATGGAGGTAAAATCAATTACAACTAGGAAACTAAGGAGGAGACCTAATGACCCCGTTCCAATTACAGACAAAAGACGAAAATCTGCACTTGTGCAGTTAAATTACTTGTTAACCGATGAACAGATAATGGAAGATCTGCGAACTCTCAATAAGCTTAAATCTCCAAAAAGACCAGCATCTTCGTCTTCTCCTGAAAAATTTCCTTGGGAAAGATCCATGAAAATTGTTCATCCCTTAAAAGCTCTTGGACAAAATCAATTCCATTCAAACAGAACAGCTTTTGCACAAAGTAAATCTTGAACTAGTCATTTCCTCCATTGAGAATCATACACTTAATTCTTTGCAGGGAAGTTTCTTTTGCACATACATATTTTGAATCCTCAGTCAATGTGGCTTGTTTTTCACAAAGGAGTGGGGAAACAGCATCAAAACAGAGGCGAATTCTGGCAACAAACTGTAAGGTTTCTATTGTTGTATTTTCACACTTGGGCTGAATGTGCGTCTGAAGGAATCCTCCCTCTTGAGCCAGGTACGCAATCTCTTCTTCCACGGTGCACAACTGGGATTTTTCATACATAGAATCCTTCAAACAATTCAGAAACTGTGCATAGAGTTCAGTCTCATTTTCTTGACCAAGATTTGTTTTTTGAACTTCAGACAGATAGCACTGCAGGTAATCCTTAACATCAGCAAAACTGTACTTTAACAGCAGTTTAAGAACAATGGAATGAATAACAGGATTTCGATCAACTGCTTCATCAAACGGTGAAAGATTACTGGTAAAGTACAGATCTTGCTGTGAGTCATTGGATTGCCCTGACTTTTGAATAACTGGCAGAGACAGCAGATCACCAACCACTTCTTTTGTTGGTGGCAAGACATCTTTGAAGCAGACCATGGAAACCAAAGCTACAAAAAATGCATCGCACCTCTTGCAAAATACGACTAATTTTGCTACAGCTGCACAGTGGGCAGAGTCCCCACAGAGACTTGAGTTGTAAATGGGTCTTAGACCAAAAGGAAAAAAAAGGCTTGTTATAATTTGATATTATTACGTTACTTTTTTATAATTTGATATTATTAAGTTACTAAGTAAACAATTGGTAGGCATTTGTATGTTAAGGGTAAACATATTTGTTTAGCTTAGTGCCCCAGTAAAAAAAACAGCTGATACACTATTAAAACAAAAGGGAAGGAGTGTACTGTACAATATGGGACTACTTTATGTTGTAGGGACACGTCGCTGCATGCGCTATTAGGCTCATATTGAGCGTGCGCTATTAGGCGCGTATTGATCTGTACGTGTGTGCTCAGTTCGGTTTCAGTCAATAAAGAATCCTGTTAACTTAGCTCCCGTCTCCAGTGTTTTTATTTATAGCTTTGTTGTGTAACAGATTCCAGAAGTGTTAGGATCCAAGAGCATCTTTAAGTATAGAAGTCTGGAGAAGTGGCCCAGGGTTAATGGGCTGACGTTTCAGCTAAGAGTTCAGCAGTCTGTACACTGAAACTCTGTCTGGTGAAAGAATGCACTGCAAAATGGTGTCTGCTCTCCCCTACCCAGAGGGATTTGAACAGTGACACGATCATTAACTTATTGGACAAGTACATAAAACCATAAGATATCGGAGCAGAGTTAAGCCATTTGGCCCATTGAGTCTGCTGTGCCATTCCATCACTGATAGTTTATTATTTCTCTCACCCCATTCTCCTGCCTTCTCCCTGTAACCTTCGATGCTCTCACCAATCAAGAACATGAGCTTTAAATATATACAGTGACTTGGCCTCCACAGCCTTCTGTGGCAATGAATTCCACAAATTCAACACCATCTGGCTAAAGAAATTCCTTCTCATCTGTTCGAAAGGGATGGCCTTCTATTCTGAGGCTGTGCGCTCTGGTCATAGACTTCCCCTGTACAGCAGACACCCGCTTCATGCCTAATCTGTCCAGGCCTTGCAATATTCAATAGGTCTCAATGGGAATCCACCCTGTTTCTTCTGAACTCCAGTGAGTATAGGCCCAGAGCCATCAAACGCCATCCATACGTCAACTCTTTCATTTCCAGAATCGTGCTCGTGAAACTCCTCCAGGCCCTCTCTAATGCCAACACATCCTTTCTTCGATAAGGGGCCCAAAACTGCTCACAATACCTTATAGAACCTCAGCAAGCCTCATCCTTGCTTTTATATTCTAGTCATCTCGAAATGAATGCTAACATTGCATTTCCCTTCCTTAGCAATGATTCAACCTTAAGGGAATCTTGCACGAGGACTCAGAAGTTTCTTTGCACCTCTGATTTCTGAATTTTCTCTACGTTTGGGAAAGGATTGGAGTAATTGTCCAGAGAAGATGGGGTCAAATCCTACTGCAGTACCCATGGTATGCTGAGGGACAAGATCTACCAGCACGTGGAGAGACAGGTCAGATTTGGAACAGTCAGCATGGATTTGTGTATGGGAAGTCATAGAGTCTTAGAAAAGTACAGCAGAGAAATGTGCTCTCGGCCTATCTAGTTCATGCCAAACCCATTCTGCCTAGTCCCATCGACCTGCACCGGGACCATAGCCCTCCATACCCCTACCTATCCAAACTTCTCATAAACATTGAAATCAAGCTCGTATGCACCACTTGCACTGGCAGCTCGTTCCACCCTCTCGACCAGAAAAGTTGACTGTTTATTCATCTTCATGGATGCTGTCTGGCCTCCTGAACATATATGTAACTAGTGTGCCTGGGACTTCTGCAGAGTACTGTCAGCGTGGAGTTTGTAAATCTGGTGGGAGAAAAGGACGTAGGGAATTGCAGCAGTGAAGCGCCGTGGGAGGGGAGTGGGATGGGTGGCAGAGGAGTGCCAGGGACAGGGGCGGTGCGGGTGCAGACACCAGGGTGTCACTTGATACCAAGCAATTGGTTTATTGATCATTACAGAATGCTTCTCTGGTACTTCCCGTTCCCTCCCCTCTCCCTGCCCCCTTCCCACTCTGAGACTACAATGGAGACCCATATCAGAATCAGGTTTAGCTTCACTCACACTTATCATGAAATTTGTTTTTTTTTGTTGCAGCAGTACAATACAATACATTAAGTTACCACAGTACAGTGCAAATGTCTCAGATGCCCTAACTATATATATGTGCCTCAGACTTTAGCAGAGTACTGTGCTCTATATGTAACAAATATGTGACAGCACTGTATGTTGTGAAATTTCTTGCTTTGTGGCAACAATGCAGTGCAATATATATAAAAAATATAACATCAGTTACAATAAGAAACTTATAAAGCATCAATAAGTAGAGCAAGAAGAGAACAAAATATTAAGGTCCTCTGGACTTTCCCCTCCCCCTTTTCCTTCTCCCTGGGTCTCCTGTCCCATGATCCTCTCATATCCCTTTTGCCTATCACCTGTCCAGCTCTTGGCTCCATCCCTCCCCCTCCTGTCTTCTCCTATCATTTTGGATCTCCCCCTTCCCCTCCCACTTTCAAATCTCTTACCAGCTCTTCCTTCAGTTAGTCCTGAAGAAGGGTCTCGGCCCAAAACATCGACTGTACCTCTTCCTAGAGATGCTGCCTGGCCTGCTGCATTCACCAGCAACTTCTATCTGTGTTGATTAAGGTAGAGTTAATAGGTTCATGGACCGTCCAAAAAATCTGATGGTGGAGGGGAAGAAGCTGTTCCTAAAATGCCGAGTGTTTGTCTTCAGGCTCCTGTACCTCCGCTCCGATGGTAGCAATGAGAAGAAGACCTGTCTCTGGGTGTCTGAAGTTCTTAATGATGGATGCCACCATTAAGGTATTACTTTTTGAGGTGTCCTCGATGGTGGGGAGGCTACTGCCACGGTGGACCTGGCTGAGCGTAAACCCTCTACAACTTCCTCCAGTCCTGCGCAGTGGCCCCTCCGTACCAGATGGTGAAGCAGCTATTTACAATATTCTCCATGGTACATCTGTAGAAATTTGCAAGAGACTTTGGTGCCAGACCAAATCTCAAGCTCCAAATGAAATGTATAAAAGTCCTGCAGGGTAATGACTGCTTCTCGTGAAATATATTACTTTACACACAGAATATTTCTATATCCTTCCACTAAGTTACAGAGACACCATGACACCATTTAACTAGCACAATGAACCAAGTGCCATTTGTAAATCTTATTTACTGCACATACTTCTTTCTGTCTTCATTACAGACTGAAATCACAGGCTCATCTACCAATTCTCTCCCAATTAATAAGGCAGTGAATCAGCTTGGAACAACACCATCAGTGTGTGGCGATGACTTCAAGGACATCAAAGATCAGCTTGCAACTTGTTCTAAGGCGGCATAAAGAACTGTCTGAAATGCAGAGCCCAGGGGTAGAGAGACACTTTCCTTGCCTCACATCTCTGTGCATCGAGACGAAGAATGCAAATCTGTGAGTCCACTAAAGGCTGGAGGCCAGAGGGAGCTGGTCCTGGGCTTGAGGGAGTGTGTGTGTGTGTGTGTGTGTGTGTGTGTGTGTGTGTGTGTGTGTGTGTGTGTGTGTGTGTGTGTGTGTGTGTGTGCGTGCGCGCGCGCGCGTGCATGGGTGGGTGGGTAGGAGGGAGGAATGGGGTCTCATTTTGATCTTGGTTTATTGCAGTTGTTCTAAGTTCAAAGCAACTCCATTATTAAATTACATATATGTCACCACATATAACCCTGAAATTCATTTTCTTGAGGGCATTCACAGTGGAACAAAGCAATACAGTAGAATCAATGAAAAGCCACACACAAAGACAGGCAAATAACCAATATGCAAAAGATAACAAATTGTGCAAGTACAAGAATTTTAAAAAAACAAAATAATATTAATAATAATAAGTAAGTAATAAATACCGAGAACAAGAGTATTTTTCACAGTGCTCAACAAAAGTATATTCCAGTCAAAAAATAAGGACAGTAAGTGTGGGGAGAGCCAGCCTTGGATAACTAAGGAAATAAAAAATAGTATCAAATTAAAAGCTCATGTGTACAAAGTCGCAAAGAGTAGTGGGAGACTGGAGGATTGGGAAAACTTTAAAAAGCAACAAAGAACAACTAAACAAGAAATAAGGAAAGGGATGACAGAGTATGAAAGTAAATTAGCACAAAATATAAAAAACAGATAGCAAAAGTTTTTATAAATATATAAAGTGAAAGATGGTGGCTAAAGTCAACGTAGGTCCCTTGGAAGACGCGAAGGCGAAATTGATATTGGGTGATAAGGAAATGGCTGAGGCTTTGAACGACTATTTTGTGTCGGTCCCAAACTGTCACTGGATACATTCATTGCTTTCCCCTGTTACTTATCTCAACTGGTTGTTGAATATTGTCGACCAAGGCTTGTAAGTGTCTCATGAATAAATCATACAGACATTGGAATCCACCTCCCTGGCCTCTGAGGAATTCAATGTGGCTTCTTTTGTGGTTAATCACGTGTTTCCTTAATGAAGACCGTGCATGTCAGAATGAAATCCCTGTTGGATTGTTGGCATCTGCTCCATTGCCCTCATTCCTCTGAATCTTTCACCATCTCACCCTTCAGGGGAAGTTGAGGGGATTCCAGACTAAGAGCTCCGAGGTGACCTACAATGTCCTGTTTGTCCCCCCGGATCGGATTCAAAGTTCAAAATAAATGTACAGATCGATCGATAAGTTGGTTAGATGATAGATCAATAGATAGATAGTTAGATCGATAGATACCGTAAATAGATAGATAGATAATGCTGAAAACATGACTTGTAGAGTCCTTGAAAGTTAGTCCATAGGCTGAGGAATCAGTTCAATGCTGAGATGAGTAAAGTTATCCATGATGGTTCAGGAGCCTGTTGGTTGAAAGGTAATAATTAATATGGCATTAGTAAAGTTCAACATTCAATGTCCAAAGTAAATTTATTATCGAAGTACATATATGTCACCATATACAACCCTGAGGTTTGTCTGCTTGTGGGTGGGGAGTGTTCTACTCATGATGGACTGAGCAGTATCTAATAGTTCATGTAGAATTTTCAGTTCAAGTGTACTAGTGTTTCTGTACCAGGCTGTGAAGCAGCCAGTCAATATACTCTCGTCTCCAAGGAAATCTATAACGAAATTCCACATACACAGAGATTAAGTAGAAATCTCTGACCTTGGTGACTGGGGCTGTCAGTTAGTTCATGACCATTGCTCTGCTCAAGATGTCAATCATTATCCCCCATCTAGATCCAGAATACATTGCATGCAAAAACAAGGATTTTTTTCTGTAGCACACACTAACCTCTCCAGTCTACAATGTGGGCACGCTGCTCAAGAATACTAATAACATCCAAAAAGAACACTAAAGAACATAGCACAGACAGGAATCATTCCTGAATGACACACCGGTGAGGAGATGGTCTTGCACTGTGCCCGTGTAACACACCAGTGAGGAAAATCATCCCGCACCGTGCCCCTGTGACACACTGGTGAGGAGACAGTCTCACGCCGTTCCCGTGTAACACACCCGTGATGAGACGGTCTCACACTGTTCCCGTGTGACATACCTGTGAGGAGACGGTCTCACGCCATTCCCGTGTGACACAACCGTGAGGAGACAGTCTCACACCGTTCCTCCATTCCTGTATGACACGCACCAATGAGGAGACGGTCCCGCGCCTTTTTTGGGTTACATAGCAGCGGGAAGACACATCATAACGGAGCCTCCATGGCTCCTGATCACAAGAAGGTGCGGATGGTTGTAGACACAGTCAGTTCCATCGTAGGCTCAAGCCTCCCCATCACCAAGGTCTGGTCATTCAACAACTCTCACAAAATGCTCGATGAACTCAGGTCGGTAGGCAGCTTTGGAGGAAAATGCACAGTTGACATCACATGCTGAGTCCCTTCATCATGAATTGATCACGGCTCTGTAAATGCTGCCTGGCCTGCTGATTTCATGTGTGTTGCTCATCTGCAAGATCTCTTGTAGATCCATCATTAAAGGCCCTCACCATCTCTTTCTGTATTCGTTAGGTAGGAGGTACAGGAGTCTGAAACCCACACTCAGTGTTTTAAGAACAGCTACTTCCCCTCCAACTTGAGACTTCCGAATTGTCCATGACCTCACAATACATCGTATTTATCTATTTTTGTGACTTTCAGTAACTTTTATGTCTTGTACTGTATTGTATTTCTGCTGCAAGGCAATAAATTTCAAACATACATTCAGAGGCCACATTATTAGATGCTGTAATGGAACCTGGTGTGGTCTCCTGCTGCTGTCACCCATCTATTTCAAGGTTCAACACATTGTGCGTTCAGAGATGCTCTTCTGCACACCACTGTTGTAACGTGTGGTTATTTGACTTACTGTCACCTTCCTGTCATCTTGAACCAGTTTGGCCATTCTCCTCTGACCTCTCTCATTAACAAGGTGCTATCTCCCACAGAATTGCTGCTCACTGGAAGTTTTTTTTTGTTTCTCACACCGTTCTCTGTAAACTCTAGACACTGTTGTGTGTGAAAATCCCAGAATTTCTTCCCTATTCTGATGTTTGGTCTGAACAGAACCTCTAGACCAAGTCTGCATGCCTTTATACACTAATTTGCTGCCACATGATTGACTGATTAGATATTTGCATTAACTAGCAGGTGTACAGGTGTACCTAATAAAGTGGCCACTGAGTGTATGCCAGTGATAATAAACCTGATTGTGATGGTTTAATCTGCTGTTCAAAGTTGAATGCAGACCTTACTGAATGCTAGAACTAAAGGTGAAACATTGAGCTGCTGTGGGAATCGGCTGTGATGCAATGGATATTGCTCTTGTCCCTGGGAAAGAACGCTATGGGATCAGATCCCATTCCAGATATTGATGCTTGAAATGGTAAACTGATATTCCCACTGAGATGCTGCTTGTCAAATGTTGCCTTCTGGGTCCCACACTACATTGAGTGTCTATCCGTGTTCTTGGTTGGTGCTGCACAGTCCTTGGCTTGTGTGCAGACGGGCAGATGAGATTTCTGATTAGTCTTGGCCTGTCTGCTGTGTTTCCCCCTGCGCATTTCGACAATACTGCATTAGCTGCCAGGTGCTTCGGAATAACTTGAAAAGAGCTGCATGGCAGCTAGTCTTTTGCTTAAAACTCCTGCTCTACTTCGTCAGGAGGCTGAGGAAATTCAGCATGGCCTGTCGACCCACCCTGGTTCCTATCGATGCACTATTGAAAGTTTCCTTGCCTGGTACAGCAACTGCACTGCTGGTGACCGCAAGAAACTACAGAGTTGTACTGAGTTGTGTCCACATCACAGAAGCCAGCCTTCCCTCCAAGGATTCTGTCCACACTTCTTATTTCTGTCTATGCTTGAGGTAGGAAACATGTTTCCGATGTTGGGAGAGTCCAGAACTAGAGGCCACAGTTTAAGAATAAGGAGTAGACAATTTAGAATGGAGTTGAGGAAAAACTTCTTCACACAGAGGGTTGTGGTTATGTGGAATGCTCTGCTTCAGAAGGCAGTGGAGGCCAATTCTCTGGATTCTTTCAAGAAAAAGTTAGATAGAGCTCTTAAAGATAGTGGAGTGAAGGGATATGGGGAGAAGGCAGGAAAAGGGTACTGATTGTGGATGATCAGCCAGGATCACAGTGAATGGTGGTGCTGGCTCGAAGGGCTGCACCTATTGTCTAATTCTGTTGTCTATTGCTTCTCACTGCCATGATAAAGGGGCTTACATAGAATCTACAGCACATTACAACAATTGTTCATCCCAGTTTGGCAAAAGAATAAATCAAGGAAGGTAGTGCACCCGTGGCTGACAAGAGAAATTAGGGATAGTATCAATTCCAAAGAAGAAGCATACAAATTAGCCAGAGAAAGTGGCTCACCTGAGGACTGGGAGAAATTCAGATTTCAGCAGAGGAGGACAAAGGGGTTAATTAGGAAGGGGAAAAAAGATTATGAGAGAAAACTGGCAGGGAACATAAAAACTGACTGTAAAAGCTTTTATAGATATGTAAAAAGGAAAAGACTGGCAAAGACAAATGTAGGTCCCCTACAGACAGAAACAGGTGAATTGATTATGGGAAGCAAGGACATGGCAGACCAATTGAATAATTACTTTGGTTCTGTCTTCACTAAGGAGGACATAAATAATCTTCCAGAAATAGTAGGGGACAGAGGGTCCAGTGAGATGGAGGAACTGAGCGAAATACATGTTAGTAGGGAAGTGGTGTTAGGTAAATTGAAGGGATTGAAGGCAGATAAATCCCAAGGGCCAGATGGTCTGCATCCTAGAGTGCTTAAGGAAGTAGCCCAAGAAATAATGGATGCATTAGTGATAATTTTTCAAAACTCGTTAGATTCTGGACTAGTTCCTGAGGATTGGAGGGTGGCTAATGTAACTCCACTTTTTAAAAAAGGAGGGAG
The DNA here is from genome assembly GCF_030028105.1 of Mobula birostris. Classification (NCBI taxonomy): domain Eukaryota; kingdom Metazoa; phylum Chordata; class Chondrichthyes; order Myliobatiformes; family Myliobatidae; genus Mobula; species Mobula birostris. Next base: position 149,945,839 of record NC_092378.1, read on the forward strand.
AGAGAAACCAGGGAATTATAGACCGGTTAGCCTAACGTCGGTGGTGGGGAAACTGCTGGAGTCAGTTATCAAAGATGTGATAACAGCACATTTGGAAAGCGGTGAAATCATCGGACAAAGTCAGCATGGATTTGTGAAAGGAAAATCATGTCTGACAAATCTCATAGAATTTTTTGAGGATGTAACTGGTAGAGTGGATAGGGGAGAACCAGTGGATGTGGTATATTTGGATTTTCAAAAGGCTTTTGACAAGGTCCCACACGGGAGATTAGTGTGCAAACTTAAAGCACACGGTATTGGGGGTAAGGTATTGGTGTGGATGGAGAATTGGTTAGCAGACAGGAAGCAAAGAGTGGGAATAAACGGGACCTTTTCAGAATGGCAGGCAGTGACTAGTGGGGTACCGCAAGGCTCAGTGCTGGGACCCCAGTTGTTTACAACATATATTAATGACTTGGATGAGGGAATTAAATGCAGCATCTCCAAGATTGCGGATGACAGGAAGCTGGGTGGCAGTGTTAGCTGTGAGGAGGATGCTAAGAGGGTGCAGGGTGACTTGGATAGGTTGGGTGAGTGGGCAAATTCATGGCAGATGCAATTTAATGTGGATAAATGTGAAGTTATCCACTTTGGTGGCAAAAATAAGAAAACAGATTATTATCTGAATGGTGGCCAATTAGGGAAAGGGGAGGTGCAACGAGACCTGGGTGTCATTATACACCAGTCATTGAAAGTGGGCATGCAGATACAGCAGGCGGTGAAAAAGGCGAATGGTATGCTGGCATTTATAGCGAGAGGATTCGAGTACAGGAGCAGGGAGGTGCTACTGCAGTTATACAAGGCCTTGGTGAGACCACACCTGGAGTATTGTGTGCAGTTTTGGTCCCCTAACCTGAGGAAAGACATTCTTGCCATAGAGGGAGTACAAAGAAGGTTCACCAGATTGATTCCTGGGATGGCAGGACTTTCATATGAAGAAAGACTGGATGAACTGGGCTTGTACTCGTTGGAATTTAGAAGATTGAGGGGGGATCTGATTGAAACGTATAAAATCCTAAAGGGATTGGACAGGCTAGATGCAGGAAGATTGTTCCCGATGTTGGGGAAGTCCAGAACGAGGGGTCACAGTTTGAGGATAGAGGGGAAGCCTTTTAGGACCGAGATTAGGAAAAACTTCTTCACACAGAGAGTGGTGAATCTGTGGAATTCTCTGCCACAGGAAACAGTTGAGGCCAGTTCACTGGCTATATTTAAGAGGGAGTTAGACATGGCCCTTGTGGCTACGGGGATCAGGGGGTATGGAGGGAAGGCTGGGGTGGGGTTCTGAGTTGGATGATCACACATGATCATAATAAATGGCGGTGCAGGCTCGAAGGGCCGAATGGCCTACTCCTGCACCTATTTTCTATGTTTCTATGTTACAGGCCCTTCGGCCCACAATGTTGTGCCGACCATGTAACCTGCTCTAGAAACTGCCTAGAATTTCCCTACCACATTGATCTCTATTCTTCTAAACTCCATCTACCTATCTAAGAGTCTCTTAAAAGATCCTATTGTTTCCACTTCTACCACCATGGCTGGTATCCACCCCATCCACCCCAGACATTCTCGCTTCTCCCCTCTCCTACCGGGCAGAAGATAAAAAAGCCTGAAATCACGTCCCACCAGGCTCAAGGACAGCTCGATAGGGGACGTCACAATAAAGTAGTGGTTCATGCAGTGCTTTACAGAACCAGCTGTACGTTCAGTGTACAATTCCAGCCACTGTCTGTAAGGAGTTTGTATGTTTTCCCCATGGTTAATACTACGTTTTACAGAACCAGCGACCCAGGTTCAACTCCTGCCACTGTTTGTACATTCTGTTCGTGACCACAGAGCTTGCCTCCCACAGTCCAAAGACGTACCAGCTGATAGGTTAATTGGTCATTGTCAATTATTGCGTGTTTAGACTAGGGTTAAATCAGTGGTTGCTGGGTGGCATGGCTCGAAGAGCTGGGAGAGCCTGTTCCACACTGTGTCTCAATAAATAACCAACAACCCTTGCCGATTTGATTTGATGCAAATGACATATTTCACTGTATGTCTGATGTAAACGTGATGAATAAAGCTAATCTTTAATCTTTATCTTTAGCTTATAGCCCGCTGTTATAAGATTGGCTCCCTAGCACAATAAGGTGGATTTTTGACCTCATAATGTACCTGACTGTGTGATTGTGGCCTTGCACTTTGTTGTCTGCCTGCACTGCACTTTCTCTCTAACTGTTACACTCTATTCTGCATTCTGTTATTGTCTTACTCTTGTACTACCTCAATGCACTATGGGATGATTTGATCTGTATGAACAGTATGTGACAAGTTTTCACTCTGCCTCAGTACATGGGGAGAAGGCAGCAGAAGGGGGTTGAGAAGGAAAAGAAATGAGCCCAGATGGAATGGTGGAGTAGACTTGATGGGCTGAATGGACTAATTCTGCTCCTATGTATTATGGTCTTGATAGTAAACCAGTTCCAATCCTGATTCCAGTGGCCCCAGTGATAATGTAGGCAGGAGATGCATAAAGGGCCCACAGTGTAAGCAATATGAGGAAAATTGGCCCAGTAATTGTAGGTGCTTTGAAAAACCATGGCCAGAGCAGCAGCGATATTGTGGAAATGGTGGGCCAAAGGGGTAGACCATCTGGCCTTCTAACCTGAGGAAAGAGCTGCAGGGGCCTTTGGTCCCACACCACCAGGTTCAGGAACAATTACTACCCTACAATCATCAGGCTCTCAATAACTTCACTCACCTCAACACTGAATGGATTTGACAGCCTATGGGCTCACTTTCAAGAACTCCACAACTCACGTTCTCGATATTATTTATTTATTATTATTGTTTATTTGCTTTTGTTTGTATCTGCATGGTGTGTCTTCTTTTGCACATTGCATGTCCTTCTTTCTGTGCAGTTTTTCATTGATTCTGTTGATTTTTTGTTCGACCGTGAACACCCGCAAGAAAGTGAATCTCTGGATAATATGTGGTGACGTATACATACCTGGAACTTTGAACTTTGAATATAACTGTAGCTAATTGCCATTCACAATATCATGCCCCGCTCTCTCCTCACAGTCCCCGATGCTTCTAACTTCTAGGTGCTTATCTATCACCTTCTCAATATGTTCAGTATCTTGGCCTCTACAACTCCCCATGGTAGAGAGGGTCAAGTTTACCAAGCATCAGATGTTCTCCTTTTCAGGAGGATTCTTCCAGGCTCCTTCCTGAAGACCTCATCATCTCACCAGCCAAGTCCGCTCATGTGACATGCTAACGAGATCCAGCCAAGAACATGGGGGCAGTGGAGGGGCTACGGGACCAAAACCACATCCAGCTGTGGTACAGAAGACCTCAGCTTCAGAACCAATAACAGGCACTTCTGAATCAACATCCTGCCACCCAATTGCACCCATGTGACCAATTAACCATCTAACCCACATGTCTTTGAAACGTGGGAGGAAACTGGAGCACCTGGAGGACCCACATGGTCACAGGGAGAACGTACAAACTCCTCACAGCCAGCAGGGGAATTGAACCCAGGTCGCCGGCACTGTAAAGCGTTATGTTATGTTACCTGCCACCCTGTTGCAATTGCATCTATGGGCTGGGTCCAGGACAGGTCGTCTGCTATGTTAATTTCCAGGAAGTTAAAGCTACTGACCATCTACACAGTCAGGCCACACCTGTGGGTAGAGAAACAGAGTTAATGTCTGTAGAAGAAATTACTCTGGTTTACCGTAAAATAATTTCATTGCCAATCATTGTGAGAGACTTTACTCTGATAGGGAACAGAAATAAAGAGACAGATCTCGGTATATGGTTAACCCTTTATTACGTGATCTTACCACTCCAGCAATGTCGGGTTACATCTTAGGTTTATACAGTAAATTCTGGGCACTAGCCAACAGCTAAACATACTTGGTCAGTGATTTTCAAAGCACCTGTTAGGTATCAGCAAGTTTGCTCACGTTCCTGCGCGATACACAAAACCAGAGATACGTGTCTACAGTTTGCTGCTTGCTAGACAATCTTGGAAAAAGATTAATAAAACCTCATTGCTGGCATGATCTACTGCTAGTTATTGTTAGCCCTCACAAGCAAGGCAGTGTCTGCCTCTTATTCCATCATTCTCATGACCAAAGCCTTGAGTAATATCTAGCTGGTCAAGCTTGACAACATTTAATTCAAAATAAATCTTAACTTTATAATTTTCTTCCACAGTGTCTCAGGTCCTAGGTTAATTTAAGCCAAATTGTTGACCACAAGGCTGCTTCCTCCTGGGCATTGTTCCCCACCCACCCCAGACCTCCATCATGTCTCATCTCTGCAGTTTAGAGGGCTGGGAAGGGGCATCCCCAGAGCCAGTGTGGAGGAGCAGATGGACCTTGGGGTCCACATCCATAGATCCCTCAAAGTTGCCGTGCAAGCTGATAGGGTGGTTCAGAAGGCATACTAGTTGGCCTTCACTAGTCAATGGATTGAATTCAGGAGCCGTGTGGTAATGCTGCAACTCTATAAAACTCTAGTTGGATCACACATGGAATATTGTATTCAGTTCTGGTCGACTCTTCTGGAAAAGATGTGGAAGCTTCCTAGAGGGTGCAGAAGAGATTTACCAGCATGTTGCCTGCATTAGAAAATGTATCTTGTGAGTGCAGGTCGAGCAAGCTAAGGCCTTTCTCTCTGGAACAGAGGAGGATGAGAGGTGACCTGATAGAAATATATAAAATGATAAGATGCACAGATTGAGTAGACAGCCAGTAACTTTTTGTCCCAGGGCAGATATGAGAGGGTCATCGTTTTAAGGTGATGGGAGGAAAGTATAGTGGGGGCGGGGGGGATGTCAGAAGTGTAGATGTGTGAAACACTCTGCCAGGGATACTGGTAGAGGTATGTACAACAGGAACATTTAAAAGGCTCTTAGATAGGCACACGGATGAAAGAAATATGGAGGGCAATGTGGAAGGTGTTACATACGCACAGAACAAGAATAATGATGGAGCAGTATGATTAAATGTGTTTCCTGAATCACGTTAGTAACAGCACACGCCAGGCAACTTATAGTGCGGGAGTGTCAAACTGTGCCCACGGAGACAAAAGACATACACACTCAAAAGCCTGTGCCAGAAGAGAGTGCACGTAAGAGCGCAATCGATCCATCACGGTTCAGAAGGAAAGGGTTAGATTGCTCTTGGAGTAGGTTAAAAGGTTGGCACATCACTGCCACCCAAGTCACTGAAGAATCTGTACTGTGGTGTTCAGTGTTAGTGTTCCATCTTTGCGTTCACAACCTCTCCCATCAGTCTCCACTGCACTGTGAGAAAGGTGGAGATTTAGATGCAGGGTCAATTCCCCGATGCCCCGAGTGACTAACTGGTGCCTTAGGAGCTGAGATGCTAATGCAGTATTAAGCTATTGGCTTCCTCCCCAGGCTCATTCGACACAGACACCGGCAGAAGCACGCTGCTCTGTTGGCTTCACCCAAGTACCAGCTGTCCGGGCATTTTAGCTTTAATTACCTACCAGCAAAATTACTGTCAACACAACATTAGTCAACACAGAGGTCTGATGGTAAAGTGCACAGGGTGATTTCACCCAGTCAGCTGAGAACATAAAAGCAAGGATGTAATGCTGAGGCTTTATAAGGCATTGGTCAGGCCATACTTGGAGTATTGTGAGCAGTTTTGGGCTCCTTATCTAAGAAAAGACGTGATGGTATTGGAGAAAGTCCAGAGGCGGTTCACAAGAATGATTCTGGTTATGAAAGGGTTAGCAATATGAGGAGCGTTTGATGACTCTGGGCTTGTACTCACAGATTAGAAGAATTTAGAAGAATGGGGGGGGGGGAGTCTCATTGAAACTTTTCCAATATTGAAGGGCCTTGTTCGCGGGAATGTGCAGAGGATAGTTTCAAAAGTGGGAAAGTCTAGGATCTGGAGTATTGTGTGCAGTTTTGGTCCCCTAATCTGAGGAAAGACATTCTTGCCATAGAGGGAGTACAAAGAAGGTTCACCAGATTGATTCCTGGGATGGCAGGACTTTCATATGATGAAAGACTAGATCGATTAGGCTTATACTCTCTGGAATTTAGAAGATTAAGGGGAGATCTTATTGAAATGTATAAAATTCTAAAGGGATTGGACAGGCTAGATGCAGGAAGATTGTTCCCGATGTTGTGGAAGTCCAGAACGAGGGGTCACAGTTTGAGGATAAAGGGGAAGCCGTTTAGGACTGAGATTAGGAAAAACTTCTTCACACAGAGAGTGGTGAATCTGTGGAATTCTCTGCCACAGGAAACAGTTGAGGCCAGTTCATTGGGTATATTTAAGAGGGAGTTAGATATGGCCCTCGCAGCTAAAGGGATCGGGGGTATGAAGAGAAGGCAGGTACAGGGTTCTGAGTTGGATGATCAGCCATGATCGTACTGAATGGCGGTGCAGGCTCAAAGGGCCGAATGGCCTACTCCTGCACCTATTTTCTATGTTTCTATGTTTCTATCAGAGGGCATAGCATCAGAATCCAAGAATGTCCTTTTAAAATAGTGAAGAAGAGGAAGTTCTTTAACTAGAGCATGGTGAATCTATGTAATTTATTGCCACTGATCACTGTGGAAACCAAGTCGTTGGGTATATTTAAAGTAGAGGTTGATAGGTTCTTGATTTGTAAGGGTTTCAAGGTTTACGGGGAGAACACAAGAGAGTGAGGTTGAGAGGGGAAATTAATCAGCCACGATGGAATGGCAGAGCAGACTCAAGGGGCGGAATGGTTAAATTCTGCCCCTATGTCTTATGGTCTTACAGGCTTGATGTCAGTCAATATTGTAATTGATACTAACAAGGGTTGGAGAAGATGCTGCACTGGAGAATCATTCAGAGATAGAGAAATAGAACAGGGAGGCAGACTGTTTGGCCCACTGAGTCTGTGCTACCAACCCCACCAAACACCCATTTTCTTCTTCCACATCCAGTCCTGTGTAATATCATGAAACTCAATTGGCAAGACAGAATTCCTGACGCGGGAGTGCTGTCTGCAGCAGACATGTGCTCCAACCATACACTGCTGATGAAACATCAAGTCAGACGGGTGGGCCATGTTGTCAGGATGCCAGCCGATTGCATCCCTAAGCAGTTGTTCTTCAGGGAACTTTCCACAGGGAAGAGATCATGTGGTGGTCAGCGAAAACGATTCGAGGACACGCTCAAGACTTCGCTCACGACCCTTGAGATCCATCACCCTTCCTGGGAACATGCAGTCTTGAATCACTCATCCTAGCGCTGCCTTCTCAATAAAGGCGCCACCAAAGCTGAAAAGAATCACGACGCTGAAGCACAACGGAAATGACGACAGCAGAACGGATGAGCAGCAGGCACCTCGACGACAGAACCGTCACACACTTGTCCGTGTGTGGGAGGTACTTCCCTAACCCAGACTGGACTCATCAGTCACCTCCAGACACACAAATAACAAACACACCCACTCAAGGATACCAGTGGTCCTCATGGCTCACGCGCGCGCACGCACACACACACACACACACACACACACACACACACACACACACTATTGCTTTCTTCTGTTCCTTGTCCAGTATTACTGTCTGGTTGGTTGGCCAGTACCTGCTTATCAGTCTGTATTTGGAAGTCCCACAGGATCTTAGCTGTCATTAGCCATTATCTTCTCAGGTGTTTCCCATTTGGACTTGGGAGTGTCCAATCCATACACAGCGTAGATGTCCCTGTACACAATTCCTGCAATTTGTTTGTGCTGTTCAGTGCATGCTGTCCCTGCCTGCATTTTGCACCCCACTACCATGTGCTGGATGGTTTCAGTGGATTCCTTGCACAGTCAGCTTCTTGGGTCTTGTCTGGTGTGATAGATCCCTGCTTCCACTATTCTTGTGCTCAGAACCTGTTCTTGTGCAGCCATGAGCAGTACCTCTGTGCTGTCCCTCACCCCTGTCATTTCCAGCCATTGGAAGGACTTTATGTCAGCCACCTCTGATATCTGGTGATGGTACATCTCGTGCAGTAGCTTGTCCTGCCATGGCCTCTGGTCCTCTAGCTTTGCTACATCCACTTCCATTTCCATATCCCCTGCCTGCTGCCTGAGGTATTCTCCTAGCAGGTTGTCTTTAGGGGCCATCTTCCTGACATACTCATGGAGGTTCCGCATTTCTTCTTGAAACTTCCAAGTCCCCATCCTCCTTTATTCTGTGGGTGTAGTCACTCAACGTTGGACATTGAGTGGAATCCAGAATCCTGGGTGTGTGTGTGTGTGTGTGTGTGTGTGTGTGTGTGTTTATTACATCTATTGTAATTCAGTTTTTTTCTATATATTCATGTATTGCATGATACTGCTGCCGTAAAGTTGGCTAATTCCACGACATACGCTGTTGATACGAAACCCGATTCCAATCCTGTCCACAGCAACCAACAATTTACAAGGCAACAGTGCAAACAGCCATGGACAATCAAAAATTAGCAGAATGGTCACATGTGCAAACATCAATAATCAAACTTAAATAAATATGAACATATGAAGAAACTCTATAATCATCAACAGAAGAAGGAGAGCGGGAAAGACCATCTAATGGATGCTGTGCAGGGACAGTCAGGGTTTTTACACCTGAGTGAGTTCTGTTGGGAAGCTGGATAACTACTGGAAAGAAGCTTACGAGATGACGCGTAGTCCTGGCGTCTCCCTGAAGCCAATTTGGTGAATAGGTGACTACTGGGGTGGGTGGAGTCAGCCGTAATTTTTTCAGCTCTTTTCTTTGCTCTGGCAATGAACAGGTCTTTTAATGTAGGTAGTGGACAACCAATGATCTTCTCTACCGAGTGGAGCACTCGCTGCAACCTGGGCTTGGAGAGGGAGGACGTGGTGGGAAACTAAACAGTGATAGAGGTGGTCACAACATTCTCAATGTGACGGCTGAGTAAAATTCATCAGGATACACCCTGAGATGTTAAATTGCCTAAGCTGGTGTAGGAAGAACACAGATAGCAAATGCATGATAGCAGTAAGCATACGGTCACACACAATGAAATAGTGTTGGCCATTGTAAATTGCTCCAGCGTGTAGCTAAGTGATAGGATTTGGGAGAGTTCATGGGGATGTGGGAGCAACAAATGGGATTAGTATGAATGGGTGTTTGGTGGGACTGATAGCATGGACCCAGTGGGCCGAAGGGCCTGTTTCTGTGCTCTATCTCTCTATAACTGAATGATTCTCCCATCACAGCATCTTAAGCACACACACCGACAAATACTGTTTATATACACACACAAAAGCATACACACATGCATACATACATAGACACAAATGTTCACCTTTTACTGACCCTCCAAAGTTTGAAATATTTAAATCTACAGTATTATATTAAATCTTTATTTAAAAATTAAGCAGGGTGCGTTATAATCTTCCCATCCTGGGCTGGTTTTCCTTCCTCCTGCCCTGATCAACTCTGAGACCAGACAGCAGGAAGGAAGCAAAGGTTATTGATCCTCCCTCTGGTGATCAAAATCAAAGTCAAAGTCAAGTTCATTGCCACATGCAAAAGTACACATGCACTTAGTTACTGCCTGTTACACCACTGACTTTTAGGGTAATAATGAAGGTCCTCCAGGTGCAGAAGGGTTCTTCATTCCTGTTTCTATTACAATTTTGTTTGACCAGTCAGGGTTGTCTGAGCCAAACCCCAAAACCTGGAGGACTGGTGGACCTCTGAGTCTGCCTTATACCCTTTGACCTGTTTGGCATGGGTGATCCTACCAAGAGCCAAAGCATAAAGCCCTGACTCCAGCCAATATCGCTCTCCCGGTCATTGAGGCACACAAGCCTCCAAACCCAATGACAAGGTCCTTTTGTTGGACACATGCAGCAGTATCACAGACACATAGCACCAGATAAGCAGAGTTCACAAGAAAAAGATAAATTATTCAGCATTTATATAAAAACACAGCTAGAACATGTAAAGTCCATGGTAGAGCAAAGTGATCAAAGTGATCATAGCATTGATCTACAGTTGTGCCAGTTGGTTCAAGAACCGAGTGGCTGAAGGGAAGAAGCTGTTCTTGAACCTGGGGGTGTGGGTCTTCAAGCATCTGCACCTCCTGCCCGACATATATTTTCCTCGTGCAATTTGACCTCTGACACTTAAACTGTGTCTGCCATTTTTCCACCCACATTTCCAGTCAGTCTATATTCTGCTGAAAAATGTGACTAACGTCATCACCAGCCGCAGCTGGGCCGCCATGGTAACACAGGGGTTAGCGCAACACTATTACGGCTCGGGGCGTTCCAGTGTTCAGAGTTCAGAGTTCAATTCCAGCACCGTCTGTAAAGAGATTGGACGCTCTCCCTGTGACTGCATGGCTTTCCCACAGTCCAAAGACATGCCTGTTAATTGGTCACTTTCCACTATAGGTTAATTAGTCATTAGGTTAGGGTTAAATAGGTGGGTTGCTGGGTGGTGCGGGTCTTAGGGCCGGGTGGCCTGTTTGATGCTGTATCTTTAAATTAAAAAAATCTTTAAACCAAGTTCCTAGGTGTCAATCTCTCTGAGGATTGATCCAAGGCCCAACGTATTGAGGCACCTGCAAAGAAGGCATGACAGCTGCAATTCTTCATTAGGAGTTTGAGGGGATTTGATATGTCACCAAACTTCTACAGATGTACTGTGAAGAGCATTCTGTCTGGTATGGTGGGGGGGCTACAGTTCAGGATTGAAATTAGCTGCTGGGAGGTGTAAAATTAGTCAGCTCCATCATGGGTACTATCCTCCATAGTATGGAGGACGTCTTCAAGGAGCGATGCCTCAAAGAGATGATGTCTATCATTAAGGACCCCCGTCACCCAGGACATGCCCTCTTCTCATTGCCCTGTACAAGAGCCTGAAGGCACACACTCAGTGATTCAGGAACAGCTTCTTCCCCTCTGCCACCCGATTTTTGAATGGACATTGATCCCATGAATACTACCTCACTACTTTTTTATTTCTATTTTTGCACTACTTATTTAATTTAACTATTTAATAGATATAACATAATTCACGTTTATTATGTATTGCATTGTACTGCTGCCACAAGGACAACAAATTTCAGGATGTATGCCAGTGATATTAAACCAGATTCTATCTAATCCTGATTAAGTAACTCCATCAATTTTTGGATCATCTGCAAAACTTTGTGTTGTCAAGGACTTTGAACTGGCTTATAGTTTACTGTTTCTCATTTCCAGATTTATTTAATCACTTTAAATTGCCATGATGGGATTTGAACACACTTTTGGATTGATGTTCAGCCAGCCAGTCTTACCCTAAATATTGTATCCACGAACATTTCAATTTTCCTTTATAATCAGAGAATTATGTGAGTAATATTCAGTCAAATAATGTCAACAGCAGTAAATAATTAAAACCAGCAAACCCAATGACACGGGATAAATGTCTTTATTAATGTTGTTCCAAAGAGTGAACGACCTCTGGGGAGTTTTATTTCTGCAGTGGGAGGTTCTGCAGATTGCAGACCATAAAACCATTTCCTGAACTGCCTTGATAATAATTAATTTTTGTAAGGTATCATTAGTGCCATATATTTGATTGTACAATAGCGATATCTGGCTTCACAGATAAGGCCCAAGGAGCAGCCAAAACTTTTATCTTTGAGCTCCCAGCAATCTGGCCAGCTCCTATAACCGTGTACGAGAATGGCTTGTGAGGGAGGCAGAGAGGGGGAAACGACTGGAGGGAGTTTTACATGATGACACAGCTTTTAAAATTCTGGTTACTCTTTCGCCTGCTGTGATTTGATTTCTGTGGAAAGGAGCTTTTTTTTTGAGGCTAGACAGGTTGTGCAATGTGGTTGAATTTCCTGCCCTGGGAATGGCTGTTCGGCAGGGTGGAGGGGAGAGAAGGAGCTCGACCACGTGCGTGACAGATACAGGAGAGGACCCTCACCCAGGACTTGCCCCCTTCTCATTACTATCATTAGAGAGGAGGTACATGAGCCTGAAGGCACATTCTCAATGCTATCAGTTTTCTGAACACTCCATGAACCTACCTGGTAGAACAGAGAGGTCTGGGAATACAGAGCTATAATTCTTTGAAAGTAGTGTCACAGGTAGATAGGGTCATAAAGAGCTTTTGGCACATTGGCCTTCATAAATCAAAGTATTGAGTTCAGGAATTGGGATGCTATGTTGAAATTGTAAAAGATATTGGTGAGACCTAATTTGGAGTATTGTGTATAGTTCAGAGCAAGCTTTTTATACACAGGGAATGGGGTGTGCATAGAATGGGCTACCAGGGGCAGTAATGAGAGTAGATACGATTCAAGGGGCTTTTAGTCAGGCACATGAACATACAGGCAAATGGAAGGATGTGGACCATGTACAGGCAGAAGGGATTACTTCAGCACATACCTCGTGGGCCAAGAAGTCTTCTCCCATGTAAAACCGTTTTATTGTTGCCAAAGCCCAGGACCCAAGAACCTGAGTTATCGGGAAAGGTTGAAAATGTTAGGACGTCATTCCCTGGGTTGTAGGATAATAAGGGGAAATTGTGTAGCTATATACAAAATGATGAGGGGTATAGATAGGGTAAATGCAAGCAGGTTTTTTCCCCCACTGAGATTGGGTGAGACTAGAACTTGATGTCATGGGTTAAGGGTGAAAGGTAAAATATTTAAGGGGAACCCAAGGGGGAACTTCTTCACTCAGAGGGTGGTGAGAGTGTGGAACGAGCTGCCAGTGAAATGGAGGCTGTGGATTCATCTTCAACATTTCAGAGAAGTTTGGATAGGTACATGGATGGAAGTAGTATGGAGGGTTATGGTCCAGATGTGGGTCAATGGAACGAGGAAGGTGAACTGTTTGGCATGGTCTAGATGGGCAGAATGGCCTGTTCTGTGTTTATAGTGCTCTCTGACTGTTTTGCTCCCTCTTGCTCTACTTACTTGTATTTTAATATTTCTTATAGTGATGTTTTTATGTACTGCACTGTACTGCTGCCACAAAACAATAAAATTCGTGACACATGCCAGTGAAAATAAGTCTGATTCTGAGAAGGGGGTACATCTCCACTTTAGCCCAGGGTGAATCTCTCTGGCCACTTACCCTGACTGGCAGTTCAGCAACCATTATTGGTATTGATCCATTGTCATATGTACTGAGATACTGGGAAAACATCACTGAGATACTGCAAAAAGTTCATATCATATACTGTATTGTACAGTACACTCAGTGGCCATTTTATTAGGTACCTCATGTACTGCAGAGAGCTGTGGACACCGCTCAGCATATCACAGAAAACAGCCTCCCCCTCTGTCTTCTCACTGCCTCAGTAAAGCAGCCAGCATAATCAAAGACCCCATCCACCCCACACAGCCTGTCTTCTCCCCTCTTCCATCATACAGAAACTACAAAGCCTTAAAGCACATACCTCCAGACTCAATGGCAGCTTCTATCCCTCTACTATCATCGTCTTTATGTGTCGCGACGTAGGCAATCACGATTGTTCTTGGCAAATTCTACAGAAGTGGTTTGCCATTGCCTTCTTCTGGCTGGTGTCTTTACAAGACAGGTGACCCCAGCCATTATCAATATTCTTGATTGCATAACCAGGACTTGTGATATCCGCCAGCTGCTCCCGTAGTTTCACGTGACCCTGATCGGGGTGGGGGGCTAAGCAGGTGCTACACCTTGCCCAATGGTGACGCAGGCTAGTGGAGGAAAGAAATGCCTTACACCTCCTTGGGTATCTACACCCTGCCACCCCATCCCACTGCTAAGACTAGTTGAGTAGCTCCTTCCTACAATAAGAAAGTCTCGACTTTAAAGATAAACTGTTTTTCATTATTTAATGCATCTTGCATACTCCGCCATCAAATTTCTCAATAGACCATCTTTATCATTCAGTCATAAACATGAATCCAGCAAAACAAAATAGTGTTCCTCTGGGGCCAAGGTGTAAAACACAGAACTAATAGTCACACAAGGCACAAACCACCATAAACGTTCACAGGCAGCAAAACATACAGTCACAAAAAATAATCAGATAATAATAATAAATGATTTTTATAATAAAATCTTAAACACAACCTTACTTTTTGCCCACCTTATTTATAACGGACTGTGTATCACGTCCTCCAAGAGGACCATAACCTTCTCGTGGGTTGGAGGCCTGCGTGCCTCAATGACCCAGAGAGCTACGTTGGCTGGAGTCAGGGCTTTTTGCTTTGCCTCTTGGTGGGGTCACCCATATCAAACAGGTCAAAGGGTAGAGGCCAGACCAAGAGTGGTCCATCCGTCCTCCAGGCTCAGGGTAAAACAAAACTGTTACGGAAGCAGCAATGGAAAATCCTTCTCCATTCTGAGTGTGACGGTCTTCCTGAGTCTCCACCCAGGACTTGCATGACTGACAGCAGTGAAAACCGTGAGGAAGCAACTGACACAATAAACACGGTCAGAGATGGTGGACCTTCTTGGCTGCCCTAAACACCAGTGGCGTAATGGACAGTAAGTGTATCACAGACAGATAGGATGCAATATCCGCGGCTGACCCCAACCAGCGAGGAGCCTCTATTAATATTTTATATTTTTAGTTGTAAATTTTAGTAATTTTTATGTACTGCTGCTGCAATACAACAAATGTCATACCATATGTCGGTGATAATAAACCTGATTTTGACTCGTATTTGCCCATCGCACGTTTCAGACTGCTGAATACATTTGGACCATTGATAATTCTCTACAGATGCCCCACATTTCTTTGTCTCATCCAGTTTTAAGGCAATTACATTACTTCCCCAAATTAACTAACTCAACACCCCATTGGGAATTAATCTTGGGACACAATTTAAATCCACATCAAGCGGTCAGGTTAGTTAATGAGACATTGAGGGAGCTCTCATTTGATGTCATCCGCCTTTGACTGTTCCTTGTTACGAGCAATCATTTGTTAAATCGTGCTTTCAGCTTTTACTAAAAACAGGCGCTCGTTAAGTTGTGCCTCGAAGCAAAAAAAAATGTGCAAGATTGTGGTCAGTTGAGATTATTACATGATCTCCTGTATGTAAGGATAAGAAAGTATTAAGCAGTTAGTAGAAATGGTTCCCAGACCTACCAAGCCACAGAGTGCTGTACAGAACAAAGTCATAAATCGTCAGCTTTCCTGATGGCTTTTTCACTTTATTGATACCCATTATTTCCATGGAGGCCCATTATACCGACTATAGAACAGCCTTCACTGCAATGATTTTGTTCACTTTATAACCACAGGCTGCTGTTCTCTAGCTCGGTGACCTGCAATGAATTCAGACTACAGGGCACTGCAGCGTTACAGTAGTTTGGGTGACAGAGATTCGCCCTTACAGAATTCACAGATCGCTGTGAAAGGGGTTGAGAAACAGAATTAAGACATGCTCTTATGGAGTTATACCAAAATAGATACAAAATGGGGGGGGGGGTAATGCCCATGGCTTGTGCAAGTCCTCAGGACACACACTTTCAGCTTCAGGAACAGTTATAAAAATTTAGATTATAAATCATAAATAGAAAATAGAAAAATGGAAAGTAAGGTAGTGCAAAAAAACCGAGATGCAGGTCCAGATTGAATTGATTGGCGACAATGAAGTATAAAGTATAAGTAAAGTATAAAGTTATTACCCCTCAACTATCAGGCTCTTGAACCAAACCTCCCTCAACTTCACTTGCCCCGTCATTGAACTGTTCCCACAACCACTGGACTCACTTTCAAGGACTCATCATATTTTTGATATTTGTTGCTTATTTATATTATTGTTTCTTATTTTTGCACTGGCACAGTTTCTTGTCTGTGCACTCTGGTTGAATACCCTAGTTGGACGGTCTTTCATTGATTTGTTATAGTTGCTATTCTATAGATTTATTGAGTACGCCCACAAAAAAATGAATCTCAGGGTAGTATATGGGGACATACATGCACTTTGATAATAAAATTTACTTTGAACTTTGTACAGGTGGTTTTCTGAGAATGCAAGCCCTCTGTATCAAGGGGAAAGCAAGTGGGCTGATACTGCCAAGGATACGATGGGCCGCATCACCTCCTTCTCAGCCGATGTGTGTGACGGGAGTGCAGTCACTGGAAGGACCACCGCCTCACAGCACCAGAGATCTGAGTTCATTCCTGACCTCAGGTACTGTCCATGTGGAGTTTGTGTGTGCTCTCTGTGGCTTTGTCTGCTAAGTTCATCATTGCCTACCAAGATGCAGTGAATAGAAAATAGAACAGTACAGCAGAGTACAGGCCCTTCGGCCCACAATGCTGTACCCACCTTTTAACCTACTCTAAAATCAATCTAACCTTTCCCTCCCATGTAACCCTCCATACTTCTAACATTCAAAGAGTCAAAGTACATTTATTACCACAGTACGTACGCAGTGTACAATCCCGAGATTTGTCTTCCCACAGACAGCCACAAAACAAAGAAACACCATGGAACCAGTTCAAAGGAAAACATTAACCCTGCCCCCACCACATGCAAAATAAAAACAAATCGCACAAATGGCAACTAACGAAAGCAGCAAAAAACACGCAATGTATAACACAAAATCAAAAGAGTCCAAGCATGAGGAAATCTGCAGATGCTGGAATTTCAAGCAACACACATCAAAGTTGCTGGTGAACGCAGCAGGCCAGGCAGCATCTCTAGGAAGAGGTACAGTCGACGTTTCAGGCCGAGACCCTTCGTCAGGACTAACTGAAGGAAGAGATAGTAAGAGATTTGAAAGTGGGAGGGAGAGGGGGAGATCCAAAATGATAGGAGAAGACAGGAGGGGGAGGGATGGAGCCAAGAGCTGGACAGGTGATTGGCAAAAGGGATACGAGAGGATCATGGGACAGGAGGCCCAGGGAGAAAGAAAGGGGGGGAACCCAGAGGATGGGCAAGGGGTATAGTGAGAGGGACAGAGGGAGAAAAAGGAGAGAGAGAAAAAGAATGTGTGTATATAAATAAATAACGGATGGGGTACGAGGATGAGGTGGGGCCATGCATCTATCTAAGAGTTTCTTAGATGTCTCTAATGTATCTGCCTCCACCGTTGCCACTGGCACCCACCAGTCTGTGTATAAAAAACCTACCTCTAACACCCTCCCTACTCTTTCAACCAAACACCCTAAAATTATGCCCTCTCATATTAGCCATTTCCACCCTGGGAAAAGTCTCTGGCCCTTCCCTCTATCAATGCTGCTAATTATTTACTATCAAGACACCTCTCATCCTCCTTCCCACCAAACAGAAAAGCCCGAGCTCACTCAGCCTATCCTCATAAGACATGCTCTCTAATCCAGGCAGCACCCTGGTGAATCCCCTCTGCAGCCTCTCTAAAGCTTCCACATCCTTCCTATAATGAGGTGACCAGAACTGAACACTTCTACCAAGTTACTTCTCATCCACCTTTGCTTCAAAGAGAATATTATGCAAAGTTATTCAATATTACAGGAATTCATGATGAACACTATCTACAGTTTCACAATTAGCCCACAACACAGTTACCCCAAGGTGTCCACTGGTCCCTGAATTCTTCCATTGTATCCATGGACATGGCATTCTCCTTCTCCAGGGACACCATAAAACCATAATTAGGCCATTCAGCCCATCGAGTCTGCTCCACCATCTCAAACCCATTATCCCGCCTTTTCTCCATAATCTTTGATGCCCTCACTAATCAAGAACCTATCAACCTCTGCTTCAAATACACCTAATGATTTCACCTCCACAACTCTCTGTGGTAATGAATTCCACAGATTCACTACACTTTCGTTAAAGAAATTCACCCTCATATCTGTTCTAAAGAGACATTCTTGTATTCTGTTGCTGTGCCCTCTGGTCTTAGACACTCCCAATAATGGAAACATCCACTTCACATCCACTCTACCTCGGCCTTTCAATATTCAATAAGCTTCAAAGAGATTCACCTAATTCTTCTAATCTCCGATGAGTATAGGCCCAGAGGCTTCAAATGCTCCTCATACCTTAACCCTTCCATTCCTGACATCATTCTCATGAGCCTCTTCTGAATTCTCTCCAATGTCAGCACATCCTTTCTAGTTACGTGGACCAATACTGCTCACAATATTCCAAATGTGGTCTGACCAATACATTATAAAGCCTCAGACACCTGGGCACATTTGTAACACTGGCAGTTGGCTCGAATGGAACTCCCAGTTGTCCTGCCACCCCCTCCATGGACCTGTGAATGGCCACCTTCACCTTAGCCAGGACTAGGGCAAAACTAATTACCAATTTGTACACAACTCAGATGTTAATAGCCTAGGGAGGATCGGTAGTCACCCTTTGAATCAAGCATGGACAAGTAGAGGCAGTGTACACTCAGTGGCCACTTTATTAGGTTCACCTGTACACCTGCTCATTAATGCAAATATCTAATCAGCCAGTCATATGACAGCAAATCAATGCATAAAAGCATGCAGACATGGTCAAGAGGTTCAGTTGTTGTTCAGACCAGACATCAGAATGGGGAAGGAATGTGATCTAAGTTACATTGACCGTGGAATAATTGTTGGTGCCAGATGGGGTGGTTTGAGTATCTTAGAAACTGCTGATCTGGAATTTTCACACACAGCAGTCTCAGAGTTTACAGAGAATGGTGCAAAAAAATGTCCAGTGAGTGGAAGCTCTGTAGATAAAAATGCCTTGTTAATGAGAGAGGGGAATGGCCAGACTAGTTAAGCTGACAGGAAGGCAACAGTAACTCAAATAACTATGCATTACAACAGTGGTGTGTAGAAGAGCATCTCTGAATGCACAACATGTCGAACCTTGAAGAGGATGGGCTACAGCAGCCCAAGACCACCAGCGTACACACAGTGGCCACTTTATTAGGTACACTTTATTATAAAGTGGTCTCTGAGTGTATTCTTTGCTGCGCCATTCTGTAAGTCACAAGCCAACCAGCTGCTCTTCTGGAGGCCCTGGTTACAACACTGAACCTCCAGCAAAGAGCTTTAAAGGCATCCAACTTCTGTTGTGAGGTGCCCCTGGGGATTGTGTGGTCCCTGCACTCTGTTCCTAACAGTTTGTGGAGAACTATGAACAATGATGTTAAACAGCAGGCAAAATTATTCATACAAGTGCATTAATCAGCTCACCTGCTATTGAATGTTAAGCACTCAAACTATGCAGAGGCCACTGGGTGTATGTTCATGGTTTTCTGCTGCTGTAGCCCATCCACTTCAAGGTTCTCGATGCGTTGTGCATTCAGAGATGCTCTTCTGAACACCACAGGTGTAACGTGTGGTTATTTGAGTTATTGTCACCTTCCTGTCAGATTGAACCAGTCTGGCCATTTTCCTTTCTTTAAAGGTGTTATCGCCCACAGGACTGTGCTCACAGGATGTTTTTTTGTTTCTTGTACCATTCTCTGTAAACTCTAGAGACTGTTGTGTGTGAAAATCTCAGGAGATCAGCAGTTTGTCAGATACTCAAACCACCCCATCTGGCACCAACAATCATTCCACCGTCAAAGTCACTTAGATCGCATTTCTGCCCCCATTCTGATATTTGGCTTGAACCTCTTGACTGCATCTGCATGCTTTTATCCATTGAGTTGCTGTCACATACTTGGCTAATTAAATATTTGCATTAACGAGCAGATGTACAGGTGTACCTAATTAAGTGGCCACTAAGTGTAGCCGATGAGAAATTAGTTGGTACAGAAGAGAAGACAACCGCAATTAATTTAACTTATCAGTTCCTGAATCCGCTCAGCTGAATTTATATATTAAACTATTTAAAATCTTGGTGAATTTGCATGTCTCTTACCTCTCTTGTCAATATCTTCTTCCTGAGGCTTAGCATCTAGTGCTTCAGCAGATACTAGTCTAACTCACTGGGCAATGTAACTATTGATATAGCAGTTGCAGCCGTGAGGTGGTATGGTAACTTAGTGGTTAGCGCAATGCTTTACGTCACCTACTGTGAGATTGGGCTTCAACTCTCATTGATGTCTGTAAGGAGTTTGTACTTTCACCCTGTGACCGTGTGCGTTTCCTCCAATTTCCTCCCACATTCAGAGCATTTGCTATACTGGCAATGGAGAGACCATGAGACAAGGAGCAGATTTGGCCATTTGGCCCATTGAGTCTGCTCTGCTATTCAATCATGGCTGATCCTTCTTTTTCCCCCCTTAGCCCCACTCCCCAGCCATCTCCCTGTAAACTTCGACGGAGAGGGTCCGGAGGTGGTGCACATGCATGATTCCAGGAATGAAAGAGTTAATGAATGAGGAGCGCTTAATGGCTCTGGGCCTAGCTGGAGCTTAGACAAATGAAGGGGGATCTCATTGAAATCTATCAAATATTGAAAGGCCTAGATAGAGTAGACATAGAGAGGATGGTTCTACAGTGGGGCAGTCTCGGACCTGAGGGCACAGCCTCACAATAGAAGGTGCCCCTTTAGAACAGAGATGAAGAGGAATTTCTTTAGCCGGAGGGTGCTGAATCTTTTGCTACAGACGGCTGTGGAGGCCAAGTTATTGGGTATATTAAAGTGCAGGTTAATAGGTTCTTGAGCAGTGAGGGTGTGAAAGGTTATGGGGAGAAGCCTGGAGACACGTGCGGGCTACCCAGCACAACGCTTGCCAATTTGATTTGAAGCAAATGACACATTTCACTGTATGTTTTTAGAAGAACATGTGACAAATAAACCTAATCTTTAAATCTTTCAAGTGAATGAGTTGGAAGAAGACAGGAAGTGTCTGGAATCAACATAAACAGACCGTTGAGTGTCAGGCCAGATCAAAAAGTACAGGCCCCCCCCCCCAATTTACCCCAACCCCCATGCTAACTGACTAACACATCTGGATAAAAGGAGCAATGATGTATTTATGTAACAAGGGAAAAGGCCCTTCGGCCCAACTAGTCCATGCTGACCAAGATCCCCATCTGAGCTAGTCCCATTTGCCTGGATTTGGCTCACATGACTCTGAACCCTTCTGTGCAAGTTCCTTTGAAAGATGTAGTTTTTAATGTATACCTGCCTCAACCACTTCCTCTGGCAGCTCGTTCCATTTACCGACCACCCTCCGGTTGAAGGTTACGCCACAGGTTCCCATTAACTTTGCCACGGACAGTCCCAAGACCGGCTGTGATAGGAGAAGGGTTGGGCATGGGGGCTGGCAACCTCACTCCATAAAAATCCAGAGCCTCAAAAATACCAAGAGGAGCTCCAAAGACCCCATCCTTGGGAGAGAAAGGATATTCAAAAATGGGCTACAGCTGGGGACAATTTGAAAGACAGGCCCAGGTCAAAGAACTCTAGTGAGCTGATGTCAACAGCGTATGCCTTTGCAGGAGTGAAGAGGCTGGAGGTGCTGAAATCTGCTACACGCCTAATCTGCTGGAAGAACTCAGAGGGTCATGCAGCATCTGTGGAAGGAAAATAATTGTCGATGCTTCAGGTCAAAACCCTGCATCAGAGCTTCAACCCAAAACGTCAACAAGTTCCTTTCCTCCCGCGGATGCTGCTCAGCCTTCAGGTTTCCTCCAGCAGATTGTTGCTGGGAGAAAGTCTACTCTATGCATGCACTGCATCACTTTATGAACTTCTAATACAGGAGTTCTTTGCCTTTGTATGCCATGGACCCCTGTGGCAGTCTAGTGAAGCTGATGGATTACAAAAGAAACCAATTACATTGAAATACAGTTATCAAAATACTTTAAAATGTGTGATAAAGTAATACAGGTGCTTCTTTATTAACACATTAAATAAAAGACTATATATTTAAAATATAAGCAAGTTAAAATTAAATTTTATTTTTTAAAGACATATCAGTGTGAAGACTGCTGTTGCTTCACTTGAATAAGAACATTAAACCGTGGGGTGATCTTTGACAAGGCAACACATTCATCATGTTGGATGTCCAATCGCAGGGCTCCCTGATAGTTGTCCAGCTATGTCGCACGAGCGTCCGCAGACGGGAAGACTGTGATCACATCCAATCCAGTCGCACGACTAATAACCACTGTAATTTCCAAGTATCGATGAGCAGGTCATGAACACTGTTTTAAGATGTTTGTAACAACTGTAATATGATATGAAAATACCTGTGATTTCTATTGGTGACAAAGTCACGGGTACTACTGATACTATTGTGGTTTGTTGCCTACATTCGTCATTGAAGGAAATGATAAATCTCAGTTAGAGCTCAGTGAAAATAAAGATGCAAATTTTTCCCACCCAAGTTCACAGACCCCCCTGGAATCCGTCCAAGGACCCCGAGGGTCTATGGACTCTAGGTTAAGAACCCCTGTTCTAAAGTATTCTCATATTTCATTGTCCTATGCTCCAACAAAAATAAGACCTAACCCGTTCAAGCTCCCTCCAGAGCTCTGTCACTCAAATCTCCACAATATCCTCGTAAATCTCCTCTGCGCACTTTCCAGATTAATGGGGATGAAACTGCTGATCTCCTGGGATTCTCACGGACAATGGTCTATAGAGCTTACAGAGAATGGAGCAAACAGCAAGAAGCATCCAGTAAGCAGCAGCTCTGTGGGTGACATTGCTTTGTTCATGAGAGAGCTCAGAGGAGAATGGCCAGACTAGTTCAGGCTGACAAGAAGGCTACGGTAACTCAAACTACTGCTACTGTGTGATCCAGAATCTCCAGAGGAGAAGGCCCCGAGTCCTTGGCTTTGCTTGTTGCTCGGCAGCCGGGGCGGGATCAAAGCGCTCGGCAGAGGATGGTGCTCGGAGATGCTGTATCGGAGGGGCTGGTCGGAGGCTCGAAGTTTTCGGCTGTGGTCAGGTGCTTCCAATGCATTGGCAGTTGTCGGCGCCTGGAGGTTTATGGCAGGGAGAGTTTCTTCCTTTTGCCGCCTGCTATCAGGACTATCGGGAGTCGACTGGAACTTTGAGACTTTTTTACTGTGCCCATGGCCTGCTCTTTATCAAATTATGGTATCGCTTTGCACTGCTGTAACTATATGTTATAATTATGTGGTCTTGTCAGTGTTAGTCTTTGGTTTGTCCTGTTCTTTTGTGATATCACTCCGGAGGAACATTGTATCATTTCTTAATGCATGCATTTCTAAATGACAATAAACGAGGACTGAGTGTCCTCATAATCTAATTACCATGTGTTACAACAGTGGTATGTAGAAGAAACACACGCAAGAGAAAAAAGATGAGGAGTTAGAGTTAGAAGGTGGGGGGAGGAGGGATGAAGTAAAGAACTGGGAAGTTGGTGGAAGAGCTACAGGGGCTGGCGAAGGGAGAATCTAACAGGAGAGGACAGAGGGCCTTGGAAGAAAGAAAAGGGGCAGAAGCACCAAAGGGAGGTGATGGGCAGGCAAGAAGGTAAGGTGGGAGATGGAAAAGGGGACGAGGAATGTTGAAGAGGTGGGTGGCATTACTGGAAGTTCAAGAAATCAATGTTTATGCCATCAGGTTGGAGGCCACCCAGATGGAATATAAGATGTTACTCCTCCAACCTGAGTGTGACCTCATCCCAACAGTAGAGGAGGCCATGGATTAACATGTTGGAATGGGAATGGGAAGTGGAATTAAAGTGGGTGGCTGCTGGGAGATCCCTCTTTTTCTGGCAGTGTAGGTGTTCAGCGAAGCCTTCTCCCAATCTACGTCGGGTCTCATTGATATACAGGAGGCCACACTAGGAGCACCGGATACGGTAGATGACCCCAACAGACTCACAGTTGAAGTGTCACCTCACCTGGAAGGACTGTTTGGGGCCCTGAATGGTAGTGAGAGAGGAGGTGTAGGGGCAAGTGTAGCACTTGTTCCACTTGCAAGGATAAGTGCTAGGAGGGAGATCAGTGGGGAGGAACAAATGGACAAGGGAGTTGCACAAGGAGCAGTCCCTGTGGAAAGCAGAAAGTGGGGAGAAGGGAAAGATGTGCTTGGTGGTGAGATCCCATTGGAGGTGGTGGAAGTTCCAGAGAATTATGTGCTGGACGCAGAGGCTGGTAGGGTGGTGGGTGAGGACAAGGGGAATCCAGGAACCCTATCCTTGGGGTGAGGGCAAACATGGGCAAAATGGAAGAGATGCAGTTGAGGGCAGCATTGATGGTGGAGGAAGGGAAGCCCCTTTCTTTGAAGAAGGAGGATATCTCCTTCTTTCTGGAATGAAAAGCCTCATCCTCTGAAATGAAGAGCAGATGCTGCAGAGATGGAGGAATTCAGAGAAGGCATTTTTACAAGAAACAGGGTGGGAAGAGTTACTGTCCAGGCAGCGGTGGGAGTCGGTGGGTTTATAAAATACATCAGTAGATAACCTGTCTCCAGAGATAGAGACAGAGAGAATCGAGAAATGGGAGGGGGATGTCAGAAATGGACAGAGTAAATTTGAGGGCATGGTGAAGGTTGGAAGCAAAGTTGATGAAGTTGACGGGCTCTACATGGGTGCGGGAAGCAGCACCAATGCAGTTGTCCATGTAGCATAGGAAAAGTGGGGGGACGCACATCAGCGTAGGCTTGGAACTTAGACTGGAGTCACTCCATGCTCCTGCCACCCCACCATGGATAGCATTCCCCTTGTCCTCATTTACCAATCCACAGGGATAGGGTTCCTCTTCTCCTCACTTACCTCGCCCCACTTTCTGCTTTCCACAGGAATCCAGCCATCAGGATTGGGACTACCAAAGTGTTGCTCCTCCACCCTGAAGGTGGCCTCATCTTGGAACAAGAGGAGACCACAAGGTCTGGATAGAGTTGACGAGGAGAGGACAGAATATAGTACAAGCCCTTCAGCCCACCATGTTGTGCCAATGTATATAACCCTATTCCACAATCAACCAAACCCCTCCCTCAAGGATGTTTGCATCAGTAGTAGAGTCCAAAATCTGAGGGCACAGCCTCAGAAAAAAGGGAGACCCTTGAAAATGGAGATGAGGAGGAATTTCTTCAACCAGAGGGTGATGAATCATTACCACAGTCGGCTGTGGAGGCCAAGTCATTGGTTGTATTTAAGGTAGAGATTGATAGGCTCTTCATTGGTAAGGCGGTTAAGGATTACATAAAGAAGATAGAAGAATGGGGTTAGAAAACAAATCAGGCATAGAAACATAGAAAATAGGTGCGGGAGTAGGCCATTCGGCCCTTCGAGCCTGCACCGCCATTCAGTATGATCATGGCTGATCATCCAACTCAGAACCCTGTACCAGCCTTCCCTCCATACCCCCTGATCCCTTTAGCCACAAGGGCCATATCTAACTCCCTCTTAAATATAGCTAGTGAACTGGTCTCAACTGTTTCCTGTGGCAGAGAATTCCACAGATTCACCACTCTCTGTGTGAAGAAGTTTTTCCTAATCTCGGTCCTAAAAGGCTTCCCCTTTATCCTCAAACTGTGACCCCTCGTTCTGGACTTCCCCAACATCGGGAACAATCTTCCTGCATCTAGCCTGTCCAATCCCTTTAGGATTTTATACGTTTCAATCAGATCCCCCCTCAATCTTCTAAATTCCAACGAGTATAAGCCCAGTTCATCCAGTCTTTCTTCATATGAAAGTCCTGCCATCCCAGGAATCAATCTGGTGAACCTTCTTTGTACTCCCTCTATGGCAAGGATGTCTTTCCTCAGGTTAGGGGACCAAAACTGCACACAATAGGCATGATTGAATGACAGGACAGATTTGATGGGCAGAATGGCTTAATTCTGTTCCTATATCTTATGGTCTAATTACTCACTTATTGAGCCCCTTGGAACCTTAAGGAAAGCATTCCCTTAATTTCTGCCTTAAATACATCCAACGTGGCCTTCCCTGCCCTCCATGGAAATGAATTCCACAAGTTCGCCACCCTCTGGATGAAGTTCCTCTTCAACTCAGTTCTAAAGGAACACCCCCTTATTTAAGTCTGTACCTTTGGATCCTAAACTTTCCCACTGACACAAACCTCCTTGAGGGAAAGGTTTCATTAATAACTTCAGCACCCCTCCCCCGCACTGTACTGGAGAGATCTTTTTTAATGGAAGTGGTGTGGGGAAGAGCTCAAATCCCTCGAGTGGGATTCGAACCCACAGCCATCAGCCTTCCAGACTGACACACAACTGGTGGGAACTGTGTATCCGCTGATGAGATGGGGAGAGACAAGTTACCTCTCAGAGGAGAAGCCCAGAACGACCTTCTGTCGCTCAGACATTGACACACTGAACTGTGGGAATGTGGAGCTCTCCCTCTTAAAATTCTGATCCGGTCCAGAGGCTTTAGAGCAGTGGCTGATAGGTTCCTGTAGGTCATGAGTATTCATTGGAAGTTCCACACTTAAAGACAAAGCACTTGATTGTGTAAAGACAGATGGGAGGTTAGACAGAATGAAAAAAAACAACAGCAAATAATTACTGGGTAACACACACAGACACAAAATGGTGGAGGAACTCAGCAGGTCAGGCAGCATCCATGGGGAGAAATAAAAATGGTCTGGGCCGAGCTCCTTCATCAGAACTGGAAAGGAAGAGGGAAGAAGCCAGACTGAGAAGGTGGAGTGAGGGGAAGGAGTACAAGCTGGCAGCCGTTCGGTGAAACACAGACAAAATGCTGGAGGAACTCAGCAGGCCAGGCTGCGACTATGGAAATGAACAGTCAATGTTTCAGGCCAAGACCCTTCATCAGGACCTGTTTATCCATTTCCATGGAACCTGCTGAGTTCCTCCAGCAGTTTGTGTGTGTTTCTCTGGATTTCTAGCATCTGCAGAATCACTCGTGTGAGGGATAGGTGAAGCCAGGTGAGGGGGGAGCTAGCTGGGTGGGGGATGAAGGAAGAAGCTGGGAGGTGATTGATGGAAAAGGTAAAGGGCTGAAGAAGAAGGAATCTGATAGGAGATGAGAGTCGACCAGTGTGTGGATTTCCAGCATCTGTACAATTACTAGTGTTTGCAAATAACTATTGGAAGGTTAATCAGTAATAGAAATGCTTTGACTAGAAATGAATAGGAAGATAATTAAAATTAATAAAAAGGGTAAGGCTAACACCGTGAGTGTTGGTGCTACAGAGAGTGAGCATGGGGAATTAATAATGAAAAAAAACACAAGCAAAAAGCAAATAAATTAACCAGGTATTTTGCAGGAAGTTTCATTACAGAGAATACAAGTAACAACCTAGAAATAGCTGTTAACTGGGAATTCGAAGGGAGGGGGTAACACGGGCAAATTACACTCACCGGGCTGTGGTACTGAACAATGGTTGGAGTTACCGGCTGACAAACTCCATGCTCTTAAATGCCGCAGCTAACGATGCAGTTAATGCATTGACTGAACTTTTCAAAATCCCCTCAGTCTGTGACAAGTTGCAGCAGATCTGAAAACAGCAAATTTCACAGCAAAAGAATTCAACCTCTTCATTCAAAAAGGAATCAGCAAGATTCAGAGCAGTTAGCCTAACCTGTGTCAGATTTGAGGAAAATTGTACTTCTGTGAGTTAATTCAAAATAGCATTTAATTATTGTATAATCTATGGCACGTTAGAATGGTACAACACTTTCTAATAAATTTTAATTATTTAATTATTAAATAAATATTAATTAATTATTTATTTAAATAAACAATTAAACATATTTAATAATACAAATAATTTGTATTAGATTTTGAATGATCTTCAACGCTCGTGAGCAGCAGACACATTAGTAAACACTCTAACAACAGGAATTCTGCAGATGCTGGAAATTCAAGCAACACACATAAAAGTTGTTGGTGAACGCAGCAGGCCAGGCAGCATCTCTAGGAAGAGGTGCAGTCGACGTTTCAGGCCGAGACCCTTCGTCAGGACTAACTGAAGGAAGAGTGAAGAACGAAAGGTCTCGGCCTGAAACGTCGACTGCACCTCTTCCTAGAGATGCTGCCTGGCCTGCTGCGTTCACCAGCAACTTTTATGTGTGTTGAGTAAACACTCTGATGTTCAGAGTCGATAAGGTGATACTGAGACTGCCGGAATAAACTGTAGAATACAGGGCTCATCTTTCCCCTGCTCTCCCTCCTGTTTCACAGAGCTTCTTCTGCAATCCATCCCATCACCATCATCCCTACAGCACCACATTATACACACACACACACACACACACACACACACACACACACACGCGCGCGCTGACACGCTGCTGGAATATAGAGCAGCACAGAAGATGCTGTATGAACTCAGTGGGTCAGGAACTGCCTGGGAAGTGAAATGGACAACTGCACCTCCGCCCACCCTCAGCTGGATCCACTCATCACCTGTCATCTCTTGCTCCATCCCTTCCCTCCCCACCTCTTTATACCAACCATCTCCACTCTATCTCTTGTCCAGGTGGGGAGCTTGATCTGAAATTTCGAAGTTCAAAGTAGTTTATTATCATTATTATCACCATGTACAACCATGAGATTCATTTTTTTCCGGGCATTCGCAGTAAGTGCAAAGAAACAAACAAAATTAGTGAAAAACCAGACCCAACAAAACAGACAACAACCAGTCTGCAACAGACAATAAACTGTGCAACTACAAAAAGAGAAGTAACTGATGAAAGTACTAATAATAAATAAATAAATAACTAAATAAGCAATAAATATCAAGAACATGCAATGAAGAGTCCTTGAAAGTGAGTCCATAGGTTGTGGGAACAGATATCTCCTCTGATAACTCAAGTGAAGTTATCTCCTCTGGTTCAAGAGCCTGATGGTTGGGGGGTAATAACTGTTCCTGAACCTGGTGGTGTGTCTTGAGGCTCCTGTATCTCATTCTTCACGGCAGCAGCAAGAGAGGACATTACCTAGATGGTGGGTGTCCTTTTTCCTGCGACAGTGCTCCGTGTAGCTGTGGGGAGGACTTTAACTGTGATGGACTGGGCTGTATCCACTACTTAATATTGGCTTTTCCATTCAAGGGTGTTGGTGCTTCCATACCAGGCTGTGATACAACCTGTTAATATACTCCCCACCGCACATGTATAAAAGTTTGTCAGGTTTAGATGACATGCCGAATCTTCAAAAACTTCAACAGGTACTTTTAATGTCAGAGAAATGTATACAATATACATCCTGAAATTCTTTTTCTTCGCAACCATCCACAAAAACAGAGGAGTAGTCCGAAGAATGAATGACGGTTAAATGTTAGAACCTCAAAACCACCCCCCAGCTTCCCCCTCCTATGCATAAGCAGCAGCAAAGCAATAAACCCCCTCCCCACCAGCAAAAAGAGCATCATTGCCCCCCATCGAGCACTCAAACGTGCAGCAAAGCATCAATAAAGACACAGACTTGCAGTACCCCAGAGACTACCTGTTCACCTGGTAGTCAACATAGCACAAGCTCTCTCGTTCCATAATAAGGGAAAAAGAGGTGTCCCCGTTTCACAGCGAGAGGGGAGACATAACAAACAACTCGCTGATGTTAAGAGTCTGTTGCGTCGCTTCTTCCGAGTTCTGTGCCCAGAGGACTCGGGTCTCTGGGCACACAGCCAGCAGCCAACTCACTGCTTTCGATCTTGCATCTCCCACAACACTCCAGTTTTTTGCAGCAGCACCGACCTCGAAGCCGCCCGCCTCCAGAGCCACAAAATCCTGGAACCCTGAAGGTACTAGTCTTCTGGGCCGCGTCCTTGGCATGCCGAATTGCAGCCAGTTGTGAGACCCCGAGAGTGGGTCCCATTCCAGCAAAGAACCGAAGTCAGCGTGTAACTCCAGGTCAGGGTCTTCAAAAGAACCCTGATAGGGAAAAATAGAGATATTAAAAATAGAAATAGAGCTGTTTCCAAAGATGTAAGCAAAGGAGTCGCTGGTAGGTGCCATTGTCCTCCTAAGCTCTCAGAAAGCAAAGGTGCGGCCATGTTTTTTTGTGATGTCACTTACTTGCCCAGGGCAGATCCTCTGAAATGATAACACAGAAAGATTTAAGGTTGCTACCCTCTCCACATCCCCCAACGCAGACTAGCTCATGGACCTCTGGTTTCTTCCTCCTGTGGTCAATAATTAGCTCCTTGTCTTGCTGGTTCTTGTTCTGGCACCACTCAGCTG
The DNA here is from genome assembly GCF_030028105.1 of Mobula birostris. NCBI lineage: Eukaryota > Metazoa > Chordata > Chondrichthyes > Myliobatiformes > Myliobatidae > Mobula > Mobula birostris. Next base: position 149,975,871 of record NC_092378.1, read on the forward strand.
GATTTTCAATCTCCCTCCTGTATCACCACCTTTGATTCAGCCAACCACAGAGGCGTCATCAGCAAACTTAAACAGGGCATTAGAGCTGTGCTTACCCACACAGTCATAAATATAAAATGAGTTAGAGCAGGGGCTAAGCACACGGTCTTGTGGTGCGCTTGTGCCGATGGAGATCGCAGAGGGGATGTTGTTGCCAATCCGAAATGACTGGGACCTGCAAGTGAGGAAATCGAGGATCCAGTTGCACAAGGAGGTATTGAGGTCTGGGTCTTGAAGGTTATTAATTAGCTCTGAGGGGATGATAGGGGATGGAAAGGAACCATTTCCCTGTGCAGATGTTGTCTGACCTGCTGAGTTCCTCCAGCATGCTGTGTTTGATTCTCACAAGGACATGTGTACACATAAATAAATAATTTGATTGATTAATTAATAAATTGGTTGTTTATGCATTTATTTATTAGATAAAAGATATAAATCTCTGAGGAATAAGCTAGAATGAGATAAAACCATACTATGCAAAATGAGTAGAAAAGCTACCAGAAGTATGTAGATCAGGTGAACAATAAGGTATGCAAGATCGTAACGAGACAGACTGCAAGGCCAAGAGTCCATCTTATTGTACAAGAGGTCCATTCATGATTCTGATAATAGTGGGGTTGAAGTTGTCCTTAAGCCTGGGGGGGGGGGGGGGGCGTGCTTTCAAGATTTTGTATCTTCTGTCCAATGAGGAAGGGGAGATGGTTGGACTAGGTTTTCTACACAGACGGTGGCTGGCGCATGGATTGTGCTGGGAGAGGCAAATACATTAGGGGCATTTAGGAGAATCTTAGACGGGCATATGCATGATAGAAAAATGGAGGGCAATGTCGGAGAGAAGAGTTTGATTGATCTTAGAGCAGGTTAGAGTAGATTGATCGTGGGCCAAAGTGCCTATACTGTGCTCTGCAGTCTACGTTCTGCACTCTAACTTAGGCCCACAGCTGCACAAAAGCAGCAGGAAGAGAAAGATCCCATTAATCCTGCAAGCAGTACAGTACGGAATTCCCACTACACACTTCAATCTTCTCGTTATTTTTTAATAACCATTGCATAAAATTAGAATTTGTATTCCAGCTTCACTTTTATTAATAAATGGGACCATTGCCAGCCATATTTCTCTGACAGATGGTTAGGAGCATCAGTGCAGTGTAGCCAGAGAATGGATTTTACCTTGGCTCACTACCTATGTGCTTGTCTTCAGAACCAGCTGATCTCATTCATTCTCCCGGCAGGGTTTTCAATACGTTAAGACTTAGAGATACTGCTCGGTAATGTTATTACGGTACCAGCGACTTGGGTTCAATTCTTGCCGCAGTATGTTACGGAGTGTGTATGCACTGTGTGGGTTTTCTCTGGGTGCTCTGGTTTCCTCCCACATTCCGAAGATGTACGGATTAACAGATTTTTTTAGGATGCCATGATAGCATCGTGGTTAACATGACATTATTCCAATTCGGGGTGTTCCAGTGTTTGGAGTTCAAATCCGGCGCCATCGATCAGCAGCTTATACAATCTCCCCATGACGATGTGGGTCTCCTCCGGGTGGTTCGGTTTCCTTCCGCATTCCAAAGATGTACCGGTTAGTAGGCTCGTTGGTCATTGTAAATTGTCCTGTGATTAGGCTAGTGTTAAATACGTAGGTGGACTGGTGCATTGGGCCAGAAGGGCAAGTTCTGTGTTGTACCTTTAAATAAGTAAATAAATTACCCAACAGGTTTGGACTGTGGGAGGAAACCAGAGCACCCGGAGAAAACCCATGTAGTCATGGGTAGAACGTACATACAAACTCCTTACAGACAGCGGCAGAAATTAACCTGTGCCCTAGGCACTGTAATACCATTACGTTAATGGCTGTGCTATTGTGCATCCCCATCAGCTTTGAAGTTCGCTGCTGATCGAGATGTTTTGGTGAACTAGCCCATCTCACCTTTTATTCCTTGTCCCCCAGTTCAATTCTCAGTCTACACAAGGTAATGTTGCAGCTCTATAAAACTGGTTAGACCACACTTGTGGTATTGTGTTCAGTTCTGGTTGCCTCATTATAGAAAGGATGTGGAAGCTTTAGAGGGTGTACAGAGGAGATTCGCAAATGATGCATTTCACTCTGTATTTCAGTGTAAGTAAGATAAAGGCATCCATTTTATCTCATCTTGCGAGACCATGGATCTGCGCCTGGAAAGTCTTCACTCTCCAGGGCGCAGGCCTGGGCAAGGTTGTATGGAAGACCGGCAGTTGCCCATGCTGCAAGTCTCCCCTCTCCACACCACCAATGATGTCCAAGGGAAGGGCATTAGGACCCATACAGCTTGGCACCAGTGTCGTCGCAGAGCAATGTGTGATTAAGTGCCTTGCTCAAGGACACAACACGTCCCCTCAGCTGGGGCTCGAACTCACGACCTTGAGGTAGCTAGTCCAATGCCTTAACCACTTGGCCACGTGCTCACATTCAGTGTATGTGTGACAAGTAAAGTAAATCTTAGTCTTAATCTTTTTTGATGTTCGGCAACACCTTCCCTTGGGTTGAAAGGAATGATAAATCAGGAATGACTGAATGCTGGAGCAGACGTGATAGGCTGGATGATCCCATTCTCCTCCAGTGTCTTACAGCCTTATGGATTAGAGAACATGTTTTATGAAGATAAATTGAGCGAGCTGAAGCTTTTCACTTTGGAGTGAAGTAGGATGGGAGGTAACTTGATAGAGGTGTACAAGACTGTAAGTAGCTGATAGGTGGTGTTGTACGCCACCCCCTCTGTTCAGGGATTGGTTTCCCAGTTTGACAAAGATGGCTTCCTTAACCCCTCTTTCAAACCACCTGTCCTCCCTGTCCAAATTGTGCACATTGTTAGCTGAGCTTTGACCTGAGGTGTCAGCCCTCCTTATGTTGGGCCATCCATTTGTGAAGTGGTTGTTTTGTCTCGCCGTTATACAGATCTCTGCAGCTCTAATTCCATTGGATAGCATATACGATATTGCTCTGTTTATGCTTGGGCGTAGGATCCTTGGGGTGGACGAGTTTCTGTCTGAGAGTGTTTGTAGGTTTGAAAAACACGGGACTTGGTGTTTGCTGAAAATCATTCTGAGTTTCTGTGAAACTGCAGCTACATACGGGATGACTACGTTTTTTTTTGTCCTCTTTGCTCCTTGTGTCTGTCTGTTGGGCTGTCTGCTGGGTTTTGTTGCTGTCTTGATGAGGGCCCAGTCAGAGACCACAAGCTTTTTTTTGATCGGATTGATTCTATTATTTTATCTTTCATTTGGAATAATAAAAGACCAAGAATTAGTAAACGTCACTTACAAAAGTTGAAACAGGATAGAGGTCTTGCTTTGCCTAATTTAAGGATGTATTACTGGGCTGTTAATGTGCGGTACATGTCCTTTTGGTTATATTGGGTTGAGGAGAATGATCGGCAATTTTGGGGAGACCTGGAATTGAAAGCTGTGAAACAGTTTTATTTAACCTCGTTATTGGGAGTTGCTTTATCTATACAATTAGCTAAGGTCGCTAATTTAAGCCTATACCCTGTGATTAAGCATTCTTTACAAATTTGGCTCCAGTTCTGCAATTTTTTTTTAATCTTAAAAAATTTAAGCTTTCAAGGCTTCTCTCAAATGCTTGTGTTCCTTGTCTTTAGCTGTAATGTTGGGGGGCACATTCCCCAGCACCGTGATGTAGTGTTCTGACAGCCCCCCACTAATGTTCTAGTGGGTGATGAGAGGTACTGGTCTGTGTGGGTTGGTTCCCTGTGAACTTCACTGCCTAGCTGTCCATTTCCTTCAATAACTACTGCATAGTCTACAAAGGCCAGTCTATTGTTCTCAACATCTCCTCGTGTAAATAGGCATATTCTCTTAGATAGGCACACGGATGATGGGAAGAAGGAGGACTATGTGGAAGGGAAGGGTTAGATTGATCTTAGAGTAGATTAAAATGTCAGCACAACATTGTGAACCGAAGGGCCTGTAGTGTTCTGTAATATGTTCTATATTCTATGTACTGTGTTCTATGTACTAAGTTCTATTACTCAGAGCCCTCAGAGGAAAGAATGTGACTAGGTTTTCTATATCGTCTCTTCCTACAATCACACTCACATCCAGAAACCTTGATGATCCTGACTGATTTGCAAATGATTGCTGTGGGAGTTCGTGGCATCAGAGCCTGGAAAGCCTTTCACTGATTTCAATAAAAGTCTGCTGCCATGTAATCACTGCTCCCACAGGCTTGGACTGGAAGAATAAATCGAGTTTGAATTAGTGGAGACAGGAGTCTCTCGGTATCAGGCAGAACCGTCTCTGGGCCATCTGTGCTATCCTGATATTGAACAGGGGAGGATCTCTGAGACAAGGGGCACAGCACACCACCATTTAGGGTATCAGGGAAAATACTACGCAGAGTAGGAAAATATTACACAAAATGGTGTTCATATTCTCTCGGTGAACACATTATGAGCTATCTCCTGTACCTAATAAAGTGGCCACTGTGTGTATGTTTGTGGTCTTCTGCTGCTGTACCCATCCGCTTCAAGGTTCAATGTGTTATGCATTCAGAGATGCTCTTCTGCACATCGCTGTTGTAATGTGTGGTTATTTGAGTTACTGTCGCCTTCCTGTCAGCTTGAATCTGCCTGGCCATTCTCCTCTGACCTCTCTCATTAACAAGGTGTTTTCATCCACAGAACTGCCACTCACTGGATTTTTTTTTTGCTTTTTGCACCATCCTCTGTAAACTCTAGAGACTGTTGTGTGTGAAAATCCCAGATCAGCAGTTAATGAGACAAGCAAACCACCCCATCTAGCACCAACAATCATTCTACAGCCAAAGTCACTTAGATCACATTCTGATGTTTGGTCTGAACAACAACTGAACCTCTTGACCATGTCTGCATGCACTGCGCTGTTGCCACATGATTAGATACTACATTACTGAGCTGGTGTACAGGTGTACCCAATAAAGCAGCCACTGGGTGGACATTTAAACTTCTGTTAGTCATAGAATAATAATCCTATGAATTTGTTAATCTGTTGGGGTGCCACAGTCGCATAGCGGTTATTGCAGTGTTATTACAGTGTGTAGCAGTTCAGTCTGGAGCTCAATCCCGCGTCCTCTGTAGGGAGTCTCTGTATGTCCTCCCCGTGGAGTGCATGAGTTTTCTCCAGGTCTTCTGGTTTTCTCACACAGTCCAAAAATGCACTGGGTAGTAGGTTACCCGGTCATTGTAAATTGTCCCTTGGTTGCCGGAGGTTGCTGGTTGAAGGGCCAGAAGAGTTTATTCTGCACTGCATCTCTAAATTTAAAATTCTTCTGCAGAGAACAATGTTCCTTCTTTCTGACAGATCCCTCATGTCCTTCTGCTGTAAAAGTCATTTGTTGGATAAATATTATTTCCAAATACTGTCACTTTTGACAAATTTACTCCTTGTGCGGACAGAATGAAGAAGGTGAGATGGTAAATGTAATCCCTGAATAGCTTTGACAATGGGTTATGAACGAAACAGGAATGGGAGCTTTGCATGCATAAGTATATCTCCCATATGTCTCCCCGTTCTGATCCCACACGATGTAGCCTTGTTATAAGGCACAGTTTTTTTGGTTCGTTTGTCCAAGGCGTAAAAAGGTGCAATTCATCATCTAGAGCTATATATCAATCTGTTTAAAGTCAACAAGGTCTCAACTTACCTCTGGGAATTTTCCAAAGGCCGACAGCAGAGAATAGAGTAAACCACTCATCTGTCAGGTGGATTGTGATTGTGATTGACCCTGGATGGATAGCAAAGGAGTGTGCGGGTGGGAGGGGGGTTGTATGATTCCTGAACGGATTTTTGCTTGCTCCAGAATAGATCCACAGGCATGATCTGGCGATCCCAGCAGACAGCCGTGTTACACAATCCTGAGTCGCCCCACCTGTGTTGACTAAGTTCATCAACTGAGCTGCTGATGGAGACACAAAGGTTTTGGAGTTCTTCGCACCCGGGTGCAGCCTGTCTTCAGCTGGGAAAGATATGGTGTGTGACCACTTGTGGGTATGTGTATGGGGTGGGTGTGTGCACATGTTTGATCTGTGTGTGTGTGTGTTTGTGTATGCATACAGTATGTGTGATATGTGTGTGCGTGTGTGTGTTTGTGTGGATGAACGTGTGATATGTGTGTGTGAGTACGTGTGTGTTTGTGTTTCGATGCTTTGTGTTGGAGTATATGTGTTATTAGAGGTATGGGTATGAGTTTGTGTGTGAGTCTGTCTCGTGGAGTTTTAAAATCAGAATCAGGTTTATTATCACTGACATAGGTCAAGAAATTTGTTGATTTGTGGCAGCAGCGCAGCACAATACATATAAACAATAATATAGATTATAATTTAAAATATAAAAATAAATATATAGTGTAAAAAGTGAACAAGATAGTGAGGAGACTGTGTCTGATGGCTCATGGACCCTTCAAAAATTGGATGGAGGAAGTGCTGTGAATTTACTATTTCAATTATATTTGAGTAATCTTCTACATATATTGATCGATTAAGATTTGGTTGGTCAGTAAAGGCACTAGCAAATTTCTACAGACGTACCATGGAGCGCATTCAAGCTGGCTGCATCACCATCTGGTGTGGGGGGCACAGGATCGAAACAAGCTGCAGAAAGTTGCACAATTAGCCAGCTCCATCATGGACACGAGAGTATCCAGGATACGTATCTTCAAAATGGACCCCCATCACCCAGGACATGCCCTCTTCTCGTTGCTACCATCAGGAAGGAGGTACAGGAGCCTGAAGACACACACTCAGCGATTCAGCTTCTTCCCCTCCACCATCCGATTTCTGAATGGACATTGAAACCATGAACACCACCTCATTACTTTTTTTATTTATATCTTTTGCACTATTTATTTAAATGAACTATTTTATATAAATATACTGTAATTCACAGTTTTTTTTCACTCTCTTATCATGTATTGCATGTACTGCTGCCGCAAAGTTAACAAGTTTCATGGCATATGCCAGTGATGTTAAACCTGATTCTGATCATTGTTTAAACAATATATTATGGATTATATGTAAAACACGTAATTATACATAGAATATATTCATCGCATACGTCACCACACTGCCGCGTGATAGGTGCGCAGCTAGTTCAAAGTAAACTTAAAGTTAGACCCGCATTTCGGGCCCCCGTATCTTCCTTTGAATTGGTTTAATGTTTTGAAGTCACAAAATACAAGAAGGGGGGAAGAAGCTGTTCTCAAAACGTTGAAAGTGTGTGCAGATGTTCCTTAAACGTTCAGTGTGAGCTGAGTTATGAATTAGAATGGGTCTTGGGTGATATAGTCGGACTCTGTATGTACATGTGTTAGTTGGATAGAGGATATGAACGTTGTGTGTGTGTGTTCCTGCCTGTTGTGTGGGCGCGTGTGTGTGTTCATGTGGCGGGTGGTGTAGTGTGCGGCATGTAGCGTAGATGTGGCAGGTGAGGGCGTGGGGCCCTCAACAGCCTTCGGGAATCTCCAACTGAAACAGGACCCAGCTCACCAAAAGAGCCCCCGTTTTTCACAGCGCCGATTAGCTGTACGACCACCGTAGTACTCTGGCAGTGCAGTGCGGCAAACTTTGGACTGATCTGCACACAGCAAGCTCTTCCACACCACACATCAGAGCATTAGCCAAGGGAAAGATATCACTGAGGACACCCTATTCCATTGCAACATCCCTGTTTATAATTTCCTCTCATAATAAGACTTTAATCATGTCATCAATTCTACTATCAATTGATAAAAAAAGCTATTTGCGTTGTAGCGTCTGCATGCTCAATTTTGATTTGATACGGAGAGGTTACATGGCAGGAGACGCAGTGGGAATTGTGAATTGGAGCATTAAGTCAGCCAGAGTCAAAACCCTAAATCGATTTAGTTAAATTACTAATGATTCCTGTAGGCAACCTCTTTAGAATGGATCGGAGCCAAAATCAAATCATAATTAGTTTACTTAAAACGTCAGCCTGGGTGGAATCGAAGCAACGGGCTAACTGTATCCTGTGCCTCCGCCACCACGAGGATTGTTGTAGCGTCAGCTTGCGCTATTTATTCTTTTATTAAGTCTGTAATCATGTAATCAATTCCAGCTACCAACGCATTAATGAGCCATTGATGAATTTTTGATCAGCCTGCAGGAGCAAGGCACGCTGTGCGAAGTTTCACTCCGCTGGCCGGTCAACGGGAAAACTTTGTAAAAGTTTGGACGCCGCGGTTAACGCAAGGCTATTAAAGCCCGCGGCTTGGAGTTTGTCTCTAATCTCTCCGTGAGCCGCGTGGGTTTCTTCCGAGTCTTCCAGTCTCCTCCCACAGTCCAAAGTCGTACCCGTTACTGGGTTAATTAGTCATAGTGAACTGTCCTGGGATTAAATCGGTGGTTTACCTGTTCTGCGCTGTATCTCTGCATAATAAAAAATGCAAAAGTTTAATATGGGATCCCGTGGCTGCATTTTGCACTGTAGTGTAGTGATTAGTGGGCACTTAATACTTCCAAATTGTACTGCGCTGCTTGAGAAACTAACCTGACTTCTATCTTGGCACAACAGACCCTTCAACTTATAATATCGGTGCCGAACATTTAATTTAATTTAATTTTTATTCAGAGATACGGCACAGTAACAGACCCTTTGGTCCAACAAGACGTCGCCCATGCGATCAATTCACCCACTAGCCGGCAGGTCTTTGGGAAGCAGGAGGAAATCGGAGCAGGCGGAGGAAACCCGTGACTATGGGGAGAAGTACAAACTCCTTACACACAGCGGCAGGGGTTGGATGCAAGTCACCAGCACCGTGAAGCGTTAAACTAACCGCGACGCTACTGTCGCCCCATTATACAGTAGTGAATTAAACAAAATCGCTTCTGTCTGCGCGTAATCCATTTCCCTCCTTTCGCTGCATACCCATGTGACCATCTCGAACAACACTATTGTTTCTGCTTCCAGCACTATGCCAAGTACTAACCATTCTCTGTGTAAAAACCTCCTTTAACCCCCCCCCCACGTTAAATGCATATCCTCCTGTGCTTGACATTTCTACCCTGGGAGAAAGATTCCGATTGTCTACCTTATCTACGTCTCGCATAATTTTATAAACTTCTGTCAGTTCCCCTCCCAGCCGCTTGTCGAACCTCTCCTCCGAGCCCATACATGCTAATCCATGCCGCACCTGGCATACCTGTCACCTGCAACACTCACAGCACGCTGGAGGAACTCAGCAGGTTGGGCAGCATCAGTGGAAACGATGAGTCGACGTTTCAGGCCGGAACCCTTCGTCAGGACTGAAGAAAGAAAGAGGGGGAAGGATTTGAAGAATGCTTGTAGGTTCAGTTGAAAAACTAGTAATACCTGTCACCTCTTGCCTCTTCCCTTCCTTTCCCCTACTGTCCACTCTCCTCTCCTATCAGATTCTTTCTTCTCCAGCCCTTTGCCTTTTCCATCCACCTGGCTTCACCTGTCACCTTCCAGCCATCCTCCTTCCCCTTCCCCCCACCAACCTTTTTATTCCGGCATCTTCCCCCTTCCTTTCCAGTCCTGAAGAAGGGACTTGGCCCAAAACTGTCTATTCATTTCCATTGATACTGCCTGACTTGTGAGTTCCTCCAGCATTTTGTGTGTGTTGCTCTGGTATACCTCTTCTGCACCCTCTCCAAAGCCTCCACGTCCTTCCTGTATTCCTCCAGGAACAGGCTAACCAAAGTATTACATAGCTACAACATGGCTCCTTCCCTTGTCTAGCTCCTTCAGTTTCCTCACCAACAAGCAACTCGCTGATGGGGTAGACCAGCAGTACTTTAAATTCTTAATGTCCAGGAGGGCCTTACAATCATGAAAAATATGTTTAAAAGAAGTTCAAGCACACCACCATCTTACCAGAAGGAATCATCATACGGAAAGCATTGTGGGGAGCTCAATGCAGCAGGCAAGAAGGTAGCAGAGTTGGGGAGACTTCTCTCGATGGTGTGACCAATGATTACAGATGTTCAGATGGATTTGGGTACTCTGCTTGCCGGAGTTGTGCTGGCTCAGCAAGGAACAAGGAATAGAAGTGGAACGTTGTGTCAAGTTTAATTGCCATCGTGCAGAAGTACAGGGAGGTGAAACCGCATCACAGGCATGTACAGTACTGAGCAAAAGTCAGGCATAATATATATAGCCAGGGTGCCTAGGACTGTGGTCACTTCATGTATTGCACTGTCCTGCTGCCTCAAAAATAAAAACAGATTTTTGTCCTTTGCTCTTGGACCAGGCCCCTAGAGTGTATCGAAGTGGCAGGGCCCACGTTCGAGAGTGAGGACTGTCTTGCTGTTTGGGCATTTTAAGCGTCGAGCCAGATTGGGATGGTTGGGTACAGGCAGAATTGAGATGGCAGGGCCTGGGCCTCATAGAGCATTGAAGTGACAGGGTCACTTGAGTTGGGGTTTGGCTGGTTTAAGCGCCGTGCCAGAGGCGAGGGACGGGCCGGTGCCCAGCTCGCTGCTCCACGAGGTGTACTCGCCTCTGCGCTGAACTGAGGCTGTGGTCTGCAAATAACAGGCTCCTGGAGTGGCTGTGACTGGCTTCGTGGCCATGAAGTCACTTTTGCGAACTTCAGTTCTGAATGTTATTTACTTACTTCACGGCTTCACATCACCCTGACTGGCGGCAGAGGTTAAGCAGCTACTGCACCTTGCCCAAGAGTGACCTGCAGGCTAGTGGAGGGAAGGAGTACTTTACGCATCCTTTAATAGAGACATTCCTTCACTCTAATTGTAAATATACTGCAAATTATAAAAAGAGATGCATATATTTATAAAAAGAAATAAATAAGTAATAGTCATAGTCATAGTCATACTTTATTGATCCCGAAGGAAATTGGGTTTCGTTACAGTTGCACCAACCAAGAATAGAGTATAAATATAGCAATATAAAACCATAAAAAATTAAATAATAATATGTAAATTATGCCAGGAAATAAGCCCAGGACCAGCCTATTGGCTCAGGGTGTCTGACCCTCCAAGGGAGGAGTTGTAAAGTTTGATGGCCACAGGCAGGAATGACTTCCTATGACACTCAGTGTTGCATCTTGGTGGAATGAGTCTCTGGCTGAATGTACTCCTGTGCCCAACCAGTCCATTATGTAGTGGATGGGTGACATTGTCCAAGATGGCATGCAACTTGGACAGTATCCTCTTTTCAGACACCACAATCAGAGAGTCCAGTTCCATCCCCACAACATCACTGGCCTTACGAATGAGTTTGTTGATTCTGTCGGTGTCTGCTACCCTCAGCCTGCTGCCCCAGCACACAACAGCAGACATGATAGCACTGGCCACCACAGACTTGTAGAACATCCTCAGCATCGTCTGGCAGATGTTAAAGGACCTCAGTCTCCTCAGGAAATAGAGACGGCTCTGACCCTTCTTGTAGACAGCCTCAGTGTTCTTTGACCAGTCCAGTTTATTGTCAATTCGTATCCCCAGGTATTTGTAATCCTCCACCATGTCCACACTGACCCCCTGGATGGAAACAGAGGTCACCGGTACCTTAGCTCTCCTCAGGTCTACCACCAGCTCCTTAGTCTTTTTCACACTAAGCTGCAGATAATTCTGCTCACACCATATGACAAAGTTTCCTACCATAGCCCTGTACTCAGCCTCATCCCTGTGCAAAAATGTAAAAAGAGAACAAAACAAGTGAGGCATTGCTCACTCTTCCTATATGTTGACTCTCTCTAAGTCAGAACACACAGTTGAAGTCAACCACACAAGTAGTGCTGAGCCACCAACTGTGAATTACGTTAATGCACACCCACTGGATCATGGTTAAAGAAACCTCCAATATAGCTTATGCCAAGCAAATATCTCCTTATGTCTGCCTAACCTTAGAGCCATCACCCCAACATCCAGCATGTCCCCTTTTCTCATTGCTACCATCAGGGAGGGGGTACAGGAGCCCGAAGACACACACTTAATGATTTAGGAACAGCTTCTTCCCCGTCCATCAGCTTTCTGAATGGACATTGAACCCATGAACACTACCACACTATTCTTCTTTTGTACTATTTGTTTTCGGTTTTGGTACGTTATAGTAATTTTTTGTATGTCTTAAGACCATAAGGCATCAGAACAGAATTAGGCCATTTGGCCCATCGAATCTGCTCCACTATTCCTTCATTATCCCTCTCAATGCCATTATCCTGCCTTCTCCCTGAAACCTTTGATGCTCTGACTAACCAGGAACCTATCAGCCTCTGCTGTGAACATACCCAATGGCTTGGGTTCCACCGCCATCTGTGGCAATGAATTCCACAGATTCACCACCCTCCTCATCTCTGTTCTAAAGGAACATCTGTACATGTGCCTTCTAGTCCTTGACTCCCCCAATATAGGAAACATCCTCTTGACAACCACTCTGTCTAGCCTTTTCAATATTTGATGGGTTTCAAAGAGATCCTTCCTCATTCTTCTAAACTCCAATGAGCATAGGTCCAGACTATCCATACGTTTCACTTTCCCATCCTTATTTTCATTAGGACCCTCTATTCAAATAATGCCCAATAGCTGTCCAATCCTGACCTCACCATCCTTCCCTCCCACTGGACAAGATTTGTTCCCAGTGATTCACCATCTCTGGCCTATAAGAGGAAATTTCTCCACAGTATTTTTTTCTCCCTTCCTAGCCAGTGACCAATGGCTTATGACTGTCCGATGTGAAGTATGTACAGTTGAAGTCAGAAGTTTACATACATCTTAGCCAAATACATTTAAACTCAGTTTTTCACAATTCCTGACATTTAATCCTAGAAAACATCCCCTGTCTTAGGTCAGTTAGGATCACTATTTTACTTTAAGAATGTGAAATGTCAGAATAATAGTAGAGAGAATGATTTATTTCAGCTTTTATTTCTTTCATCACTTTCCCAGTGGGTCAGAAGTTTACATACACTTTGTTAGTATTTGGTAGCATTGCCTTTAAATTGTTTAACTTGGGTCAGACGTTTTGGGTAGTTTTCCACAAGCTTCTCACAGTAAGTTGCTGGAATTTTGGTCCATTCCTCCAGACAGAACTGGTGTAACTGAGTCAGGTTTGTAGGCCTCCTTGCTCGCACACGCTTTTTCAGTTCTGCCCACAAATCTTCTATCAGATTGAGGTCAGAAAATGATGTCAAGTCTGGTTAATCCTTGGGAGCAATTTCCAAAGGCCTGAAGGTACCACGTTCATCTGTACAAACAATAGTACGCAAGTATAAACACCATGGGACCACGCAGCCGTCATACCGCTCAGGAAAGAGACGCTTTCTGTCTCCTAGAGATGAACGTACTTTGGCACGAAAAGTGCAAATCAATCCCAGAACAACAGCAAAGGACCTTGTGAAGATGCTGGAGGAAACAGGTAGACAAGTATCTATATCCACAGTAAAATGAGTCCTATATTGACATAACCTGAAAGGCTGCTCAGCAAGGAAGAAGCCACTGCTCCAAAACCGCCATAAAAAAGCCAGACTACAGTTTGCGAGTGCACATGGGGACAAAGATCTTACTTTTTGGAGAAATGTCCTCTGGTCTGATGAAACAAAAATTGAACTGTTTGTCCATAATGACCATCGTTGTGCTTGGAGGAAAAAGGGTGAGGCTTGCAAGCGGAAGAACACCATCCCAACCGTGAAGCATGGGGGTGGCAGCATCATGTTGTGGGGGTGCTTTGCTGCAGGAGGGACTGGTGCACTTCACAAAATAGATGGCATCATGAGGAAGGAAAATTATGTGGATATATTGAAGCAACATCTCAAGACATCAGCCAGGAAGTTAAAGCTCGGTCGCAAATGGATCTTCCAAATGGACAATGACCCCAAGCATATCTCCAAAGTTGTGGCAAAATTGCTTAAGGACAGCAAAGTCAAGGTATTGGAGTGGTCATCACAAAGCCCTGACCTCAATCCGATAGAAAATTTGTGGGCAGAACTGAAAAAGCGTGTGCGAGCAAGAAGGCTTACAAACCTGACTCAGTTACACCAGTTCTGTCTGGAGGAATGGAACAAAATTCCAGTAACTTACTGTGAGAAGCTTGTGGAAAACTACCCAAAACATTTGACCCAAGTTAAACAATTTAAAGGCAATGCTACCAAATACTAACAAAGTGTATGTAAACTTCTGACCCACTGGGAAAGTGATGGAAGAAATAAAAGCTGAAATAAATCATTCTCTCTACCATCATTCTGACATTTCACATTCTTAAAATAAAGTAGTGATCCTAACTGAGCTAAGACAGGGAACATTTTCCAGGATTTGTCAGGAATTGTGAAAAACTGAGTTTAAATGTATTTGGCTAAGGTGTATGTAAACTACACTCCATGGAATAAAGTTTTAACCTATTCAACCTCTCCCTATAACTCACGTCCTCAAGTCCTCCAACAAATTTGTAAGTTTTCCCTGCATTCTTTCATCTTATTTACATCTTTCCTGTAGGTAGGTGAACAAAACTGCACACAAAACTCCAAATTAGGCCTCACCAACATCTTATACAATTTCAACACAACATCCCAACTCTTGTACTCAAGACATTGCTTTATGAAGGCCAACGTGCCAAAAGCTTTCTTTATGACCCAATCTACCTGTGACACCACTTACAAGGAATTATGAATCTGTATTCCCAGATCCCTCTGTTTTACCGCACTCCTCAGTGCCCTACCATTCACTATGTAAGATCCACCCCAGTTGGTCCTGTCAAAGTGCAACCTCACACTAGTCTGCTTTAAATTCCATCTGCCATTTTTCAACCCATTTCACCAGTTGGTCCAGATCCCACTGCAAGCTTTGATAGTCTTCCTCGCTGTCCACTACACCCCCCCCCCCCAATCTTGTTGTCGTCCTCAAATTTGATGATCCATTTACCACATTATCATGCAGATCATTGATACAGAGGACAAACAACAATGGACTCACTCCCTGCGGCAGACCACTAGTCACAGGACTCCAGTCAAAGGAGCAACCACCTACAAACACACTCTGATTTTTTCTGCTAAGCCAATGTCTCTTCCAATTTACTAACTCATCTTGAACACCAAGCAACTGAAACTTTTTGACCAACTTCCCATGTGGGACTTTATCAAAGGCCTGGCTTAAGTCCATGTAGACAACATCCACTGCCTTGCTTTCATCAACTTTCCTGCTAACTTCCTTGAAAACCTATTTAAGATTTGTTAGACATGACTTGCCACGAACAAAGCCAGTCCCTGTCTATCCAAATACTTATATATCCAGTCCCTTAGAATACATTCCAATAACTTTCCCGCTACTGATGTCCAGGGTCACTGGCCTATAACCTATAATTTCCTGGTTTATCCTTACAGCCTTTCTTAAACAACATTAGCTCTCTTCCAATCCTCCTGCATCTCACCTGTCACTAAGGATGATATAAATATCTCTGCTAGGATCCTGGCAGTTTCTGCTCTGGCCTCCCACAGGGTCTAAGGAAACGTTGTCAGGCCCTGGGGATAACTCTGCCCTAAGTTGCTTCAAGACAGCAAGCACCTCCTCCTTTATAATCTGTATAATGTTCATAACTTTGCTGCTACATTGCCCCATATTTCTAGATTCTGCGTCCATCTCCCGAGTAAATACAGATGCAAAAAAAATTCATTTAAGGTTTCCCCCATCTCTTTCAGCTCCATGCATAGATTACCACTCTGATCTACCAGAGTACCAACTTTGTCCCTTGCTATCCTTTTCCTCTTAACATATCTGTAGAAGACTTTTGGATTCTCCTTCACCTTGTCTGTTGGAGCAAACTCATGCCTTCTTTTCGTCCTCCTAATTTCTTTCTTAAGTGTTCTCTTGCATTTCTTATACTCCTCAAGTACCTCATTTGTGCCTGCCTGCCTATACCTGCTGAGCACCTCCTTCTTTTTCTCAACCAAAGCCTCAATTTCTCTTGAAAACAAGTTCCCTAAACCTTTTATCCTTGCCTTTTATTCTGACAGGAACATACAAACTCTGGATTGCCACTTACCGAGTACACCTTTGCCAGAAAACAGCCGGGCCCAATTCACAATTGTCAGATCATTTCTGGTGCCATCAAAATTGACCTTTTACCAATTTGGGATCGCAACCCAAGGACCAGACCTATCCTTTTCCGTAATTACCTTGAAGCTAATGGCATTATGATTACAAGATGCAAAATGTTCCCCTACAAAAACTTTTGTCACCTGCCCTGTCTCATTCCCTAATGGCTGATCAAGTATCACACACTCTCGTTTCTATGTAATGATTAAGGAAACTTTCTTGAACACATTTGACAAACTCTTTCCCATCCAACCCTTTTACAGTATGGGAGTCCCAGTCAATGTGGAAAGTTAAAATCACCTGCTATAACAACCTTATATTTCTTGAAACAGTCTGCGATACCAGTACAAATTTGTTCCTCTAAATCCCATGGACTGTTGGATGTTCTATAATATAATCCCACTAACATGGTCATACCTTTCTTTTTCCTCACTTCTACCAATAAAGCCTCAGTAGATGAGCTCTCCAGTGTGTCCTGCCTGAGCACTAACATGACGTTTTCTCTGACTAGTAATACCACCCCTCCCCCTTTAACCCCTCCCACTCTGTCATGTCTGAAACAATGGAACCTCAGAACACTGGGCTGCCAGTCCTGCCCCTCCTGCAACTAAGTCCAACTAATGGCTACAGTGTCATAATTCCACATGCTGATTCATGCCCTGAGCTCAACCACCTTTCTGACAATACACAGCTCAGAACATTGGTCCCACCACACTCAACCTTTTGATTCCTGACATCGTATGTAGGCGTAACAACATCTTTCTCCATATCACTCCATTATCTGTTCTGGCGCTCTGGTTCCTAGCCCCCTGCAACTCTAGTTTAACACCCCTCCCTCTGTGCAGCAGTAGGAAACCTTTCCAGAGGTGCTCCTCTGCACACCACTGTTGTAACACGTAGTTAATTAAGTTACTGTTGCCTTCCTGTCAGTTTAAACCAATCCCGCCATTCTCCTCTGAGCTCTCTCGTTAGCAAGGTGATTTCACTCGCAGAACCTCCGCTCATTAGAATGCATTTTGTTTTTCGCACCTGTGATAAACCATTGTATATAGGTTGTAACTGGGTTACCTGTCTGGACACGCCCCTCTGCTGACTGCTCCTGTGGCTTCTCCCCCAGACCCCTGAATAACGGTGACTGTGCCTCTGCTCCTCCCTCAGTCCAGGACAGACACAGACCGGATGAGGACCCATTTTACTGTTAATAAATCCTTTCAGTACTTACTCTACTTCCAGTCTTTTGGAGTAATTTAGTCCATCAGAATTGTTCTCTGTAAATGGTTGTACATGAAAATCCAGGAGATCAGCATTTTCTGGGATACTCAGACCACCATATCTGGTATCGACAATTATTCCACCGTCAAAGTCACTTAGTTCACATTTCTTCCTCATTCTAATGGAACATCTGGAGAAATTTCTGAAACGTCGTTTGCTGCTGTCGTTACTGCGCGGTCGGGAATCTTTCGGAGGGTAGGCCTCAAAATCCCCGGCCTTGCCTGCTTTTGGCGACCGGGAAAGAGGTCGAATCGCTCGGACAGAGATGGCGCTCAGTACTTGGTGTCGGACAGCTGATCAGAGCTCGAGGTTTTCGGATGACTCAGAGTCGGATTGTGGTTGGCATGGCAGGGAGAGTTTTTCTTCTTTCTCCCGTCTGCGTGAGATGTGGGATATTTGAGAAACTTTGAACTATACTGTGCTCACGGACTTCTTCATCAAGTTATGGCATTGTGCACTGTTGTAACTATATGTATAATTATGTGGTTTTGTCAGTTTTTTTAGTCTTGGTTTGTCCTGTGTTTTTGTGATATCACACCGGAGGAAATAGTGTATCATTTCTTAATGCATGCAATACTAAATGACAATAAAAGAGGACTACATGTCTTCATGATCATCATAACGAACAACAATTGAAACCCTTGACCATGTCTGCATGCTTTTGCATTGAGTTGCTGCCACATGATTGGCTGATAAATATTTGCATTAACGAGTAGGTGTACCTAATAAAGTGGCCACTGAGTGTATGTCTGTGATAATAAATCTGATCAGATTCAGATTAATTGATCTCCTGGTCTGGTTTCTATACATTTGCATCTTCACTCTGTGAAGATTACGTCCAAAGATGCAATACATCAATTAGGCCAAATGATTGCCAAATACGGTTTTATTAAATAGCAAGATGAATTGCAGAGAGGTAAAACAGCATAGGTGATGACTGTACAATTATTCACAGAGCCAGCAAGCAGAGAAGATATTGATGGAAAGAAGGAATTTGCATTTTTATTATGTCTCAGCTTAGAATGCTCAAAATTACTTGCTAGGGGTATCAAAACCAAGAGGGCATAGTTTTAAGGTGAGAGGAAGGAGCTTTAAAGAAAATCGGAGGCGTTACACGCAGAGAGCGGTTGATATCTAAGCTGTGTTGCCAGGAGCAGCACGGGAGCACATAACGCGTTATACCACCAGCAACTGGGGTTCAAACCTCCCTGCTGTCTATAAGGAGAATCTGAATCAGGTTTAATATCACCAGCGGAGGTCATGAAATTTGTTAACTTTGCAGTAGCTGTACAAGGCCATACATCCTAATATAGAAAAGAAATTGAATTACATTTAGTATGTATGTATATATTATATATATTAAATAGTGTGGGCACGTGGCCAAGTGGTTAAGGCATTGGACTAGTGACCTGAAGGTTGTGAGTTCGAGCCCTAGCCGAGGGAACGTGTTGTGTCCTTGAGCAAGGCACTTAATCACACATTGCTCTGCGACGGCACTGGTGCCAAGCTGTATGGGTCCTAATGCCCTTCCCTTGGACAACATCGGTGTCATGGAGAGGGGAGACTTGCAGCGTGGGCAACTGCTGGTCTTCCATACAACCTTGCCCAGGCCTGCGCCCTGGAGAGTGAAGACTTTCCAGGCGCAGATCCACGGTCTCACAAGACTAACGGATGCCTTTAACTTATATATTAAATAGTTAAAAATGGTGCAAAAGCAGAAATAAATTTAAAAAGTGAGGTAGTGCTCATGGGTTCAATGTCCATTTAGGAATCAGATGGCAGAGAGGAAGAAGCTGTTCCTGAATCGCTGAGTGTGTGCGTTCGGGCTTCTGTACCTCCTGCCTGATGGTAACAGTGAGAAGAGACACATCCTGGGTGACAGGGGTCCTTAATGACAGACACCTTCTTCCTGAGGCATCGTTCTTTGAAGACGTCTTGGATACCACAGAGGCTAGTACCCATGATGGAGCTGACTGATTTTACAACTTCCTGTAGCTTCTTTCGATCCTGTGCAGTAGCCCCCCCCCCCCACCCTCACCACCACCAGACGGTGATGCAGCCAGTCAGGATGCTCTCCATGGTACATCTGTAGAAGTTTTCAAGTGTTTTAGGTGACAGACTAAATCTCCTCAAACTCCTAATGAAATACAGAGTTCGTACATTCTCCCCATGACCGCGTGGGTTTCATCCAGGCGCTCCGGTTTCCGGTTAATAAATTGTGGGAACGCTCTGTTGGCGCCAGATGTATGGCGACACTTGTGGGTTGGCTCCAGCTGTCATGAGCCCTGCAGGCCTCTGCGGCTTGACATATAGTGTTGGGCTTCTAGGTTTCTCCAGCACCTGTATTTAATAATTGTTAGAGCCGTTAAGGCCTAGTGGTTTCTGTTTAATCTGGTCAAGTTAATTGTGCCTGGCACAAACAAGAGAAAATCTGCAGATGCTGGAAACCCAAGCAACACACTCAAAACGGTGGAGGAACTCAGCAGGCCCGGCAGCATCTATGGAAAAGAGTGTAGTCGATGTCAACTGTTTACTCTTTTCCATAGATGCTGCCTGGCCTGCTGAGTTCCTCGCACATTGTGTGTGTGTTAACTGTGCCTGGCTCGGGTTTCCAGCATACTATGGTTATTTAAAGAGGGCCCTCATTTGGCACTGGTTCAGAACCCTTGTGTCTGTGCAGAATAATTTGTCTCGCAGTGTTGCTCGGTCCTGCCTCTGATATCCCTATCCCTATGACTCACCTCTTGGCTTCACCTCTTCACAGGGAGTCTGCCATTCCTCCGCTCCTGCGTCGAGTCGTTGCCAGTGCTCACTGTGACAAAATCTGCTGTTCCTCCGCACTTGGGCCCAGTCCTGCGAGCGTGCACCGTGACACCAGCACATCCTTGAACTGTTTTGGTCGTGGCGCAAACAAATCATTTCACTGTAAGTTTGGATGTTTCGATGTACACGTGACAAATAAAGACAATGAATAGACCAATTATTTTCAGAAAGCCTATTTACTATTGCGATACACAATTTATGGCAGCTACTTACCTCACAACAAGCTTCCATAAACAAGAATCTGATAGTGATCAAGCAATCTACAGTTCAAAGCTCAAATTTCAAAGTAAATTTAGTATCAAAGTTCATATCTGTTAACATATACTACCCTGAGATTCATTTTCTTCTGTTTGAGGATTCCATCGGTCAGGATCGACCATGGATGTTGTGTCCCAGCTATCTTGACAAGCAAGCCTGGTCAGTACAATATGGAGAGCAAGCTGTTCTCCATGTAGCAAGCTCCCCCTCTCCTCACATCTGATGAACCCAAAGGAATGGCAGAGACTGATACAGTTCGGCACCAGCAGTGTCACAGGAGTTGCCAGTCAGTGCTGAACTCAATGTAGGGCTGACTTAGGGACCCCAGATTTACTCCCTAAGCCTTCCCCATGAGTGGATATAGCTGCAAGGCAGTGGAGTTTGATATCAGAGTTTTCCTTCTAGACGAGCCCCATCTGCCCAAAGTGACTGGTTTTAAGGGGCCAGTAACCTGCCATTGCCCCTTCTCCTGTCAGTAGAAACAGTTCTGCTGGGCTTCGTAGCTAAGCCACATGTGAAGGCCAGGAGCTGGACTTAGTTGTCAGAGGCTATTTGAGTCACACACTACCGGGAGAATTTAATCGGTAGTGGGAGCTTATCCCAACTACTACTCCCAGCTATAACTACGTTAAGGAACCTTTGTCTACTTATGTACTTATTTATTGAGATACAGTGTAGAACAGATCCCTCCAGTCCCTCAAACTGCGCTATCCAGCAACCCGTGATTTAACCCTAGCCCAATCACAGGACAATTATTAACCTACTAACTGGTTAAAATACAAAGCAGAATGTTAAAAGGCAGAGCAGGGAGGTCAGCGCCTGTGGAGCTGGAATCTCGAACACTGCAGCTTCGAATACTCCTTTGGCTCAAAGATGCTTTGGGATGTACTCTGCTCAGAAAAAGATTGATCGAAGTAGCACACCCTCCTTCACTCTTGCAAGGGCAAACAAAAGAATCAAAAGTAGCAAAAATAAACTGCTTGAAACTCTCAACAAGTCAGCCTGCATCTGTAGAGAGAGATACAAGAGTTAATTTTTCAAATCATCGATCTTCCTTGGAGTTAAAACAAGTTTCAATTTCAGAGAGATTGATAGAGCAAGTGGGGATGGAGAGGAAGAGATACTGAATGGCTGTGCAAACTCCCTTCTACGGCCTCTGTTTACAGTTCTTGCTGCCTCAGCCGAAATAATCAAAGTCCCTACCATCCCCAGACATCCTCTCTCATCAGGCAGAAGATACAAAAGCCTGAAATCACAGATCACCAGGCTCAAAGACAGCTTCTACTTCACTGTTATAAGACTATTGAACAACCCCCTAGTGTGATAAATTGGACTCCTGACCTCACGATCTACCCTGTTATGATTTTGCACTACTGGCACTGTACTTTCCCTGTAGCTATTCCGCATTCTGTTATTATTTTACCTTGTACTAACTTGATGCAAAGAACAAAAAACAAAGAGCATTACAGACCACACTGTGCCAACCTCTTAACCTGCTCTAAGATCTACTCTTACTCTTCCCTCCATTTTTCTATCATCCATATGCATATATAAGGGTTTCTTAAATAGCTCTAATGTGTTTACCTCTGCCACCACACTTGTCAGGGTGTTCCATGCCCCCACGACTCACTGTGTAAAGAATTTATTTCGGACACCCCCCCCTATATTTTCCTCTAACCCCCTTAAAATTATGCCAACACGTATTAGCCATTTCTGCCCAGAGAAATGTATCTAGTTGTCCACTCCATCTACGCTTGTTATTATCTTGTACATCTCTATCAAGTCACCTCTCATCCTTCTCTCCAAAGAGAAAAACCCTAGCTTGCTCAGCCTATCTTCATAAGGCATACCCTCTAGTGCAGGCATCATAGTGGTAAATCTCATCTGCACCCTCGCTAAAGCTTCCACATCTTTTCTGTAATGAGGTGACCAGAACTGAATACAATATTCCATGTGAGGTCTGACAAGGGCTGCGACATTACCTCTGGGCACTGTGTAATGATCTTAACTGTACGAGCAGTATGCAAGACAATCTTTTCACTCTATCTCAATAATAAACCAGTTCTGAGTCCGACACTCCCACTGAGAGCACAGCACTAACTCTGACAGTACAACACCAGTTTTGCCAGTGAGACATCCCCTCTAGCAGTGTAACAGTCTCCCTGAAAGTTCAAACCTTTCCTTAAGGATTTTCAGGATTAAGTTGTTCTGACACAGACTACCATACTATCAACAAAACCACCAATTTCCGTGTCATTTGCAAACCGTCCCCTATGATCACATCCATACTGTTAATATGTATAAAAAGCAGTGCCAACCCCTGCAATACATTCCTGGCTTAGGCTTCCAGTCACAAATACAGAGTTCAGCCACCACCTTCTGCCTCCTATCGCCAAGCCAATTCCAGATTCAATTTACCAACTTTCCGTGGAACCCCAGTGCAGAACCCCTCATCCTCCTTCACTCCAACAAGAAGAGCCCAAGCTTGCCTAACCTCTCCTCATAAGACATCTCGGCAGCATCCTGGTAAATCTTCTCTGAACCCTCTCTAAAGCTTACACATCCTTCCTATAATGAACACGAAACCAAGCGTGTGTGTCTGTTGAGCGTGTATTGTGTGTGTTTGTTGTGCATGTGTTGGGTGCGTGTTCCAAGTGTGGTCTAACTAGAGTTTTATAGAGCTGCAACATTACATTGGACTAACCTGGTCTCGCTTATCTCCTGCCAGCTTGCACTCCAACTCCTCCCCGCAACTTCCTATTCTTGGTTTCTGCCTCCTTCCTTTCCAATTCTAGTGAAAGATCACGACCAGAAACGTCAGCTGTTCACTTCTTCCATAGATGCTGCTTGACCTGCTGAGTTCCTCCAGCGTTTTGTGTGTGTTGTATTACATTGCATTTAACTCAACCCCCTGACAAGTAGAATCACAGAGTGACAGAGTACTACAGCACAGAAACAGGCCCTTCAGCCCATCTAGTCCATGCCGAACTGTTGTTCTGTACCTGTACCTGGACCATGGCTCCCATTACCCTCCCATTCATGTGCTTTTACAAATTTCTCTTAAATGTTGAAATCGAACCTGCGTCCACTACTTGCGCTGGCAGCTCGTTCCACACTCTCACCGCCCTCTGAGTGAAGAAGCTCTCCCTCATGGTTCCCGTAAACATTTCACCTTTCACCCTTAACCCATGACCTCTAGTTCTAGTCTCATCCAACCTCAGTGGAAAAATCCTGCTTGCATTTACGTTATCTATACCCCATGTAATTTTGTATACCTCAAATCTCCCCTCATTCTCCTGTCCTAGGTGGGAGAAGAAGATGGCGGCACGACGCAGCACGTGCGGCCTCTCTGGTGATGAATATCTGTAGTCTGTCAAGTAGGAGGCCGTGCACAATTCTGATTTGATGGAGGCAGACGTGAGAGCACGGAGGAACATCTGGTGAAACTTCTGAAATGCCTGTTTCGATGCCGCCGCTACTGTGTGATCCAAAATCTCTGGAGGGGAAGGCCCCGAGTCCTCGGCTTTGCTTGTTGCTTGGCAGCCGGGGCGGGGCCGAAGCGCTCGGCAGAGATGATGCTCGGTGCTCGGTGTCGGAGGGCTGGTCGGAGGCTCGAAGTTTTCAGATGGACTCAGAGTTGGACTGTGGTCAGGTACTTCCAGGATGCTGCATCGGCAAGTTTGTGGTGCTGGAAGCTCATGGCAGGGAGAGTTTCTCCCTTCTACCGTCTGCGCGAGATGTTGGGGCTATCAGGACTTTGAGACTTTTTTTTAACCCTGCCCGTGGTCTGCTCTTATCAAATTACGGTATTGCTTTGCACTGTTATAATTATGTGGTCTTTGTCAGTTTTAGTCTTGGTCTGTCTTCTGTTTCTGTGATATCATACTGGAGGAACATTGTATCATTTCTTAATGCATGCATTTCTAAATGTCAATAAACGAGGACTGAGTGTCCTCATAATCTAATCTAATCTAATCTATTCAACCTTTCCCTATAACTCAGGTTTTCAAGTCCCAGCAACATCCTTGTAAATTTTCTTCGTAATCTTTCAATCTTATTGGTATCTTTCCTTTAAGTAGGTGAACAGAGACGCACTCAATATGGAGGCCAACACACCGATGTTTTCTTCATCTGTATGGGATAATTGTGAGGTATTGCATTTTGGAAAGTCAAATCAAGTGTGGCCTTTCATAGTGAGCGGTAGGGCTCTGACGAGTGTTGTGGAACAGTGGGACCTCAGAGTACAGGTAGATAGTTCCCTTAAGGTAGAGCCGCAAGTAGACAAGGCAGTGAAAAAGGTGTCTGCAGGCCCGGGTTTACATATGGCAGAAGGCTGGAGCTGGAGGCTCGTTTTGCAGTTAAAGGACGGCGTCTGGGAGCCTTTTCCACACTGTATGAATTCATAGTAGTAGCAAAACTAAATCCAATATCATTTGCCACTTGCCTGCGACCGTACAGACTGTTACACTGGCGTGACACACCCACAGCTCCAATGATTGCTCTGAAAGTCAATTGCTTTATTCAGTCCTTTATTAGCAACTAGTTAAACATACAATTAAGCACTATTGAGCGTTATCTCAACAGTCAGCAAAAGATATGACCTCCACCACGAGATAAGCAGGAATATGTAATTTACCCCCCTTCGCTTTTACCACGCCGCCACTCACGTGACTCGTTATCGTAATAAACTCCACAGCATAGAATACAAAGCACGTAGAGAACAGCTATGTTGATGTTGCATAAGACATCGGTGAGAGATCATTTGGAGTATTGTGTGCAGTTTTGGTCACCTACCTACAGGAATGATGTAAACAAGGTTGAAAGAGTACAAAGAAAATTTACAAGAACGTTAAAGAAAAACTGAGTAGGCTAGGATTTTATTCTTTAGAACATAGAAGATTGAGGGGAGATCTGATAGATGTATACAAAATTATGAAGGGTATAGATACAATAAATTCAAACAGGTTTTTTTTCCGCTGAGGTTGGGTAGGTCTACACCCAGAAGTCATGGGTTAAGGGTGAACGGTGAGAAGATTAAGGAGAACATGAGGGGGAACATCACTCAGAGGATCAAGGGAGGTTGGAATGAACTGCAAGCCCAAGTGGTGCATGCGCGCTCGATTCAACATTTAAGAGAAGTTTTGGGTAGGTACATGGATAATAAGGGTAGCCATGCAATGGCTATAGTCCCATTGCAGATCCCTAACTGGTTTCAGCATGGACTAGATGGGCCAAATGGCCTGTTTCTGTGCTGTATTTCTCTGTGACCCTATGACATGGCTCCTACATCCATGACTCTATAAACAGTACACAGTAGTGTATCAGTTAGCGTACAGTTCATGATGAGAAGATCGGGACTCAATTCCTGCTGCTGTCGGTAAGTTCTCCCCGTACTGGTGAGAGTTTCCTCTGGGTGCTCCGATTTCCTCCCACTTCATAAAGATGTACAGGTTAGTGAGTTGTGAGCACGCTATGTTGGCGCTGGAAGCGTAGCGACACACGTGGGCTGCCCCCAACACATCCCTGGATTTAGTTGGTCATTAACGCTAAATGACTAATTTTACCCTGTGTTTTGATGTACAAGTGACAAATAAAACTAATCATCAATATATCACCTCTGACTCTATGGCTTTCTGTTGGAAAAGGACATTAGTATGGATGGATACACAACGCAGAAATGGTGGGCTGACTGGCTGTTTTCATGCTGTATAAATCTACCATTCTATGACATTTTATAAAAGTTCTGACTATCCTTTGTATAACATAAATGCCATGGTGACAGCAAACCAAGGAGAAATCCAATGTAGTATGAAACAAAAATACTCTCAGTGGCCACTTTATTGGACACCTCTTGAACCTAATAAAGTGTGTTCATTGTCTTCTGCTGCTGTAGCCCGTCCACTTCAAGGTTTGATCTGTACTGCATTGAGAGACACTCTTCTGCCCACCACTGTAGTAACATGTGGTCATTTCAGTTACTGGCAGCTTGAACTAGTTGGCCATTCTCCTCTGACCTCTGACCTCTCTCACTGACAAGATGTTTTCATCCGCAGGACTGCTGCTCACTGGATTTTTGTGGTGTTTTTTGCACCATTGTCTCTGTAAACTCTAGAGACTGTTGTGTGTGAAAATCCCAGATCAGCAGTTTCTGAGCTACTCAAAACACCCTGACTGGCACCAACAATTATTCCATGGTCAAAGTCACTTAGATCACATTTCTTTCCCATTCTGATGTTTGGTCTGAACAACAGCTGAACCTCTTGACCACGTCTGCATGCTTTTGTGCATTGAGTTGTTGCCACATGACTGGCTGATTAGATGGTTGCATTAACAAGCAGGTGTACAAGCCTAATAAACTGGCCACTGAGTGTGAATGCTGGTGTAGCTACACTATCATTTGATGCTCAGATGTGGACTAATAATTTACGAGATGCAATCACTGTTCAGCTTCCCTGCCTAAATTTCTTCTCCTTGGGACTGTTCATGCAGGAACCTCTGTCACACATTCATTTTCTGTTTGATTTGCCTGTGTGCGTAGCTGTGCTCAGTGCTATCACTCCACTTCCTGAAGCAATCTCACCGACAATTAAAGATCAATTAAAACACGGTTTTAAAATCCACAGGTTTAGTCATTAAGACGGGAGCCAGAACTGAACCCAGTCTACTTCACCACTTGTTCAGATCCTGGACTCAATTCCCACCACTATTCATGATCCACATACCCCACTCCCCATAATGCCTCGTCCCCCTGAGGATTAAGCTGTCTATCATGCAATAAGGAATACACTGAATGAATAGGTATGCACAGGCCTTTAAGATGACAGAAGCTGCATTTGTCAGAAACATCAAAACATACAGTGAAATGCATTAACGACCAACACATTCTGACGATTGTGCTGGGATCAGCCGACAAGCCTAGATTCCTAAGTTCTGGAACCTGGGCCTTAGCACTCAGATCTGCAGCTGGATCTTCAACTTCCTCACAGACAGGACCCAGGCTGTAAAAATAGGGGACAAGCTCTCCTCCACAATCACTCTGAGCACCGCTGCCCCACAAGGCTGTGTACTCAGCCCCCTGTTGTACTCACTGTACACACATGATTGTGTAGCCAAGTTTCCATCGAACTCAATATATAAGTTTGCTGATGACACAACAATTGTAGGCCGTATCTAGGGTAATGATGAGTTTAAGTACAGAGAGGAAATTAAGAACCTGGTGGCATGGTGCGAAGACAATAACTTATCCCTCAACGTCAGCAAGACGAAGGAATTGGTTGTTGACTTCAGAAGGAGTAGCGGACCGCACGACCCAATTTACATCGGTGGTGCGCAAGTGGAACAGGTCAAAAGCTTTAAGTTCCGCGGGATCAATATCACAAATGACCTGACTTGGTCCAACCAAGCAGAGTTCACTGCCAAGAAGGCCCACCAGCACCTTTACTTCCGAGAAAACTAAAGAAATTTGGCCTGTCCCCTAAAACCCTCACTAATTTTTATAGATGCATAGTAGAAAGCATTCTTCTAGGGTGCATCACAACCTGATATGGAAGTTGTCCTGTCCAAGACCGGAAGAAGCTGCAGAAGATCGTGAACATGGCACAGCACATCACACAAACCAATCTTCCATCCGTGGACTCACTTTACACCGCACGCTGTCGGAGCAGTGCTGCCAGGATAATCAAGGACACGACCCGCCCAGCCAACACACTTTTCATCCCTCTTCCCTCCAGGAGAAGGCTCAGGAGCTTGAAGACTCGTACGGCCAGATTTGGGAACAGCCTCTTTCCAACTATGATAAGACTGCTGAACAGATCCTGACCCGGATCTGGGCCGTACCCTCCAAATATCCAGACCTGCCTCTGGGTTTTTTTGCACTACCTTATTTTCCATTTTTTTATTTTCTATTTATGATTTATAATTTAAATTTTGAATATTTACTCATTTTTACTATTTTTAATATTTAATATTTGAAATCCAGGGAGTGTGAAGCGCAGAATCAAATATCACTGTGATGATTGTACGTTCTAGTACCAATTGTTTGGCGACAGTAAAGTATAAAGTATAAAGTATAAAAGTGATGCCAAACTCCCAGTATCAACATAGCCTGCCTACAATTTATTAAGTCAAGCCAAGTCAAGTCACTTTTTATTGTCACTTTGACCATAACTGTTGGTACAGTACACAGTAAAAACGAGACAACGTTTTTCAGGACCAATGTGCTACATGAGACAATACAAAAACTACACTGAACTATTTAAAACAACACAAAAACTACACTAGACTACAGACCTATCCAGGACTGCATAAAGTGCATAAAACAGTGCAGGCACTACCATAAGTAATAAACAAGACAATAGGCACAGTAGAGGGCAGTAGGTTGGTGTCAGTCCAGGCTCTGGGTATTGAGGAGTCTGATGGCTTGGGGGAAGAAACTGTTACATAGTCTGGTCGTGAGAGCCCGAATGCTTTGGTGCATTTTGCCAGATGGCAGGAGGGAGAAGAGTTTGTATGAGGGGTGCGTGGGGGCCTTCATAACGCAGTGTGTGGTGTAAATGTCTGTAATGGCGGGAAGAGAGACCCCAATGATCTTCTCAGCTGACCTCACTATCCGCTGCAGGGTCTTGCAATCCAAGATGGTGCAATTTCCGAACCAGGCAGCGACGCAGCTGCTCAGGATGCTCTCAATACAACCTCTGTAGAATGTGGTGAGGATGGGGAGTGGGAGATAGACTTTTCTCAGCCTTTGCAGAAAGTAGAGATGTTGCTGGGCTTTCTTTGCTATGGATCTGGTGTTGAGGGACCAGGTGAGATTCTCCGCCAAGTGAACACCAAGAAATTTGGTGCTCTTAACAATCTCTACGGAGGAGTCGTCGATGTTCAGCGGAGAGTGGTCGTTCCATGTCCTCCTGAAGTCAACAACCATCTCTTTTGTTTTGTTCACATTCAGAGACAGGTTGTTGGCTCTGCACCAGTCCATTAGCCGCTGCATCTCCTCTCTGTATGCTGACTCGTTCTTGCTGATGAGACCCACCACGGTCATGTCATCGGTGAACTTGATGATGTGGTTCGAGCTGTGTGTTGCAGCACAGTCGTGGGTCAGCAGAGTGAACAGCAGTGGACTGAGCACACAGCCCTGGGGGCCCCCCTGCTCGATGTGATGGTGTTGGAGATGCTGCTTCCAATCCGGACTGACTGAGGTCTTCCAGTCAGGAAGTCTAGGATCCAGTTGCAGAGGGAGGTGTTCAGGCCCAGTAGGCTCAGCTTTCCAATCAGGTTCTGAGGAATGATTGTGTTGAATGCTGAACTGAAGTCTGTGAACAGTATTCGAATGTACGTGTCTTTTTTGTCCGGGTGGGTTAGGGCCAGGTGGAGGGTGATGACAATGGCGTCGTCTGTTGAACGGTTGGGACGGTACACGAACTGCAGGGGGTCCAGTGAGGGGGGCAGCAGGGTCTTGATGTGCCTCATGACGAGCCTCTCGAAACACTTCATGATGATGGATGTGAGTGCAACAGGACGGTAGTCGTTGAGGCAGGACACTGAAGACTTCTTTGGCACGGGGATAATGGTGGTGGCCTTGAAACACGTAGGAATGACTGCGCTGCTCAGGGAGATGTTGAAGATGTCAGTGAGAATCTCTGCTAGCTGGTCTGCACATCCTTTAAGCACTCTGCCAGGAACATTGTCTGGTCCAGCAGCCTTCCGTGGGTTGACCCTGCACAGGGTTCTCCTCACATCGGCCCCGGTAAGACACAGCACCTGGTCAATTGGAGGAGGGGTGGTCTTCCTCACCGCCACGTCATTTTCAGCCTCAAAACGAGCGTAGAAGTTGTTCAACGCATCTGGGAGGGAGGCATCATCAGCACAGACAGGTAATGTTGTCTTGTAGTTGGTGATGTCCTGAATGCCCTTCCACATGTGCCACGTGTCGCCATTGTCCTGGAAGTGGCTGTGGATTCGCTGGGCGTGTGCACGCTTTGCCTCTCTGATGGCCCTGGACAGTTTGGCCCTCGCTGTTGTTAGGACTGCCTTGTCGCCTGCTCTGAAGGCGGAGTCACGGGTCCTCAGCAGCGCACGCGCCTCCGCGGTCATCCATGGCTTCTGGTTAGCGCATGTAGTGATGGTCTTGGACACAGTGACGTCATTGATGCACTTGCTGATGTAGCTAGTCACCGATGCCACGTACTCCTCTAAGTTGGTAGAGTTGCCATCGGTTGCAGCCTCCCTGAACACGTGCCAGTCAGTGTGCTCAAAGCCATCTTGAAGAGCAGAGATGGCTCCTGCTGGCCAGGTTTTCACCTGCTTTAAGCATCCAAGTCTATGCAACTTCTCCTTGTAACTGAGAATTGGAATCAGGTTTAATATCACTGACATGTCATGAAATTTGTCATTGCAATATATTAAAATAAAAACTGTAAATTACGATAGTTTCTACATATAGAATGGGAGGAGAAGTTGGCGGCACGCATGCCCTCTCCAGTGAAATTATATCATATTTGTTAAATAGGGGCCGTGCACAATCCTGATTTGATGGAGACGGACGTGAGAGCACAGAGGAACATCTGGTGAAACTTCTGAAATGCCTGCTTCGCTTGCTGCTGCTACTGTGTGATCCAGAATCTCCGGAGGGGAAGGCCCCAAATCCTTGGCTTTGCCTGTTGCTTAGCGGCCAGGGCTTGGGTCGAAGTGCTCGGCAGAGATGGTGCTCAGTGCTCGGTGTCGGAGGGCTGGTCGGAAGCTCGAAGTTTTCGGACAACTCAGAGTCGGCTGTGGTCGGGTGCTTCCAGGATGCTGCATCGGCAAGTTTGCGGCACTGGAAGCTCATGGCAGGAAGAGAGTTTTCTTCCTTCTACCGTCTGCGCGAGATGATGGGACTTTCGAGAGACTTTGAACTTTTTTTTACCGTGCCCATGGTCTGTTCTTCATCAAGTTACGGTACTGCTTTGCACTGCTGTGACTATATGTTATAATTATGTGTTTTTTGTCAGTTTTTCAGTCTTGGTCTGTCTTGTGTTTCTGTGATATCACACCGGAGGAATATTGTATCATTTCTTAATGCATGCATTACTAATTGATAATAAAAGAGGACTGCGTGTCCTTATAATCTAATAATCTAATATTTAAAAAGTTAAATTAAATCAATAGTGAAAAAATTAAAAAGAAGTAGTGAGGTAGTGTTCATGGGTTCAATGTCCATTCTGAAATCAGATGACAGAGGGGAAGAAGCTACTGATTAATCATTGAGCGTGTGTCTTCATGCATTCACCTCCTCCCTGATGGTAGCAATGAGAAGAGGGCATGTCCTGGGTAATGGGAATCCTTAAGGGTGGACACTGCCTTTTTGAGACATCGCTCCTTGAAGATGTCCTCACTGCTGGGGGTCAAATGGCCATGATGGAGCTGGGTGAGTTCAGAACTTATCTCAATCCCCCCTGTACCCCCAAGCCTCCAAGTCTGGGCAACACACTGGTAAATCTTTTCTACGTTCTTTCTAGTTTAATAGCATCTTTCCTATAATAGGGTGACCAAATTTATACACAATACTCCAAGAGCAGCCTCACCGACATCTTATAATACAGCAGTATAACTTCCCAGCTCCTATATCCAATAGCCTGGCTGATGAAGCCAGTGTTCCAAGCACCTTCTTCACCTTGTCTATCTGAGACATTGCCTTCACTGAACTATGAACTTGTACTGCTAGGTCTCTCTGTTCCTTAACACCCTCCAGGGCCCTACAATTCTCTGTGCAAACGTCTTGTATATATAGCTATAGTGCCTGTGGTAAGACTGTGGTAAATTTGTGTATTGCACTGTACTGCTGCCACAAAAAAGAACACATACGTGAGTGTTGATAAACCTGATTCTGATAGGGGTCTCCGTTGTGGACTGAGAGTGGGAAGGGGGCAGGGAGAGGGGAATCATGCTTGGGAGAGGGGAGGGAGCAGGTAGCACCAGAGAGGCATTCTGTAATGATCAGTAAACCAATTGTTTGGAATCAAGTGACCTTGCCTGCTGTTTGAACCCACACCACCCCTGCCCCTGGCACTCCTTCTCTACCCCGGCCAACACCCCTCCCACGGCGT